>NC_051074.1:10512079-11112079 GCF_004664715.2 Peromyscus leucopus
GTCTTCATGGAGATAATTGTATTCATAGTTGGTATCAATTTATAGTCTCTAAACTACATAGCTCATTGTGTATATGATTGTGGTGTCTTAGTTTCTCTTCCGGCTGCTCTGATAAAAATACCAGACAAAAGCCCCTTACGGAAGGAGGGCCTTGTTCTGGTCTGCAGCTCCAGGTTTCAGTCCTCACAGTGGGGAGCAGAGCAGCAGGAGCTTGGAGTGGTGGTGACAGTGCCTTCCCAGTCGGGAAGCAGAGCGCTGGGGCCTCTGCTCAGCTCGCTCTCCTTCTCAAGCATAGGATCCCCTCCCAGGGAGGGATTCCGTTCACAGTGGAAGTTAACATAGTCAGCATAGCTGGGCTGTGGTGGCGCACGCCTTTAATCCCAGCACTCGGGAGGCAGAGGCAGGCGGATCTCTGTGAGTTCGAGGACAGCCTGGGCTACAGAGTGAGTTCCAGGAAAGGTGCAAAGCTACACAGAGAAACCCTGTCTCAAACAAACCAACCAACAAACAAAAAAACATAATCAGCATAATTCTCAAGGAGTACCCAGAAGCTAAATGATCCTCACATGCTTGTCCCTATAAGTGATTCCAGATCCTGTCATGTTGACAATTAATGCTAACCTTGATGGTATGGTAAGCCACTTCAAAACTTATGTGAAATTTTCTTTAGTTTGAATATATAATTTTATCCCTTTTGAATTTCTTTTTTAATTTTAGTTACTCATTCCTTTTATGCTACCAATTTCTAGCTTGCCACCCTGTCTTGGTCATGTTCTTATGTGAGCTTTCTTTGTGGATACAGATATGGAGATGGGGGTGTGAGCCTCATAGCATATTCTCTGTTTTGCAGACGGCACAGTAAGACTCGGACATCTCTTCATGCTCTCACTGTAGATCTGCCTAAACAGGTCAGTCTTTGGTTGAACCATCAGCGATGTTAACCACCAGGGTGTACTCTCCTGGACAATCATCCCCAGTGTTGTAAGAAGGCTCACATGACTCAGCGCACACTCCTGACTCAGTGAATCCCAGATGATGAGTCTTAGTGTTTGCGGTTGCTGGGAAACCCGAACAGCTGCCCGCTGTGCCGGTGACTTCCTAAGCACGCTGTAGCCTCTGCGGTGGCGGCGGGCTGCCGCACCGCTCCTGAAGGATGCTGTACGAAGATGGAGCACAGAGGAAATAGCTTTGCAGCTGTGTGTGTTTGGTCTGATTACAGCTGTGTTAATGCAAAGATGCACATAGATGTGTGCAGCCTCCTCATGGAAGAACACTTGGCAGGGATGTCCCCAGTGAGATATCAGCTGCTCCGCACCCCTATGCTGAGCCATAAGTGACTAGTCTGTGTTCCAGGTCTGCCTCACGACACGCCTTATACCATTTACATATTAACTCCCACACTCAAGCATGACTGTACGGCCAATTCTGCTTTCGGGTACCATTGTGTAATTGTTTCCTTGTGCTGCTTATAGTTCATTCTGAGCAGTGTCTGCCCTTTTTTATTGATGGTCTGTCATTTATACTGAACACAGTTTCTGAGAGCTTCTTTTGAGCCTTGTATCTTAATGTTTGGTGTTCCCATCTTTTAATTGAATTTTTTACACTAAAATTACATTTACACTTTTATTATCTAATTTATTTTAAAAACCCACAGAAAATAAAGAAATGTGGTTGAGTGATTAAGAAAAAGCAATATGCCAGGCATGGTGACTGACACCTATAATTTCAGCACTTGGGAGGCTGAGGCAGGTGGATCTCTGTGAGTTGGAGGCCAGCCTGGGCTACAGAGCGCGATCCAGGAAAGGCACAAAGCTACACAGAGAAACTCTGTCTCGAAAAACCAAGGGAAAAAAAAGTGTGCACCCCCCCCCCAGCTGAGGGTTTTTCTGTGTGACTGTGTCTTACTGTAGCACACACATGGGAGTGATGCTTGGCAAGTAGAGAACTAAGGCATCCTCAGCTGTGGCATCACGAGTGAGGACATGGTTGGGGACCTGGGGTAGAGAGAACCACAGTGTGACTCCCTCGCTCCCCTGCCCTGCTGTCAGGCTCCCCTGACTCACATGGAGCCACTCTACCACCTTCAGAATGATATCACTACATCCTAGTCCGTGATTCTCAACCTCCCACCTCACTCTCAGTGGACTGACGTGTATCTCCTCCTTGGTGATATTAAATCGCTAACTCACAAGCCCTGGAGCCGTAAACGGGTCCTTGTCACCTCGTGTCAGCACCACAGTGAAGGGCCCTTTTAGCTGAATAGAGATGTGAACACCCCAACGTATCTGCTTATAGACTTAGGAGGACTAGGGCTACCCCAGAAACCTTGTCATGTAGTTCTCTGTGATAGTTTCTTTTTCTATGATGACATTTCATGCCACAGGAGTGGGGAAGGAATTAAAGGGTGTTATAAGCAGATGGCCTTGGGTCAGGTTGCAGTACTAGACATTTCTACACATCTATAATCCCAGTACTTGGGAGGCAGATTGCCACGAATCTGACTAGCCAAGGCTACAGTGAGACTGTCTCCAAATAAAACCCAAATCCTCGCTTGGTGAAAGAGAAAAATCTGCTCAGGTTCCCCTTTCAAGAAAAGTTGTAAGGATGTATAGATGTTGGAAGTTGACCCCGTTGGGTTTACAATTTGTAATAGTGTTTTATAATTTTATTTGTTCCCTCTTTTCTTAATTTTGATCCCCAGAGCGTCTCATTCACCGATGGCTTGAGAACTTCTGCCTCCCTGTCTTCAGCAAATGCCTCCTTTTATGCACTGCCTGCCTCCTCTCTGTCCCCCGCTGGTATACCCAGTGTGAAGGACAGCAGCAGCTCCCTTGTGGATCCCCAGGCTCCCTACGTCAAGAGCACAGCAGCAGAGAGGAACAGCAGAGCATCATCATCCGAAGGCCCCAGCACGCAGTCGGCCCATCTCCCTGGACCCCCTGTGCTCCAGCCTGGTCCAGGTGCCGGGAATTGTGGTGTTGTGAACAGCCATGGTTCTGCCTGTCCCAAAGGACAGAGTCTCAATGCTTTAGACCTAAACAAAGGGAGGGCCAGCAGGGGACTCAAAGCTATTTGTAGAAATGACAGTTGTGAGGATGAGCTTTCTGCAAGCTCCTTCTTGCCCAGCGGGGAGTACCAGGGTGGCCGGCAGTGCCTCAGAGGGACCCCTATTTTCACATTGACAAATGTACAGCTGCAGGTGTCTGAAGAGTTCATAGATGATGACCCAGCAGACATCTCTTTCTTTGCTGGAGGCTCTGAGGCGTTTTCTTTCCCATACAGTTCTTTAGTCCTTCAGGAGTCCCTGTTACCTGTCCAGTCCACTGGGTCCCCTGCCTTGTGTGGTCTGGATTCCTTCCAGCACCCAGAGTCTGCTCAGTCCAGCCCAGACAGATACTCTACTGAGGCAGTGGACATGAGTGTAGAAGATGATTTTGAATTTGGGGAAGGAAGTGACTTCAATGGCAATGTCCATCCCTCAGACACCTCAGAGCTGTTTGAGGTGAAGGCCCAGGCCAGCCTGATGCAGAGCCTGTTGAGTCCTTCTGAAACCAGCTCCCTTAGGAACAACCAGTCTGAAAACAGCTCCCTCAACAACATGCCTCTGCATGGTGGGCTTTCTCTGCACACATCCAGCTCAGCCAACCAGTCTGAGGCCAGCTCCATGGTCAACTTCCCAGCCTTCTCAGTGCGCTCCGAGTCCAGCTCAGCCTTCCAGTTCTCTGACATTATAGACCAGCTAGAGCAGCTCAGCTACCCACCCACAACAGCCGAAGACTCGAGCAGCACAGACACGGACTCGTGGGGCTCCGAGGCCGAGGCTCCCCTCGACATGAGCCTCTTCTTCAGTAACCCCTTTGCCCAGACTAGCGGGGAGAGGGTCCCTTTCGGTTTCCAGCCCCACTTAAAGAGTTCCACTCCAGGGAAGCAGATGGATAAAAACCCATCTTGACCCCTCTAGACTCCTTTATAAAGAGACCCTTCCCCCACTGGTGTAGTTACAGATCAGAACCCTTTGCTTCAGACATAGGAAGTGATTGAGTTCAGGCTAGATAGTCAGGGCTGCTTCTAGTTACAGTTAGAGGATACTGTTTTGAATGTCAAGAAATAAAACTTTCATTTGAAGTGATGTTAAAACGTACACATCACTCTAAAATAAGAGTATTTCCAGCCATTCCCTATAGTGACTGATGAATTGGCCTTTGCAACATTGGCTTTTTTGACACCTGCTTTGAATTCAAGTAAAAACTGGTGCTATACATTTTCAATATTATGCAGTTCAGATTCCTGTTCATCTGTAATAGATTGGTAACATGTCCCTTGATGCTGCTTTTAAAATGACCCATGCTTCCCGTGACCAGTTAGCATGTAGGTTTTGTTTAGTTTGTGCAGTCAGTACAGAGTATGACATCTCTGTAGAATGCCTTGATAGCATCCTAACACAGGAAGGACAGTGGAGATGATAGCCTTCTGGATGCAGAGGTGGCCCTCCTGGGACTTCACGGGTGCCACCAGCCTCTCCTTATTACTGACTTGAGACCGAGGCCATCCTGTGTTTAGAGTGGGCTTGCAGGGCACTGGTCTAAAGCCGCTGTGAAAGTGTGAAATGCCTTGCTTCCTTCTGTTCATCTTAGTTACAGGTGCAATAGGTACTATGGTTGTAGTCGAGCAGAGCCAGACCCACAAGTGAGCTTTGAAGGTCATAATATAAACTGGTGCAGGAGAGTTGTTTCTTTTACTGACATAACAAGCTGTTTGTTTAAAGTGATAAGAACATAAGAAATGCCTCAGAATGTACAAGAGTTTGAATCTTCTCTCTAGGAGTGATGTTGGGTTGCATCAGGTGGCCTGTAATGTACATTGCTGGCTGTTTCCTGTAGATGCTATTGGAAACACGGCTCTGCCCCAAGCAGTGAGAGGGACCGGTGCTGAGTAGCCCTGGTTGGTGCTGTGTGGAGGACTACATATTCCAGAGTACTCTGAAGGACAGGACTGGTGTTCATGGTTCAGACAAGATAAGCCACTGACGTGAGACCCAGGATCTCATAAGTGCTGGGCTGAAGCCAGCCCTGGCCACACTCGGTTAAGCTTGTCTGGCCCAGAGGCCCACAGGTGACTGGTTTATTATTTTTGTTTGGTTGGTTTGGTGGTGGTCCTTTGTGATCTTATCTAGCAGTGCAATATACATTGAAAGTTTCGTTTTCTTATCAAAATGTCCTGTGGAAATCATTTTTTTTTTCTGGTGTGAACCCAGGTTCTTGAGCGTGTTAGGCCAGTGCTTCATCCCTGAGATACATCCCCAGCCTCCTTTGTGAGACTTCTGGCTTTGTGCTGGATGGAATAACTGTGCTGGTCTTTGGGGCACCATGGGCCTCTGTCTTTTCTTGTTATATTGGACAGATTCTAGCAAGGAGTTGGTGGCTAAATGTGTCCTGATTTTTTTCCTTTTGGTTTTTGTGACAAGGTCTTAATGTGTAGTCCTTGCTGACCTAGAACTCATATAGCCCAAGCTAGCCTTGAACTCATGGCAGTCTACCTGTCTCAACCTCCCCAATGCTGGGAATACAGACTACACCCAGCCATAAGTTTCATTTCTGTAACTCCCTTAGACTTGTATACTGCAGTCTCCTTCTTTATTAGCCCCCCAATCAGTGCTTGCTGTGTGTTTAGCACTGTTTATTCTGTCTCCATTTCTTAGAGGTGGGGTGTTGCTTTCCATGCATACAAGGTGCCACTGCTTAGAGCAGAACTGCTTAAGACAGTTGGTTTCTCCCAGTGTATGATGCCCAAAGTCAGCCTTGGATCTGTGTCTGGGGAAGAACTAATATGTGTCACCTTTTGAATGCTGTTCTTGACCCTTGGTGTTCGTGTGGTTGAGGAAGACTACCCCGCTCCCTCACTGTTGCTTGGCCAGTGTACGTGTTCATGCTGTGAAGCAACAAACTTGTCATCCTTGAGTTTGGGCTGCTTGGTTGGTTTTTGTTGTTTGTTTTTTGAGACCCTCGTATCCCAGGCTATCTAGCCAAAGATATCTTGACCTACCTCCACGTCTAGAACGCTGGGGTTAGATGTATGCTGTACCACATCCAGTTCTTGAGTGCTGAGGGTTGAACTCAGTACTCATTTGTTTTTTAAGCAAGCCCACCCTCCTATCTGGGCAGCAAGTCAGGTGTGGGAGGGGTGGAGCTCTCTCTACTGCCAGGCTGGGGTGTCTATGTCATGGCAAAGCTGTGCTGAGGGAAAGGGTTGTTCCCATCAGACAGACAAGGACCTCCTCTGGGTCAGTTTGTCACACTGTCCCCTTGGAGAGTCTCAATGAATTCTGTTGTCACCGTCTGCTGTTAGGCCTCCTATAGAGTGGGGTTTGTTTTTTATTTTTACTATGGAACCTCACTTTCTGTAGATAATTCTTTCATTTGGGGGGTGGGGTTGTTTTCAGAACATACAAAAACTAGAAAAGAGGTATAATAAGCCTGTTCTGTCCCGTTCAGTCCCCGCCCACATGGGCATTGCTGGTGTTTGGCCACACCCATTCTATCTCTTCTCTGCTAGTTTGTTTGCTGTGCTAGAGACTGAACCGGGGCTCTTTGCTGGTCAGGCAAGCACGCTGCCTGCCACCAAACTCTGTCCCGCTCTTCTCTTTACCATTTATGTTCAGGCAGCTTCTTACTAAGCTGCCCAGGCAGGCCTTGGACTTTTGTGATCTTGCCTTAGCCTCTAGAGTGTTGAGATTATAGGTATTTACTCTCATCCTTGCCTTTTCTGATTGGGGGATGTAGCACTTTGAAGAAGCCCCTGGAGTGCTTATTATACCTTTCCTGGGAATTCTGAACGTGTCTGTGAAACACAAGGCACAGTCTCACATGAGCCTACACATTCATTATTGTATAAAATGATAGTTCCCTGGTATCCCCTGAGGCAAGAACATACTTAAATTACCCAGTTATCTTCAAAGTGCTTGGGCATGGTGGCACATCTGCAACCCTAGCATTTTGGAAGTGGAGGGAAGAAGCTCTTGAGTTTAAGGCCAGCCCGGGCTACACAGTGAGATTCCTGTCTCGTCAAGTCAGGACACAGACATGATCTGCTTTCTGTGTCTGCCTGTTACGTTTCAATCAGAATATCCTACCCCCTACTTTTAGCCTGTGCCTTGTAGTGAAAGCCAGCCTAGTGATACTGCCTCAGGTCCCAAGCCTGGACTGGCACCCAGGAGGCCAGCCAGATATACCAGTTTCCCACATGACCTCCAGTGGGAAAGGGGGCAAGACAGCTTTGGTACGAGCCTGGCATCCCAGGTGCTCTATGGATAACACTAGTTAGTGAAGGGTCACTTTTGGGCATAATTTGGAGAAATTTTAGACAACTTTCTTTTAATAGAGTGTTGATAATGCATCAGCTGTGCCTTCTTCTAAGTTCCTGTTCACACTTGTGCTGACCTTCCCCTTCCCAGTCAGTCAGGTGGGCAGGTGCTCAGACCTAGAACCAAAGGATGCCATAGCCAGTCACAAATTACTCCTCTCCTGTCTTGAGCTACAGTGGTACTCTCACTTTAGGAGAAGGTACAGTTTGGCTGAAGCCACTGAACCCAGAGTGAGCATTGAGCCTTTCTGTGGTTTGCCTGCCTGTGTTGGTCAGTGGCTCCAGCCTGGGGATGTGGCCCATATGACCAGTAGCTGGGAAAGCTGCAGAGACTGAGGGAGGTGAGCTCATAGTCTAGAGTAGCATGTCCTAGTCTGGAGTAGCTCTTCAGAGTGAGGAGACAAAAGTTCTACAGTGTTCTACAGTGCTCTCAGTCTGTTGGTTTCCTTAGTGATGTCCAAAACCTTCTTAAAGGGAATAGTTATCCCACCCTGGATAGACCCCTGTCAAGGCTGTCCTGGTGACGGTTAGGGTGGGTAGAAAGGAGACCTAGGTAGAGAGCTGTCCCAGCCAGTGTGTCCATGCAGAAAGGTAACAGTGGTCAGGTCTGTCCACGCAGATAATAGGCCTGTGTGTCAGTGTTGGTGGGGGACAAGACTCCATGGCTGTCCCTGCAGTACAAGGCCACTGTCAAGCAGTATCTGTTCTAACCATTAAGTCCACCACTAACAATGACCTCTGCTTTAGATATGTTTTTATTAGTTATCAAGTCTATTTTTGTATTTAAGATCCCAAAGTCTCGGTCTTTTATATAAGCCACTATGAATATTTGAAGACTAACAACATGATTACATGGTAGCAAGATTGTTTATATTAGAGATGTGCAGTGTTCTGCACTGCATAGCCTTGATCCATTAGGTAATGTTTGTGCCTTTTTATACGGCAGAGACCTTGTCTGAGTCTGGCATTAGATTAGAATGCCCTGTTTTCATTAGCACTTGTGTTTTGTTTAGTACAAATGACCAAGGGATGGCCACTAGCACGTTCAGGAATGTAACATGAAAACTATTGACATGACCAGTGAGTCCATCCTTTCTGATAGTTTTAGTACACAGGTATGTTTTCATTTTTTCATACACTCTCCCCTGTTCTGCCTGAGTAATGATTATATTGTATCACCCACACTGTGGTTATAACAACACAGCGATGTGCACACATTCATTCTTAACTCTTACGTGTTCACGTGACAGTTGATGCTGATAGGTACTGTATATCTTCCAGGTACACTTCTTCCCTCCAGTTCATAGAAAGTCCTTTACAAGAACAGTTACTTCATAGTCAGTGTTAGTACTCAGTAGTTAATGTTTGTTCTGAAGTCCGTGGAACTGCATCTGCCGTGGCCTCTCTCTGGCTCCTGTCTCGGGGCTGCATATGCAAAAGACACTGTCACAGGTGGCGGCCGTTGTCACCTCCTCCCTGCAGTAGCCCACACCTCAGTGTCCACTGGTGCACAAAGCTCTGTCTTTCGGATGAAAGCATTTTTGCATTCATTCTTTTAGGGAATGAGGAGAAGTGGAGCTGGGATTTCTCTATGCATTCGAACTTGTTGATGCTTTAAAGAGACGTTTCTGTTGTCTGTTTGTGGTACTTATAAAATTTGTTTTCCATGGAAATTTATAAATTTGCAGATATGTACTGACAATTTTTAATTGTTTATTCAATAAAATGAGGAAATATTTACTATGAATTTTTAAATGGGCTTTTTAGCTTTCTTTCCCTCTACTTAAGAGTTTTGATTTATATAGATTACAGGTTATTTCACATATTAAATTAATCCTTGAAGTAAGTGCATATTTATGCAACCCTTCACCAAACAGGCAGTGTGGTGCTTACATAGATCGTCTTGCTATGGGTATGAGTAGTGACATCTGTGTTGAAGGCCAGCGGTTGGGGGGGGGAGCATCTTGCTTTCTCTGTCTTAGCACTCTTTCAATACCTTTCTGCTGTTGTCTGGTGTGGTTAACATAGCCAGTGTGGCAGAGGAGGTAGAGGAGCCGCTGGAGTGTGCTTAGACCATGGATACCACACTTGAAGGTACAAGCCTCACGCTGCCACCTTCAGTGTCGAGTGCACACCATAGACACATGCTTTACTCTGCACAGAAAGTGCTGCTGACTCTTAAAGCTGAGCACCAGGACGTATTTTTCAGTTTGTTCCCATGGGCTAGAACCTCCCAGTGGTGTAGGGAGGAGGGCTGTCCTGGAGCTCAGTACTCCCCAGAGCTCAGCAATCTCCTGCAGGTTTTGCTCCAGCTACGAATTTGAACTTCCTGTTCATCCAACAGAGGTTTTCTGCTGCTTGCTTAGAGGTCCATACTTCTCTGGCCTCTTGTATCCTTGGGGGGGCTCAAGGACCCTGTTTCCACCTTCTGGGCAGCAATGGCCAGAAACACGTTGAGCACCTTGATTCTTTGAGGTGCTGGGGGCACAGAGCCACAGGTCCAGGCACCAGTGATGAGCTGGCACCTGTGACTGGAGGGGGAGGCACATAGGCCCCAGAGCCCAGCATCTGTGTGTCTCCACAGAACAGAGGCCTGAACAACAGCACTTCTGGGAGAAAGCCAGTGCTTTGTGTGAGAGGTGACTGCACCTCTCACACAAAGGAGACCAGTGGCAGAAGCTCAGGTCTCTCTCGCACAGGCCTGTTCCCTGCTGATACATGACTGTCCAGCGCCTGCTGCATGTGAATGAAGTACTGGCTCTAGTGTGGGGGTCTACAGGGGGGAAACTGATGATGAGTGAGCTGCTGAGCTCCGGCTCGGGCCTGTGTGCCATCTGACCTGAGTTAACGCCATCCAACGGAGATGGTAAAACCAGCAAGGTCCTTACATTTTCTAACTCTGCCACTTCTGTCTGTCTGTCTGTCTGTCTGTCTGTCTGTCTGTCTGTCTATCTATCTATCTATCTATCTACCTATCTTATCTATCTATTTATTGGTGCTTTGAGACAGGGTTTCTCTGTGTAACCACCTTGGCTGTCCTGAAACTCACTTGGTAGCCCAGGCTAGGCTTAAACTCACAGAGATCCACCTGTCTCTGCCTCCTGAGTGCTAGGATTAAAGGCGTGCGCCACCACTGCCTGGCAAACTGCCCCTTCCAGTGAGGCCTGCTCTGTAGATTCACTATATTTGACTTGTTGCAGGATCTAAAGGTTTTGGGCAAAAGTATGTTTTGGGGTTTGGACCTCATTGTGCATGTTAGGTAAATGCTCTACCACTAAGCTATAGCCCTAACCTCCAGGAAATCATTCTGTTAAAATAAAACTGCCAAAGTCCGTGTGCAAAAGCAAACCACATAACCTGACAGTGCCGTGCCTCTTCTCCCCCTCCTCCCCGTCCCTCCCCTCTGTCCTTCTCCCTCCTCCCTCCCTTTTCCCTCCTCCTCTCTGAAATTAAAGAACTTGAGTTGGTGTTTTGTGCAGTGTTAAGCTACAGGAGAGTCAGCCCCGGGCGCGGCTCCCCCTGCCTCCCCTGGGTGCACTTGCCGGGACATTCTGCCGTGTCACGGTGGGAACGCTGACCTTGTACAAGTTGGCCATAGGGTCACCAGTTCTTTGTTGGAATTCACTTGCTTATCCAGGTAATGATTCTCACTGAAGCCGCACAGTGGGCGTGTCCTCTGTCCGCGGCCAGTGTATACAGCTCTAGAAAAACACCCTTCTTCCCAAGTGGAGCATATCTTCAACCCACTCTCTGTTGCTTCAGTCTCATTTGAGGAAGGTCCAGCTACCTCACTGGCTTGGCAGCTTTATCAGCTTCTCTCCAGGTCCCTTTCTTTGTGAGATTCTGGCGAGCAAAGTTCAGAGCCACACACTGTCCTAATGCAGAATAGGTTGACAGCGGAACTGTGAAGTTCCAGGTTGATCTGGCAGGTTCCAGGTTGATCTGGCAGGTTCCAGGTTGATGGTGGCTCCCCAGTCCTGGGAGGGGGTCTGGCACACCTGCACGGGGAGATTGAGCATCATGGTGTGATTCTGAGGAGGCTGCTGCAGCAGCTGGAGTCCGCCAGGGTGCCTGAGGACGCTGTGAGGAGGGGCAGAGGGCTGCCAGCTCTGAGCACTGTTGAACCGTAAAGCCATAGTGACCATGAGAGAAGATTGTCCTTGTCTTCCTTATTTCCTTATCAAGACAGGAGGCACTATTAACCATTTCTCCACCTTCCACTTGTTTTTAAACCGGATTCTGTTTGTGAAAAGAATCATGACACTGGCCCTAGCAAAGCCGGAAACAAGGTCTTTGAACTCACCAAATGCACGTTTACCTGTTTGCATTATGTAGTCAGTTCTGTGGGGTTTCCCTTCCTTTTCTTTCTGAAACTGACAGTCTACTATTCAAGCCATATTTTCTCTTCCTTGTGCTTCTGACACCCAAATTGACCTTCAACTTGACCTTCAATTTTGCTGAATAGGATCTGACCCTCTGCTATGAGGCAAATATGTTCAAGACTGTTTTTATTAAAGAATTCTTAAAAAGAGAACTTAAAGGTATGAAATAAAAGTTTATTATCTTTTCTCTCTAAATGTGAAGTTCTTTTTCATCATCTTTCATCTCTAGTTAGATGAACAAAAACAATGGTCTTGAAGGAAAAAGTGAAGGTAAGCACAAAAGAATTATACTGCCTTTTAAATAATATTTCAAAAATTACCAGATGTGTTTTGAGTAGTTTTAAGAGATAAACCAGCTCCCAGGAACGCTGACTGTTGACAGTTTGAAATAAGCGTTAGATACCCTGTGAAGGCAAGCGTGTAACTCTCAGCTCTGAGAATGTGTTAAGTGCACTCCCCCACACAGCCCGTGCAGCAGCGTCTCCCAGTGCACAGCTGGATCTGCCCCCTCAGAAATGTAGAGTTCATAGCTGCTCTTCCTACTTCTCAATCTCAGGGAGCTCAGTTTGGGGACTGAAGAATCCCTTCCCTGCAGCTAAAAAAAAGTTGATCCTTCACACTATAGAAGGAGGGTTAAATGTTCTCTGAGTGTAGGCATATTCATCGAGGGCTGGGGATGAATGAGTTTTATAACAGGGACTCCTGTGGCTCAGAGCAGTTCACTCTCTGCTTTTTATTAGAGGACCTTGGGTGTTTCTGCAAATACATAAGGTTGAATCTGTAGTAGAATGACAGTTACTGTGAAACATTCTGTAGCACCTAAAACTATTCTTAAGACAGCTTTAGCCATGCATTTAAATATGTCTTTTTACACCTGTAATTCCAGTACTCAGGAAGTGGAATCAAGAAGATCGGGGAGTTTTGAGGGTAGCCTGAGCCACGTATGGAGCCTGTCCACAGAACAAAACAAAAATATATCTTAGTAATGTTGAGAGGATTTTTAGTGGAAGAACCATCAGGCCAATTGCCTTTTATGTCAAGGAACACCGAGTCACTGAAACTGAGTGGCCCTGACTCCATTGCTGTCTTTGTCAATTCTGGAAAGCACGCTGGCTAGCTACCCCTTCAAATACACACTACACACACACACACACATACACACACACACACACACACACACACACACACACACACACAATGGTGGCTCCAGCTGAAAGTGTTCTCCAGGGACAGACGCTGCTGTGCTAATAGAGCTCAGAGAATCCACCACAGTCCCATTGAGAAGAGTTACATGTTTATTGCCAGTTGACAGAATATCCCCACCCTGTAGTTTTTGGTAGAGTAGTGGCAGTGGTAGTAGCGGTGTGTGTGTGTGTGTGTGTGTGTGTGTGTGTGTGTGTGTGTGTGTGTGTACATACGTACGTACGTATGTGCATGTGTGTTTGCTGGGGGTCAAATTGAGGCCCCTCACATGTTGGAGAAGTACCCTTCCACTAAATCCCAGATTATTTAACATTATCATGTGATCTCTATCTGTATAATTTCAAGAATGATTTGGACATTTTTCTCTAACAGGTTTAACTGTAAACAAAATATTTAAGGGTACCTTGTGGTACATTCAAGATTAATTCACTAAATTTTGAGTTGATAACTTCTTTATAATATAGAAAATATATACAGTGATGATACCAAGTGATTTTTAACCTCCATAAACCAAAAGTCATTTACACTAACCCTAATCCATCCCGAAGCAGAATCTCCCTTCTTCGTAGGGTACTTACTAAAGGCTGGGTGTTGCCAGTTGCATCTCCTGCCTTAATGGCTATTTCCCTCACACTGGCTGTACGCTGTTCGCCAATTCTACCGGCATCCCCAGAGTGCATCGTTTGACGGTGCCTGAAGTACCCATTTCTGCATGCTCTGCCCCTCCTGCTACTAAAAATTAAAGTTCAATTTTGTGGCAACCTAAAAAAGATTTATTTTTATTTTAGGCTTATGAATATTTTGCCTGTATGTATATCTATGTACTGCATGCACACATGGTGCCCGAAGAGGTCAGAATAAGGCATCAGATCCACTGGAAGTTGAGTTACAGATGGGTTTTGAGCTGCCATATGGGTGCTGGGAACCAAACCTGAGTCCTCTGGAAGAGCAGCAAATGCTCTTAACCACTGAACCAGCCAGCCAGCCTCTGTGAGAACCTTTTTTGTTTAGGAGGATGGGGAGTGTGTTTTGTTTTATTTTGAGATGGGGTTTGTTGTGTAGCCCAGCTGGCTTATAAATTGTTAGGATTACAGGCTGGCCTGTGCTCTATATTTGTATTCCAGAAACTTTTTGGTAACTGTCCATTAGAACTTGCTCTAGACTTCATAATAGTAAGGCATGGGTAAAAATGGTGGTCTCTTTTTTTGTTTCATTTTTTGTTTTTTTTTTTTTTTTTTTTTTTGTTTCTATTGTTTTTTGAGACAGGGTTTCTCTATGTAGTCCTAGCTGTCCTGGAACTCACTCTGTAGTTCAGACTGGCCTTCAACTCAGAGATCTGCCCGTCTCTGCCTCCTAAGTGGTGGGATTAAAGGTGTGTGCCACCACCACCCGGCTGTAAAGTGGTGGTCTTTGACATATTTTTTATAATTGGATGTAAAGCATCACAACTACTCTATTTTAAACAGTGTAGTTGTAAAATGTAAGTTATTTATAGCTTCTAGATTTCCTCTGAATTTTAATTTTCTAAAAGGACTTCATGCAGTTCTGAGCTACCAGTGACAGATTTGGGAGCATCAACCTTAAATAGCACGTCTTTGGGATGCACTCAACATAGGGAATAACACACAGTTGAGGGGAGCACAGAGAGGCCAGCTCCCACAAAAGAGACAAAGATTGAAATGCGGTGGCAGCTATAATTTTTTATCATTAATGTTGTTTAGCATGTTTCAACTAAATCTGTAATAAAGCAAATTTTAATAAACTGGTTGTTAAACATTCGTGTAGTAACATCGTCTAGGTTTCTATGTCAATAAATGTTTTCTCCTGCCTTCAGATATGACTTGTGAACAGTTCCAAACCGGAGTTCTATGGGAGCGCTGCAGAGCATCCTTAACTCTCCAGCAGCAGGCGAGGGCCTTGCAGATCCCTGACTTTGTCAATGTGAAAATAAAAACCTCCTCTGCTCCAGCTTGCCACCCCGGAGGCTGCCCTGCCTGGGGGCTTGTACCGGCCCTGTGAGGGGGGGCTCCATGCTACCTGTTCTCATTTAGGAGCTTTAGGTTAAACACCAAGTTGTAGCCTTATAAACTGGTCACTATAGAGGACTTCACTTAAGGACTCTTAGCAGCAGAGACGAGGACCTTCCTTTGAAAGCAGTCATGGATGGAGTGAGGAAGCCAGGTGTTGTAGCCTCCTCACAACCAGGGCTCTCAGGCACTTAGTAATCATAGTGAGGAACAGTGACTTCAGGGTTAAAATACTTTTCACCTGGAAATGTGAGGTAAATTTCCATTTCAATAGTTTCTGAACAGCGTTTAATTTCTCCTGTAAAATCCCATTTAGAGTATGGTACTGTCTGCCTGTCATCTGAGCATTCAGGATGTGGGAACAGGAGGATAAGGAGTTACGTAGTGAGTTTGAGGCCTGCCAAAAAATGCTGTTTTAAATGTATCTTTAAAATTTGGCGTTTAATAATTGTTGCTTTCCCATAGAAAAATATGAGAATCCTTTGACAAGAAGTTAAGGAATTTTCTTTTTTTTAAAGTGTGACAGGATGTTACTTTGTAGCCCAGGCTGGCCTTAAATTCATGGTCGTCCTGCTCAGCCTCCTAAGGACATTTCAATATTATAAATTGTCAGATGCATTATGCCTCATCATTGGCCTCCTAGGAAGTTGGCTGAAAGTCTAATCTATTGAAAAGCAAATACTGTTTTAATAAGGAAAGGAGTTAGGTATTAGTCTCTTGTTTTGGTATGAGAAACTAACAGAAAAATATTCTCATTAGTGAAAAGCTCAGCAGCTAGACAGAATGTGAACTGAGCAACTTTATGTAGCCTAGCTTTTTAATACATCAGTAGTAACACAGGCCGAAAATTAGGTGTGCCTTCTAGGTGAGCAACGTGGCGATGTGTGTGTGCCATCCCTGGCCTCCATGGAGCCATTTGCTTCAGGGTCCTGTGGTGTTTGACTTACTCAGAAAGACACCCCTAGAAACCCAACCCAGGGCCACGAGGAGTCACTCCGTGTGCTGGTCTCCGGTGCTGGGTAGATTAGCTGCCACTGTTCCCTTTGGTGCTGTGTCTAGGACTGCACATGACGACCCCCACATTCTCCTCAGAGCCCGATACAGCACGAGGTTTGCAGTCTAGTGCGAGGGGCCAACCTCACAGCTCTTCTCACTCTCTGCTCCACCCTACTTCATTCGTTTCTAGGCTTTTCTGTGGATAGTCCTCAGCCTTCTCCCTCCAGCCAGAAGAGCCAGCTGAGCCTGGGCCCCGAGCTTCAGGCCTCTCTGAGCACAGCTGAGCAGGGCTCATCCCCTGTTCTAAGCCCTGTCCTCAGTGGTGCTGGTACAGCCAGGATGGACAACCCAGAAGAGCAGAAACACAAGGTGGGCCACTCTTGAGACTGACGGTGCTGCCAGATGCAAACCCTAACTGGGGAGCCCCCGGGTGGGCAGGAAAAGACTGCTCACACCCCGTTGACCTGGTACAGATCATCTGAGACACTGTTACCCTTAGAACTCAAGGTTCCGTGCACACACAATCCCCAGGTTTGTGTGCCAGGCTGTTTTGGCATCCATGGTTTCCAAGTGTTAGGCTGGATCTCGAAGACAGATGGGAAGGGGACAGGCCATTCCCTGCAGGGCCCACTGCCTCTCCCCTTTGGTTTAGTGCCCTACTGGTTCCTTCCTCTCTCCTTGCTTACAGCCGAGTAACTTGGAGATGCAGTTGCAAAAGGAAGGTGGGGGGGGCCCTCAGGAAGATCTCTCATGGGAGACTTCCGGGATGAGAAGGGGACCTGGCCAACATTAGAGATAGTGCCTGGAGTGGGAGGTGCTGGGCTTTGTAACAGGGCAAGACATGGCGTTCCTGTAGCTCTCTGTAGTGAGGGCACATTTTTAATATACAGTAGAGAATGAGCAAGCAGAAGATTCCATTTACTCATAGGTACCAGGGACAACCAGTTCACCTTACGGTAGCCAATCTGGGGTTACATCTTGGCAGGCAATCAAACAATTATAGTCTGGGGGAGGGAGTAGACCTATAATAGAAAGCCACTGTGATCTCTTAGGGGGCCACAGCAGGATGAAGTGGGGTTTTGAGCATCAGCCAGGTGGGTAATAGGGGCTGAGTAGGTGGGACCTGTCTCAGGCGCCATCACGGAAAAGTGCCTTTCTTTTCTTTTTCTTTTTCTTCCCCCAAGACAAGGTTTCTCTGTGTAGCTTTGGAGCCTGTTCTGGAACTCACTCTGTAGACCAGGCTGGCCTCGAACTCGTAGAGATCCGCCTGCCTCTGCCTCCCGAGTGCTGGGATTAAAGGCGTGCACCGCCACCGCCTGGGGAAAAGTGCCATTCTTTGCCATTCTTAGAAAACCTGTGCTCCCTGTTTGTATTTGCTCTCTGTGGCTCTGGCAGAAACACCTGGGACATCAGCTTATGAAGACACAAGTTTTATTTTGTCGCACAGTGTCGGGGGGTTTAGCCCATGGAGAGGCGCTCTGCTGTTTGGGCCCTAGAGAAGCTGACTTGATGGGAGCCCCTGGAGAACAGCTGTTTAGTTCGTGGCCAGGCCATGAAAGAGAAGCAGGACTGCAGTCCCCTGAACCCTTTGGGGACATCCCTGCCCCAGGGGCCCAAAGAACTCCCACTGGGTCCCACCTGAAGTTCCCACCTTCCATAGTGCTGAACTAGAGACCAAGGCTTTCAACATGTCGGCCTTTCAGGAACGGTCCGAATCCAAACTCTAGCAAGATTCTAGCCTAATTATCCAAAGGATGGCAGGGCCTATGGGACATTTGACACACCTTAGCAGGGAGGACAAGACCCATTTCCACATGGTGTGAAGCAGGCCACTCCTTCCTCCATGCCCAGGTATCTGCTAGAACCCCATCTTGACTAGGAGAAGTCCTTTGAACAGAATGAGGGAGATGGTTACAAGGTGGCTATCCTGGAGGCCTGCAGGCAAGAGGTGGCCTCCTCCCAGGACTACAGATCAGCCTGCAGTGGGGTTACTTGTGCTTCTTTGGCCACTTCGTGCTTGGCATGAACACAGTTGTCTTATGATCATTTTTATTTATTTTGGAAACTTAATAATCTATTTCATCATTTCCTTTTAACATTATCACATTACAAAAAAAAAAAAGGAAAAAGCTAGTTGATCATTACCTGAGATGGTTGGGCTCACAGGGCGTAGCCCAAGAGAAGGTGTCTGGTGGTCATGATACACAACCTGAGAACAAGAACCATCCTAGGCCCTGTGTGGAAAGGTCACCTCTAGCCTTCACAGATGCATGCTCTCCAGGAGGTGGCAGCCTCCTCAGCAGAGAGGATCATCTCCGGCAGCCCTTTGAGAGTCAGCTCTGGTCTGGCAACTGTACAGTCCCGAATGTCTAAGTCTACCTAATAAAGCCAGTATCAAGCATCGCTAAGCTCCTTGGGCGGCACAGACGGCCCAGGGCATCCCAGGCCCCCCAGGGTCACTGAGCCAGAAGTAGCTGGGGTCTGACCTGAAGGTCGTCTTCTACCAGAGTCTCCTACTGTTCCACTGATGACTCTCCTGAAGGATCTGGGCAATGTCCGTTCAGTTTGGTTTCACATAGGGGCATGGGTTAGAGATGTACCACCCGATCCATGCCCAGGCCTGGTCAAGCCTTTATCCAGCTGCTCGGGTGTGTGGAAGAATAAGGAAAGGATGGCCCTCCAAGCCTGCTGGTGGGAGCAGGAACCAGCCTGTTTTCTTTCGTTCCACTGTCTTCTACTTGGTACAGTTTTTAAAAAAGATTTATTTATTTATTATGTATACAACACTCTGCCTCCATGTATGCCTGCAGGCCAGAAGAGGGCACTAGATCTCATTACAGATGGTTGTACCCATATGGTTGCTGGGATTGAACTCAGGACCTCTGCAAGAGCAGCCAGTGCTTTTAAACTCTGAGCCATCTCTCCAGCCCTTGATGCAACTTTTTAATTGTATTTTATATATATGAGTGTTTTGCTTGTGTGTGTGTATGTGTACCACATGCATACAATGACCACAGAGGCAAGAAGAGAGCATCAGATCCCCTGCAAATGGAATTACAGTGGTTGTGAGCCACCGTGTAGATGCTGGGAATTGAACCGGAGTCCTCTGGAAGAACGGACAGTGCTCTTAATCACCGAGCTGTTTCTCTGGCCTCACTTAGTGCTTTTTCCCCCCTTCCTTTTTTAAAAGAGGTCGCTGAAGATCGAGTATTCAGAAGTCAGGATTGCCCAAAGACAGCAGAAGCATCTTTTGTTGTGTGGGTCTGAGAGATGGCGCTATCCTGTGGTGACATGGGTGAAGGGCAGATGGTGCTGCCCCTCCGGGCAGTCCCCGTCACCATCCATCCATCTCTGGCCAGCAGGTCAGCTTGCTTGGGTTTGATTTGGTCGCTCTACAACAGAGCAGGGCAGTTGGTGCTTGCCGCCATCAGAGGGTCCTGCAGAGTCTTCAGTGGTGCTCTTGGGACTGTGCTCTGGCACGTTTTCTGTCACACAGTGAGGAGCTGGTCTGGGCCTCTGGACCTGGTTTCTATAGCACATGCAGAGTTAGGATGGGCTTTTGGCTTTCAGACAAAGGTAATTGCTGTTAAGAGGCCGTCTTCCCTGACCTCTTTGTCCCAGGCCAAGGCCAGAAGTGTGCAAAATGAACAACTAGAACCTCTGTCCTGTTGTGAGGAAGGCTGGAGCCACCCAGCTCTTACTGCTGAAAGTTCATGGCATACCTATGTCAAGTTGGGGAGATAAGACTTTTTTTTTTTTTAAAGATGTCATTGGATTTGAATTTTTTTAAAAATGTTTTATGACAAGTACAAAAAATGTGGAAGGTTGTAAAAATAAGTGAGCTGTTCTGCTGGGGGAGGGCCACACTCCGGGAACAGCATGAAGATACCAAGGGGTGGAACCGGGAACCCAGGCTATCACAGTCGCTCCTGATCATTTGAGAAGATCTGATGGAGAGGTTGCACATGACTTCTGGGGAGAGGATGGCAGAACCTGACTCTGAAGGATGTCGTCAGAATGCATTACAGTGGTGTGTCTCTGGCGGGTGGAAGGCACTGCATTCCATGGGTTCCGAGACACCTAAGATGAGCACACCTCATTGCTCCTTTATTCCAGGCACTGTGAGAGAACATTGCAGTCTGTCTTGAACTAAATCGGGCCACAGAAGAGATGTGGTCCCCAAACATGGGCCTCCGGTGGGGTCACCTTGTCCCCTGCTTCTCCTTACACAGCCTGTGAAGCATATTGTAGGCTAGCATGGTGCTTCCTCCCAGACTGCCTCAGCCTTCCCACCTCTGGTGGGGGGCGCTGATCCTTCCCTTGGCTTAGGGCAGAATTCGCTGCTTCTGTCATCACGCATCATGTTCACACCCACACCATCTCAATGGACTTGTCCAAAGGCGTCTTGAGACTCCCGCCTGCCTCTGCAGGTCAGCTTGCATCCTGCATGCATGCATACCACAGTGCATTCACCAAACACTCCAAACGCCAGAGGTCGGATGGCTTTCTTTCGTCCCCCTTTTACTATCCCACATCAGTTTCTGTGCTTGACATTTGTCCTGTGTGCTGGCCCCCTCCATGTGAGTGGCCTGATCACAGTCTTCGCAGGAAAAGGCTTCAGCCCTTTCCACCTCACGCTCCATGACAGTGCTCCGCCATGACTTGCAGCCCCTCATTGACTGGGAGTGTTGCATTGCACGTTAGACAGACACAGCCCCGATGGAGATTACTCAGCTCCTTAGACGGGTCCGTCTCAGGTCCAGTACTAGCAAGCACAAGGGAAGCCGCTGAAAGCCGAGCCTGGAGTTGGACCTGGGGTCTCGTCCACACCCAGGACGTATATCAGCCAGCTCAGCACCTTGTCATAGGCACACTCAGAATACACACTTGTAGTTTTTGTTGTTGTTACTTTTATGAGGTAAGTTTATTTTAATTTAAAATTTTCTTTTATGCTGAGCCATATCTCTAGCCCAAATGTAATTATTTTAATTGCATACATGTGTTTTTATTTATTCTTATTTTATGTTTCTGTGTATTTTGCCTGCATGTATATATGTGTACCATGCAGTGCCCACAGAGGCCATCAGCTTCTGGGACTGGAGTCCTAGGTGGTTGTCTGCCACCAGGTGGGTGCTGGGATTTGAGCCTGGTCCCCTGGAAGAGCAGCCAGGGCTCTTAACCACTATGCCGTCTCTCTAGCCTTTAATCATATACATACCTGTTTAACATACACATGTGGTTCTTTATCTTTTAACCAGCTTCATCAATGGCAATGATAGAGGAACATAATTTCATCACAAAACAGATAATAAACCTCAGTTCTGTTTTATATATATTAATATTTAAAAAGCAATTATTTCTCCAAATATAAATAACATATAATGAGGGCAAAATGTGGAGAGAAATGTTAGTTGGGCTTTATTGGATGTGTTTACTTACAAGTAAATTCCAGGCTAGAGAGATGGCTTTGTAGTTAGGAGTCCTTGCTGGTCCTGCAGAGGACTTGGATTCATTTTCCAGCGCCTACATCGGGTGGTTCACAACCACTTGTAACTGGAAGCCAGTGACCTCTTCTGGCTTCTGCAGGCACTTTTACACACTCAGTACACAGACATACATTCAGCCATACACATATACAAATAAAGTCTTGATTTTACAGTAAATCCCTTTAGGAATTGTGGCAGGAATTTCCAAAATGCCATTAGCTTGGGCATAGCATCTTACAAACCTCAGGCTGTCCCTCGATGTGAAAGAAGTGTCCCCCAGAAGTGCGCTCACGGTTCTCTCTGCCTCTTTCAGCACATACCAGAAGACGAGGCCTATTTCATAGCCAAGGAGATTCTCGCTACAGAACGAACATATCTGAAGGATTTAGAAGTTATTACTGTGGTATGAAACCTTAGTCCTTGATCGTTTTGATTTCCTTAATATGCTTTAGATACAAACACAGAGGCACCATCCTGAGAAATATCTTTGGCAATCTTGAGACCTACTTATGTAAATTCTGTTGAATATATTTGCCGTACAGCACCATGTCTAAGTCATGTTAGATGCTGATGTCTTAAATTTCCATGATGCTGTACAACTAAGAATGTATCTATCTGGAAGCTTTGACCTAGAATTGTTTTGTTTATATTTGAAAATTATACAGTCAACAAAGAGGCTATGTAAGGAATTCTGGTTTAGGCTGTCCTTATACACTGGAGGACCTTTGCTTGGTGTCCTGAGGTCACAAGCCCTCAGAGGCATGGCCTTTCAGTTCCCAGCTGAGCCTCTCAGCATGCCAAACTCTTCCCATAGTGGTTCCGAAGTATGGTGATCAAGGAGGATGCCATGCCTGCAGCCCTGATGACCCTGCTCTTCTCCAACATTGATCCAGTCTACGAGTTCCACAGAGGCTTCCTGCATGAGGTGGAGCAGAGGCTGGCTCTCTGGTAACGACCCGGGCATCAGATGGGACTGTTCCCTTGACTCCCTCCACTGGAGACTCCCACCCACTGAAACTTCCACAGCACACACTGCTGGCTCTGTGGGCTGGGTGCCTGGACCAGCAGTTCCCGAGTCCTGAACCCTCCTTGGGGAGTACCCACCCTTGACACAATGACTTGTCTCCGGAAGTCCCCATCTTCAGAAACTAATTCAAAACAACCATTATTTCATTGAAGTGTATTTCAAAATCCTATTCAGTGAGACAGAATAAACTTTAATAACAATACACTTTACTTACCCTATTCCAGAAAAGAGAATAGAGAAGCAAGTCAAAAAGGAAAAGTCTGTTTTCACCTGGTTACTGTCGTATTTAGAGAGATGCAGTAATTGTTGCTGTCAAGTCAAATTCTTTGCGCCTGCAGACACCTCGTAATGACTCTGACTGCTAGGTGTAGTCCATGCCTACAATCCCAGCACTAAGGAGACAGAGACAGGACTCTCATGTGGGCCAGCTTCAGCTGTCAAACCCTGTCGCAAAAAAGGAAAAATGACTGTGACTACAGCTACTTGTTACCGTGGAATTTTCCAGAAGCTTCCAAGAGACTTATAAACCTTCTCGTTCCTCTGTTCCAGGGAAGGACCCTCCAGTGCCCATTTAAAAGATGATCATCAGCGAATTGGGGACATCCTCCTCAGGAACATGCGTCAGCTAAAGGTAAGGCAGGTCTGTGTGGTAACTCCAGGCCTAGCATAAAAGCTGTGAATGAAACGTCTGTGTTGCTCTCGGAACAGTGTTCCCCTCACAGCAGCACTCCCAAGAACAAGTTCATCTTCTCATTCTCCACAGCAGGGCTCCCCTCAGAAGAGGGTTCTTGTCGGCACAGTAAGTGCGGAACACTCCGCTCGGAACAGGACTCTCTGAAGAGTACAATTCTTTTCAAAACCGTTCCCTGAACAACATTCTACATTTAATAACAGTGTTGTCTTAACGGGGTTCCTCAGAACAGTATCCCAATAAAAACACAGCCGTCCCAGGGGTTTCCTGGAAGGGATTTCCTTCAGAGCAGGATTCTCCTCAGAACATGGTTCCCCTAAGAGTACTGGTATTCACAAGAGAAGTCTCTTCAGAACAGACATTCCTAGAGCAAGGTTCCCTCAGAGCTGCCTCTCCCTCAAAGTGTAATTCCTAGCAAGGTTCCCCTCAAGACATCAGTCTCCAGAACAAGATTTCACCTAAGAAGATGTGCTTAAAATACGGGTCTCTCAGAAAGAGGAAATGTTTTCCTTCCGAGCAGCTCTTCTCAGAACGTGGCGTCAGGAGGGCTTGCTCGGTACAGCTTTCCCTTCAGAACCGCCCACCTCTCCTTG
This sequence comes from Peromyscus leucopus, assembly GCF_004664715.2. Classification (NCBI taxonomy): domain Eukaryota; kingdom Metazoa; phylum Chordata; class Mammalia; order Rodentia; family Cricetidae; genus Peromyscus; species Peromyscus leucopus. Next base: position 10,535,844 of record NC_051074.1, read on the forward strand.
GGTTTCCCATCAGAGTGCCTTTCCCCAAAGCAGTATCCCCTAGAGCAGCCTTACCACCTCAGAACAGCCTTTTTTCTAAACAAGGTTCCCTCAGAACTGAGTTCCATAGAACACTGTTCTCCTGGAAGGGCAGGTCCCGGTTTCCTCTCAGAATGACAGTCTCCAGAATGAAGGTTCACCCCAGTACAGTGTTCCTTTCAGAGCAGTGCCCTAAGAACAACATTCCCAGTCTACAGAGATGGCTCAGTGGTTAGAGCACTTATAGTACCTGCAGAGGACCTGGGTTGGGTTCCCAGCACCCACACTGTGTCTCATAACCATCTGTAATTACAGTTCCAGCGGATATAATGTCCCCTTCTGAGAGGACATGGTGGTGTCCTTAATTCCAGTACTTGGGAGGTAGAGGCAGGCAGAGCCAGGGCTATATAGAGAAACCTTGTCTCTGTCTGTCTCTCTCTCTCTCTCTCTCTCTCTCTCTCTCTCTCTCTCTCTCTCTCTCTGTCTCACACACACACACAGTGTTTTTGAGTGTGTGTGTGTGTGTGTGTGTGTGTGTGTGTGTGTGTGTGTGTGTGTGTGTGTAAAAGAAGGAAGAAGGAGATAAGGCTTTCCCCAGGAGAGGGGTCTCCTCAGAATAGCATTCCCCTCCCTCAGAACATCATGCCTCAGCAATGAGTTCCCTTCAGAATAGGATTTCCTGTTCACAGCATTCTCTCTGAATGGGGTTCCTCATAGCGGGTTCCCCTCAGAGTACTTTTCCCTGGAGCAATATTTCTCTCAATATAATTTCTTTCCTTTTCATTTTTGTTTTGTTTGTTTGGTTGGTTGGTTTGTTTTTGGTTTTTCAAGACAGGGTTTCTCTGTGTAGCCCTGGCTATCCTGGAACTCACTCTGTAGACTAGACTGGCCTCTAATTCAGAGATCCACCTGCTTCTGCCTCCCAAGTGCTGGAATTAGAGGCGTGCACCACCACTGCCTGGCTATGCAATATCATTTCTCAAAGCAGGGTTTCCCCCGGAGCAGGTTCCTCTAGGAATATCATTCTCCCAAAATGGTTCCCTAGACAGCTTACCAACCAAACTATGCTCCTCAGAATCGGGTTTTATTCAGAGTATCTTTCTCTAGCATTCTTACCCTCGGCAGAGTCCTCTAAATAGGGCTCCCAGCAAAGCAGCCAGCCTCAGAGCAACATTCCCTTTAGAGGAGTGATCCTCAAAACATGCATTTTCAGCATAGTGTTACCCTCAACGGGACCCCCCTAGAATCCTGCTTTTATCCAGTCCAGAATTCTCCTTAGAACACAGTGCCTAAAACAGACTGTGGTTAGCTCTGCAGTAGGGTATCTGTCAACACAGGGATCCCGTCAAAACAGTCTTCTCAGGGCAGTTCCCCAAAGCGTGGTTGCTCCCCCTCTCCCACAACCGAGTCGGCACTGAACCCGGGCAGAGCTCAGATGGGGTTTAGTTCTTGCCCGGTTCTCAGGGTGTCCCATGAGGTGAGCTCTAGCTCCGCTGGCCTCTGAGGTTTGCTCTTTATCCATAGATGGAGGAAAGGCCCGTGGTCTTCCACCACATGAGCGTGGAGGGAGGGGTCAGCCAGCCGTGGGTGTGGTGAGGCCTGGCTGTGCAGGAGCCCTGACCCTGGGAACGGCACGGGGCGCACACTTGGGGTAGAGCCTAAGATGGGCAAACATGGGTTCTGTGGAAACGGGAACTCTGTTGGACCTACCACACTGTGCATCCCTGTTACGCTCTGTCAGCATTCCCAGCTGCTCTCTGAAGTCCACACGGGGACTGTGCCCAGGCCACAAGCTGCCTTCCCACTGGCCCGCCAACGTCCCTCCATCGTGTCTCTCCACCTGAGCCTTGTCCTCTTGGGCCTCCGTAGGAGTTTACCAGCTACTTCCAAAGACACGATGAGGTCCTAACGGAACTGGAAAAGGCCACGAAACACTGCAAAAAGCTGGAGGCCGTCTACAAAGAGTTCGAGCTCCAGAAGGTCTGCTACCTGCCTCTCAACACATTCCTGCTGAAGCCTGTCCAGAGGCTGGTCCACTACCGTCTGCTGCTGAGACGTCTGTGTGCTCACTACTCCCCCGGGCACCGAGACTACGGTGACTGCCATGGTGAGTGAGGGCACCGTGCCTCTCCGCTCTGAGGGCAGAATTGGAAGTGTAGACGCCATGGCTCTACCCCAGAGGGGCTGACAGCCCCAATGCTCACAACTGGCTGCCGGCCTGGCCCTCCTCCCGGCTGCTTCGGGGACCTGCCTTTCTGTTCCCAGCCCTGCCTACCTTCCATGGCGTGAGGTACTGTGACCAAGGAGGTGTCCTGCTGTCAGGATCACTTACTCGAGGGCACTGGGGGATGGCGCATATCCTAGAATGACCTCTCTGGTAGGTGTTTCCGCCCTGGAAGACTTGATTCTAAAACTCAGCAGGTATTTGAGCCAAGCGGCCTATTGGAAGTTTCTAACTTATGTGAATTGTTAAAGGGACAAAAGGATAAAGTCTAAGTCCTGTTCACTTACGAATAGAAATTTTTTTTAAAGATTTATTTATTTATTATGTATACAGTATTCTGCCTGCATGTGTCCCTGCAGGCCAGAAGAGGGAACCAGATCTCATCACAGATGGTTGTGAGCCACCATGTGGTTGCTGGGAATTGAACTCAGGACCTCTGGAAGAGCAGTCGGTGCTCTTAACCACTGAGCCATCTCTCCAGCCCCATGAATAGAAATTTTAGTTATACCATAAATTTAGTACAAGAAGATTCTGTCTGTAAGTCATTGAAATTGTCATTAAAATACAATTAGCTAGGAGTGGTGACCCATGAATGTAATGTAATTCCAGCTACTTGGGAGGTTGAGGCAGGAGGATGACTGGAGTCCAGGCAGCAAGCTCACTGGAGTCCAGGCAGCAGACTCACTGGAGTCCAGGTAGCAGGGTCACTGGAGTCCAGGAAGCAGGGTCACTGGAGTCCAGGAAGGAAGGTCACTGGAGTCCAGGAAGGAGGGTCACTGGAGTCCAGGAAGGAGGGTCACTGGAGTCCAGGAAGGAGGGTCACTGGAGTCCAGGAAGGAAGGTCACTGGAGTCCAGGAAGGAGGGTCACTGGAGTCCTCTGGAGCCGGAGTTACAGATGGTTATGAGGTGCCATGTATGTGCTGGAAATCGAACCTGGGTCCTCTCTATATGAGGAGTCAGTTCTCCCAACCACTGAGCATCTCTCCAGGCTCACAGAGGCAGAACAAGGCAATGCAGATGCCCAGGCCTGCAGACTGCAGCTCCCATGACTCATGTTCAGACTGCGGTAACATCGCTGGTTCCTCCTGGTGTTTTCAGTGTCGTGTACGTAGCATTTGTAGAAGAATGTGTTCACGATTTGTGAAGCATGATGATTTCTGTGTGTGCTCCTCTCTTAATTTGCTTTTGCCTCTGAAAGCTACAAGCACCCTATAAGGAACACCAGCCATCCTTGATTCCACAAAATCCCTGTCAGGGAGGGACTGAGAACAAGACGGTGTCAGTCGGGGCTGGAGACCTTGTCAAGCTGCTTGTGGAGGGGGGACCCACAAGTGGGAGGCCCTGTGGTCAGGCAGGAAGAGGGTCCTGAAAAAGGGGGAGCAGGAAGCTGGAGAGATGACTCGGTGTTAAGAGCACTGCTGCTCTTGCGGAGGACCCAAGTTTGGTTCCCAGCATCCATGTCGGGTGGCTCACAGTCTCCTGTAACTCCAGTGGTGTCTGCACTCGGGTGTGCACATGATCACTCACCCACAACCACACACACACATATACACAATTAAAGACGAAACTTCTTTTACAAGAGAGCAGTCCCCATGAGTGGGTCCGGCAGGGAAGATGGGCCACTGCTCTGGGGGCAGGAGAGGGACAGGACCAGGCAAGCAGCTGTGGGGTCTGTGTTCATCCCAGTGAGTTTCCTTCCTGTTTATTGGCCTCTTACATTGGCTTCAGCTCTAAGTGGCCATCTGTTACAAGAAGCAAGTTACTTCAGATATTTAAGGCACAGTGACCTGATCTCCGTAAAGAACTAATAGGGCTTTGCATTGTTTATAGAACCTGCCCCTTCCCAGCAGGCCATGGTGTCGGCTGCTGTACCCCTTGGCTTCAACAAAGCCAGAGCTTCCGGGGCATCTGCAGGGACCATCCTTGAACAGGAGCTCATGCCAGGGGGCCAGAGCCCTGCAAGGAGTCTCCGGTGTCTCAAGCTAAAGCCACCCTATAACACACTGGCTCTTTCACAAGGCAGAGAGTGGGGGTCTTGTTCAGGGGTCTGAACTGAGGGACCTCTCCACACAGAGGCACTGAAGGCCATCACAGAAGTGACCACCAGGCTGCAGCACAGCCTTACCCGGCTAGAGAACCTCCAGAAGTTGACTGAGCTACAGCGGGACCTGGTCGGCGTAGAAAACCTCATTGCCCCTGGAAGGGTAAGTGGATATACTTGGGAAAGGTTTTCTGCCTGTTGTCTTCAATTGGATTTTATTAATGCAGCATAAAACTCACCCCTTTAAAGTATGTAATCCAGTGGCTTTCGGTGTACACACAAACTTATGTAGTCATCATCACTAACTGGGAGCATTTTCATTACCCCAGAAAGAAGCCCACGGGAGACCCATTAGTAGTCAGTCCCCGTTCTGGTGGAGCCAGCGTGGAAGAGCCGCCCCACGAGGTGCTGGGAGACTAAGAAAACACAGTAGCAGGAAAGGTGGTTCACATCGACAATCCCAGCGCGTGGGGCTGAGGCTGGAGGATTCTGAGTTTGAGGCCCGTTTAGGCTGCATGGCGAGACTCCATCTCAGGAATCTGAGATGAAAAGCAGCAGAATAATCTTGTGAGAGTTTCTCCCCTCCTCTGGCTTGTCTTTTTACCCTCATTGGTTCTATCATCTATAGTATTAAAACTTTTCATTCTGAGGACACTCAGGCTATCTTTAGTTGTTGACGCCTTAGGTGTCATAGTCCAGAAATTATTTCCTAACCCAAGATTCATCACCAATTTGTTTTTCTTTCCTAGTTTTTCTTTCCTTTCTCTTTTTCTCTTTGGCGGGGTCTCATGTAACCCAGGCTGACCTCTGCCTCTGCCTCCTGAGTGATGGGATTGTGGGTGCACACCACACACTGGCTTCTGTGACAGCAGGGACGAACATGGGACTCTGTGCACGCCTGCCCAGCGTGCACGGACTGAGCCACGTGCCCGTCTTCTGACCCATTAGTCCAGCTTGACTCCTTTGCAGGTGGATACCAGGCTATCAGGCACATTGGTTGGGTTGTCTTGTCCGTAGATGTGTGGGCTTCTTCTGGACATGCAGTTCTAGCCCAAGGGTCGGTGTGTCTCTTGCCTGTGTCCCCTCACCATGATCCTTTGCTCTTGACTCAGTACTGTTGACATGAAGACTGGAGCAGCAAGCTTAGCTGGCCCCACTAAGGACTGAAGTTCACGTACAGGTGGTAGACCGTCCCGTCTCCTAGGGAACTATCCCGCTAGGACTGTTTTCCGTCTTCTGTCAGCAAGCATGTAGTCTCCTGTGTGCCTTACTTGGTGTTTGGAGGGCCGCACCCACCCAGGCGTCAGTCATTCTGATTGGCCTCTTGTCTTTGACTTCTTTGTTTTTGAGACAGGGTTTCACTGTGTAGCCTCGGTTGGCCTGGAACTACACCATGTAGACCAGGCTGGCCACGAACTCATAGAGAGCCTCATGCCCCTGCCTCCTGAGGACAGGGATTAAAGGCATGTGCCACCACACTTAGCTCCTTGACTTTCTAAGCCTTTGTGGCAATAGGGGTCTTGTTCTTTATTCAGTACCCAGTGCAGGGCAGCCAACTATAAGCACCAGTGTTTGTGGAGACTGTCCCTTGTCACACCTACTTCTGCCCAGCCTTTCCCACAGAAGAACTCAGATGGACTCTTCATGACCTCGTCTCCCAGTGTCTCCCCACTAGAGTGGACCTCTTGGTTCCCTCGTCTCAGGGCAGGTAGATGACTGGGGACCAAGTTGGTACCAGGAGAGGACGTGGGTGACTAGGGGTACTATTGAAGAGTAGGCTGACTCTCCCAGACGGCTGCCACTTGGCAGGGTTCAAAGAAGCCAGAGGGGTTGTCAAGACGGCTCAGCAGGAAGATGTGTGTAGGCCTGACACCCTGGTTTGATCCCATAGCCCACAAAGTGGGCGGAGAGAAGTCCTGACAGTTGTCTTCTGACCCCTACATGGATGCTATGGCGTGTGCACACAAGCCAGCCAGCCAGCAAGCTAGAGGTTGCTGTTGGCTGCCATGACCTTTGGCCCAACTAGCGCATGTCTGTTGCACTCTGGCTCACAGGGGCCTTGGTTATCTTTCAGGAGTTCATCCGTGAGGGCTGCCTTCACAAGCTCACCAAGAAGGGCCTGCAACAGAGGATGTTTTTTCTGGTAATGTTTCCCCAAACTGCATTTCCACTCTGGGAGGAGTCAGTGGGCAAAATTCTGTCAAGACCCCGCTCTGCCTGCTCGCCCAGCCCCAAGAAGCTTCATCCCAGGTGGCAGCTCAGTGTCGCATGGGAACTCAGGAGGTCTCCTGAGAGTGAGCAACAGGAAGCAGCTGCTCTGCCCGTTGGTTCCCACTCCACATTCTGGGAGGACAAGCAGAGCCAACATGGAGATGTCCGTGTGGCTGCAGAAATGTGCTGGTGGCCCAGTGGCAGCCGAGGGGTCTCAGTGCTGGCCTAGAAACATGGCTACAGAGGACCCGACCATGTGTGTCCTCATCTTAGCGGGGTTTCTTTTCCAAGTGCCTCTGACTTGATCTGTGCAGGTGAGGGGCCAACTGACGGTGCCAGCCAGAGCGCCTGACTGCTTCTACTGGCTAGGTCAGCCCAGGGGGGGACTGCTGGGGGGTCCCCAGTTCCGCTGGTTTATGTAACTACTACATATATCTGGTCAAAAAGGATCAAAGGAATGAACTTTTTTCCCCCAGCCACCTCCAGTCACTTTGGTAGATCTGGTAGACACATACTGGCCATCTGTAGTTCACCAGAGTCTAACTATATTTACACTGAAACTCTGTCCCTTGTTGGTACAATTCACTTGTCTAAAAGGCTTTCCATCCCTCAGTTCTCAGATATGTTGCTGTATACAAGTAAAAGTGTCACAGGGGCCAGTCATTTCCGGATCCGGGGCTTCCTTCCTCTACGCGGCATGCTGGTGAGTGGCAACATGCTTACCTGAGGTTTGGCTTTAGGTACTGGGCTGGGCTTCTGCCCCACCTCCCTCACACAACAGCAAGCCTGGGGTCTTTTTCAGTGGTGAGCAGGCCACGTGATATTAAGGGAATATGTTGGACTTTTCTTGTTTCTCCTCAGCCTCTCATGGCTCTTGTTCTTCTTGACCCCCAGACTGCACCATATTCAACCAATGGGCAGCTTTCTGGGTCATTCTCCTTCAGCACCTGACAGCATTTGCCCACTTTACCCACAACTCGGAGTGGGTTTGGGTAGACAGCTGTTTCCATATGCCACATAGTTATGATGCTCACCCGGAAACAACCATCCCTTGGACAGACACAGGCTTGTGTTCACTGTACTGTGCTTGGTACAAAGCTGCCTGGGGATTGAGTCATTGATGCTGCTGCTGCAAGCTTTCTGTATACCCTGAATATATGCCCATGGGGGTGTCTGTACACCCTGAACATATGCCCATGGGATGTCTGTACACCCTGAATACATGTCCATGGGATGTCTGTACACCCTGAATATATGCCCATGGGGTGTCTGTACACCCTGAATATATGCCCATGGGGTGTCTGTACACCCTGAATATATGCCCATGGGGTGTCTGTACACTCTGAATATATGCCCACGGGGTGTCTGTACACCCTGAATATATGCCCATGGGATGTCTGTACACCCTGAGTATATGCCCACGGGGGTGTCTGTACACCCTGAATACATGTCCACGGGGTGTCTGTACACCCTGAATACGTGTCCACGGGGTGTCTGTACACCCTGAATACATGCCCATGGGGTGTCTGTACACCCTGAATATATGCCCACGGGGTGTCTGTACACCCTGAATATATGCCCATGGGGTGTCTGTACACTCTGAATATATGCCCACGGGGTGTCTGTACACCCTGAATATATGCCCATGGGATGTCTGTACACCCTGAGTATATGCCCACGGGGGTGTCTGTACACCCTGAATACATGTCCACGGGGTGTCTGTACACCCTGAATACGTGTCCACGGGGTGTCTGTACACCCTGAATACATGCCCATGGGGTGTCTGTACACCCTGAATATATGCCCACGGGGTGTCTGTACACCCTGAATATATGCCCATGGGGTGTCTGTACACTCTGAATATATGCCCACGGGGTGTCTGTACACCCTGAATATATGCCCATGGGATGTCTGTACACCCTGAGTATATGCCCACGGGGGTGTCTGTACACCCTGAATACATGTCCACGGGGTGTCTGTACACCCTGAATACGTGTCCACGGGGTGTCTGTACACCCTGAATACATGCCCATGGGGTGTCTGTACACCCTGAGTATATGCCCACGGGGATGTCTGTACACCCTGAATACATGTCCATGGGGATGTCTGTACACCCTGAATACGTGTCCACGGGGTGTCTGTACACCCTGAATATATGCCCATGGAGTGTCTGTACACCCTGCATACGTGTCCATGGGGATGTCTGTACACCCTGAATACGTGTCCACGGGGTGTCTGTACACCCTGAATACGTGTCCACGGGGATGTCTGTACACCCTGAATATATGTCCACGGGGATGTCTGTACACCCTGAATATATGTCCACGGGGATGTCTGTACACCCTGAATACATGCCCACGGGGTGTCTGTACACCCTGAATACATGCCCACGGGGATGTCTGACATAGGATAACAACTAAACTTTAACATAACCCAGTTTATCAACTTTGCCTATGGAGGTTAGGAAAACCCTGATTAAGAGCTGCAGAGATGGCTGAGCAGTTAGGAGTGCTTGCTGCTCTCCCAGAGGACACAAGTTCAGTTCCCAGTACCCACGTCCGACAGCTCACAACTGCCTGTAACTCCAGCACCAAGGGACTCCATGCCATCTATGAGCACCCTCACACAGACACACACACACACACACACACACACACACACACACACACACACACGAATAAAAATAATAAATCTTTAAAAAAATAAGAGCCAGAGGTGGCTCAGCTCTTAAGAGCACTGGACTGCTCTTCCTAGGACCCAGGTTTGATTCCCGGCATACACATGGCAGCTCACAGCCATCTGTCACTCCAGTTCCAGGGGGGCCCACACTATCTTCTTGTCTAGGTGGGCACTGCATGCACATGGTGTGCAGGCATACGTGCAGGTAAAACACCCACATACATATACATATGCATAAAATAAAAAGAAATAAATTTCAAAACAAATTTTAGAAAAAGAAAACCCTGTTTAAAGTCACAGAGTCAGGAAAATCTAGAGCAGGGAGTGCTTCTCAACCCATGGGTTGTGACCCCCAGGGCTTGACCGACTCTTTTACGGGGATCACATAAGACCATTGGAAAACAGATATTTGCACTACGATTCATAACAGCAGCAAAATGACCGTTATGAAGCAGCAATAAAAATAACTTCATGGTTGGGGTCACTACATGAAGAACTAACCGTATTAAAGGGGCGCAGCATTCGTGATTGAGAACCACTGATCTGGAGGCTATCTTCCCCTCATGTAGACCCTGGAACCTGGCCTGAAACTTGTCCTGGAGACACTGAAAGCAAGGGCGACACAGTGTGTGTTTCCAGGACCCCTCTGCGGTGGTCATCTGCGCCCCGCACACTGCTCTGGTGTCTACTGCTGCAGCAGCATGCTGGGTTCCTTTCTTCCTGACTGTAGCCTCTGCTCAGCCTTGAAACCGATGTTTATAACATGTGATTCCACGTGGCTGAGTTAGCAGCGGCCACCTCCGGAAGCCAACCCCCTTGTCTGATGGCTTACTTTTAAAGTACACACCCCTATAGGGGAAACACTGGAAATATTAGGTAAATGTCACCGTGACTACAGCACCCCAGGCTTAGCTGTGGTGACTTGTCACCGGTTACCACCTACCACTTTATGACCAGTACTGTTTTTTCTCAGTAATTCATCCTGAGCACTCTGTGACATTCTCTGACTTCTCTGGTGCAGTAGAGGAATCTGGTGACAAGTGACAAGCTCCAGTGTACCGCACCTAACATGTCATCAGGCCAGTATGGTCTTTCAGGAGCGCACACCACATTATTGGGCTCTGTCTCTCAAGCATCTTCAAATCCATCCTCACAGTGGTCCCATCATGCAAAGCGTGTGTTGCTCTTAGTGTCTTTGCTCATGGCTGCCCAGCAGTAGCACCAGTCAGCTGCTGACAGTGAGTTCTAAATGTGCACCCGGCCTACAGTACAGGAGGGCCATCCCTCTGCCTTCCCTGCCCTGGTGAGAGGGGCGTCATCATTTTACTCTTCCTGCCCTTGAATGATTGATTGGCAGGCTAACCAAGTCCCTAGCCTCGGCACTTTGTTTTTCTGCAAAACAATCACTCAGTGTGTCTGTCGCTTTGTCCCCGTTTGTGCGCACCAGTGAAACCTTTTAAAGTAGAGCTGGCTGGTCAACCTTTCCAAGTGTCGGTGTGTGTGCACAATTTCGTGTGTGTGTGTGTGTGTGTGTGTGTGTGTGTGTGTGTGTGTGCACAATTTCGTGTGTGTGTGTGTGTGTGTGTGTGTGTGTGTGTGTGTGTGCATGAATGTGGAAGCCCAGGGGTCAACATCAGGTTCTTCAGGTTTCTTTGCACCTTATTTTTTGAGACAGTCTCTTACTGAACCTAGAACTCACCAATCAGCTAGCCTGGCTAGCCAGTGGGCTCCGGGGATCTGCCTGACTGTCTCTCCCATGCTGGGAATACAGATGCTCAGTGTCATACCCAGCTTTTTACGTGGGTGCTGGGGATCTGAACTCATTTTACTGAGCTGAGCCATCTGCTCAGCCCCAGGCCACAAATGCTTTTATCATGGAGTAATTACCTTTTTTTCCTCTATAGTTTAGTGGAATTTAAAACTCCATCCTGTAGAGGTGTCTTATTTTGGAATGGCCTCTGAAATGTGGGGGATGATATTAACCATTTGTTGAAGGAATGCTGTAGACATGTTGCTGTGGTCAGCCCTTCCCGCCTTTTCCATGTAGGATTTGTGTAGCCCTTTTGACTAGACATGCCACTGCATTGGCTTTTGTCTTTTGGTGTTTTGAATGGGTCTTTCTACGTAGCCCCAGTTGTCCTAGAACTGTGCAGAGCAGGCTGGCCTCAAACTCATGACGTTACCTGCCTCTTCCCACCTCCTGCGTGTGGGATTAAAGGTGTGTGCCACCACACACCGTCCTATTGGCACTTTTTAATGCGTTTAAGATGTATTTTTATGTATGTGTGGGTATGGGCATTTGTGGACTGGTGTCCCTGGGTGCCAGAAGAGAGTGTTGGATACCCTGGAGCTGGAGTTACAGACAACTGTGAGCTGTCCAAGTGGGCGCTGGGACCCAAACTTTGGTCCTGTGAAGGACCAGCAAACATCCTTGATGGCGGAGCCACATCTTCAGTTCCACTTTTCAGTCTGGAGTTTTCTAGATGTGATTAGTTAGGGATGTAGTATTCTCTCCAGATAGTCGCTTCCCCATCATTTTTGAAGCCTCCATGCTCTCGCTGAACGCAAAGACTGCCTGTTTTGTGGGACACCTCATCTTCTACTTTCCTTACGACCGCACCGTCCACTCGACTAGTGTCATCCATGGTGGAGATGGCTGCTGTGTGAGGGACTGCATCCTACCCCATCCTTATCCCCACTTTTAGATTCTCTTTTGGTGTGCAAGCTTGACAGCTCAGGTTGGGTCTCCTGGAACCCATGTAAAAGTGGAAATAGATAACTATGCACACATGCACACACACTCACTCACATCATACACACAATGATGACACACTTTTTAAAAATGAATTGAAGTATTCCAAGTAAAGTCTGGAGCCATTTAGACAAATTATGTTCCAAAACACCATTGGCATTTCAACTGAAATCACACGAAATTTAAATATTAACTTGGGGGAAGACTAACAGACCACATTCTGTTAAATGGCTGGCAGGGTTCCAATCCAGATCTTTTCTGTCGAGAGTGAAGTTCAGGGATTTTGTCTTGTGGGCTCCGTCTGTATAGGGAACTATGCATTCTTTGGGTCATCTATAATGGGTAGTCCTAGGGCTACACAAGTGTGTGTCCTTATCTACACTATTCAGAGAAAGAGAGTGGGTCTTGCTTGTGAGAGAGGAGCTTGGTCATGTTAAACAGTTTCCTTCTATTGCAGAGGTATTTACTGTCAGAAATATTAGAATGTTGGCTTTCAGCAAAGGTGTTCTCAGTATGTAAAGAGATCACTTTTTCTGCCCTCTGATAGGATGAAGTCTCTTACTAAGCTTTCTAGTATCACACCATCCTTGCATTCTTTTTTTTTTTTTTTTTTTTTTCTGAGACAGGGTTTCTCTGTGTAGCTTTGTGCCTTTCCTGGAACTCTCTCTGTAGCCCAGGCTGGCCTCAAACTCACAGAAATCCACCTGGCTCTGCCTCCTGAGTCCTGGATTAAAGGTGTGCGCCACCACTGCCCGGCCATCCTTGAATTACTTTAAGTCACCTTGCTTGGTGCTAGGACACTTCTTTTATGATTTTAGGTTTGATTCGGTAATATTTTATCTTGGAATTTTCCCATCAAATCATTAGTATGCTTTGGTTGAAATCAGTATGCAATGGCTTTTCTTGGCATCTGATAAAGATCTTGGTGCCAGATTGACAGATGAATTTTCTAAAATGCTCAACATCTTCTTTGCTTGATTTTCAGCTAATAGTGCTGGACCCACCGGTGAGTATTTCAGTGTCTCTAGATCAGATCTCAGTCACTTGGCGGCAGCTGCCAGAATATAGGGATCCAAGTGTGCCCTGGACTTCCCAGTAGTCATATAGACTTAGATCGTACAGCCTTCCACGCCAGCAGCACCTAGCATTGTTGGCCGTCATTTTGTATATGCCTCAGGTTTGGGCTCAATCAGCCTTCTCCTAACCCGTGGGCTGTGGCCTCTTCTCTCGCCTCCAGGTAGAAGAAAGTGAGAATGAATGGTCTGTTCCTCATTGTTTCACAATCTATGCAGCTCAGAAGACAGTTGTGGTGGCAGCCAGGTAAGGCCTTCTCCACCACTCAGTTGAGAACAGAGCCTCATGCAGGGATGAGGACCTCAGTACCAACCCCTGGGGCCTCACGGGGCTCAGCTGTTCCCAAGTTACCAGGCAAGGAGTGTCCTCTCCCTTGTAGGCAGGGAAGGACTGTTGACATTTGTTTCTCAAGAGACTAACCAGGGTGCTCTGGGGAGGCGCCTAGGGTTCGTGGCAGTTGGTCTCCCAGTGGCTCCAGCACCCTAACCCTAGGGCAAGAGGAATACTTATGGTGAAAGTCAGCTTGGGGCCACAGCATGGGAGCAAACTGAGGCTTTCTCCTCTCCAGATCAGTGAGTTCCCCAGGTGTAGTTGCTGCTCAGTGAAGTCTGTCTTGGCTGGTCCTCTTTCCACCAGGAAATGCCACCTTAATCGTGAACCAAATCCAGTCTTGTGTTTCAATATTGAGACTTTTGGTACTAAACTCACTAGTTCCAGCACCGAAGCCTGCCCTGCTTCTCCAGCTCTTCCAGCTTCTCCAGCTCTTCCAGCTTCTCCAGCTTCTCCAGCTCCTCCAGCTTCTCCAGCTCCTTCTGCTTCTCCAGCTCCTCCTGCTCCTCCAGCTTCTCCAGCTCCTCCAGCTCCTCCAGCTTCTCCAGCTCCTCCAGCTCCTCCTGCTTCTCCAGCTTCTCCAGCTCCTCCAGCTCCTTCTGCTTCTCCAGCTCCTCCGGCTCCTCCTGCTTCTCCAGCTCCTCCGGCTCCTCCTGCTTCTCCGGCTCCTCCAGCTCCTCCAGCTCCTCCTGCTCCTCTAGCTCCTCCTGCTTCTCCAGCTCTTCCAGCTCTTCCAGCTTCTCCGGCTCCTCCTGCTCCTCCAGCTTCTCCAGCTCCTCCAGCTCCTCCAGCTTCTCCAGCTCCTCCAGCTCCTCCTGCTTCTCCAGCTTCTCCAGCTCCTCCAGCTCCTCCGGCTCCTCCTGCTTCTCCAGCTCCTCCTGCTCCTCCAGCTCCTCCAGCTCCTCCAGCTCCTCCTGCTTCTCCAGCTCCTCCTGCTCCTCCAGCTCCTCCAGCTCCCCCAGCTCCTCCAGCTCCTCCGGCTTCTCCAGCTCACCCTAGTAACAGGCTGGAGAAGGCATGCTTCTGACAATCCTCAGGACCCAGGGGATGGAGCAGGTGCCCAAACCAGACCTGTCTCCTGAGACAAAAGGACAGGACTCTAGGCCAGGAAGAGCTGCCCTGCAGAGGCAGCTAACTTGACTTTCTGCTTTACAGCACTCGGCTAGAAAAGGAAAAGTGGATGCAGGACCTGAATGCCGCGATCCAGGCAGCCAAGAGTATTGGCGACACATCCCCAGTGCTGCTGGGAGGCCCAGTGTGTTCTCGTACCCCCAGTGAGTTGACTCAAGTCACCCTAGGAGATGCCCTCTGTAGCTCTAAAAGCTTTTCTAGAAATTGCTTTCCTGATCTTGGCCAGCATGCCAGGTCCCATGAGTTTCCCTCCCACACACAGGAAAATAGGTGGCCATGCCCAGGTGGAAGGATTCTTGGCCTATCCTAGCACCGTATGGTTTTGTCTGGCTGCTGACTTGGGTACCAAGGGCCTATTTCCAGGCCCTGGGGGAGCTTCACTGGTTCGTGGTGCCAGGTGCTGCTAACTCTTCCCAGGATCTTCCGATGAGGTCTCTCTGGAGGACTCAGAAGATGCCCGAGGAACCCGGGGCTCCCTGGAAGGGAACAGCCAGCACAGGGCCAACACCACAATGCATGTGTGCTGGTACCGGAACACAAGTGTGTCCAGAGCAGACCACAGCGCAGCCGTTGAGGTATGGCTGTCCTGAGCATACACGTGAGCCCTCCTGAAGTTTCCCCTACTGGTGTGCCGGCTACTAGGCAGGGGCCCAGTCCGACAGCTGCCTCCTGCCCCCTCCCTCACCGGCAGAGAGCAGTTTAAGTCTCACTGTCTACTCAGGCTCTCTTTGAAAAGCGACTTCCCACCGAACGTCACCTGGTGTCTTGTCCAGGCGGCGGTTGTCTATAGTGGGATTTGCTGAAAGGCCCACTTGCTGCCCCAGGACAGTGCTCTCCGTAGTCTGTCCAGCCTTTCTCACTTCCCATGCTCATGCTCACCTGCTCACTGATTAGTACACATCTGGCTCCACAGAACCTCAAGCTATTCAGTCTAGCACCTCAACACACCCATTCTTGGACTTGCCCCCTCCACCCTGGCTACAAGTTCTCCATAGCCTCGTCTTCACTCTCCTGGGCCAGGCTCAAGACTGTGGGAGTCAGAACACAGCAGGTCCCTAGTGAGGCCTGAGATACCTACAGATCAAAGTAGGTGGGGCACTCTCGGGAAGCTAGGCAGCACATATTAGACACAGGCCCTGAAGACAGGAGGGGTCAGTGGGCTGGCTGGGGGTGTCTTTTCCAGTGCGGCACCTAAGTGCCTTCCCCCCAAATTTCCAAGAACCTTCCAAACTTGGTTCAATGTGTCATCACCGACCTCGTCTTGTTCTTACAGGTTTGTAAATAGCGTCCTTTGTCAGAAAGCTAATTTTATTATGTATCAGAAGAGAAGTATCCTACTTAAGTGTGTCCCTGACTAACATCCTGTTGTCAGGGCTTAGTTGCACAAACCATGTTGATAAACGGTGAGCATCAGCCAGGTATAGATAGCGGTGCACACCTATAATCCCAGCACTCGGGAGGCAGAGGCAGGTGCAGCGCTTGAGTTTGAGGCCAGCCTGGTCTACAGAGAGAGTTCCAGGACAGCAGGGCTACACAGAGCAACCCTGTCTTGGAGAAGAAAAAATTAGATGTTGAGCATGCAGAGACCTGTGTGTGGATATTTTGGCTAGATGTCAGGGTCGTGGAACTGGTGACATCTGCTGAGCAAGGATTATGGTGAAGGCGAAGTGCTTTTGCCTTTTCTACTGACAGAACCAGCTCTCAGGATATCTGCTGAGAAAGTTCAAGAACAGCAATGGCTGGCAGAAGCTCTGGGTGGTCTTTACCAACTTCTGCTTGTTCTTCTATAAAACTCATCAGGTATGTTGAGCACAATTCTATTTCCTCTTCACAGTCTGATTCCGATTCCACCATTATAGCACCTTTTCAATGAAAACGGAATCAGCCTTTCTCACCTATGGCCCCCTCTGTACAAACTACCATTTTTGGGGGAGAACCAGTGGTATTAAGTGAAGGGCTGGGGAGGGCCACCAGGTAATGGGCTCTCTTGGTGCAGACCTGCACCCCAGTGACCCTGCTCCTGTGCTGACTTCCAGGATGACTACCCGCTGGCCAGCCTCCCACTATTGGGTTACAGTGTCAGCCTCCCCAAAGAGGCTGACAGCATCCACAAGGACTACGTTTTCAAGCTGCAGTTCAAATCTCACGTCTACTTCTTCCGGGCTGAGAGCAAGTACACATTTGAAAGGTGATTCTGCCATGCTGCTTCTGCTCATCTCCATAGACCCAGAGGCCAATTCCCTAGTTCCCAGAAAACAAGGGTCAAATAATGCAGGGTTTTGTTTTCAGTGTATGTCCATGTTTGTATGTGGGCACAAAGTGTACAGACACATGTATGCATACATATAGTGACCAAAGGACAACTTCAGCAGGCTGCAGTGTTTGTTTTCAATTTTATATACCTGGTGTTTTGCCCTCATGTATGTCTGTGTGAGGGTATCGGATCCCCTGGAACTGGAGTTAGACAGGTGTGAGCTGCCACGTGGGTGCTGCCGGGGCTCGACTGCTGAGCCGTCTCTCTGGCTCCCCCCTTTTATTTAAATTTTTTATTGTAGGGAGGGAACATGGGCCCATGTGCCACTCGTGTGGAGGTAAGAAGACAACTTTGGAGTTGGTTCTCTCTATGTACCTTTCTTAGTGTGGGTTCTGGCTGCCAGGCTTGCATGGCAAGTGCTGTTAGCTGCTAAGGCATTGCACTGGCCCAGTCCACCTGATTAGGCTGGCTGGCCGACCAGAGAATCCATCGCCACCTCCTCAGTGATGGACTTACACGTGCACATCAGACCTCAGGGGCTAGGGATGAAACCCAGTTCCTCAGGCTTGAACAGCAAGAACTTTACTGATGAGTTGTATTTTGTCTCATTCTTGGGAAGGTATGTGAGCATATGCCCACTGGTTTGACCCTTTCTACAGGTGGATGGAAGTCATTGAAAGGGCCAGCAGCTCACCGGAGAGACCCCCAAGTTTCACTCAGGACTGCTCACATCTCCCTCCAGGGCTGGAGGCAGAGGTCAGAGAGGAGGAATGTGCTTCAGCCTGCATGGACAGGAACCTATGATGGAGACTTGCAGAGTATAGGTGTCGTCCGTCCCCAGAGCTGAGCAACTGGAGCTCACCATCTCCCCACCAGACGACGCTGGCACTGACCCTAGAATGGGCCTCCAGTGAAGGCTCAAGGTGGCTGGGGCACATGTCTGAGATCCAGGAGAAGGAAATGGGGGTCCTTAGTTTGTTCTGAGGACTGGCCCCAAACACAGGACTGGTTGCTTCCACATCTACCTGTAGCTCTACTAGCCAAATTCACATTGCCTTAGACAAGCACTACACGCGGGCTTCTGTGGTAAGCTCAGGGTTAGCCTCCAGGTCCTAACAAAACAAGCGTGGCAAAAGCCACTCTGGTTCCCATCCCACACACCGTCTAGACAAATGGAAACCAAAGACACCCCCCTCCACCGAGGCCTGGGAGGGTGGGGCCTCTCCTTGTTAGTTCCCAGTATTTCTCATCAACTAGGGCAGGCCTGTGACTCCTGTCCACTCATGTGACTCAAAATAAAAAGACAACAAATCCCCACCCACCAGCATCCCCTCTGCCTTGCTTTGTTCTCCAGCAGGCCACAAGAAACTGAGTTATACGACAACATTTAGAAGGGATGCTAGCTCAGAGGCTACAGAAACCCCACCTGGCTAGGCTCCATCATCAGAATGTCTCCAATCCAGGTCTTTATTGAAATGGTAGGGCTTTCAATGCTCTGTGAAAACTAACACTTACTGTCAGGATATTTAGCAAGTTCAATTTTCTTTAAAAAAAAAAAAAAAGGGGGGGGGAGGCAAATTCTGGACGATTCGAGTACTCATGAAAACACACAGTACCTGAACTGACACCACAAGGCAAATTATGACCATCTTGGACCCCTATGAGCCCCCGAGACAATATCCCTGGTGTAGGGTAAGAGCCAGAGCTGCCCAAAAGTTGCTTTGATCCTTAGTCTAGCAGCTGCAGGGGCCCAGGATTCTAGAAGGTCACACCAGCCTTCCAAATTGCTCCCCAGTTCTTCCAGGGCTCCTGGCTGCCTACCATAGCTTCAGACAACCGAGGAGGTGGACACAGGTATCCAGTGGCTGCTGTGCGGGGCAGCACACGATGGTGGGGCACAAGGAAGGTAACCTGGCTTGTGAAGCCTACAGGCTGGCAGGTCTTTGCAGTTGCAACCCAGCACAAGAGGGCTTCCACGTCAGTCCTTTTAGAGCTCAAAACAAAAAGCATTCTTCTCCCTCTACGAAGAGCAGTGCATTTAGTCGTTCAGCGGGTAGACGTCAGGTGGTTCCTGCTGTGTGAGAACCTGTAAGTGAAAGGTACCATTACCGTTCCTGGACATGTACTTCAGCAGCGCCTCACAAGCTCTCAGATGTGCGGTTCATAGCATGGTTACCAGCAGCATCTCACAAGACATCCTCAGGGTTTCAGGTCGCGGGATCAGTGCTGGCTAAACCCGCCCTGCTGCTCCTAAGAACCACCAGGGTGGGTCTCTCTCAGTGACAAGAACAGGGTCCAGAGGATATGGGAGGAGGAACTGGTGCATCTGCCCGTAACAGCCTGGGAACCCTGAGCCTGTGCAGCTGCCAAGGAAGGGCCAGTGTCTGCCCTGCCTGTCCCTTCACAGGTGTGAGTCAGCTGGGGGGGGGGGGTTTCAACAGCAGGCAAGTCCTCGGCTTACAAAGCACCCATACTGTTCCCGGGGCACAGAACCTCTAGGAAGCCACCAAGGAGAAAGGTCAGAAGTCAGCTGTACACAATGCTCTGTCACTGAGCCATTTTGTGGAACTGTCCAGACACTGCCTGAGACTGAGGTCCAACCTTAAGGCGTAGCTCAAAGCCACAAGAGGCCCACTTGCCTCTCCCTCTCCAACTCCAAAGGCACAAACGAGAGTATGCTGACCTGAAAAGGGACCAAACCAGCTGCTCCCAAGAATGAGTCCCAGGCTTTGTTTTGTGCAAAGTTCCCCCATGAGGACCTCCTACCTGGTCAGGCACTGTGCTCACCTCTGCACACGCTCCACCAGGTGCACCATCAGCTTGTCTGAGATGCCAGGACAGGACTCCTCAGCCAGGCTGAAGGCGTTCTCTAGCTCCTCCAGGGCACCCACGCTCCCGCCGCTCTGCTTGTGCTTCTCTTTGAGCTGCAGAGAGAACATGCACCTAACTGGCATCTTACCCGAGACGCACATTTGGAAGACCTACAGGAAGTAAGGGAGCACTCCCTGCTGAGGACTCCTGGGGCCCTTCTCTCCCCTGATCAGGACAAATGGCTTCTTACAGACTGAAGGTCAGGAAGAAATCAAGTGGATCCAGTCTGACTTGGAAATTAGTACGGTAACCCAGAGCACACTACAAGGACTTTGACAGACATCCCAGATCAGACTTCAGAGCGTCCGTAACCGTTTCTGGGACCTCAGCTCCTGACAGTACTTTTACTTAGTCACTTTCTCGGCCCTGGACAACACTGCATGCTGCCCGTAACTCAGCCCTAAGTGGCTGCTTCCTCCTCTGGCTAAGGTCACTGCCAAATCCTACTCTACCTGCCCTGTTCTCAGGGAGACTATTTCCATTCCTCTACTTCCTGTACTCCCTCTCTGGGCTCCAGATGCTGTTGTCACCATGGGGGTGGGAAGATAGGCCTACAACCTGCTGCCTGACCTTCAAGTCCATATGAGCATTCATTGCTGGCCTTGAACTCAGAGATCCACCTGCCTCTGCCTCCCAAGTGCTGGAATTAAAGGTGTGCGCCACCACCGCCAGCTTGCTGCACTGTATTTCTGATGATGGCTTTGACCTCCCTCAGCCGGCAACAGTGACATAAGGTCACATGGCCACCAAGGAATCACCACCCTTGCCTAGGACTGACCCAACATCAGCGATCCTTTGTCTTCCTCCACAGAAGAACCATGTGGTAGTTGGACATTGCAAACAGTAGTACCGTAATGCCAGACAACCTCAGCACGTCTGGAGACACAAAAGGGTGCTGGCCAGGTCAGTTCTTCCCAGTGGTTTACGGTATGGTCCGTCTACTCAGGAAACTGGACCCACAAGTCTGCTCATCACCAATTGCAACAGACCCAGGAATCCAATGTGTAACGCCCGGTGCAGGGCCCACGAGAACACGACACCACGGCTCTGCAGGGAGCACCTCTGGAGAACAAAGTACTGCCCTGCATGACCAACTCTCACCTCTCCAAAGACAGGCCGGACTAGTGTGGACAAGCACTGCGACCTTGGCTGTCTCTTGATGGGCTCAGCGGGCTGCAAGGGGGAAAGCAAGGCACTGGGTACACGGAGAGATCAGAGAGGCTCCCTTCCCTGTCTCCTCAATCTCTGGTTTGGCAGGCTGACAGAGTAGGAACCAGGGGTCAACTCCCAAACTACAAGCCATCAGTTCTCATCAGGCCCACACCGAAGCACCTGCAGACCCAGGCGTCAACAGGATTCCTGGCTAGATCAATGCCACTCCGAGCTTAGAAACCACCCACTCTACCCTGTCCTTCCCAAGCTCTTTGCCCAGACCCCAGATAATGAGTGTTTAAAACAGCCCTAAGTCAAGGGCACTTTGGAGCTGACCTCCAAAGCCTGGTCCCCAGACTGCAGTCCACATCTGCTGCCCCAGGGGAGCTGGGGCAGGGCTGGTACATATGGGGCAGTGCTCTGGCCCAGGGCATGAACAGACCTTCTGTGAGCCGTGCAGAGCAGTCCCCTTGTGCAGCTTGCTATGTGGACTTGGCCGGATGGTTGGGGGAAACGTCCAGATGGGACCCTGCTCCCCATCCTCAGCCTCGCCATCACTAAAGAGGATAAAGAATCAGAAGAGCTGATGGAGACAGGGCTGGAAATAACCATGGTACTGAGGTACATCTCATCTCTGTGAGACAGCCTCTTGGCCTAGGAGGCCCCAGGCTGCAGCATCTAGGTGATAGTTAAAAGGCCCCATTCTTCAGCATGCAGGTTATCAGTCTTCACCCTAGCAACTAGCTCTAAGCCTGCCTCTGGAGGAGACCCCACTGGCATTAAAGCACCCAGGGAGCCCTTGAGGACAAACATTAACAAAAAGGCCCTACATGTCAGAATCCTCAGAACTGGACTCCTCGCCATGCCCCTCAGACTTCCAGCGCTTGTAGCGGTCAATGAGCTCAGTGAGAAAGGAGGTCTTCTTGGTGTAGCGTGTGATGAATTTGTGCTTCAGGAGCTCCTTGGCAGTGGGTCGCTGCCAGGAAGACAGTCAGAGCTGAGTTCCACCCTCACAACAGACAGGAAGGGGTGTGAGGGCTGGGCCCCGTCTCACCCCAAGTTAATATCCTCCCTTCCTAAGCCCTCCCTCAGCTGCCTGGGGTGGCCCAAGTGGGGATAGGCCTTACGAATCGTGGGTCCTTATTGAGGCAGGCCTCTACAAACTCCTTGAAGGGTTTGCTGTGGTGGCCCTCCAACGTGGGCGGGTTATTCTTGGGAATCAGGAACAGGACTCGCATAGGGTGGAGGTCAGAGTTTGGTGGCTCCCCCTTGGCCAGCTCGATGGCGGTGATGCCCAGGGACCAGATGTCAGCCTAGACAGGGTATCACACAGGACAGTTGCTACATGTAACATTGTGAGCTGGTGGCAGTGTACTCCCACCTCCCATCCAGAACTCACCTTAAAGTCATAAGCAGACTGCTTGATAACCTCGGGTGCCATCCAGAAGGGAGTACCCACAAACGTGTTCCTCTTGATTTGTGTGTCTGTGAGCTGCCCAGCCACACCGAAGTCTGCCAGCTTCACGTCACCCTGCTCTGAGAGCAGCACGTTGGCAGCTGCTCAATACAGGACAGGTGGGCATCACCCTGGGCTCCACAGCCCGCCCCAAGCAGCCCTGCACGCAACTCCCTGACCAGTGATGGGATGGTATCCCTGGCCCCTGGGGACAGCAGCCGGGATGTCGTGGGACCTCGGAGTGATTTTCTTGCCACTGTGGGCCAGTGGGCCACTGCTGACAGAAGCAGGCAAGCTGGGGGACCTACACGAGCATTCCTACCTTTGCTCCAGGGTGACATCCACATCACACCTGGTCACAGTGACCTTCACCAAAGGGCACAGCTGACGTAGGCTAGTCAGGAAGTCTATCACTGCCCATGGGATCCCTCACTGTAACTAAAGGCTCAGCCATCCTCACCAAGTCATTCATGGTGGGCTGGCCCAGCTTTGTGAGTCCTCATCAGGACTGGAGCACAAAAGAGTGGTGCACAGATCCACACCTGATGCTGAGTCAAGGCTCTGGCTGTGTACTAGGTACACAACTGGTTTCCTTCACAGATGTGAAGACTGAGATTAGATGATGTGAGATTAGGAAGGTTTTCCTAGGCTTGGGAAGTAGCTCAGTAGCAGAGCGTTTGCTTAGCATGCACAATCCCCTAGGTTCCATCCTCAGTGTGACCATTAAAAAGGGGGTAAAAAGCAAGACTGACACACACACCCCAGTTTCCAGGTGGCAGAAGGGCTCCCCACATCCCATGCCCTCAGGCACCACATCTACTGGGTCCACATGCCCATCTCTTTCTAGGTCATGGGCAGAACTGCAGCCATGCCCACCCCGCAGGACCTTTGATATCTCGGTGGATCTTGCGCTCTGAGTGCAGATAATCCAGGCCCTTCAGGATCTCCCGCAAGATGGTGGCAATATAGGTCTCCTCCAGTGGACCAGGTTTTAGCTGAAGAAAGACATCAGGAAAGAACCTCAGTTGTAGCTACCACGCCCATACCACCACAGCTCCACCTCCCACCAACTTCTGAGTCCTTGCAGAAGGCTGGGGCCTTTGTGCTCCTTAGTTCTCAAAGTTTCAGCTACAAGGATAATGGGGGAAGGAGAAATGGGTGAGAGGCTGTTTCCAGAAAACATAACAGCTGCTTTTAGCTGGGTGGTGGTAGTGGTGATGATGGCGCACACCTTTAATCCCAGCACTTGGGAGGCAGAGGCAGGCGGATCTTGGAGTTTGAGGCCAACCTGGTCTATAGAGCTAGTTCTGGGACAGCCAAGGCTGTTTCACCTACCTGGCTGAAACCCTGTCTTGAAAAACATAAAGTATAAAATAAAATAAACCTATATTTATCTTTTCTGTGACTATAAAGATAAGAATAGGGTCTTAACTATGACCCTGACCCTCTTATTTGTCTGGGGTTTTTAACTATGCCTCCCCCAGGCCAGTAGAGGCCTCAGACCTCTTTCACCATCAATCAGGGCAAGATAAACAATATTTGTTCTGGGAATTGACAATTCCTGATGAACATTTAAAGCACTAAGACAGTACACAGGTAGCCTGAGAGTCTGCAGAGCAGTGGCTCCTGAGTACAGAAAGACACCCCCACAGCAAGCTGCTCACAGCTTGCGCCTGAACTTACCAGGTCCAGTGCAGAGCCACCACCCAGGTATTCCATGATAATCCACAGCTTGGTGCTCTGCGAGCAGAGAACCATGTCAGTGTCTGGACAGCAAATGAAGGAGGCATACCAAATGTGGAGTCCACAGGCCAACCAACCCCTCTAACACCATCAAAAGATGTCAGCTAGGGGCTCAGGCCACACAGCAACTATACCAGGTTAGTTCCTGCCAGGAACCCCAACAGGAAAGGGTTCTAGCCAGGCAAGGTAGTATAAACCCAGCACCCAGAGGGCTAGAAGTTCAAGGTCAGCTTGGGCTAGGAGACCTTGGGTTTTGTTGCTGTTGTTTGTTTTGTTTTGTTTTTTTAAAGGGGGGAAGAAGGGAGAGAGAGATGTCTTGGCAGGTGAGAGCACCTGATGCTCTTTCAGAAGACCCAAGTTCAATTCCCAACACCAGCACCATGTGGCTCACAAAGGGCTTTAACTCCAGTTCCAGGGGGATCCAACACCCTCTTCTGGTCTCCTCAAGCATGCATGCACATGCATGCACACACACATTCTCTCTCTCTCTCTCTCTCTCTCTCTCTCTCACACACACACACACACACACACACACACACTTATGTGCACATACCCCCACTTGACACATATAGGTAAAAATAATAATAAAAAAATCAATACTTTTTTTTTTAATGGAGGGCCAAACCAAGCATGGTGGTGAATGCCCTTAATCCCAGCACTCGAGAGGAAGAGGCAGGTGGAGTTCTGTAAGTTCAAGGCCAGCCTGGTCCACATAATGGACCAGGAGAAACAAAACTACAGAGAAACCCTGTCTTAAAAACAACAACAACAAAAACCAACATCACACATTAAACTAAAAACCAAACGAAAAAAGGAGGGCTAGATGTGGTGGCATACACCTTAATTCTGGCACTTAAGAGACATAGGCGGATCTCTTGTGAGTTCATGGCCAGCCTTGTCTACACAGACCCTGTCGAGGGGGAGGGGCAGGAGAAAAGGTCTCAGTGACTGCCCAGCTACTATACCTCTGGTGCAGGCACCAGGTGGGCAGAGGAGTAGCTACATGTCTTCAATAGCGCCCTCCTAGCAGGCCCCCAGAGCACTGCTGGCAGGGGCCCTTAGACGGTGCCTAACAGTACCCACAGAGAAGACAGCTGGGCCATTAGGACCACCGTAGAGCCACGTGACCCTTGTAGATGGGCACTCCAGATGGGCACTCCTCAAGAGAACAGACGCTTTTGTGAAGCTGAGCTATGGGGGAGGGGGACTCTTTGCCCTTCCGGAGGGACCCCATGTGCCCAGCAGTGCCTTTCTCTGCCCTCCTCTACCCGTGGGTACATATTATTCCCTCTGGAAACAAAGGAGAAAACCGGGCCCAGAACCTGCAGAGTGCTCCACCCCAACCACTACAGAGGCCCCTCCTCCTGGCAGGTACCTTCAGGTAGGAGCCGAAGTAGCGGGTGATGTAAGGGCTGTCACACTGGCTGAGCACAGTGATCTCCTGCTGGATGTCCTCAATCTCATCCTCTGCCTCCTCCAGGTCAATGATCTTGATGGCCACCACCTCCTTGGTGTGGTTGTCGATGCCCTTGTACACCTCCCCAAACGAGCCCTTGCCAATGCGGTCAAGCTTGGTGAAGAGTTCCTCTGGGTCCACACGAGAATGCTGTGGAAGCCAACAGGGACAGAATGTTGAGACAGCACGGGTAACACCCACTCGAGGAAATACCACAAGGGGACTCCCCTGCCGACTGAGGGCATGGTCCACTGCAAGGAGCTAAGGGGAACTCGCCTCAGGTCTCCTCTGGCTGCTTTATCCCTGTTCAGAAAACCTAAACGTAACTCTCCAAGTGACACCACAGTCAATAGATGTGATACAGGGAATCAGAGGTATCGACAGACTCAGATGTAGACTAGAAGCCTGGGTACTATCGTATCTCAAAGTGCCCTCGTGAGTTGTCTAACAGTGAGCCAGGCCAAGACCTGACAGGAATGACAGGCAGGAATATGTGTGTGTCAGAGAGTATTTTAAAACTCCTTTACTAGAAATCTAAAACTATTCTAAGAAAACCAATCAGAAGTAACGTGGGCTGGGTGCTGGAAAGAAGGCTTGGTGGCTAAGAGCACATACTGCTTTTGCAAAACTGCCTACAACTTCAGCTCCAGGGGGATCTGAGGTCTCTGGCCTTGGAGAGTACCTGCACTCACATGTACATACCACCCCTGCAATTTAAAAATAAAAATAAAATTTAGCTGGGCATGGTGGCACATGCCTTTAGCCCCAGCAGCACTCAGGAGGCAGATGCAGGTGAGTTCCGGGACAGCCTGTTCTACAGAGCTAGTTCCAGGACAGCTAGGGCTACACAGAGAAACTCTGTCTCAAAACAAACACACACTGAGACTGGGGCCTCCCGAAAACAAACAAACAAACAAACAGAGAGATTAAGATGTAACACAAGCTAACTTATGCTTTCCACACTCCTAAAAGCTACACCCACTCCCAAATCAGTCCTCTAGGACTTTTCCACTCCCAAATCAGTCCTGTAGCCAGCTACACCCTCAGACTAGCACTGAGTTGAACACGTTCTCAGATGCTGGATTCTAGATACTGAACACAGAAGGCTGCCCTAGATGGCTCTTAGATTTAAACAATAAGATCTTATCATTGCTGAACCAACTGTGTTGAAGATACCTGGTTTAAAGCCCAGTACACTACAAGTGAAGACCAGGACGGCAAAGGTATGTCCTCTGTCCAAACCCGACTGCCTCCAGGGACAGAGATACTCCTGGGCTACACAGCAAAGGGAAGACGCAGCAGAGCCTCTCCCAGGGCCACCACTGGGTGTCCCTACCCCTGCCTGTGAGATCTGGCAGACTCTGGATACCACTGACGCCCTCCATACTGACCAAGCTGGAAGAGGACCTAGGAATGGGAACACCGAGTCTCATCCAGTTTATCAATCCTGCCAGGTTTTACCTCCATTAGGAAATGCTCCTCCAAAAAGGATGTCCCCCAAACAGGATTTTAGTGCCAATTAAAAGGAACCAAATAAGGATGGTAAGATGGTCCAGCTGATAAAGGCACTCATCACCAAAACTAACAACCCGAGTTTGATTCCCTAGGCCCACATGGTGGGAGAAGAGAACTGACTCCAAAAGTTGTCTGGGGACCGACACACACAGGCCATGGTACACATGTGGGGTGTCCACACATACACGCCATGGTACACACGTGGGGTGTCCACACACACACACACGCCATGGTACACACGTGGGGTGTCCACACACACATGTCATGGTACACACGTGGGGTGTCCACACACACACGCCATGGTACACACGTGGGGTGTCCACACACACACACACGCCATGGTACACACGTGGGGTGTCCACACACACACACGCCATGGTACACACGTGGGGTGTCCACACACACACACGCCATGGTACACACGTGGGGTGTCCACACACACACACACACACGCCATGGTACACACGTGGGGTGTCCACACACACACACGCCATGGTACACACGTGGGGTGTCCACACACACATGTCATGGTACACACGTGGGGTGTCCACACACACACACACACACACACACACACGCCATGGTACACACGTGGGGTGTGTGGTGGTAATCTAATTGTACTGAAATATTATTTTGATTGTATGTTAATAAATAAAGTTGTCTGGGGGTCAGAGCTATTAGAGCCATAGCAAGAGTGTGGCGGTGGTGGCACACGCCTTTAATCCCATAGATATCTGTGTGTTCAGGGTCAGAGCTATTAGAGCCATAGCAAGAGTGTGGCGGTGGTGGCACACACCTTTAATCCCATAAGATCTCTGTGTGTTCAGGGATACAGTCAGCATTGGAGACATATGCCTTTAAGACCTAGGGGGCTGTACATTCAGACAGTGACGAGGCAGTCATGTGTTTGGGTTTACAACCAATGAGAAGGCAGAACGACATACTATAAAAAAACGAACCGACAGGAAGTAGGTCTCTTTTCGCGAAGCTGGGACAGCAGAAGGAAGGGTGAGATTTAGCTCTGAGCTCTGACCTCTCGGCTTTCTCTTTTACATTGTTTCTGTGTTTCTTATTTAATAAGACGGTTGGTTACATCTACAGGGGTGTCCACACACACATGTCATGGTACACACGTGGGGTGTCCACACACACACACACACACACACACACACACATGCCATGGTACACACGTGGGGTGTCCACACACACACGCCATGGTACACACGTGGGGTGTCCAACACATACATACACGCCATGGTACACACGTGGGGTGTCCAACACACACACACCATGGTACACACGTGGGGTGTCCAACACATACACGCCATGGTACACACGTGGGGTGTCTGACACATACAGGCCATGCTACACACGTGGGGAGGTACAGTTGTTTTTAAATAGGACTAGGAAATAACTCAGTGGCAGAGTACTTGCCTAGCATGACCAAGGTCTGGAGTTCAGGCCCGCCTCAGCATGGGGGTAGGGAGTGGGGGCAGGGAGCAGGACACGAAAAGGCAAAACCATATTTATTTACAACTGTGTAAGTACTGATGCTCAAATCCCTCTGTGCTTAGGGAAGAGCTTGTCCGAGGTGTTTACCATGCTCCTAAGGAGCCTGTCCTCAAGAATGACCTGGCTGCCTGCTTCCCTGAGGCCTAACTGCCCCAGCCTCTTCTCTCCAAGCAAAGCAGTTGGTTTCAGAGACCTGACTAAACCCCATCTGAGACTTTCCAGAGACATTTCCCTTGCCAACTAGCTACACTGCTAAGGTTTTTAACCATGAACGAAGTAGCGGGGAGACACAGAGAACCATACTCCCCCATCCCCCTTAAAAGCCAAGAACTCTGCAGGAAAGAGGAGGTGGAGAAGTTTGGGGATGCGCTCCAGGAACAAGGGCAGTGTCTTAACACAGAAGTCACCTAATCCCTCCATCAAAGCCGCCTCGGAGAGGCCTGAGTGTGTGCCACAGTGCCATGCAGTGCCCAGAGCAGGCACTCTGAGCAGACTAGCTGTGGTATCCTTATGTACCCTACTTTGGCCAGGGAGCTAGAGAGATGGCTCAGTGGTTAAGAGCACTTGGGTTTGGTTCCCAACAACCCATATGATCTCAAGCACCGCCCACACATGGTACACATATATACATGCATGTACTCACACATACACATAAAAGTAAATAAACTTAAAAACTTAAAAAAAAAAAAAAGAAAGAAAGAAAGGAAGGAAGGGAAAGAAAAAGACCAAGACCAGAGGATGGTCCAGGGGTAAACGCACTTGTCACCAAGCCTGACAACCTGGGTTTGATCCCCTGGACCCCCATGGCAGGAGAGAACCAACTCCCGTAAGTGGTCTTCTAATATTTACACTGTGGTAATACACACCTACCTATCCATAAATAAATGTGATTGTTTTTTGTTTTTTAAAGAAAATGAAAGGGAAGACCAATCCAATCCAAAGTGACCCTTCTCACAGTCCCATTAGAACTGGCAGCCAAATCCTAAGACCAGTTCTCACTGAGCAGCAGTTGATGCTTGGAGCAGATCTGCGGCCTGAAGTCCTCAAAGGCCACACTGAGAATTGGCCAGACAGAGAAAGCTGAGGGCTGCCTGAGGTCCCTTAGGCTGCCCTGGCCAGGGAGTAGTGTTTGCCCCCAGGCTCTCCTGCTTAATCATGTGTTCAAGTAAATTCTCTCCAATATGGATGATAAGCCAGACACCTCAGCTGTTTCAAGACTGGCACTGGATCCAAGCCGGATCAGAAATCAACACTCTGGGCCATGCACTCTCACCACACCACCAGTGGACAGCCCACCAATTAAGGTATGAAATCAGTACAGACTACCTCAGTCTTCTGCCACTTCCTGTCTGGGCCCTGACCACTTGATCCCTGCTTAAAGCAGTCCTGAAAGCCAAGTGCAGGATAAGGTCCACATAGCAGACCTTTTTCTGCCTGTTTCTGCTCCAAGGGGCTTCCCAAACACTTCCTCAAACCCCCCTCCTACTACTTAGTCCCCACTGTTTCTCAGCTGCTACAGCGCCGCCACCCATGTGTAGACACCTTAAGAGCCATCTCAGACTCCAGGAGGTCTAGCTGATGACTTGAAGTCATAAAGTCTCATCATTGCTTCATCCAGTGGCTGCTAAAGCAGCCTAAGAAAACCTGGAAGATGTAGAACCATGACCCTGGACCACCATCCCTCCAATTGTCGAGGGCCTTTTCCCACTCCTCAGACTCAGACCTCATGCTCAGCCATACTGAGAATCCTTAATTGCCTTCCACTTGGGAACCTAGAGTCAGAAATGGTCTGCAGAGCAGCCCAAGAAGGGTATCCTCAGGCCAGGTATTCATTCACCACTGCCTCGGAGAAGGAGAAAACAGCAGACCCTAAAGCAAGAGTTCTAGGTTTTCGGCAAGGAAGGGGGAAACCTCATTCTTCTAAGTCCGTGCTTTTCAGATACCTACAGCTGTGGACCAGCCAGCCTTAGCAGAAACAGTGTGGCAGGAACCTTCCTGGCATGGTCGTGACTGTAGTTACATCTTCGAAGCAGTCCTCGTCTCAGCCCCAGCTGGTCAAAGACAGTGATGCAGCATCCTGATGTGGGCGGCTCTGACTCCTCTTCTGGACAGGATGTGCTATGAGCCCAAGTCACTGAACTGGCTCTGTGCAGTTGAGACCCATACTCTCCATTCACTCCTAGGGCTCTATTCTGGAACATAGACCCTCTTGCCTGCCTGCCAACATGCCTGCTGTGTGTCACCCCAAAAACAAACAAACCAAGAGGAGTGACCTGGCACACACCCTCAACTACCATCACACATT
Source organism: Peromyscus leucopus (assembly GCF_004664715.2). Lineage (NCBI taxonomy): Eukaryota > Metazoa > Chordata > Mammalia > Rodentia > Cricetidae > Peromyscus > Peromyscus leucopus. Next base: position 10,566,569 of record NC_051074.1, read on the forward strand.
GCTTGCCCATAACCATCTGGTCCTTCCAGAGATGGAACTGGCCAGGTGAAGGGCAATCTAAGACAGAAGCGCAGGCTATGGAGGAAAGTATAATCTTTACCACACAAAGGGGCAATTTCATAGGACACCACGGCAGCCACGGTGGGAGAAGACAACCCTAGAAGGTTTTGTGTTTCTTTCAGAAGCCAAGTATGTCTAGGTTGGACACAGGCCCCTAAAAAGACAAAAAGGTGCTCTCTTTGAGAAAGGTCCCCTCACCATCATCCCTTCACAGTTTACAGCTCCACTTTGTCATTCTGGGACCTACAGGAGCTAAGCCTAGGCCTCTTAAAAATAAACTAGAGGCACATTTTTCCTCTCAGTATGTTATATAATTAGAGGCAAAATGTCAAAAAAAAAAAAAAAACCACCCCATATTTAAAATGTGTTAGCTTAATTCAGCATCAGTTAGCAAGCCCGGGAGCCCATCTGTTGACAGCTGGGCCCACCCGACAACAGCTGTGAGAGTCTTCCAGGCTGAATTGGTTTCCTCCAAGGAGCCCTGCCTCCAGTTCCTGCCCACAAGCAGCGGACGGACGCGCTTCCTGTCTGCACACCCAGTTCTCAAGGATGCAGGGGAAAGGGAGGGTGGGGGGACTGCACTGTCCTCAAGAGCCGATCCCCTCGCGGGGCCACGGTCAAGTCTACGCATAACCAAACCGAGCCCTTAAACTGCAAATCCCACAGCGAAAGCACCGAAAATCAGCCACCAAGGCAGTCTGCTCCACGTCGCGGACGACTGGCTGTCACATTTGCTTTGAAATAACGAGAGAGACAGAGAGACAGAGAGACAGAGAGAGAGAAAGGGTCCAGACAGCAAATCCTCCCCCACCCCACCTCCGAGTCCTTGAACCCCGTGCCTCCTCATCCTCCATGCCTATGTGGCTCCGTGTTGGGATTACACATCCCGTTAGTAGCCAGGGAAGGAGAAGTCCATCTTCTGGAGGCGCTGCGGGCCTGGGTCAAGCAGCTTCTGCCCAGGGCAGGCTCCTGCACCTGCCCACACCAGCTCCCGAGCAGAGGAGGTTCCCCGCGGGTCTCGTCTCCTGCCCGGCGATGGCTCGGCCACACAGGCCACAGCGACCTGCCACCCCCCTCATCCCCCGACATACAGCCTCCGCCCCTCTCCCGCCTGGCGTGGAGAAACCCGCTCCCCCACGCCCCGCCGACGCCCACACTCACCTGGTGCGCGAAGCCCCTAAGGTGAGCCATGTCCCCGCTGGCGTGACCGGTCCGTCGCAGCCACTCCGCCCGCTCGCCTCAAGCACCTGCGAGAAACCGCAGGCCGCTTGATCAACAGCAGCTCCGTGGAGTCCCCTCCACCCGCGACCTCCGATCCCGAGCCCAGGGCCCCTGACCCGCCCCTGAGCAGGGCGTGCCCGCCCCCCCCCCCCCCCCCAACCAGGCGCGGCCCGCTGGCAGCGCCCACCTCCGGGAGGCTCCATCCCGGATTCCCGGCCCGCTTCGCAGTCCCCACGGCGGCTCACACCGCACTTCGGGCGCCCGGAACGCCCAGGCCTCTCCGCCCGTGAGGTGGAGGCAGCGGCTAGGAGCGGGGTGTCGTGGCGAGCGCGAGGCTCTGTGGGACTAGGAGTCCCGCCGCCCGCCGGGTACCCCGGGCCCGCGAATTTGAGACTACAAGTCCCAGCTGGCTGCGCGGTAGGATGCGGAGTTGCGCGGGGTGCTCGGCGGCCGTGAGGGTGTCAGACTACAAGTCCCAGCAGGCCGTGCGGTGGGGCGGGCCGTAGAGAGGTACAGGCACGCTGCAGATTGGATCGGAACCTTGAGCTGGGTTCCTGCGGGCGCTCTGTTAGGCTGCGCGGTGTGCCGGGTGCCGCGCGTGCGCAGTTGCCATGAAGTGTTCCAGGCCTTTCAATCCTTCTCAGTTTCCTCGAAGTTGTTTACAGTGCCTGGATGGAGTCCCACCCACATTACCCTCAGGGCCTGGTGTGTCTGCACTTAACAACACACACTTACACACTCACGCATGCACACTCACACACATGCCTTAGAGAAGTCGCTCAGCATGGCCCATTTCTTGGGCAAATGCTTCTCTCCTGCCTCAGTTTCCCTATCGCATGCCTTTAATCCCAGCACTCAGGAAGGCAGAGCCAGGCGGATCTCTGTGAGTTCGAGGCCAGCCTGGTCTACAAAGTGAGTTCCAGGAAAGGCGCAAAGCTACACAGAGAAACCCTGTCTCAAACAACAACAACAACAAAAGATGTGATCGTGGGGCCCTAGGGACAAGACTTGGTGCAGGGAAGATGTCTGTGGTCCTAGAGGGATTTCCCAAGGCTGGAAGATGCCCTCCATCCTGTGAAATCAGGTGGATTTTGTCATGATTGACCTGATTGGTCTAATAAAGAGCTGAATGGGCAACAGCTAGGCAGGAGAGGGGTAGGCGGGGCTGCCAGGCAGAGGCAGTAGATAGAGAAAAAGAGAAGAGGAGAGGAGCGAGAAAGGAGGAGAAGAGGATGCCAATGGCCAGCCACCCAGACACACAGGCAGACATGGAGTAAGAAGTATATATATATATATGTAAAAACCCAGAGGCAAACAGTAGATGGGATAATTTAAGTTAAAAAAAAAAAAAAGCTGGCTAGAAATAAGCCAAACTAAGGTCAGGCATTCATAAGAAAGAATAAGTCTCTGTGTGATTATTTTGGAGCTGGGTGGTGCCCCACTCTACTGAGGAAAGCTTTTTGTTTCTGCTCCCTGGTGGCTTTTCTTCCTGTGCATCATCCTGGGGCCATCTCAAACCTTGCAAATAAGACAGGACCTTGCATCTGACTCTGTTTCATCTCCAAACTTTACTACATGCTGATTAGGTTGTTTGTTGTGTTACTCCCCGGAAGAAAGTGGATTTCCAGCAAACACTGGGCCCCATAGCACCATGCCCCACCCCTAGGCATAAATAATGGGGGCAAAATTGCCCCCCAAAAAGACCATCTGTGGTGTGGCCTTCAGGATAGCCTAACAGTATGGGTCCCTACCTAGCTCTCCCATAGCGAAATCTAGCATTTGGCAAGTCCTGCTCTATTTTTAAGACTTATTTATGTGCATATATATGTATGTCACATGTGAACGGATACCCGCCTGTTGCAGGATAATCTTTTTATACACTGTGAAAATGTATGAAACCCTGTCTTGAAAAAACAAACAAACAAACAACAACAACAACAAAAGAAGCCCCATGTTGGGCATCAGATGAAGCATAAATCTAATTAATCTTATCAATAAAAATCAGGAGTCAAATATCAGGGTAAAAACCTAAAAGATCAGAGAAGCAGGGGAGCAGCTGCCAGTTGCTTCCTCCCTTAACCACTCCTCTGTCCAAAAAGGGCCTAGATCCTCTCTCTGGCCCGCCTTATCACTTCCTGTCGCCCATGTACAGACTTCCAGGCCTCTATGGTTAACTAGTGGCTAGTAACGCCCTCTGACTCCAAGCAAGCTTTGCTTGTCAGAACACAAACAAAATATCACACAACAGTGTCTGTTTTACCTCATGTGCCCAAGGCACCTTCTGATTGGCTTAATAATGAGCTGACTGTCCAGTAGCTAGGCAGGAGAAAATAGGCAGGACTTCCGGGGAGAGAGAGGAACTCAGGGATGAATCTGAGAGGCAGGGGTTTCACCAACTAGACAAGAAGGAAGTTGGATACATGGTGCTGAGGAGAGATAACAAGCCATATAGCTGAATGTAGATTAATATAAATGGGTTAATTTAAGTTTTAAGGCTAGTTGGGAGCAAGCCTAAGCTAAGTCCAAAGCTTTCATAATTAATTAAAAAAAAAGTCTCCATTGTAGCTAGAATTTTCCTGCCTTGCCCACAGTTGTGGGCGCCAAGGGCCCTGGCCCCCGACTGGGAGTGGCTGCGGCCTTGCTTGCTGACCTCGATCAGATGTCCTCCCTATTCAGATTCCCTGCCGGTATCCACCCTTCTGAATGCTTAAGGGAAGTTCCTTGTTTGTGTATCCTGCTTTTTGGGCGTTAACTACTTAGATGCAAGAATGTAGAACATTGGGTCTGGAATGTAGACCATTGACAGCGAACTTCTGCCCTCCGGGGGTTCCTCCATTTGTGCTGTAAGCCTGTATGTATTTAAGGTTTCTTCCCTCTTTCAATAAACAGCATTCGACATCCAATCGTATGAATGACCCGCTGTCTCTTGTCTCTATTTTTTAATCCGCAGCCCTTCGCTCAGACATGGTAAACGGGTATCGGTAATGCTGGCATTACCGCTACAAATGGAGGTTCCTACCGAGGTCTGAGAAAGAAGGACCAGCTGACGGACACTCTTGGAAGGCCGGCCGGCATTTTTCAAGGTAAGAGTGGATTGAAATGGGTGCAATTAGCTCACAGTCAGTTAATTGGACTGTTGAAGCAGGAAGGCACCAAAGTTAAGTAAGGGCAAGACAGCTAAAGATTTTAAATGAAAAAGGAAATCTTCCCAATAGAGAAGAGGGAAGGAAAGGAAATTTCCCATTAGAAAAGGGAGAAAAAATTTTAATCAAGAAAAAAAAAAAGAATTTTCCCGGTAAAAAGGGGAAAAATTTTGAAACTAGGCCTAAAGATTTGGGCCTTGTAGAGGAAGGATGAAGGAAAGAGAGAAGCCTCTTCCCAGTGGTAATGGAAAATGTAAAGACTTTTTCCAGTTGTAGAGTTTTCAGGATAGCTGAAACTCTGAGCTTTCTTCCCGCCAGTGCAGAGCGGCAGCATCTGAATTACAAAGAATCGGCAGGTAGGCCTCATTGCTGCTGGCTGAACAGCAAGAGAGCCCAGAGCTTAAAGTTTTGCTGTCTGTTTGCTTAATTTTGGTTCAAATGTTTTTTATTTTTCCCTCAGAGTGGGAATAATTCAATATTTAGGATCCCTTTGTGGGAAATGTTTTTCTGTTTTCCCTTATGGTGGGAATAACTCATTGTTAGGTAGTCCCTTCATGGGAGTAGGAAGTTTAAATGTGTTTGTGTGTGTGGGGCACGCCCAGCGGCTGTGGCGGACAAAGGCACAGGAGATAGCCCGAAGCAGGTACGCGCCGGTGGGAGGCAGAGCCGTGATGGAGTGTGGCCCAGGCAGGTGCTGGCAATAGAGCCTGAGCACTGGGCAGAGCCAGCGAGCTGGGGCTGGAAAGGGACTAGCACTAAAAGTTTAAACCGGGCCTAACTTCTGGTGAAAAATGGTTTCGGTCGGGACATTGAATGCTAAGTCAATGCTGTTTGAATAAAGGATGTTCTGTTCTTTTGATTGTCTTAATACATGTTTGGATGAATGTTTGGATTTTCATGGTAGATAAACTAAAGGAACAAAATTCATAATTTTGAACCATATATTTGGTGTGCTCTTGTCTGTTGATCATTACTAAAAATTTGGCTCTACAATTTAAGTTGCTTTCTAGAAATTCTTGGTTTAGTTCTATAAAAAATATAACACCTGAAATGGTTTGGGTTATTAGCTTATTAAATAATGTTGCTAAGATAAACCCATAAATGATAATCTCTTCCTGATAAAGAGGTTACAAAATTATTTTTCCAGTAAATAAAATACAGGTAAATTGTTTGGTCCACATTGTTAATAATTGGCTATTTGTGCTAATGTGTTACTTAAAATTTATAAGAAAGGATCCTCTTTTTAAGATTTTATAAAAATACTAAAGAGTATTACCTAAAGTTTACCTCTTCAAATCCTATAGAGATTGTATTTAATACTTTTATTATTGGCACATGTAATAAGGACCATGAAAACAGAAGCTGATGATAGAATTGCTCAATTATTATTGCTTTCATATTTTAAATTCAAAATGGTGCCGATATATAGAACTGGAGGCTTTGGAAATACAAAAAAAAAAAAGGTGTTTTGACAAACAGTTATCAATGATAAACAACCTAAATTAAAAACAAAATTATGTGGGATTGAGATTGAAAGATTATTGGATTCTGGTGCTGGATATATCTATAATTTCACAAGAATCATGAGATCCCAAATGGCCCCTTACTAAGAAAAAATTAGAGGCTGCGTATGCATTGGTTAAGGAGCAGTTAGATGCTGGACATATCATTCCTTCCACTTCACCTTGGAACTCACCTATATTTGTTATTAAAAAGAAATCAGGAAAATGGAGGCTGTTACAGGATCTTAGAGCTGTAAATAAAACCATGCTTCTCATGGGAGCAACACAGCCTGGCTTGCCTGCCCCTGTGGCAATTCCTAAGCATTGGCACTTAATTGTGGTTGACTTGAGGGATTGTTTCTTCACCATTCCTTTGCATCCTCAAGGACAGGCTATAGTAGAACGCTGCCATAGTACCTTAAAAACTTATTGCTAAAGTAAAAAGGGGGGAGCTAGGGGCTCATCTCTCCTCTCCACATTCTATTCTTTCCCTTGTTTTATATATTTTAAATTTCTTATCAGTGGATTCTGCTGGAGTATCTGCTGCAGATAAGCACTGGAGGGCTCCTGTTGCAAATCATCCTCTGGTGCGATGGAAAGATCTTTCTACTGGCACTTGGAGGGGACCCGATCCGGTGTTGGTGTGGGCCCGGGGATCTGTTTGTGTCTTTCCACAGGACAATGAAGTTCCTCTGTGGGTTCCTGAACGCTGTGTGCGCCCTGTGGCTGCTGCTGAATCCCAACATGGCAGAGACCTATTGGGCCTTCGTAAAAAACTCTCCCCTTCTGATGCCAATGGGGATTGAGAGCCCAATACGGCCAGCCTTGGCAAACATTATTCTAAGCCTAGGAACTGTAGCCATGTGGTTGGATTCCTCAGAAGGTAATGTATGGTAACTTTTTTCAAAAAACTTTGAGAATGTACCACACCTTGGAGATTAAGGATAACTCTGAAGGTCAATGAACTTCATTTGCTAATAGTAGCATGCCAGCTAAGCCTTTTTCGCATTTTGCAACCCCCCTCAAGCTGGTGTAGTACCTACTTTTCAGGAATGGCTCTGTGCAACATTTATTTGCCTCCTGAAATTCATCTAGCCTTTCTGAAGATACCTCAAAATTTGTGAGCCTGAATATAGCCATTATTGAGACCATTAGTTCTGCTCCGTGTTTGCTGTTTTTGTTTTCTTTATGTTTCTCAGTTGTTCTCTTGCAGACCTGCCAGCCTAAGTAGTGCTGGGATCAAAAATGGGCCTTGGTGGTTCGTGTTCCTGGAGCCGTGTCCATGCCAGTGGACCGTGGCAGCTAGACACAGATGATGCTCACACGTTCCAGAAGAGACTCTGACATTGCTGTTGCCATTGTTGCTGTTATAGCAGTGGTGGCCACTGCTGCTATTGTTTCTGGGATTGCTATTTCATAATTGGTTACTACAGCTAGCACAATGGAGACCCTGGCAGCAAAAGTAGCTACCACAGTTAGTTAATCTTTCTTCTTATTGGGCATGATAAATTTAATTCCACTTTTACATTATAATTGGCTTTGTAAGTTGTAAAAAATTATTAAAACTCAAGTTCCATTTGCTTATGGGATACCACCTTACAAGGACTCCAATTTACAGTAAGGCTCGTTTAAGAAGGGAATGGTTCAATTGCCTTTAGCCTCCTGGCTATGGGTGGGTTAGGACTTCTGTTGGTCTTTTCTGTGTCGCACAGATTGCAAGCCCAGTGCCACTTTGAGATCTTTGGCAACAGTTACTCTACAGCTCACATGGTTGAGTCTGTATGATAATGAGTATTCAGAGACGGGTAATGCTTGGGGGGCTGCCATCAACCTAAGACAGAGCACTTGTGTGGCCTGGGCAGGTGTCTCTATGATGGGTAAGGTGGTCTGCTGATCCCACGCAACCTAAGTCAGAAGCTCATTTAATGAAAAGGGGGGACCTGTGGGCGCCATGGGCCCTGGCCCCCGACTGGGAGTGGCTGTGGCCTTGCTTGCTGACCTCGATCAGATGTCCTCCCTATTCAGATTCCCTGCCGGTATCCACCCTTCTGAATGCTTAAGGGAAGTTCCTTGTTTGTGTATCCTGCTTTTTGGGCGTTAACTACTTAGATGCAAGAATGTAGAACATTGGGTCTGGAATGTAGACCATTGACAGCGAACTTCTGCCCTCCGGGGGTTCCTCCATTTGTGCTGTAAGCCTGTATGTATTTAAGGTTTCTTCCCTCTTTCAATAAACAGCATTCGACATCCAATCGTATGAATGACCCGCTGTCTCTTGTCTCTATTTTTTAATCCGCAGCCCTTCGCTCAGACATGGTAAACGGGTATCGGTAATGCTGGCGTTACCGCTACACACAGTCAGGACAAATCTTTGTCACCTGCCAGTCCCACAGCCACTCAGACCCAACCAAGTAAACACAGAGACTTATATTGCTTACAAACTGTATGGCCATGGCAGGCTTCTTGCTAACTGTTCTTATAGCTTAAATTAATCCATTTCCATAAATCTATACCTTGCCACGTGGCTGGTGGCTTACCAGTGTCTTCACATGCTGCTGGTCATGGTGGCAGCTGGCAGTGTCTCTCTGCCTCAGCCTTCTGCTTCCCAGAATTCTCCTCTCTCCTTGTCCCACCTACTTCCTGCCTGGCCACTGGCCAATCAGTGTTTTATTTATTGACCAATCAGAGCAATTTGACATACAGACCATCCCACAGCACTCCATGTCATTATTCTAGAGCTGGCAGTCCAAAGTAAGGCCTGTGTCATCCACCAAAGCCTGAAAAGGGTGTTGGATCCTCTAGAGCTGGAGTTACATGAAGATCTGTGTGCTGATGGACATGGATGCTGGAACTAAATTCTGGTCCTCTGAAAGAGCAACAGAAATTCTTGGTGGTTGAGCCATCTCTCTGGGCTTTTGTTTTTGTTTTTTTAAGACAGGATCTCACTCTGTAGCCTAGGATGATCTAAAACTCACTATGTAGGCCATGCTGGCCTCAAATTCACATCAATTCTGCCTCTGCCTCCCAAGAGGATTATAAATGTGTACCTTCACACTCAATGTGAAAAACCCTACTCATGAGATCAAACTTCCTATCTGCTTATCACCTTGTTCTTGGATCAAACAGATAGCCAAGAGCTGTTAGCTATTTAGGAAGACTTCTGTTGTGATTTGGCTACAAAGCGTTCCCCAAGAGCCTGGAGAGATTTTTCAACTCTTAGGAACACTGCAGGTTCTTGCAGAAAACCTGGGTTCGATTCCCAGCATCTACCTGGTGGCTCACAACCATTTGTCACTCCAATTCCAGGGGGTCTGAGTCCTTTTCTGGCCTCTGTGGGCACCAGGCACACAAATGGTGTACAGACATACATGGATGTGGAATGTCTGTACATATAAAACAATAAGACTGTTGTCTTACTGCTGTGATGAAACACCATGACCAAAGCAACTTGGGGAGGAGAGGGTTTATTTGGCTTACACTTACATATCACTGTTCATCATCAAAAGACGTCAAGACAGGTACTCAAACAGGACAGGAACCTGGAGGCAGGAGCTGATTGCAGAGGCCATGGAGGGGAGCTGCTTACTGGCTTGCTCCTCATGGCTTGCTCAGCCTGTTTTCTTATATAGAACCCAGGACCACCAGCCCAGGAATGGCACCACCCACAATGGGCTGGGCCCTCCCTCATCAATCACTAGTTAAGAAAATGCCTTACAGGCTTGCCTACATCCCAATCTTATGGAAGCGTTTTCTTAATTGAAGTTCTCTACTCTCAGATGACTTGATCGTGTGTTGAGCTGACATAAAATCACCCAGCATAACTGACCCACTGTCAACATGACACACAAACACATCACTGTAAAGCACAACCTTTCCCTTCTTTTTTTATCCCCGGGATTACACATTAATATCAACATCACAATATAAAACATTTTACAAACTTAAAAAAAGTCCCACAGTCTTACAAATTCAAACACCTAAAAAAATAACCACTGAGTTTGCTCAGTGGTTAAGAGCACTTGTTGTGACACCCACACAACTCACTGAGCATGGAGAAGTGGAGCTGGTGCCTCCAGAGAGCTTCACCCCTATGATCTGGTGTCTTTGGCATGGGAAGGTACTCTGCAGGCTACCAAAAGAGAAAAGTAAACACCAGCCCAGCCACCAAACCTTTGATCTAAAATCTGTCCGGTCTGTAAAATATGCTAGTGCGATGGTGGCACAGAGCTTGTGGGTGCCACCAAGCCCTGCCTGATTTGACTTAAGGCCTGCTCACTCCGTGATATGCAGCTCATACAGGACACTGCTTGGGTGACTAAGAACCAGAGACCTAGGATAAAATCAAATACTGCTGGTCTAAAAAGAAAAGAATACTCTACTACACTCATAGATCAGGGCCTTATTCAGCCATCATGAGGGAGGCCTCACCCTGCAGCAGATGGGAACAAGTACAGAGATCCACAACCAGATGTTACACAGACAGAGAGACCTTGGAATATGCAGCTCTAACTGATATGCCTTCATCAGATCATCCCCTCACCGCTCAGAGAACTCCACAGAAGAGGAGGCAGAAGGAGCTTGGGAGCCAGAGGGGATGGAGGACACCAGGAGAGCAAGGTCCTCTAAGTCAACTGAGCAGAGCTCATATGAACTCACAGATACTGAAGCAGCAGGCACAGGGCCTACACAGGTCTGTACCAGGTCCTCTGCATACAGCTTTTAGTTTAGTATTTTTGTAAGACTCCTGAGTGTGTGGATGAGTGGGTCTCTGATTTGTGTACCTTCTCTTGGGCTCTATTCCTTCTGTTGGTTTGCCTTGTCCAAATTTGACATGATGGTTTTTGTTTTATCATATTTTATTTTGTTAAAAAAATCAATTTTTTCTCAGATGGTGGTGGTATACGACTTTAGTCCCAGCACTCAGGAGGCAGAGGCAGGCAAATCTCTGAGTTCAAAGCCAGCCTGGTCTACATTGTGAGTTCTAGGACAGCCAGGGATACACAGACAAACCCTGTCTTGAAAAGCCAAAAAAAGAGGGGGGGAATCTATTTTTAATAAAAGGAAAGAAAAAAAGGAGCACTTGTTGCAAAGGACCCATGTTCAATTTCCAGCACCCTCATGGAGGCTCATACCTCCTCAGGCACAGACACACATGTGACATGTGTGGTGCACAGATGTGCATGCAGGTAAAACAACCATACACATAAAATAATAAAAATAAAACAAAATATATCTTTTAATTCAGCCTCTAGACTCTTTTTTTTTTCCTGGAGCTGAGGACCGAACCCAGGGCCTTGCACTTACTAGGCAAGTGCTCTACCACTGAGCTAAATCCTCAACCTGCCTCTAGACTCTTAAAATCCAAAATCTCTCTTAAAATCAAATCAAAATCTCTTAAAATCAAAAGTCTCTCAACTGTGGGATCCTATAAAATAAAAAAATAAGTTAAATACTTTCTTGTTTCAAAAGGAAGAACCAGGACACAGTCACACTCAGATCAAACTCCAACAACATAATTCATTAAATATCCAATATCTGGGATTCACTAATGATCTTCTGGGCTCCTCCAAAGGGCCTGGGTCACTACTCTGGCCCTCTGGAGCATGCACAGCTTGTCTCCTAGGCTCAGGTTGGTTCCATTCCACAGCTACTGCTGTTCACGGTACTGGCATCTCCAAAATGCTAGCGTCTTCTGCTGCAACTGGGCTGCACTTTCACCAAAAGCCTTTCCTGGGCTCTCACAGTGCCAAGCCTCAGCTGATCTCCATAACCCATTGTACCTTCAAAAATAGTACCATCTGGGAGACTCTTACATATGACCAAGTTTGGCTGCCAGCACAAGGTACAACCTTGCTCCTTCTGAACACAGCTTGCATGTGCTGACTCTGAGGAAACACGTCTGAGAAACCTTTGCCTCAATGGTGCTGATCTCTTCTTACTCGCCACTGATCTCAGCCCCAGCTGGCCAGCATCAACTGTCCCAGAAAAGCAAAGGCTTGTGTTCAGTGGTTCTGCCTTCTTGTTAATCACAACTGAATCTTCAATCTCCACCAATCAGAACCACAGATTCTCAACTCAAAATAGCAAACGACCCTGATAGAATCATTGAGGGGCTCTCAAACTTCCCTCTGAAACTCCATGAACCAGGCCCCCATAGTAGCTCCTCCAGTGCTTCTTTGATCTATCAGGTTTTCACCCCAATATCCAACTCCCGAGTCTTTATTATTAATAGAACAACTTAGATAAAAACAACATTTGGCGCCCAATACATGACATGACATCATGTGGATGCTTCTGAAGCCACTTCTTTCTCTGTCTCTCTGTCTCTCTGTCTCTGTCTCTCTCTGTCTCTCTGTCGCTGTCACACACACACACACACACACACACACACACACACACACACACACTGCTGTAGCTACTCCTTGGGCTCCTTGGGCAGCTTTTCCCACCATTGCCCCCAACCACACCCTCACCACAGGTCCCAGGCTTCTCAAGCTGTGGTTCCCCTGCATCCACTCCCCGGGCCAAAGCCACACGCGCCTACCAACAGAGCCTGCTCAGGCTTCTGCTGCTGCTAATACTCCACACGTGCACACAGGGCACTCCATTGCTACACGATTCTGCAGACATTGCAGCTGTAGCCACAGCCACCCAGCACAGCTCTGTCAGGCAGCAGCTCTGGCACCTGCCATGCCCTTGGCTCCCACTGTGCCCTTGCCTGCGGCACCCCTGCCACCCTCAGGGCCCACCAAGCCAGCCCAGCTGCCTGGGTACCCCTCTGCAACTGCGCCCTCTTGTGTCACACATAGCTGCCTTCACACTCGCCACTGCTGTGGACAGACTGAAAAGTCAGCAGATGAACCACCTGGGAAATTCTTAATGAGAGAGTTAGGTAGATTATATTAAAAAAGAAAAGTCTTTCCCACATTAAGAATGGGAAATATCACAACACAGGGAGTTAGGACTATGTGTAGTGCAACTATGGATAGTCTGAAGAGGGAAAAAAAATAAATGAAGGGATAACTGACTTAGCTGGGATTGACATAATGTCAATTATAACTACTATCAGCTTGGTAATTCATAATTTATCCTTCAAAAAGTGGTTTGAAGCTGGGTGTGGTGATACATGCCTTTAATCCCAGCAATTGGGAGTCAGAGGCAGGCAGATCTCTTAGTTTGAGGCCAGCCTGGTCTACAAAGTGAGTTTTACGACAACCAATGCTACAAAGAGAAACCTTGTCTTGAAAAACCAACACCAAAACAAAACAAAACAAAAAAACCAAAACAACAAAAAGTGATTTGATAACTGTACCAACTATGAAAATTTGACTGCTAAGATACAAGCCTTAGAAAGACTTACTTATCGGGGACTATGGGGGTCCAGCCCCTCGTTAGTCCCCTCCCAGGGTCCGGGAAGAATCTACAACCAGCTGATAATTAATCTTTGATGAAAAGAAATGAATCTATGTACATGAAATTTCTTAGTTCATACACTTTATTATTCTGTGATAGTTCTCTCTCTGCACAGCTTCTATTCTGCTCTCATGTCTAGCTCCTTTCTTGCCTGATTTCTCTCTATATTTATCTACTGTCCCCTCTAGGTTCTATTTAATTCCTTCATCTAGTTCTGTCCCTTCTAGGTTCTCATCTATCTAGTTCTTTCCCCTATCAGCTCCTCTCCTGTCTCCTCTCTCATCTGGCTCTTCCTCATCTTCTTCTTCCCCATCTGGCTCTTCCTCATCTTCCATCTCGTTCCTCTAGTCCTCTCTTTTAGCCCTTCGATCTAGTTCTTCCCCATCTTGGTTCATTCCTCTCAAGTTCTTACCCATCTAGTTCTTCCATTCTCTTTTCTTTTCTCCTCCTTCGTGCCCTGGAAGTCCCGGTATATAAAGGGAGGGTCCGAGCTAAATTGTGTAAAGCTATTACTTAACGTCCACCTCTCCTAGGCCGTGTTCCCTTGTGGAATTTACCATAAGTCAGGAGACTTGCATGTGGGCTGTTATCATTGTTAGTCCTCGGAAGTTGGGCACCCACCTGGGTGGTGTTTCCTGTAGTCCTTGAAAGTGGCTAAGGGAGATAATCTGATTGCAGAGAAAGCCTTTCCTGAGGCTGTTCTCCAAATACCTGGAATGTGTATGTCCAGAGAGTGATCAGTCCACACTGTTAGCCCTTCTTAGGGAAAAGTCAATTGGGAAAGCTATGAAGGCACACATGATTTTCATAACAGAATACAGCTGATATATAACAAGCCAGGTAACACCAAAAACTCCTTGGGATTTGGCTTCCTCTGGAGAAATTCCCTGATCCCTCCAGGTAGTGACGTTGCCATAACCAGCTGAGTTCTTATGATATATTCCTGTGGCCCACAGCACTTACTATTGCTAAGATACAAGCTTTGAAAGACTTACTAATAAAAATAAGAAAAATACTCAAACACAGAAGAATTTAGACCAGAACCTACTGTACCACTGCATGATGAAACTGAAGAGAGGTGGCCCAAGGTTATTAGAAAAGCAAACTTATTTTATCCAGTTACTATACAAAAATGACCAGCACATAGTAGGCACCCCAAAGTTATGTAGCAGTTAAATGGAATCCTATAGAAATATTAAATTTGAGGTGATTTAAGGAAGTGATCATTTCATATGGTATGCATTCACCCTATGTGAAGCAGATGTAAAATTCATGGGCAACTCAAAACAGAATTATCACCCAAGGCTGGAAAGATTTAGCTACAGCAAAATTGGAAACTGGTGTTAGTTACAATGGAGAACATGGTGGAGAGAGGAAACTAGGGCCATTGAACAATGAAATAGGGATAGAGGTATCGATATTTCCCAGATCATTTCCTCAGTGAAGGCCAATATGCTGATTTGAAAAGACAATTTGAATTTGATGATCCCACATTGGCCCTATGGCATTTAGCAGCTTTGAATGCTGGGGAAGTTTGAAAAAAATCAGGAAAGAGGTCATAGTCATTTACTAAAATTATAATGTAATGATATTATGTTTGTGCTCTAACAAATAAAGTTTGCCTAGAAATCAGAGTGCGGAACTAGCCACTAGTTAACCATAGAGGGAGGCAGTGGTGGCACACACCTTTAATCCCAGCACTTAGGAGGAAGCAGGAAGATCAGGAGTTCAAGGCCACCCTGAATTATATAAGATTGATCCAGTCTAAAAGAGAAACAAAGCCAGGTGGTGGAGGTTCATGCCTTTAATCCCAGAACTAGAGGGGATCATGCCTTTGATACCAGCACATAGGAAGCTCATGTTTTTAATCATAGCACAAGGGAGGTGGAGACAGTAATATAAGGTGGGAAGAGACAGGAGCTCAGCCTCCTTTCCATCTGAGACTTTGGTAGAGGTAAGAAGTCTCCCTAGTGGCTGGCTCCTTTACTTCTCCGATCTTTCAGCTTTTACCTTTGATATCTGACTCTGAGTTTTTATTGTTAAGATCAATTAAAATTCATGTTACATTATACAAGGCCCAAAAGAAGCCTTCACTGATTTTTTTTGCAAAGATTGACTTCAGCTATAAATAGAATAGTATCAGATCCAGAAGTCAGATGAATATTAATTGAATCTTTGACTTTTGAAATGCTAATTCTGAATGCAAAAGTGTGATTGGGCATTTAAAGGCAAGATCAGCACCAATAGATGAACGCATTAGAAATACAGCTGATATTGGATCTCACTTTTAAAATGATACTTCAATGGGAGAAGTGATTTCTAAAAATTTTAAGAAAAATTAAAATATCAGATGTTTTAATTGTAGTAAGCGAGGTTATCTGAAAAGGGATTGTAGGCAAGGCATTTTTAGAAACAGTGGAGTGTGTAGAAGGTGTGGCAAAGGCTGGCTTTGGACTAATGAATGCAGATCAACAAGGGACAAGCTAGATAACTCTTTGTCATTGGAAAATGCCTTATGAGGCCTCCTGCAGACCCCAGTATCAAATTTGGTTTAATTATTCTCTGTCAACATTGGAGAAAGTCATTTACATAGCAATTAATAAACTTAATACCTGTTGTTAAAAACCACATTGCTCTGGATGTGACTAAAGACAGAACAAGTCTATATATACAACAAAAAGTTCAGGAGAGACAAGAAAACAAGTATTTAGGCAAACTTCTATAAATGATCAAAGATCAAAGCTAAAAATACAAATAAATGGCATTGTAATTGAAGGTTTGATAGACACAGGAGCAGATGTAACAATTTCATCAAAATCTTGGCATCCAGATTGGCCTCTTCAGGAGGTAAATATTCAGCTTTTAGAGATTGAAATTTTATCTCAGGTAACATAATGTACAAGGTGGGTCCAGTGTACAGGGCCAGAAGGACAGATAGGGAAATTAAGGCAATGTGTGGCTAGCATAGCAATGAATTTATGGAGATGTGATTTGTTGCAGCAATGGAAAACACAGATTAACATTCTTCCAATCTCAGACACAAACTGTAAAATAAAGAATGCTTCTGAGAGAAATATTAAAAGGTATTATCAAGAACAGACACAGACTGTTCAAGTTGTACATAAGCAGGGCACAACGTCTGTTGGTCTTTCAAAGGTACCAACCCTACCTTTAAAATGGATAACTGACAAACCTATGTGGGTGATGGGATTAAAGGTGTGTGCTGCCACCACAGCCCAGCCTGAATCTACTTTTAAACTAAAAATCAACTCCTAGTTTCAAATATTTTGGGTATGGGTTTTTGTATATTTTGTATATACAAACTTATGTTTATTTTTGTTACAACATGCTGTAAGTTATTGTACCTATGCAACTCATTTAAAATTATAATATAAAGTTCTAGTCCTTCAAAGCTATTATTACAAACTGTTTAAGATACTTAAGAAACACAGGCAAGTAGTTAGTCATCTATAACAACCAAACTTGTAGTCATGTTAGATATGTTTTCAAGGTTAAACAGATATATTTTAGATAGGTGGTCTTCAAACACTTCAGAGATCTATAGAATATGGCATTTGAGATGTATTAATAACATAAGGCTTTTCATAACAGTGAGACATATCTGCTCCTGGCAGCACCAATAAACTTCAAAAAAAGGATGATGGGCATTAAAGAACCTCCGAATGGAGTTTGCTTTCATTTTGATAAAGTTAACCACTGGGCAAGAAACTGCCCTTGCCTTGACTGCTGACAGTATGCTGTCCAAATTGGACAAACAGGACACAAAGGAAGTTGACTGCCAATCTTTACCAAGACAAGTAGACAGTCCTTCAAAATTCCTGCTTTACAGAAAAGTCTGACAGATATCCTAGGCCCGTAGGCCAAAATGGATGTCCCAACATTGCAGAAGAACCTTGGGTGATGACCGGGGCAGCCTGCTGTCTCTGTTATTTCTTTAGTTTTGGAATTTGTTTGCTCTATACTTCCTCTTTACTCAGGTAATAGTATATCCTTCTTGGGTCTCTGATGGGGGGTTGAATACTAGATAGTTATACCATTTTCTTTGTTACCAAATTCAGAAAAGAAACTTACAAAAGAGATGTAAAGTTTATAAGATTGAGAGACCTAAAAGCTTAAGTTGTTTATTTAAGTAAATGATTTAAGGTCTAAAAGGATATTTTAGGCTGGTAATAGAAGTTACAGTAGAAAGTGGTTTAGGTATAAAACTTTGGATTCATCAAGATAGGATAGGCAATAGAGTGTTTTCTCTGAATTTGCCAAATACAAATGAAGTGAACATTGTGAATATAATTCTTACCTGATAATAACTGTATATAGTTTTACTGTGTTAGGAGTTAAAACATTTTCTTTTTATTCGGACAATACCTGATAATTGTTCTTATTATATGTAGTTTTCCTGTGTTAGAGATAAAACCTTTCCTTTTTATTTAGAAAATACCTGATTATTGATCTTATTGCATAGTTTTACTGTGTTAGAGTTAAAACCTTTCCTTTTTATTAGACAAAAAGGGGGAACTGTTGTAGGACATTTGATCACACTGTGACACCCTGAGATTGTGTTAATAAAGTTAACCTTAAATCAGAGGGCAGAACCAGCGACCAGTTGACAAAAATTAGTCATAGAGACTACAGAGGACCCAGGATACAGGTAGGAAAGAATAGGAAGGGAGATTCTCAGTCCGGGAGCAGGAGTTTGCCTTCTTTTGACCTGGGAAATGTGGAGAGAAGGTCAGGTATTCACTCCTCCACCATTTCTTTGATCTGTCAGGTTTTTACCCCAATATCTGATTCCCTAGTCTTCACTGGTAATAGAACAACTTAGATTAAAAACTACACCTCCATTATCTGTGCTGCTCTCAACATTCTTATCCTCCAAGCTCCCACAGAACAGCTCACCAAGGTATTCCAAAGTCCTTCCACAATTGTCCCCAAACAACATTGTCAGGTCTGTCACAGCAACACCCCACCATCTTGGTACCACTTTCTATGCTAGTTGGGGTTATTTTTGCTGTGATGACACATTATAACCAAAGCAAATTCGAGAGGAAAGGGTTTATCTCACTTACACTTCCATATCATTGTTCATCATCAAAGAAAGTCAAGACAGGAACCCAAACAGAGCAGGAAGCTGGAGACAGGAACTGATGCAGAGGTCATGGAGGGGTGCTGCTTACTGGTTTATTCTTCATGGCTTGCTCAGCCTTCTTTCTTATCCCAGATCAGGGATGACCCTACCCACAATCACTAATTAAGAAAATTCCCTACAGGCTTTTCTACAACCAGATATTGTGGAAACATTTTCCTTTTTTTCCTCTTTTTGTTTTATTCTATTTATAAAGAAAAAACTCTACTTTGTTTATATCAGGTATTTTGTCACAGTAGTGGGAAATAACATAATTTCCCACATGAGCAAAGGAGACCAACATAAAAATGATGACCTGCCAGGTAGTGGTGGCGCATGCCTTTAATTCCTGCACTCAGGAGGAAGAGGTAGACAGATCTCTGTGAGTTCGAGTCCAGCCTGGTCTACAAAGCAAGTTCCCAGACAGCCAGAACTGTTAAGACAGAGAAATTCTGTCTCAAAAAAACAAAAACAAAAACAAAAAAACAAACAATAAAAAAAAAAACCCACAAAAAACGATGACCTAAAACAAAATGAGGCCCAAGAGGTAACAGGAAGTGCAGGGAAATAGTGTTTCAAAAATGTACTAGGATGTGCAAAGGGATTTGAAATCATCCCCTACTCATAAAACAATAAAAATGCTTCAAGTAACTGGCCAAAAAAAGCTCCCAAAAGATGAAAATTATACTTAATTAAAACTTAGGATGCTATGTGGTGGTGGCATGCACCTTTAGTTCCAGGCAGGTGTATCTCTACAGAGTGAGCTCCAGGACAGCCAGCAATACACAGAGAAACCCTGTCTCAAAACACCTACAACTACAACTACAAGAAAACAAACAAAAACAAACAACAAAACCTGTTAGGTAGCTTTTCAGAAAGCTCATGTCTGGAAAAATTAGCCTAATAAATCTACCCAGAGGTCCATGATAAGTGGGCAAGGGGCACCACAATTCTGCCCTAAAATCTCAAGGTGCACCCAAATACTCTAGGCTCCATGCCCTACTTCTGCCCCAGGGCTCCATTATTTCGATTGTTTGCCCCCAATACAGAGCCTTGCCTTGGGAAACAAAGATTTCCACCAAGCCGCTTCTAGTTTTTGCCCTTGATACATTTTGCACAGTTGTAAATATTTTTGATATTTTGTAAATAAAGACATCTAGCCTTTCCAGAAGGGGGAAAGAACGGGACCCAGAAACCACTGTGCTAGAGAAACCCAGGCGACCTCATGGAGAGGCTGCAAGGAGGACTAAATACGCAGCCACCCCGACCCCTGGCAGTGAAGGCCTGCACAGATGAGGCTTTGGGGGTGCTCCACAAACTAGGGAAGTGGACAGTAACCTGTTTTGTTTCGTTTGAAAGTTGGGCTGTAAATGTACTTCAGTTAATAGACTGTTTCACCGTCTGGAGGCCCTGGGTTCAATCTCTACCACTTCATGAACCAAGCCGTGGGTGGAACATGCCTGTAATCCCTGCACTTGGAAAAAAAATAAGAAGGAATTCAAAGTCATCTTTGGCTTTATAGGTAGCTCAAGGTCACTCAAGACTACCCTGTCTCATAAAACAAAGAAACAAAAACAAATAAAGAAGGAAGCCAACAGTTCTGCGTGCTTGTTTGTTCTTGCAGAGGGCCTGGGTTCGGCTCCCTAAAGACCCATGGGGCAGCTCACAGCCACCTGTAACTCCAGTTCCCTGGAACCTGATACTTTTGGCCTCCACAGGCACCTGAACACACATGCACATACCTGCACACAGATACCCAAACACATACATAAATAAAAATTAGTGTTTAGGAATAAAACAAAAAGAAAGCCAGGCATAGCAGCACATGCCTTTAATCCCCCCACACATAGGTGGCAAAGACAGGTGGATCTGAGTTCAAGGCCAGTCAGAGTACACAATGAGATTCTCTCTCTCAAAAATAAATAAGTAGGAAAAGTAAAAATAATAAACACATAAATAAATTGATGTTTTTCTGCAGTCACAGCAGCTACACCTGAATCTACTGCTGTTTCGGCGAGTAGCTATAGCCCTGAAGTTAGTGGCCCGATTCTCAGGCAGTGGCCCAGCCAGACTTTTACATCCCACCAGATCTACCTCCTGCTGCTGCCACCCAATACAGTTTTTAACTAAACCTCTATCATTCTATTTATCAATAAGACTCAGGAGTCAGAGGCTGGGGTGAAAACGTGCTAGCTCAGAGAGGCTGAGGAGCAACTAGCCGACCTTCCTTCCTCGCTGGTGTCTCAGAAAGAGTGTGTCCTTCCTCTCTGCCAAACCAAAAAAGATGCCACACTCAGAGTCCCTCCCTACTGCTTCCTATGAGTCTGTTTGTCTTCCAGACTCCCCCTGACTCTCCAGGATTACTTTCTGTCAACTGGTTGCTGGCTCTGCCTCCTGACCCAAGGTTGATTTTATTTAATTAATATAAATGCAGACTCGAGGTTCACAGTGAGATTGAATATCCTGCAACAGTTAATTAATTAATTAATTGCGCTGGAGAAGCGGCTCAACAGTCAAAAGCACCGACTACCCTTGCAAAGGACTCGAGCTTGATTTCTAGTTCCAAGTTGGTTTCTAGCTGATAGCTACACAGCAGCTCGCAACTGCTTGTAACTCCAGCTCCAGGGAATCCAGTGCCCTCTTCTGGGCTCTCCACTCTCCTCATCATACGGTGGGGCAGGAGGGATAGAAAGATGGTAAGTGTCAGCTCAGACTTTATAACAATATGCCGAAGCCTGGTCACCTAAACAAAACAAACAAAAACCCTATGTCCCACAGTTCTGGAAGCTGGGAAGTACAAAATGAAGATGCTAGCTAGACCAGCTCCCAGCCAGGTGGGCTGTATACCACTGTCACTGAATCCTCACAGGACTGTGAGAGAGTGGACTCAGCATCTCTTCTTAAAACAGCCTGCCATCAACTCCACTCTGCGACCCTATTCATTGTATTTATCCCAGGTCAGCAACAAATAATGTCTTAGCAGTAACAATGAAATACTGAATGCTGATTTCCTTCCTTCCTTCCTTCCTTCCTTCCTTCCTTCCTTCCTTCTTTCCTTCTTTCCTTCCTTTCTTCCTTCCTTTGTAGATGTAACCAACCGTCTTATTAAATAAGAAACACAGAACCAGTGCAAAGAAGAAAGCCAAGAGGTCAGAGCTAAGAGCTAAAACCTTACCCTTCCTCCTGTGGTGGTCCAACCTCTCCAAAAGAGAGCTATTTCCTGTGTTAAAGTCTTTATATAGCCTTTCTGTTCTGCCTTCTCATTGGTTGTAAACCTAACCACATGACTGCCTCGTCACGGCCTGTCTGTATAGACCTCCAGGTCTTCTATGGTTGGTATTGAGATTAAAGGCGTGTGTATCCAATGCTGGCTGTATCCTTGAACACACAGAGACTTACCTAGCTCTGCCTACCAAGTGCTGGGATTGCAAGCATACACCACCACCACCTGGCTTTCCTATGGCTTGCTAATAGCTCTGACCCCCAGGCAACTTTATTTATTAACATACAAATAACATCTTAATACAAATAAAATATCACCATA
Source organism: Peromyscus leucopus (assembly GCF_004664715.2). Lineage (NCBI taxonomy): Eukaryota > Metazoa > Chordata > Mammalia > Rodentia > Cricetidae > Peromyscus > Peromyscus leucopus. Next base: position 10,588,595 of record NC_051074.1, read on the forward strand.
TTCCTTCCTTCTCTCTCTCTCTCTCTCTCTCTCTCTCATTTTGACAGTATCTCTGACTTGGAACTCACTATGTAGACTAGCCTCAAATTCACAGAGTTGTAACTGCCTCTGCTTCCCAAGTGCTAGGATTATAGGTGTATGTCAGCACTGTAGCCAGTCTCTCTTTGGACCGCCAGCTCCAAAATAATGCCATGGAGATCTATTAATTGTGAAAGCTTTGCCTTAGCTTAGGCTTGTTCCCAACTAGCTCTTTTAAATTAACCCATTTATATTAATCTGTGTTCTGCCATATGGCTCGTTACCTCTCCTCCATACTGTACATCCAACTTGCTCTCTGTCTCTCTGGTGAAACCCACCTCTGTTCTTTCCAGAGTCTGTATGTCTTTCCAGAAGTCCTGCGTATCCTCTCCTGCCTAGCTATTGGCCATTCAGCTCTTTAAAAACCAATCAGAAGGTACCTTAGCAGAGACACGTCTTCACAGTGTACAAAAGATTAACCTGCAGCACATCAGTTCATATGTTGATTTTCAACATTTAGAATTATGCTATAGCTAGATAGACAAGAAATATTTACATGTGGTTTCTGAACAGAGTGTGAAGAACTTTCTAGTCTTTTTGTTTTATTTTTTTTGTTTGTTTGTTTGTTTGTTTGTTTGTTTTTGGAGACAGGGTTTTTCTGTGTAGCTTTGGAGCCTGTCCTGGAACTCACTTTGTAGACCAGGCTGGCCTCAAACTCACAGAGTTCTGCCCGGCTCTGCCTCCCGAGTGCTGGGATTAAAGGCGTGCGCCACCACCACACAGCTTTTTTTTTTTTTTTTAAATTTTCCAGTCCTAAATGTAAAAGTAAAGGGGAAGCCAATGGAAGCTGGAGGGAGGGGCAGGGTCAGGGAGGTCCCACTGAGGTTTTATGGCCACCAAATGCCTAAGGACCCCTTAGTTCTGATCCACCAAGAGCAAAGATGGTACTGTGGACTGTCTCCACCACAGCTGTGGGGTTCCAGGGATGGGAAACAAGGTACTAGGATGTTTGCTTTTGTGTGTAGCTCGAGAATTTCTCTCCGGGTCCCGCCAAGCTCCAGCAGTCCGACAGCCCACTTATAAAATAAACACACAGACGCTTATATTATTTAAACTGTTCGGCCTAATGGCTCAGGTTTCCTGTTAACTGTTCTTAAATCTTAAATTAACCCATCTCTATTAATCTATACTTTGCCACGTGGCTCGTGGCTTACCAGTACCTTCCTTGTCCTGGCAGCAGCTGGCAGTGTCTCCCCTGCCTTCCTGTTCTCTCAATTCTCCTCTCTGTTAGTCCCGCCTAAACTTCCTGCTGGGCTACTGGCCAATCAGTATTTTATTTATCAATAAATTTATCGATCATCCACAGCATTTGTGGATAAATAATTTTAATTCAATTGGCAAAGCGCTTGCCATGTAAGCATGGAGACCTGAGTTCACATCCCCAGAACCTGCATACAAGCCAAGGAAGGTGGAACATTTCTGCAGTCCCGATGCTGGGGAGATGGCAGCCAGTGGATCCTTGGAGCTCCTGGCCAGACAGCTGACCAAACTGACAAGCTCCAGATTCGGTGAGAGAACTTGCCTCAAAAGATAAGGTGGAGAGTGACTGAGGAAAACAGTCAGTGTCAACCTCTGCCCTCTACATGCCTCTACTTGCACACACACTTGCACACACATGCACACACTTGCACACACATGCACACACTTGCACACACATGCATACACGCACACACACACCACAAATTTTTGAGACTCTAGGCCCACAATGCATTTCTTTTCACCTAGTCTTCACAAGCTGTCACCTCCACGTCAGGTGTGACCTGCAGGTTTTGATGCTGCCCTGATAATATACCGGCTAAGACCTTCCAGACTTGAAGAAAGGCCTGAAGGCTCATGGAAGTGCCCTCCCTGGGCCAGCAGCATAAATAAGTAAGAAGCAACTCCCTTCTGCAGCAACCCAGTGAAACTGCACAGCTCCAGGGATAAAGGGGTCGTATCCTGCAGTGTGACAGACAGGGAGAAACTGCGATCAACAAGGGAACAGTGATCTCACCAGAAACAGCAAGAGCAACACAGGTGCTGAGGCGGGACCCACGGTGTAGGGGGGATAAGCACGAACTCTACCAATGGCCTATACCCTGGCCAGCAGCGATGCCTTTTGAGTGTCTACTCAGGTCCCCTGTCCAGGTCTGCTAGGTTAGTTATGGGATTTTCCTATTGTGTGGGTCTCTCTCTCTCTCTCTCTCTCTCTCTCTCTCTCTCTCTCTCTCTCTTTCTCTCTCTCTGTCCTGTCCTGTATACATGGCTTGGGTTTATATTTCCCACTCTACAGTCATGGACAACCTCTTCTTTCTGATGATAATTTCCCACTATGCAGAACTTCACACACACACACACACACACACCTTGAATTTCTGAGATTCCTACTTCTGTCTCCTGAGTGTTAGAATTATAAGACTTGCACCATCATGCCTGCTTTATGCATTGCTGGTCCGATTTGTCTGCTTTTGCTTTTAGGATGACATTCAAAAAAAGCTTTACCATGACCAATGGCCAGGAGACTTCCCTCTCTACTTCTAGAAGTCCTGTGGTTTCAAGATCAGGTGTGTACATCTTTGCTCTATTTGGTGTTGGTTTCTGTGCCTCATATTTGGCAAGGGCACAGCTTTTCCTTTTACATCCATTTTTCTCCAGCACTGCTTGTTGAAGATAATGTCTTTCCCTCTTGTGTATTCCTGGGACCTTTGCTGAGGACTGTCTGTTGCCAGTCTTTCTGCAGTCAGTTCTACAACCAGACATTCAGTGCTGTACAACATGTAAGGAGGACTTCTCTTTCCCCCAGATCTGAAGGCTGAAATGGCCAAGATCAAGACGCTGGCCTACAGCGAGGCCTTCCTGCTGCATTTTTCCACAATGGAGGACGAGGAGACCGAAGCCGGACAGCTGAGTGCCGCTCTACTGGCGTTAGTCCATTCATGAGGGTGGAAACCTCAAGCCCAATTGCTGCTTGAAGACCTTATCTCTTGGTGCTATTGCAGTGGTAATTAACCTTCAACATGAGTTTTGAAGGGGATAAACATTCAAACCACAGAAACTATGTATTTGTAGTTTCCTCCCTCCCCGCAGCTTTATTCTGTTCCATTTGTCTGTGTGTCTGTTTTTACCCCAATACCTTACTATTTTGATTGCTACAGTTTTGAGATGTGGTTTACAGTCATGAAGTGTCCCCAAGATGTCTCCAGCTTCCATGTTTTTTATTTTCTTTTTAGATTTCTTTATTTTATGTGTAGGAGTGTTTGGCTAGCATGTATGTATCTGTACCATCGTGTGTGCGTCTGGTGCCCATGGAGGTCAGAAGAAGGTGTCAGGTCCCTTGGAACTGGAGTTATGAATGGTTGTAAGCCACCACGTGGGTTATGGGAATCGAACCCAGGTCACTGGAAAAATCAGTGAGTGTTCTTAAACCCTGAGTGAGTCATCTCTTCAGTCTCTTCTGTTTGTTTTGTTTTTTGCTATTGTTTTCTGTTTTGTCTTTTGCCAGTGCTAGGGATAGAACTCAGGCTACCACCCAAACATCTTTGAGACAGGGTCTCCCTGTGTACCCCAGGCTAGCCTTGAACCCATGATCCTCTTTGCCTCTATGTCTCCTGTAGGGATTACATGTGTGTGCCACCCAGCCCTGACTCAGCTGTTTTCTTTCCCAGGTGGCCATAGCTATTTGAGGTCCTCTGTGACTCTATATGAACCTTAGGACTGTTTTTTTCTATTCCTGTGAAAAATGTCCTCGGGGTGTTTGCTAGGGCAGCATGGGAGCTGCAGGTCAGACCACTTCATTTCCCTCTTGGTACCCTCACCTTTACAGGGGGTGATACGTGTGTCTGTTGTGAAACTCAGACTTAGGAGCACCTGCTGTGCATGGTGGTGGTGGTGGTGGTGCATGCATTTAATCCTGGTACTCAGGAGGCAGAGAGAGTCAGATCTGACCAGACTGGTCTACAGAGAAACCCTGTCTCAAAAAAATTATATATGTGATATATAATATATAATATGAAATATGTTATGTTATATATATATATATATGTTGTGTATTATATATTATATATATATCACATATATATGAACTCTATATATATGGGATTTATTAGATTTATTAGAATGACTTACAGGCTGTGGTCCAGCTAATCCAATAATGTCTGTCTGTGAATGGAAAATCCAAGAACCCAATAGTTGCTCTGTCCACCAGGTGGGATGTTTCAACTGCTCTTCAGTATATGCTGGAATCCCAAAGAAGTAGGCTCTAATGCCACTGAAGAGATGGACTTCCTAGGGAGGCAAGGGCAATCAGACAAAGAGCAAAAATTTCCTCCTTCTTTGTTTTTATATAGGCTTCCAGCAGAAGGTGTGGCCCAGAGTAGAGGTGGGTTTTCCTAGCTCAAATGATCTGGATTAACAGCATGTCTTCCTATCTCAAAGATCCAGATTAGAAGTGGGTCTTCTACTTCAAATTAAGCAAGGTGTGCCCTCCATTTGGGGGTTTTAATTAATTCCAGATGCATCAAATTGACACTCAAGAATAGCCATCACACTGGTGCTAGTCTTTTCTGACTGACAGTTTACCCTCTCTCCCCATCTCTGTGACGCCCTTGCAACTCCCGAGACAAGAGGATAGATAGAGGAGAAGCCTAGGCATGAGAGTCCACCAGCTCTCCTTCCAAAAAACAGGACAGGAGAGAGACACGGTCCTCAGGCTCCCACACACGAGGAAACAGGACAGGAGAGAGACACGGTCCTCAGGCTCCCACACATGGAGGAAACAGGACAGCAGAGAGACACGGTCCTCAGGCTCCGACACCCTGAAGAGACAGGACAGGAGAGAGGCACAGTCCTCAGGCTCCCACACAGGGAGGAAAGCTGGGCACTTTGTATCCTTCCTTTCCTCTCCAGAACTGGGTCACCCATGGGGCATAGGATTAAGATTAGCTCACATGAGAAATGTAAAAACTACAAAAAAAATTGTATTCAAGTAAACATTGAGTCTCAGAAAAAAAGAAATGAAGGAAGGAATGAAGGAAGAAGGGAAGGGAGGGAGGGAGGGAGGGAGGGAGGAAAGTCTCATTGACTCTGAAACTGAGCTGTTTTCACACCCTTCTTGTCTCATTTTTCTCTCAGAGCAGCCGCAGTTACCAGTCCCTGGGCCCTTTGAAGAGTCCCAGTGACACACAGAAGTTAACACAAAGGCACCCGGGACCCTTCCCTCTGCACAGCATGCACAGAACATCTCACATGGGACATCTGCCTGATCTTTCTGACAACAGATAGGAGTCTAAACTAGGCCAATACCTATGGATGGAATGTATCTCTATGATGGACTCTGGGTGTGTTCTGACCTTTGCTGTACCATGACCCCTGTGATGATGTCACAGGAGAGCATAGGAACACTTCCTGGAAGGGAATCACTGAGTCAATGGCTGCAAACATCTTTAATGTTAAGAAGGACATTGCCCTCCATAGAACTCACATCTCTGTCCTCATTCACAGAGGGTGGGGTCTCTCTGCCCCAGAGAGCATTTACAGCAGTCAGGTTCTTAGTGTTTCCGCATTGCAGCTCATTTGGCTCTCTCACACTCTGGAGGAGGGTTTGTTATTATCCTGAGCTGTGGCAGACACTGCCAGCATGTTCAAGGCCTCCTTATAGCCGGAGCTTATCTGAGTCTGGGCCAGGGAAGTCAGCAGTAATTGTCCCGTCCACCGCCTAGAGCTAGCTTCCATTATGAAACTGTTTATGCTTTACTCATCCAGTGTATCTTTAAAATATTCCATGACTGAGGATTTGAAACTCATTTAGTCCATAGATCTGTGTGTATGTCTGAAAACTAAGGACTTCTGGAAGAGAAGCATGGTGCTGAGTCCGCTATGACAAACGAACAAGCAGCCGCCTCAAGTCTGAGGCCAGCCTGGTATAAGAAGCAAGTTCCAGGCCAGCCAGGACTATGCAGTGAGACTCTATCTAAAAACAACAACAACAACAACAAAATTAAAGTGAGGATTCCCACTTAGGTAAGATAGAGTGGACAAGATTCAAGATGTCCCCTTTTTCTCACAGGAGAAGCCAGCTCTCGGCCCACAGAGGACACACAGGAGAGTGTCCCTGGGCCAGCTGTAAGCTCACCATTTTGTTCTCTGGGAGCTCCAGGCAGAACAAGCTGATAAGATGCAAAGGAGTAACTTCCAAACTTATGTAAAAGGGACGAGACTGGAATGGCCTGAGCAAAAGTAGAGTTGGAAGAATCCCATGCAAGTTCAAAGTCAGCCAGGGCTACATATAGCAAGACCCACTCTCAAAACACCCAAAGAGGAGCAGTCCTTGCACTCAGGAGGCAGAGGCCAGCCTGACCTACATAGTGAATTCAAGGCCAGCCTGGTCTACACAATGAGTTCCAGGACAGCCAGGGCTACATAATGAGACCTTGTCTCGAAAAAACAAAAACAAAAACAAACAAACAAAAAACACAAAGGGGGCTGGAAGGATGGCTCAGAGGTTAAGAGCATGGGCTGCTCTTGCAGAGAACCTGGGTTTGGTGCCCAGTGCCCACAAGGTGGCTCATAGGCATCTCTCCTCAGGTACCAGGCACTCACATGGTACACAGACTGTGTATGTACAGGTAAAACACTCATACCCATCAATAAAAATAAACCTTTAAAGAACACACACACACACACACACACACACACACACACACACACACAAAGGCTGGGTGAAGTGTATGCTTTCCAGCATGAGGACCTGAGTTCAGACACACAGCACTCATATGAAAGCCGAACATAAAATTCCAGTGCTGGCTGGCAGACACAGGTAGATCCCCCAGGCTCACTGGCTAGCCAGTCTAGCTGAAACCACAATGTCCAGGGTCAATGAGAGATCCTGTCTCAAACAATGATGTGGGGGTGGAGGGCTGGAGAGATGGCTTAGCAGTTAAGAGCGCCTGCTGCCCTTCAGTTCCCAGCACCCATGTCAGGTGCCTGACAACGGCCAGGAACAGCAGCTCCAGAGGACCTAACAGGCTCTTCTGGCCTCCAGGGGCACCATCTCCCCTGAATATGACATACACCCACACACAGAGAGATACATACATATACATAAATAAGAATAAATATTCTTTAAATGAAATGGAGAAACAATTGAAGAATCTCCGGCCTCTAGACTTGCCCACCTGAGTAACTGTACTCATACATATAAGCACAGATGCATCCACCCACAGACAAGCACACAAACAAAAAAGAACAGAGAGAGACACATATATGCACAGATGCATCCACCCACAGATAAGCACACATACAAAAAAGGACAGAAAGAGACACCTACCCCACATACACAAAGAGAAAAGGGAAGCCACAGAATGGGAGAAAATATTTGCAAATCTTATGTCTGATAAGGTTTAAGATTCTCGAATATAAAAAGAACTGCAACTGAGTAATAACATGTTAAACTAAAATTCAAAATGACAAAGAACTTAAGTAGACATTTCTCCAAAGAAAAGATACAGATAGCCTACTGTATTAGTCAGGGTTCTCTAGAGTAACAGAACTTACAGAATGAATCTCTCTATATATAGAAAAGGGATTTATTAGAATGACTTACAGGCCACAGTCCAGTTAATCCAGCAATGTCTGGCTGTGAATAGAATGTCCAAAAATCCCACAGTTGCTCAGTCCATGAGGCTGGATGTCTCAGCCGGTCTTCAGTATATGCTGGAATCCCAAAGAAGCAGGCTCTAATGCCAGTGAAGGAATGGACTTGCTAGTCAGGCAAGGGCAGCTGACAGAGAGCAAAAGCTTCCTTGTTCCTTGTCTTTATATAGGCTTCCAGCAGGTGTGGTCCAGAGTACAGGTGGATTTTCCTAGCTCAAATGATCTGGATTAAAGGCATGTCTTCCTACCTCAAAGATCTGGATTAGAAATGGGTCTTCCTACTTCAAATTAGGCAAAAATCCCTCACAGGTATGCCTCAGCTTGGGTTTTAGATAATTCCAGATGTAGTCAAGTTGACAACCAAGAACAGCCATCACATAAACTAAGTTAAGATAAAAAAGACTGAAAGCTGAATTTGGTGGCTCATCTTTACAGACTCAGTCCTCAGAAAACTGAGGCAGGAGGATTGCCTGTGGCACAGAGTGAGACCCTGTCTCAAGGAAAGGTGTGTTTGGGTAAGGGCCTGGAAATGTAGCTCAGTTAGTAGACTATTTTCTTAAACCAGGAAAAATCAAGAGAGGGCAGGAAAGATGGCAAAGTGGTTAGGGGCGAGCACTGCTCTTGCAGAGGACCCGAGTTCAATTCCCAGAACCTGAATCCAACAGCTCACAACTGCCTGTAACTCCAGCTCCACCTCGGGCTCCTCGGGCACCTGCACTCATGTGCGGATACCCCCACCCCATCCTCACACACACAATTTTAAAAATGAAATAAATATTTTTTAAAAACAACAAGGAACTAAAAGAAGGGGAAACACCTGGCACCTTGGTGGCTACTTTGTGTTTCCTGTTGGCTGAGAGTCAAGAAGCTTTAATGCAACTGATAAAACCCAGATTGCCTATAAAAAACCTTACACGGTGCACCTGCTGTAATCTCAACTCTAGGGAGGCCGAGGTAGGAGAATCACAGCAAGTGTAAGATCAGCTTGGTCTACATTGTCTGTCTGTCTGTCTGTCTGTCTCTCTCTCTCTCTCTCAAAATCAAAACAAAATTGTCCATAAAGATAATGCTGGGCTGGTGACTGCTAAGTGGATAGAGCACTTGACAATCTGAGTTTTATCCCTAGGACTCACATAGCAGAAGAGAACCATATCCTGAAAGCTGTCCTCTGACCTACACACACACACACACACACACACACACACACACACACACACACACACTCACACACTCACACACACTCACACATTCATCACACACTCACACACACACTCACACTCACACACACTCACACACTCACACACACACACTCACACACACACACACTCACACACTCATCACACATTCACACACACTTACACCAATGTAATAAATATTTATGATAGTGTTTGTTTTCCTAAAGTTTCAAGTCAGTTTACAAAAGATAAATTTGGAGATAGTGTATGTATGATAAATAAAGTTTTTTTAATACTAAAACCAAATTTTGCTCAGTGCTTATTTTATCAGTCTGTTCCAACATCAGTGGAAACCTTTAAAGGCACCCTGTTACCCTCTTAGCATGGTGAGCAGGACATCAGCCTCATAAATGGACCTGTGAGTCCCTCCTAAGTCAACTTTATCTGACCTTTCTTTCTTTCTTTCCTTTGTTTTTTGTTTTTCTCTTTTTGAGACAGGGTTTCTCTGTATATTCCTGGCTGTCCTGGAACTTACTCTGTAGACCAGGCTGGCCTCAAACTCAGGGATCCACTGCCTCTGCCTCCTGAGTGCTGGAATTAAAGACATATACCATATAACAGAGATAAAAAAAAAAAAAGACAGAGGCCCAGGGGAAGCAATTACAGACGTACAATCAAGCCCATTTGACGGCTTTAGTCCTGGGAAGAATAGATTTTTCCCAGGCAAATAAACCTTCCTCCTCAGAGAGACCCCATATAAAAGAGTGTTGTAAAGAGACAAATTTGGGGCACTATTGTGGGAAACCTGGGCACTGAGAAAACTATCCTTAGCAGAATCCTAAGAAATCGGGCCTTTGTCCTGCACAGAGGAAAATGGGTGTAGCCAGGATGCCCTGACCTCCTAAGGGAGGATGGGCCTCATACCAGTGATATCTGCTCTTGAAGACTGAAGCTTTCCAGTTTTCCCTGATGGACCTCTCCTCAATTACTTCAGACATCAATGAGGAGCCTTGGCTAACTTCTGATGGGGTAGGTAAAAAACATTAATTTTCTTTTAGATAATAGGGCTTTGTTCTCTACCTTAATCAATCACCCAGAACTCCTTTCTTCTTCTTCTTCTTCTTCTTCTTCTCCTTCTTCTTCTTCTTCTCCTTCTTCTTCTTCTTCTTCTTCTTCTTCTTCTTCTTCTTCTTCTTCTTCTTCTTCTTCTTCTTCTTCTTCTTTTCCTTTTTCTTTTTTTGTGGGGGAAGAAAAGGGTTATTTGGCTTATACTTCCATATGACATTTCATCATCAAAGACAGTTAAGTTAGGGCTGGAACTCAAACAGGGCAGAAACCTGGAGGCAGGAGCTGATGGAGAGGCCAGAACTTTCTAAACAACTTAATGAGTTAATGATGTGACCATGGGATTTTAAAAAATTGATAAACTTTATACAACAGCTTTTCAAAAGTGAAGGGAGTTTTTGTTACAGGCCGCAGCACTGGGAATTCCCGACTGAAAAAACCAACAACTTTTTGCCCTATAAGTGACAGAAAGCTAAGGTTTCACTGAGAGTCCTCGCCCTTTTGTAAGAGGACATCTGTAGGCCTACAGCCTGCTTCCCCCAGCAGACAGACTCTAGTGTGTGAATGGTCAGAAAACTCAGGAGCAGATATAGCAGTGCTGACACTTGAGGTCACTGAGCTCAGTCTGGGACACTTGTTAGAGCAGCGGTTCTCAACCTTCCTCATGCTGCGACCCTTTAATACAGTTCCTCATGTTGTGGTGACCCACGGCCATAGAATTATTTTCATTACTACTGTTGTGAATGGCAATGTAAATATCCGGTATGCCACCCCTGTGAAAGGGTCCTTCGACCCCCTCTCACCTGAAGGGTTGCAACCCACGGCATGAGAACCACTGTGTTAGAGGGTTGTCGTAAATGTGCTCTGCCAGAAATATAGATGAACATGTCTGTGTCTCTCCACAATGTGAGAATTGTTTAGCAGTTTCAATAACAATAATTTGTCATATTGCTCTCCCTCCCTTGGTAGTCTGGCCAAGGGGAATGCAGATTCCTTTATTCTAATATGTTCCCAGGAATTACTCATTTATCAGTTTATGATAGGTGGTTAATTCTTGACAGGAAGTGCACTTTCTAAGTCTATCCAGAGACTGAGTCACCCTTCTCCCTTCAACTAGCGTTTATAAGCTGCTTATAAAGTGAAGTCTTCAATGGCACAGTCTGAAAGACCATTACTTTATATAACATGAAGTAACTTAGAACATGGGTAGCCTGATGTCAACAAGGGCCTAACTCAACACTGTGTGAAACAGGGCCTTAAAGGCTGGAGAGATGGCTTAGCGGCTAAGAACACTTTGATGGTGCATGACTTTAATCCCAGCACTCAGGAGGCAGAGGCAGATGGATCTCTGTGAGTTCGAGGCCACCCTGGTCTACAAAGTGAGCTTCAGGATAGCTAGGGCTGTTACAATGAGAAAGCCTGTCTTGAAAAACTGAGAGAGAGAGAGAGAGAGAGAGAGAGAGAGAGAGAGAGAGAGAGAGAGAGAGAGAGAGAGAGAGAGCACTTGCTGGTCTCCTATAGCATCCGGGTTCAATTCCCAGCACCCACATGACAGCTCACAACTGTCTGTAACTCCAGTTCCCGGGAATCTGACACCCTTGTACAGACACACATCCAGACAAAACACCAATGCACATAAAATAAAAATGAATAAATCACTAAAAAATTAATAGGGCCTTAAAGTCAAAGCACACCAGTAATTAAGTAGGAGGTAACACTGATATGTTTAACTCCTTCATCAGGCTCACTGGAAACTATCCTCAAATCTTGCCACATGCGAAACCTGACAATGTTGCTCCTTATTCCCCAAAACAAATGAAAAAACCAAACCAAAACCAATTCTACTCCAATGTAAAAATCTTAAAATACCTATGTGAGCAAGCCTAACCTGAAGGGCCAACCTTTAACAAATAATAAAGTAGTTTACCAATAAAGTAACTGTGTGAATAAACAAAACCCTTTAAACAGAAGAGAGCGTTGTTCCAAGAGGTAATTATAGGGGCCAGTGACGTGGTTCAGGAGCGGCTTATCATCAAGTCCGACAAGCTGAGCTCAAACTCTGGGCTCCACATGGCAGAAGGAAAGAATTAGACCTTGCAAGCTGCCTTCTGACCTCCACACATGTGTCATGGTGCTCCCTACCTCCATAGCCAAATAAAAAAACAATTGCACAAACAGATATTGGTGCATGTCTCCAATCCCAGCACTCAGAATGTAGAGTTCTGGGATCTCTAGATAGAGGATCAAGAGTTCAAGTTCATCCTCAGCTACTTAGTGAATTTGAGGTGAGCCTGTGCTACATGAGGACCCTGTCTTAAATACATACATACATACATACATACATACATACATACATACATACACAAATACATAAATAAAGCCCCTTCCTCAAAACACCTCAGCTCAAAATGCTGAACACGTTGCTTTACAATCGGGGAAAAATAAGGAAAAGCTGCTGTTTACACAGAATTGAAATACTCAGCTCTAGCTCTTCTTGTTCATGCTGCTGTAGAGAAAACGAGCATTTTTTAAAAAGAGATATTTTTCTTATTTTTAATTGTGTAATGTATGAGTGCATGTGTTGACTGAGGCTGGAAGAGGGTGTTAGATCTGCTGGGGTGGGTGTGAACTACCTGATGTGGGTGCTGGAAACCCAACTCAGGTCCTCTTCCAGAGCGGAACACAGTCAATCTCAAAGCTATTGCTCCGGCCCCAAAGGAGAGGACCTTTAACAGGGAAACCCATCTGGTTCAATACGGACCTAAGACGTTATCGCCTTGGAGATATCCTGTGACTCACACAGACAGCAGTCATGTACCCAGGGACACCAGAGGCAACTTTGACATTACTCAGGGTGACATGCTGACAGATGTATCTGACTCCAGGGAGCAGCAGAGGGGGCTCTGATGCACCTTCCGAAGAAACACAGAAAAGAGGAGGGGCCCACAGTGAAGGTAGACCAAAAATGGCTGGTGGACTCAAGGGAACCCAGGTTCTGTTGCCCCAAGCAGACCAATAAAAATTTATTCAGGGATGTATGACTCATGTCACCTGGGAAGGGAAACATTAACTGCTTTAGTCATCCATGCCCTGCAGGGAGGGGATTAAAGTCCACAGTATAAACTGAGGTAGGATTCTGCACACTCTGTCTCCACCGTGAAGCTGCCCTGAGCCACCAGCTTTACTGAAGAGTCATATTTCCAGAAAAGGGGTTGCCTATTAGACTTTACTTGGCTCTACCGTTTGCTGATGCCTCAGAGTGGAAAGAGAATTTAAAACCTGACCTTTCTGAGTCTCCACACCCTTTAGACAAGGTCTTCTAACTTACAGAACCATTAAAAGGCTTAAAAATTCTCTCCAAACAAGAAAAAAACCAACTTTTTAGCATGAAATCACTTTATTCTAATGAACCCACAGCTGAAAACATCACAGAGCTAGATCAAGGAGCCACTCAAACATTTGTCTAGGCCCAAACTCTATATGTCTCAGTGAAGTCCTACACGTGGCCATTCTGAAGCAGTGGCCCCTCATGCTGTGGAATATTCCTTTACACTGTGTGAATATATGTGACTGTAATTGGTTTCATAAAGAAGCTGACTGGCCTGTAGCTGAACAGGATAAGGTTAAGCAAGAGAGCCATACTAGGAGAATGCTGGGAGGAAGAAGGGTGGAGTCTGGAGTCACCAGCCAGACACAGAGAGAGCAGGAGAAGAACGTGCCATGTTAATAAAGGTACCACCACATGGCAGAGTGTAAATAAGGAATATGGGTTAATTTAAGTATAAGAAGTAATAAGTTACTAACAAGCCTGAGCTATTGGCCGAGCATTTATAATTAATATAAGCCTCGGTGTGTTTATTTGAGAGCAGCTGCAGGACAGGAAAATTCTGCTTACAGTGTTGCCTGGAGTTTTAACATTTCACTCTCAACTGCAGTTTTATTCATTTATCTGCGACAAAAAAGAAAAGCAAAGCAAAGAAAAAACAGTGATAGTTGACACTAGAAAAAAATAGCTTTATGTCTTTTTTCATGACTCATATGTTGTCTTGCCTACACTCTATTCTTTCTCATCATGTAACATTACCCTCTCTTGGTCTCTTTTCTAATTTTATTTTTACTATATCCATACTTACATGTGTTTACATATATACATTATGTATTACAGGCTAGGATCTGAATATGAGGTAGAACATGTGATACTTTTCTGAGTTTGGGTCACCTAGCTTATTATACTTTCCAAGACTGTCCAGTCTCTTGAAAATTTAGTGGTTTAAGTTTTCTCTATAACTGAGTAACATTCCATTTTGTCTATTACCACATTTTCATTATCCACTAATCTGTTTGTACTAAGCTTTTTCTTTTGGGCAACCAACCAGCTCCCAAAATCATGACACGGAGACTTACTAATTATAAATGCTCAGCCTAGCCTAGGCTCATTTATGGTTACCTCCTTTAACTTAAATTAACCTGTTTCTCTTTATCTACCTTTTGCCTTGGGGGCTTTTTACCTTTTCTTACTTTCTCGCTGTCTCTATGTCTGGTTGGTGACTGCCTGGCTTCTGGCCTTGGGGCATCTCTCTTGTTCTCTCCTCTCTTCCTCTCTTTAGCCTAGATTTCTCCTCCTACTTGTTCTCTCTGCCTGGCAGTCCCTCCTATCTCTGTACTGTCTAGCTATTGGCCATTTAGCTCTTTATTAGACCAATCAGGTGCCTTAGACAGGCAAGGTGAAACAAAAGTAACACATCTTTACATAGTTAAACAAATGCAGCATAAACAAAAGTAACATATCTTTACACAGTTAAAGTAATATTCTGCAGCATAAACAAATGTAATACATCTTTGCCTAGTTAAAATAATATTATGTGCCGGGCATTGGTGGCTCACGCCTTTAATCCCAGCACTCGGGAGGCAGAGCCAGGCGGATCTCTGTGAGTTCGAGGCCAGCCTGGGCTACCAAGTGAGCTCCAGGAAAGGCGCAAAGCTACACAGAGAAACCCTGTCTCGAAAAACCAAAAAAAAAAAAAAATATTATGTAACATCTGTTGATAGAAATCTAGGCTGGTTTCATTTTCTTGCTGTAGAGCAGCAAGCAGTAAGTGTGAATGCGTACATATCTCTGTGGTAAGGTATGGAGTACTTTGGGTACATGCCCAGGAGTGAAATAGCTGGGTCATATGGTAGTTCTATTTTTTGCCCAGGAGTGGAATAGCTGGGTCATATGGTAGTTCTATTTTAATTAATTAATTAATTAACTAACTAACTAACTAACTTAGTTTTCGAGACAGGGTTTCTCTGTGTAGCTTTGGAGCCTGTCCTGGAACTCACTCTGTAGCCCAGGTTGGTCTCGAACTCACAGAGATCCGCCTGGCTCTGCCTCCTGAGTGCTGGGATTAAAGGTGTGTGCCACCACCGCCCGGCTTTTTTTTTTTTTTTTTTTTTTTTGAAACAGAGTTTCTCTGTGTAGCCCTGGTTGTCCTGGAACTCACTTTATAGACCAGTCTGGCTTTGAACTCAGCAGTCCACCTTACCTGCCTCTACCTCCTGAGTGCTGGGATTAAAGGGGTTTGCCACCACTGCCCAGCTCTGGTAAACTCTTTAATTTTTTGAGGAACCTCCAAACTGATCTTCTTATGGCTGTAAATTACACTTGACTAGCAGTAAATAAGGATATCTTTCTCTACATCAGTGCCAACATTTGTCAAATTTCTTCTCTTAATCAAATCTCCCCTTACTAAACACACTTAATTTTTTTTTATTTCCGTGTATGTGTCTGTGTGAGTATATACCACCTGTGTGCAGCTGTCCGAAGAGGCCAGTAGAGGACACTGGACCCTGTGGTAGTATGAATGAAAATGGTCCCACATGTGGCCTTGCTGACAGAAGCATGTCACTGGGTGTGGGCTTTGAGGTTTCAAATGCCATTTGAGTTAGTTCTCTCTACCTGCTGCTTGCAGTTCAAGGTATGAGTTCTCATCTGCTGCCCCAACACCATGGCTTCCTGCCTGCGGCCACGCTCCCTGCTGTGATGGTGATGGACTCCAACTGTCTAAATGTTTTTTTTTTTTTTTTTTTTTTCAAGATAGGGTCTCTCTGTGTAACAGCCCTGGCTATCCTGGAACTCACTTTGTAGACCAGTCTGGCCTGGAACTCACAAGAGATCCACCTGCCTCTGCCTCTCGAGTGCTGGGATTCAAGGCGTGTGCCGCCGCCGCCGCCGCCGCCACCACCGCCACCACCACCACCTGGCTAAACCCTTCCTTTTATAAGTTGCCTTGGTCATGGTGTTTTACCACAGCAATAGAGAAGGAGTTAAGACAGATACCCTAGAGCTGAAGGTTGTGAGATCCCCGCTGTGGGTGCTAGGGACCGAACTGTGCTCTAAAAGAGCATCAATACTGTTGTCCGAGAAGAGCGCCTCAGCTGGGAAAATGCTCCCATCAGACTGGCCTGTAGGCAAGACTGTGGGTTACTTTCTTGATTAATAACTGATGTGGAGAGGCCCATCCCATTGTGGGTGGTACCACCTCTGAGCAGGTGGTCCTGAGGCGTCTAAGAAAGCAAACCGAGCAACCTAAGAGGAGCAAGCCCATGAGCAGCACTTCTCCATGGCTTCTGGCTTCAGTTCCTGCCTCCAGGTCCTTGTCTTTGATTCCTGCCCTGAGTTCCTTTGACGATAGTCTGTAATGTGAAGTGTTAGCCAAATAAAGACTTTCCTCACCAAGTTTCTTTTGGTCACAGTCTTTGATCACAGCAACAGAGACTTAAGACGGGCCCTTAACTGCGGAGCCATCTCTCCAGCTCTGTGGCCAGGTTTCTTCACAGCCATTCCGATTGGAGGTTGTATCTCAAAGTAGTAGTAACTTGTATTTCCCTGATGACTAGCTCTGTTAAATTCTTTAAAAAAAGAAATAGTGGGGCTAAAGAGTTGGCTCAGTGGTCGAGAGGTTGAGGGCCCTTGTTGCTCTTGCAGAGGACCTGGGTTTAATTTCCAGCACTCACATGGTGGTTCATAACCATCCCATCCGGGGAACTGGATGTCCTCTTCAGACCTCTGTAGTACGAGGCATACATACAGTACACATACATACGAGTAGGCAAAACACTCTTACTTTTCGGTGCTACTTTTCATAACTGTAATTTTGCTCCTGTTATGAATCAAAATGTAAATACCCACAGCTGGGGTGGACAGCTCTGGGGAACTGTATTTGTGCCATGGCACTTGTGTGGAAGTCAGAAGATGACTTTGTGGAATCAGTCCCTCTACCTTCCTGTGAGTTCTGGGGGCTGAACTCTTGTTACTTTATGGTTGGGGGTCACCACAGCATGAGGAACTGTATTAAAGGGTCCCAGCAGGAGAAGGTTGAGGACCACTGCCTTAGGGCATCCAGTGGCCTCACTGTTCGCACCGTGGCTGTGGCTTCAAGTGCAGTGTCCTCAGAGTTACCATGATGAGCCATTTCCATAGTATCCTCCATTCCCACCTGTGAGAGGGTGCACTTCCCTGACATGGATGGAGGTGGACCTCATGATTTATCTCAACCGATGTCATATATGCAGAGTGATGAGGGCTGCCATGGGGCAGAAACCAGCTGGTCACCTCACTGGTCCTGTGTCAGAGAGGGCTGCTCCCTCCACCTTGCTCTAGGAAGACTGGATGTCAGCAGAGCTGCAGAGAACCCAGTGTGGGCAAGGAACTCAGGCAGGAAAGATGTCTCAGCTGCGTGTCTACTGTGATCCCAGCTGTCTTTTTACACCACTTGCTGCAGCCGACAGCTACATCTATGGACCCAGGTCCATCTTCTGGCCTCCAGTTGGTGGTAAAGAGTATTAAAATCTCTCATTTGATGTGGGGAGACAGTTCAGTGGGAAGCGGGGTCTCTGCACAAGCCTGGTGACTTCAGCTTAATGCCCAGAACCCACATAAAGGTGAGAGAAAAGAGCATACTCTACATGGTTGTCCCCTGACCAGTGACATGGCATGAACAACCATACACATATCGTACACACATTAATAATAAAACAGCAATGATAATTTTAAAAAATCGTATTCATTTATTCACTCCTGTCTCTCCCCAGTTTTCTTGTCCAGTGTTTTTCCCCTAGTTTAAAAATACCTTGCTGGGGGGCTGGGGAACATAGCTCAGTGGTTAAGAGCACTGGCTGCTCTCTAGAGGACCTGGGTTCAATCCTGAACACCCACATGGGAGCTCACAACTGTCTGTAACTCCAGTTCCAGGAGTATGGACTTCCTCACACAGACATACATGTAGGAAAAACACCAATGCACTTGAAAATAAATCTTGGGGGGAAAAAGAAATAAAACTTAAAAACAAATACTTTGCTGGATCTGGTGGTGAACAAGTATACTCCCAGGCTTCAGGAGGCTGAAGTCGAAGGCTCTTTAGTTAAAGGGCAGCCTTACTACAATAGCCAGATTCTGTCTCCAGTAATATATGTATATCTACATCTGTCTATCTATCTATCTTTCTATCTATCTATCTATCTATCTATCTATCTATCTATCTATCCCTTCACTATCATTTTAGGCCAGTGAACCATTTCTAGCTGGGATTGTAGTCTCTACTAATTATTCTTGTCATTTCTTTTTTTCTTTTTCTTCCTTTTTTTTTTTTTTTTGTTTTTTGTTTTTTGTTTTGTTTTGTTTTGTTTTTGTTATTTTTTGAGACAGGGTTTCTCTGTGTAGCTTTGGTGCCTGTCCTGGAAAACTCACTCTATAGACCAACCTGGCCTTGAACTCACAGAGCTCCGCCTGCCTCTGCCTCCCAAGTGTTGGGATCAAAGGCTGTTCCTGTCATTTCTCATCAGCACCTGTGGCTGTGCACCAGGCTTTTTCTTTTGGGCCACCAACCAGCTCCCAAATCAGGACACAGAGACTTGTAGTTTTGAATGCTGGGCCTATCTTAAGCACATTTCTGGCTAGCTCTTTTAATTTAAATTAACCTGTTTCTCTTTATCTACCTTTTGCCTTGGGGCTTTTTACCTTCTTTCTGCATATCTTTCTTTCACGGCTTCTTGGGTCTGCTGGCTGCCTGGCTAGTCCCGGATGTCTCCCCCATTCTCTCCTCTTCTCCACCTTGTCCCTCTCAAGCCTAGATTTCTCTTCCTATTTATTCTCTCTCCCTGCCTGGCAGCCCCACCTACCCTTTTCCTGCTTAGCTATTGGTTGCTCAGCATTTTATTAGACCAATCAGGTGCCTTAGGCAGGCAAGGTGAAACAATTGCAACACACTTTTACATAATTAAACATGCATCCTTACATCATTAAATAAATGCAGCATAAACAAATGTCACACATCTTTGCCTGGTTAAAATAATATTCCACAGCAGGAATGGACTCTGAACAAGTTTCACTGGCTTCTCTAGCTCTAGTGTACTGGCATTCAATCCTCTTTGTTTTCCTTTCCTTTTTAAAAATTTTTATTATTGTTATTGTTATTATTATTATTATTTGTTTTTTTGAGACAGGGTTTCTCTATAAGCCTTGGCTGTCCTGGAACTTGCTCTGTAGGCCTCGGATTCAGAGATCCACCTGCCTCTGCCTCCCAAGTGATGGGATTTAAGGTGTGCACACCACCGCCTAGTGTTTCTTTCAGAGCAAGCTTGTGAGGGTACAACTCCCTGGTACCCCGTGGGTTTGTGAGTGCCCTTAATTCCACTCTCAGGACTGAAAGATCATGGCTTAGGATGGATTTGAAATCTCACCCCACTCTTTATGCTCTCACCCGTCAGTCCAGTTTTGCCCCCCCAACCCCATCAAACCTTCCTCTCCTCCTTCTCTCCCTCCTAATTTCCTAGCAAATGACCGCAAACCTGGCACCATATGGCCACCATCACTTGTCCCCTCTGAATAAACTCTAGAGACCAGAAGTCCAAGCCCAGGTGTGGTAGAGCCAGCCCTGCTGTGGAAGGGTGGGGGCTCGCTCTGGCGCACGGAGTCCTGGAGCGGCCCAGCAAGCCTTACTTAGCATTCCTTAGTGGAGTCTGTACCACTTCACTCTGCCTCTCTGGTCACAAGGCCTTCTCTCTGTGTTCCTGTGTCTCTGTGTCCCGATCTCCTTTTCCTTATAAGGACACTAATTGCTGGTCTTAGGACCCACCCTCACTCAGTGCCACCATATCTCAGCTCGATCACAAAGGCAAATGCTGCTTCCAAATAAGGCCGCCGTCCCAGGTGCTGGTGGTTAAAGCTTGAGCATTACCCTTTGGGTGGGACACAATCCACCCCACTCCACCCTGTGCCTGTTTTCAGAGTTTCCTTTATCCCACAGCAATCCCAGCACTTAAGAGCGAGAGTAGAGGCAGGGGATCAAGAATTCAAAGCTATCATGAGCTGAGCCCGAGCCCAGCCTGGACTACATGGAGACACCGTCTCAAAAACAAACACAAAACTCAAAACAAAACAAAGCAAAAGCCCCCAAAGCAAGAGAGTGTATATTTTTTTTTCTGTTTTATTTTACATTGTATTTATTTATGTGTGGGTGGGTAGGGGCACTTGTACGCCGTGCCAGGCCTGTGGGAGAAGTCAGAGGCCGACTGAATTGGTTCTCTCCTGCTATCATGTGGATCCTGGGGATTGAATTCAATTCTTCAGGCTTGGCAGCAAGTGCCTTTACCGCTGAGTTATCTCCTTGGCCCTGTTTTTCCCTGTTAATCTGATAATTTCCTTATCAAGTTTTTGGGATATTCTTATCTTCATGTGTATGTGTACATGTGTATATATTTCATGTATTTGTATTTTTGTGTGTCTACGTTTTTGTGTGTCTAGTTTGTGTGTATGTTAATGTGGTGTTTGTAGTTTATGTGTAGTGAGTGCAACCATGTGTGGTGTGTATGTATTTTGTATTGTGGTAGATGGGTCTTTGTGTGTATATGTATGTATCTATATTTTGTGTGCATGCCTGTGATTTGTACGTAGTATGAGTATATCATTATGTGTTTGTGTACGTATGCTGTATATATTGCTGTTTGTCTGTGTGTAGTGTTTGTGTCTATGTATGGTATGTGGTATATATTGCTGTGTCAGTGTGTGTGGTATGTATGACTGTCTGTCTGTGGTTGGTGTCCCAACCCCAGCTTCTGGTACATGGATAGTAGGATCTATGTGTCCATCTTCCATGTTTCTTTTTCCTTGACATCATTTTCTAGATCCACGCTGGAGAAAAATCAATTTCTGGGCTCCATCTTCCCCTCAGGAGCTCCTCACTTATGATGCTACTTTATTTGAGTTCTACTTTTAAATCCACATCTATATATGCACAATGTCCCCTGGCCTTCTGGAATATCACTAATGTTCCAGAGCTTCTGGTCACCTTCTCAGTCATGTTTCTCAGGGGTACGAGCAGGGGTGATTTCCTTCTTCAACTGAACGGGTGTTTCCTGTTTATTTTGGAGAGATGCCTGAATAAGGGCCTTGATGCCCTGGTCTTAACCCTCAGATGTTTATCATGGCAAAGAAGTTCTGTAGAGGGCACTAAGCTCAGGAGCTAGAGATGGTCCTGGGTCTTCACAAGAATCTCTGTGAGAAGGAAGCAGGAGAGCCAGGGTGGGAGGGGAGATGTTCCACTGGAAGCAGATGGTTGAGATGCTGTTACTGGCCTTGAAAATAGACAGAGGGTGGTCCTGAGAGATGGGAAAGACCAGGACATAGGTCCTTCTTGGCCCGTCCTCGGGAGAGCCTGGCAAGGCACCGCTGTCCGGCTGCTGGCATGCCCTGAGAATAACAAAGGTGTTCTGTGTTAAGCCAATGAGTTTGTGGTTATTTGTTATAGCTGTCATAAAAAGTGGCTGTGACGATTTAACTGTGAGCTCAACTGTACACTGACCACGGCAGCAGTCACGTCTCCTGTGTGGGGTGGGGGAGGAGAAGCCTGGGGGGCACTTTGGGGTTGCTCTTGGGCCCTCCTCAGAAGTAAACTATTTATAAACATAATATTGTTCTGTTTTCTGAAGTGCCTAACAAGGACATGTTAGGCAGACACTCTATCTACCACTGAACTGTACCCCCAGCTCTACGTCTTCAAAAACAAACAGAAATGGACCCAAGTGTGGTGTTGGACATTTAATCCCTGCACTTGGGACAGAGAGGCAGACAGATCCCTGTGAGTTTGAGGACAGCCTTGTCTACATGGCAAGTTCCAGGTTACTTAGTGAAACCTTGATTCAAAATAAATACCTAAAAGGAATTCCAGGTCAGGTGGCTCACAGCCCGTTCTCAGCACTTGGGGGTGCAAGGCAGGAAAACCTTGACTCTGTGGCATGTTAGTTCCCACAGCAGCAGAAGCCTGCCTCGGCCACCAAGACCGTTTCATCGTCGCCGTCTGGTGCCTTTCCTCTGCCCGATATGTGACATGTGCACCCCTTAAAAATGTCCAGGCACAGCTCGCCCTCTTGCCTCTTCCCTGTTCTCTCTGTCTGTCTGTCTGTCTGTCTGTCTGCCTGCCTCCTCGTGTCCCCACTCCGGCAAGGCCTTTGGCCTTTCGGTCTTTCACCTCCGCCTCTCCCCTCAATAAACCTCTTACACTAACTCTGGTGCAAGCGGGGTTGGCTTAGGAACAAACCTTGGCAGGGCCCGAAAGGTACCCACTTTGCCTTTCTCTCTCTCTCTCTCTTTTGGTTTTTCGAGACAGGGTTTCTCTGTGTAGCTTTGCGCCTTTCCTAGAACTCGCTTTGGAGACCAGGCTGGTCTCAAACTCACAGAGATCCGCCTGGTTCTGCCTCCCGAGAGCTGGGATTAAAGGTGGTGGCGCCTTTCTCTTTTTAACCATTACAAGCAAGCTGGGCCTCATCCTTTCTTCCCCAGCGGCACAAACGTTCTATATAAGAGGATTAGGGACAGGGATATATTAACACAAGACAAGTTGGGCCCAGCAAGGTAGCTCAGGAGATAAAGGTGCTTGCTGCCAAGCCTGATGATGAGTTCGATCCTGGGGACCCACATAGTGGGAGGAGAGAACCTTCCATAAATGGTCCTCTGTGGAATATTGATTGCACCTGCATTCACACACACAAGTAAATAAATGTAGACAGGCAGGCAGGCAGGCAGACAGACAGACAGACAGATAGATAAATGGGGCGGGGAAGATGGCAGCTGAGTAGGGGTAAGCACCAGGGTACCCATCCGCACCAGGTAGCACTGGAAGGAGAGGGAAGAGGGCACCCGGCTGAGCCAGGAACAATGACTTCCCGCAGGACATGGCCCCTTCCAGCTGGGGCTAAAGACCCCTGGGGGCCCCATCCGCCTCAGTTCCCGCCTCCAACCTGGACCAGGCCAGCCTATCAGAACCGGAACCCAGGCTTCACCAGTGCTTATCTGCAAACCCGCGTACGTAAAGCACCTTGCCTGAGGCTCCGCCCTTGTGACCCACCCCTCCTCCTGACCCCGCCCATGCCCGTAGCCCCTCCCCCAGGAGCAGGAGGACCTGCCCTACAAAGACCCTGGCCTTGTCCATCTCCCACTTAGTTCTCGGCCTCTTCCAAGATCCGCTCCTACAAGTAGCTGAGCCCCCATCACGCCCCAGCCTCCGCTCACTAAAATCTGTACTATGCTTGAGTGCTCCTTCACCCTGCACCGCCCTTCTGATGCTCCCGACCTGGAGACAGTCCACGCACCAAGACTGTTAAAACCATGGGGCTGGGGGAAAGGGGGTGAGTACTGGGGGAGGTGTCTTCTTCCCATAAAGCCGAGGCTGCTCCTCCGTTCCGGATAAACCCTCAGATCGGTCGGGAAGAGTGCACTTGCCAGCCATGTGCTAGCCGTCAGGGACAAAGAGGACCTTTCTTAGCGGCCATGGGTCCTCTCGTGCCCCCAGGCGGCCAGCTGCCCCAGAGAAGCACTTTTCTGGGTCTTTTTGCTCCATTGAGTTCTCAGACGCCAACAGCTGCAGGAAACTGGTGGCCCGTGTTTCCTGTAGGAACTTTTAAGTTTTTCCCTGTGGATAAGCATTCTTTTCTTCAGTTTGTTCCTTGTTCTGGGATCTACGAGCCCCGTTCTCCGCACCGCCCCCTCCACCGCCACAAAATATGTTGTTTTGAAACAGCATTGTTCTGAGATTTCAAAGTCAAGGCCAGCAGTCAACGCAATATTTTTCTTTCCAATTATAACGGTAAAACCTGGGTACAGTAAAAACTGGGAAATTAGAAAAGCATATAAGATTTGAAAAGCTGCAATCACTGTATGGAAATAAGGACTCTTGTGGCATATTTTCCATCCGAAAGAATATTCACATTTATGTCAAATGCCTGAGGCTCTAAAACCGGACTTCACACTAAATGTTACATGAGTATTGTGTTCCTCTGGCCTTTCCTCACATTCCTTGTGAAATTCTATCCCACAACTGGGATCCTTTGCTCACTCTTCCTAGACAGTCTGACCTTGTCCTTGACGTTGTGATAAGCACGGGAGTAGGAAACACTACATCATGAACAGTGAGGTGAATTGTCAGCCAGGATTCAGCTCTGCTGCTGAGATACTGCTCTTTGATCTGGAGAGATACTGGCTCCTTGTGCTTTTCAGCCCCAGGGGAGATGGAGAGCTTGTGGTTACATATGACAGAGAAGAAGCAGATTTTGAGAGAGAGGAATAACTGGTCTACGCAAAGCAATTCATTGGTGGCGTGGGAAGCCTGAGAAACTGGCAGAGAACCCAGGGGCCAGGTGGAGGGTGGGGCTGGTAGGAAGATCAGCACGTCTGCCTAGGAGTGGTCCCAGCAGGGCTCTGTCCTGACATCCAAGAGAGATCTCATTCTGGGCATTCTCCCTGCCTGCTGGCTGGCCAGCAGCTGCTGAGCTGCCCCAGGGGCAATGACTGGGAATCAGCTCTGCGGTACACACACACACACACACACACACACACACACACACATAGTTGAGTAAATCTCTTCTGAGACACCCTGGACTCGATGGTCAGAAGTGAAAATCACCTGGTCCAGAAGGCTGAAGTCCAAACTCAGGGCAGGTGGCTCCTATCCATCCTCTCCCGGTGTTCTCAAATAGTTCTGCCCTCGGCATTCTTCTTATCTCCCTGGTAGCACAGGCTTCTCCAATCCTCAGATAGTTCAGTTGGACCCCAAACAATCTGGGAATAGTCAAAACCACACAGAGGTCCCCAAGCTGCCCTTGCTACAAACCCCAAGTAGGTCAGGGATTACCGGAAGAAATTTGCCCCAACACATGGGTCACAGGGTGAGATGTCACAGGGTGAGATGTCACAGGGTGAGATGTCACAGGGTAAGATGTCGCAGGGTGGGTGGACAGACAGTAGCTATTCTAGCCTGCCACTGGCTCACCTAGTCCAGTCCTGGGACCCTCGGTCTGCCAGGTGACTGAGACCCATACTCAGATGTCTTGGGGCTAAACTTCTTGACCCTCACTGCCTTTCCTTGGGCGTTGACGTCTCACACTATTTTACCAATTGGCTTTTTAGCCTGGTCTCAGTGGTGTAGCTGAGTCCTGGACCTCTCCTGGGCACAGTCTACACCCCACAGCCAGTGACATACTATCTCAGTCTCCAGGCAGAGTGAACTAAAAATGCCCAAAAGGTTTTGATGTGCTACAAGAAGGAAATCCACCAAGATGCTCTGGTGTAGGGGACTGACAACCTGCACCATCCCCCGAGAGCTAAAGAAACAGCCTAGGGGACCAGTAATCACACTGTGAGGTCTAAGGAAGAGGAGTCAGCAGCAGCATTTGAAATCCTGACATCAAGGGAATCAGGGACCCCGATAGTGAGGCAGGTAGGTGGCTGTGGGGGTTAGTCTCTGATAGCCATAGAGCCACAGGGAACAAGCAAATGGCAGCTGGCAGCTGAGGAGGTGAGTGATGAGGAAACCTGGAACTGAACTGCCTGAATTGGTTCTGGCCTCTCCTCTGTTTCCAGGCTGGATTCATGGCATGGATGTTGTTCTAAAGCTGAAGACGAGGTTGAGCAACCTTGGGGGAAGAGTGTGGAAGTGAACTCCTGAAGTCAGAACCCGTAGGCAAGCTCCCAGCCCATGGAGGGGCCATCTGCAGTACCATTCACATTTTGGCTGGGGTGATCCTCAGTGCTACTATCATGGCCTCACAGGACCCCTTGAGTGACATAACTCACTCTAAGGAGTGAAGGGAGCCAATGAATGGATGTTCTATGTGTGATACCTCAGTAAAACCCCCCACTCTATCCCCCACAGACAAAGAGAAGCTTAAACCAAGATTCGTAAGTGTAGATAAGAACTTAGACCCTTTTTCCCCAGGTGGCTGTATCTGCTACAGGGACTTTGGAAAACACAGTCAGGATATTCGACCAAAAGACTAAAAAGGGAGACAGGTTAAAATAAATTATATGGTCTGGTCTGTGCCTTTAAGAACTAGCCTCACAAAGAAAGGAGAGTGCTCCTTCCAACCTCCCTGCTGTGAGTAAGAGATTTAGAAGAGCCTCCCTGGAGGCTTGTATACTTAGACAACACCTTACTTTTGCATTCTGTACCTAAAGTCTCCAGTGGCGGCTTTGGGGACATGATCTAGGCACAACAAGACCCTCACTCTATTGTCTCAAAAAAGGGGGCCTTAGACAAAGATATCTCAATATAGATAGACCCAGGCCAGTTTCAAATCCCCAGAAATGATGGCGCCAGCCCCAGGAACAAAAGAACAGAGTCAGGATGTCTGATGGTAACCAATTAACCATGAGATGCCCCTCTCCAGAGATAACATGACCTGACCCCGGAGAGGAGTTATAAAACTCCTGACAAGGCAAACAGACAAGCTAGAATAAGATAAAGTCCAGGCCTGGGAAAAACTGGACCAATCATGGATGGACCCGTACTAACCCCCTCCCCTCTAAGAAATTTTATGGGTTTTGCCTATAAAAACTAACTTCCCCAAGAAAGAGGTACTCCTTCCTGCCTCACTGTATTGGGTGTAGGAATGAGTCCCTGTCTAGACTTGTATCTGCAGAATAAACCTTGCTGTTGCATTCTGGACATCCAAGGTCTTTGGTGGTCTCTTTGGGGGGGTCACAATCTGGGCATAACACTATGGGCATCTTAGTCTCCTTGAGTGGAGGTCAGGTGGGATAGAACACTGTAGACTTGGTGAGACCATTCAGCTGTATTACACCTCCAGGCTCTGGCACAGAGAGGGTGACTCACATGTGAGGCTATTTGCCCTACAGCAGAATGGCCCAAGGTCAAAGGGACCCAGCTCCTCATGACTCTATGTTTCCTCAGTGGAGGTTTTGTTCATAAGGGGCACAGGTTATACCTAGGCTAGATAATGAAACTGAGGTCTTGGTTTTCCTGGCTTTGAGGAAGGTATGTGCTTATTGAGTATCCAAGTTTCTCTCCCCTCTTTCCCAGGGATCCATTAGGAGAGTGTGCCACTTCATCCCGGGCTAAGGTAGACCAGATGTCCCTCGGGCTGTGATCTCCTCAAACCCTCTCTCTATATCCAGTACAGCTTCTGTAGGGGAGCAGGAACATCTTTACACCTGGGGACGAGACTTTCCAGAAAGGTATACTGACATCTGGCTGCCCTGCTCTCCTACCCCCATATTTGTGTTTGTACAATCTGACAAGTGTGACCTGTGATTTGAAGAAAAAGCTGAGCCTCCCCCACGGAACCAAGGAGCCTGGGGCACACAAATGCCATCTCCGATGATCGTTTCTCAAGAGTAGTGTTGGAGGAACAGCGTAGTGTGGAATGCAGCCAGTGAAGTCCAGTCCATAGGCGCCCATAGAACGAGAGGCTTGATTTCTCCACAACTAAATGGGGCTTACAAAAGCAGAAACAACCATGACAGGTAAGAACTACCAAGCTCCTGATTTGAACAAAGTGTTTTCAGTCTCACAGGGAAAACCACAGATGTAGATATGAAATTCAAACACTGTAAAATGGGTGTGGGTGGCATGTTCTTGTAATCTCAGATAAATGCCAGCATCCTTCCCTCCCTCCCTCTCTCTCTTCCTCCCTCCCTCCCTCTCCTCTCTCTCCTCCTTTCTTTCTCTTTTCTCTCTTCTTTCCCTCCTCTGCTCTTTCTCCCCTTTCTCTCCTCCTCTTCTCTCTCCCCTCCCTCTCTCTTCTCCCCCCTCCCCTTCCTCACTCTCTCCCCTCTCTTTCCCTCCCCCTTCTCTCTTTCTCTCCCACTCTCTCTTCTTCTCCTCCCCTTCTCCTCTCCCCTCTATCTTTCTCTGTTTCTCTCCCTCTCTCCTCTCCTCCTCTCTCTGCCCTCCCACTCTGCCCCTCCTTCCCTCCTCTCCCCCTCCCCTCTGTTTTGTATAATATTTAAGAGTCCAGTCCTAATATTATACAATTCCAGGGGCCCAGGACAGACTCTACCATCGGCGCGGGAATGAATCCAGTTGCACAGAGCTCTTTCGTTCAATTCGTTTATTCGTCAGTCACCATCATTCCATCACCAAACTCTCTCAATTCTCCTAATTCCCTTAGTTCCAATTCTCTTAATTCCCTTCCATTCCCTCTCTTAATTCCCTGAATCCTATCCTCTTTCTCTCAGGATTGGTCAATATCCTATCCCAAGCAGCAACACCTCATGTTTTGTATACAACACAAGATTGTAGGGTCCCTGAGACTTCCTGGCAATTTTATTTGCAACCCAAAAGGGGAGAGATAAGAGTGGAGTCAGTAAGCAGTTGAAATAAATCAGAAAAGGAATTTGTGTGCTAGAAATATATCCTTATTGTGGTTAGGTGAAGGCATCACCAGTCTATCATAAATGTGTTCAACTGTAAACTTACAGGTGATGGGGTAGGGAAAGTCTGTACGTCACTAAAAGTTAAAACTGTCACTTTTTTCCTCTGCCGCCAGTTTCCTGACAGGGCGGGGGAAGAGTACTGATAGCTAGTCAATCTGCATCACAGCTTGAAACGCCTGCTGAAAGGAAACCCCTTTGATTTAAGTTCTCTGGGGCCTTGAGAGAGAGCTGGGTGGGAGGCCTGGATTTGCACAAAAAACAAAGCTTGTTAGTCTAGTGGGCAGGCACTGGCCTGTGAGACAGGTAGTCTCGGGAAAGGACATTTTATCTTAGTTCGGAGGGGTTTTCAGGCATCTAACAGATGGCTTGGTAGCTATCTATTCCTTGCTTGCCTTTTAAGGGTTTGTTTGGGGTTGACTCTATCTTAGGAAGTAGTAGCTCAAGAAGGGTATTTGCAAAAGGCAGATACCCAAAACAAATGCGAAAGAGGGAGCTGGACAGTCATCCAAAGTTCCTCTGTAATGTTGGGGCATCCATCTTCAGTTCACAGGCCTCGAGTCTCTCAGTCACTTCTTCCTGTATTCTGTAGAATGTCTGGCAGTCTCCTCTGCAAAACAGGAACCTGAAAGACCATTTTGCCTTTCAAAGTTCAGTGGTCACCTTTCTATGGGTCCTACGTGTCCAGTCAATACATTTTGTCAAGCAGTCCAGGCAGGAATAGTTTCTTGCCCAAATGGCTGTTTTTGCCAAGAAGAAGATAAACTCCATATAGAGCGTCTTCGATGCCCATCTTTCTCTTTGAAGTAAATCGGTGCTGCCAGGAGCAGACATGTCTCATCGTCCAGGAAAGTCTTAAGTTTTTAAAACATTTTAAGTGCCATATTCTGTAGGTTTTTGAAGTGTTTGAAGATTACCTACCTAACTGAATTATATCTATGTATACCTAGAAAACTAAACATGATTACAAGTTTGATTATCATAGATGATTAACTATTAATTTGTATTTCTCAATTATACATTACAATTTTAAATGAGTTGCACAAACAAAATACTTTAAACAAGAGTAGAAATATACAAACAGTATAACAAAATTAACTTTAAATTTGTATCAATAAACTAAAATCCATAGCAATGTAAAATATTTTAAATAAGTTATTGCTCTTTAAAAGTAGATTCAATAATCTACTCTTTTATCCTATCATATCTATAGCCTACATTTCTATATCATATTTCCCCTTTCTTTTTTTAGAAAGGGATTGACTATGACCAATAACAATTTATAACCAACAACCTAAACAAAGACAAACATCCATACATAGATTAATAGTTATGGGGTAATTTAAGATATAAGAGCTAGCTAGAAAAAGGCTTGAGCCATGGCCATGCAGTTATAATTAATATAAGCTTCTGTGTGTTTACTTGAGGGATGCAAGTGGGAGAGATTTGTCCTGACCGCCAGCAGGCTGGGACACAGAAAAACTTTAGTCTACAATTGGCACCCACATGGCAAGAATTCATTAAAAAACCATTGGTGTCCTTACAGGCCAGGGTTACAGGCCGCCAGCTCGGCCGGAGCTACAAGCGATCTGGGCTATACATGGCCAGAGCTGCACTTGGCTGCAGCCGCAAGCAGCCATAGCTGCAAGAGGCGACTGCTTGTGGGTCTACAGAGCCCCTGGCTCAGGCCAGAGCACATGGCCAGATTTTCTTTAGCTTTTACGGGTTTTTTTCTTCTCCTGATAGGCGCTTTCTCCCCCCCCCCCCCCCCGGACTTCTACTGTTCTACACAGACTTGATAAGTCAATTAAGGTAACTTAAAGGGAGAAAATAGTTAAAAGAGAATTTTTTAACCACATTAAAAAGTGGGAAATGTTTTTACAATGGAAGGAAATTGGTCTTTGTTTGATAACACATTAGGCAGTCTGAAAATGGAATGATTAAATGAGAGGATAATTAATGTTGATGGGATGTACATAACATCAATTATGAATATTATTTGTTTAATTATCCTTATTTTAGTATTAAAAAGATTAGTCAAATTAAGTGCCAAGATAAAAGCTTTAGAAAAACCTGTTAAAATGAATTCTAGAGTAATTCAGACGCAGACAGAAGAATTTAAAGGTGAAATTATTTCAGGATTGAATTATACAGTTACAGAGAGACAGCCTGTTTTCAAACAACCAAACTTAATTTATCTGGTAGCCTTACAGGAACTACCTGCTCAAGGGCATGTACTTGCTAATTGGACTCCAGTGGAAATGTTCCATTTAAGGAGATTTAAGGAAGCTATAGTATCATGTGGCATGCATTCTCCATTCATAAATCAAACTCGTGGTCAACTTGTAATAGGATTATTCCTCATGACTGGAAAGAATTGGTAACAGCTGTCCTGGAATCCAGAGCACAATTGCAGTGGTACACTTGGTTTAGAGATGAGGCTAAGACAAGAGAACACCAAAGTAGAACTAGAGGTGTGGAAATTTCCCAGGATCTGCTTCTTGGAGAAGGCAAATACTCTGATATACAATGACAATGTTTATATGATGACCAAACCTTAAGTCTATGCTGCAAGGCAGCCATGAATGCATGGGACAGAACTGAGGAATCGGGGGGTGGGGGGATGAATCATTCACAAAAGTTATACAGGGCCCCAGAGAATCTTTCAGGGATTTCTTACAAAGGCTGTCTTCAGCAGTAAATAGAATGATACCAAATTCAGAAGCTAGACAGATAATAATCGAATTTTTGGCTTTTGAGAACACGAATGCAGCATGTAAAAGAATAATTAGGCCATTAAAGGCAAGATTGGAACCCTTGGAGGATCGAATTAGGGACACAATTAATAGTGAGTCTCATGACCATGATGAGACATGGATAGGAGAGGTGATTTCAAAAGCTTTGAGGAAAAAAGTCAGATGTTTTGGTTGTGGCAAACAAGGTCATTTGAAAAGGGAGTGTAAACAGGGTGTTCCTAGAAAGAATGTTTATTCAAGGAACAGTGGCAACAGAATGCCCCTTCCTTCTGGATTATGCAGAAAGTGTGGTAAGGGTAAACATTGGACCAACTAATGTAGATCAACAAGGGATAGACAAGGTAATCCTTTGCCTCTGTCCTTGGGAAACTCCCAGAGTGGCCTCATGCAGGCCCCACAACAAATTCATTTCAGTCCTTTCCTGCCTTCATAGAAGAAACCCTTTCTCAGAGCATTTAAATAACCAATGCCTATTGGATTAAACCAGTCTGCTTGGGGTGACAGAACAGCTGTAGCAGAGAGGATAGAAAATTCAGGAGATACCATAAAGTGAATTTTTTTGGCAAACTTCTATAAATGAACAAAGACCAAAGTTAAAAATATGAATAAATGACATTTCCTTGGAAGGTTTAGTAGACATAAGTGCAGATGTGACAATAATTGCACCAGAATTTTAGCATCCAAATTGGCCTCTACAGGAGGTAAATGTTAAGCTGTTAGGGATTGGAACATTATCTCAAGTGAAACAGAGTGCAAGATGGCTCAAATGTATAGGTCCAGAAGGACAGAGAGGAAATTTAAAGACATATGTGGATAATATAGCTATGAACTTATGGGGCCATGATCTATTACAACAATGGAATACTCAGATTAACATTCCTCCAACCTCAGAAACAAACCATAAACTAATGCATGTTTCTGAAATATTAGAAGATATTATTCTAAAGAGTGACCACCAGCCATTCAGATTTTCCAAGAACAGGGCACAACAACTGCTGATCTTCCAAAGACACCAACAGCTCTACCTTTAAAATGGTTAACAGACAAGCCTGTATGGGTTCAGCAATTGCCTTTAACAACAGAGAAACTGCAAGCTTTAGAAGAGCTGGTACAAGAGCAGTCAAATGCTCAGCGTATTGAAGAATCAACCAGCCCTTGGAATTCTCCTGTATTTGTTATTAAAAAGAAATCTAGTATATGGCGAATGGTAACAGACCTAAGAACAATTAACAAAGTAATTCAGCCAAAGGGCTCTCTACAATCTGGAATTCCTTTGCCTACTCTGTTACCTAAAGGATGGCCTCTCATAGTTATTGATTTAAAAGACTGTTTAATTTTCAATACCCTTACAAGAAAAGGAGAGAAAAAGATTTGCCTTCATGGTGCCAACTTATAATTCTCAACTGGTTAAGAGATATCAATGAAGAGTTCTCCTACAGGGAATGTTGACTAGCCCAAC
The DNA here is from genome assembly GCF_004664715.2 of Peromyscus leucopus. Taxonomy (NCBI): domain Eukaryota; kingdom Metazoa; phylum Chordata; class Mammalia; order Rodentia; family Cricetidae; genus Peromyscus; species Peromyscus leucopus. Next base: position 10,621,463 of record NC_051074.1, read on the forward strand.
CCTGTGTCAATATGTTGTACAACAACCATTGGAAGTAATATGTAAACAATTTCCTAAAACTATAATTTATCATTATATGGACGATATTTTACTAGCTGATTCAAATGCAGATACTTTAGAAAGAATGTTTGAAGAAGTAAAGAAAATTTTGCCTTACTGGGGATTACAAATTGCTCCTAAAAAGATACAAAGAGGAGATTCTATTGATTATTTAGGATATAAAATAGGTCTACAAAAGTTAGGGGCAAATTAGGAGAGATTGATTATGGACTATTAATGACTTTCAAAGATTATTTGGAGACATTTCCCATCTATGAACTGTTGTTGGGGTTAAAAATGATGAACTGAATAATTTGTTCAAAACCTTAGAAGGTGACAAGGATTTAAATAGTCCAAGAGAATTATCAGCTGAAGCTGAGAGAGTATTGGCCTTGGTGGAAAAGAAAGTACAGGAAGGGCATGTGGATCGTGTGGATCCAAAGCTTGCTTACATTTTGGTTATTTTACCCTCTAGGCATTCTCCTACAGGAATTTTAATGCAGAGGGAAGATATTATATTAGAATGGATATTTCTACCAAATAAACAGAGTAAAAAAATTAAAAACTCATGTGGAAAAGATCTCTGACTTGACTTTAAAAGGAAAATTCAGACTTCATCAATTAGCAGGAATAGACCCAGCAGAAATTGTCATACCTTTCACTAAGGAGGACATTGACAAATTATGGGAAGAAAGTGAACCTTGGCAAAGAGCTTGCAGTAATTTTTTGGGAGAGATTAACAGCAAATATCCCAAAAGCGATAGAATTGAACTTATAAAGAGAACAGATTGGATTTTGCCTTGCATTGTATGGGAAACACTCATATCTGGAGCTTGTACATTTTATACAGATGCAAACAAACAAGGAAAGGCAGGTTACAAATCAGAAAATTTAAGTAAAGTGGTTCAAAGTCCTTATAATTCAGTTCAAAACTTGCAACTGTATGCTATTCTGTTGGTATTAATGGATTTCTCAGAACCTCTCAATACAGTTACTTTCAGTATGCTGAAAAAGTGGTATTACATATAGAGAATGCAGAATTTATCCCTGATGATTCAGAATTAAATTCACTATTTACTCAGTTAAAAGATATAGTCAGGAATAGGAAGCATCCCTTATATATAACTCACATGTGATCCCATATGGGTCTGTCAGGCCTTCTAGCACAAGGTAATGAAGAAATGTGCTGGAGGCCTCAGAATTTCATAAAAAACCGTGATGTCAATAGTAAAGGTTTAAAAAAGGATTTTTCCATAACCTGGCAACAAGCCAAGGAAATTGTAAGTAAATGTCCTACCTGCTCCTTTTATAATCAGACCCATTATCAGCAGGATGTAACCCAAAGGGTACTCAGAGGAATGAAATCTGGCAGATGGATATGTTTCACTTTGCAGAATTTGGAAAATTGAAATATGTACACCATACCATTGATATTTATTCAGGATTTCAATGGGCAACTGCTGTGGGTTCTGGAAAAGCTGATTTTGTAATCACGCATTTGCTAGAAGTTATGGCCATCATGGGTATACCTGCACAAATTAAAATTGACAATGCTCTAGCATATGTTTCTGGTAAAATGAAACATTTTTTTTTGCTTATTACAATATAAAGCATATTACAGGTATACCACATAATTCTACAGGCCAAGCAGTCATAGAAAGATCAAATCAAACTCTAAAGGTTATGCTCACTAAACAGAAAGGGGTAACAAAAACTACCAGAAATAGATCACATAATGCTCTATTAACTTTGAATTTTCTCAGTGCTAATGAGAAAGGAACAACAGCTACAGAGAGACATTGGATAATAGGAAAAAACTACAGAATTAAATCAGCCTATATACTTTAAGGATGTGCTGACCTCAGAATGGAAACCAGGATATGTGTTATGTTAGGGACAAAGTTTTGCTTTTGTTTCTACAGGAGAAGATAAGCTGTGGGTACCATCAAAATTGATAAAGGTTTGATTTGAACAAGAGGGACCATCAACCAGCATGACCATCCAATTTAAACTAACAAATGCTTTTCATTTAATCAGATATAACTTGCTGAAAGGGAACCTCCCCAAAGTTAGTCTTGGGGAAGTATTTTTGTTTTTGTCTTTCAGGAGAATGAAGCCTAAGGAATCTGAAGAACACTGGACAAATGAGACATCTGAAGAAAAAGAACAAATCATCTAGAAAAAATGTCCCAAGAAATAGAGTAAATTAGCCTATTGGCATATCACATATAAAATTTCGTAAGTCTTCCTAAATGTTTGTTTCTGCTCTTCTCTATAGACACTTAACACAAATCATCGTTTTGTAGTCCCAGTTCAATTAAAAATTAAAGCTGCCTTTGGAGTTGGAGAATGGCTCTCTCCTTCTCTAAACCAAAGCATATTGTTAAAAAGAAAATGCAAAATCTCTGTATCATGTCAGAAGAAAGAGCCATCTTCTGATATGGGAAAGAAGAAAACCAAAAAATTAAGGGACTATTCTATTGCCACTAATCTCAATTCTTTGGTTCTATTTTTATTCTTTAAACTTCTCTCTCTCTCTTTTTTTTTTTTTTTTTTTTTTTTTTGGTTTTTCGAGACAGGGTTTCTCTGTGTAGCTTTGCGCCTTTCCTGGAAGTCGCTTTGGAGACCAGGCTGGCCTCGAACTCACAGAGATCCGCCTGGCTCTGCCTCCCAAGTGCTGGGATTAAAGGCGTGCACCACCACCACCACCACCACCACCACCACCACCACCACCACCACCCGGCTAAACTTCTCTTAAGGTATGAATTTTATATCACAATTTATAAGATTAATATATATATTTTAAACTTTTGTTATGATATTAAGGTCATACAGAGTACTAATTAATTCTAGAAAAAAAAAGGCTTCATTTAGTTGCCTATACATGTTTTTGTGTTCAAGTCTCTATTAGTTTTTGGCAGGGAATTATGACCAGGCCTAACAGTGAATTTGAAGTCTCCAGAAAGATGATGGGGCCCCACAACAACAATTCCACATGGACAATAATAATACCACTAAGCTGATAAACATCCCCCAAAGATCAGCTTTGGACTGCAAAACTGCTCAGAACAATTTTGAGATGGCTAGCTGAGATGATCCAGTTTCACAGACTACTCGAACAAGGACTTGAAATAAGCCCTGCACTTTGGCATTATGCAGAGACTGGACAACAAATATAGCTACCTCTCCCAGAACTTGACAGTTAACCAAAAAAATTTTCTTTTCAGGATCCCCTAAAGATGCCTTTGCCCACAAACAGCAGAAAGCAACAAGCTGCCCACATTCCCAAGAGATGGGGTGGGGTGGGTGGTTCTTGGTCTTTCAGTGGGTTTCGGGTTTGGGATAGTTGTCACTGTTTAAAAGTGTTGGTTACAAGTTGTTGTTGTTAATGGTTTGGAAAAGGTCTAAATAAAGGAGATTAGATTTAAGGTTCTTGTTTGAAAAAAAGATATAGAAATGATAGAATAAAGGGTAGAATTATTGAATCCACTCTGAAAAGAAAAAAGAGAGGATATAGATATGATATAGATAAAAGGTAGATAATTGAATCTACTTTTAAAAGACAACTACTGGTTTTAAATACTTTACATTGGATTGGATTTTTATATATTGTATACAAATTATATATATTGAGATTGATATTGTTAGAAAATGCTGTATGTATATTTCTAATTTTGTTCAGGATATTGTACTTATACAGTTTGTTTAACAATGTAATGCAATTTTCTAATCCTTGAAAGTTATTATTACCAACTATTAGGATATAAAGAAATGAAAGTTAATAGACATTGTAGTCATATTAGGTATGTTCTCAAGGTCAAGCAGAGATATATTTTAGACAGGTCATCTTCAAACCCTTCAGAGATCTACAGAATATGGCATTTAAATGTTTTAATAACTTAGAATTTTTTTCTTTTTTTATGACTATGAGACATGTCGGCTCCTGGAAGCACCAATCTACTTCAGAGAAGATATGGGCATTGAAGAAACTGCATATGGAGTTAACTTTCACTGTGGCAAAAGTTAGCCACTGGGCAGCAAAGTGCCCTCGCATCAACTGCTGACGGTATGCTATCCAAAATGGACAAACAGGACACAAAACAAAGGACTACCAATCCTTGCCAAAACAAGTGTGGCTGTGGCTTTAGCATCAGGACAATATGGCACCATCACTGAAGTGGCTTTGCAATCTGGAAAAGGCACAGTGCCCCTTTCTTTGAAGGCAGCTGAACAGGCAATATACCAATGGCTTCTGGTGTGCAGTGGAACAATAGCTGAAACAGTTATTCTTGAAGAGTAACTAGGCTGACAGAGTCTAACCTCTCAATGGGGACTGGCATTTAATAAAAGAGATGCAACCACCCACAAGCCAAGAAGAATGGGATGCGAAGAAGAATGGGATGTTGAGATGAAGCCATCCACAAGCCAAGAAGAATGGGCAGCTGAATTCTAAAAACACCAGCAATTTCCAGAATTTAAAATCCTGAATCATGATAGGACACTGGTGGAATTCAAGTTTATCTGGTACATGGAACATTCACACTGAATGTGAGGTTGAGCTGTAGGCCTTGTGGACATCCTACTTCACAAATGAGTCTGTCAGATATGCTAAGCCTATAGGCTGAAGATGATGCCCCAACACTGCAGAGAAACCTCGGGTGAGTGTTCAGGCAGCTGGCTGTTTCTGTCAGCTCACATTATTTTGGAAGTCACTTATTTGCACTTCCTGTTTTACTAGGTAATATTATTTCCTTCTTGGGTCTCTGAGGGAGTTGAAGATTAGATAGTTGTAGTAACAATTTTCCTTGTTAAGAATTTCAGAAAAGAAACTCACTAGGAAGTGTAAAGTGTATAAGTTTAAAAGACATCATAAGATAGTTTTCTGTTGGTAATACAAGTTAGGATAGAAAGTGAATTAGGTACATTTTTGGTAAGTCCAAAATGTACCACCACTTGGCTTGTTTGTTTTCTTTTTCTTTTTTTTTTTTTTTTTTTTTTGGTTTTTCGAGACAGGGTTTCTCTGTGTAGCTTTGCGCCTTTTCCTGGAACTCACTTAGTAGCCCAGGCTGGCCTCGAACTCACAGAGATCCGCCTGGCTCTGCCTCCCGAGTGCTGGGATTAAAGGCGTGCGCCACCACCGCCCGGCTTGTTTTCTTATTGTCAAATTTTTAAGAGTTTTTTTTTCCCAACATCAATTATGTGTATGTTATTTGCATTCTTTTCTTTCCCTTCTTTTTTAAGATTTATTTATTTTATGAATGAGTGCTCTATCTGCATGTATACCTGTACGCTAGAAGAGGGCATCAGATCCCACTATAGATGGTTGTGAGCCACCATGTGGTTGCTGGGAACTGAACAATGGACCTCTGGAAGAGCAGCCAGTGCTCTTAGCTGCAGAGCCATCTCTCCAGCCTCCTGCATTATTTTCTTTGTGTCATTAGTTTATTGTTTTCTTTTGTGCATGTACATATTTATGTATACATCTGTGCATTTGTTCTCTCTCTCTCTTTCTGTGTGTGTGTGTGTGTGTGTGTGTGTGTGTGTGTGTGTGTCTTTGTGCCACCCAGCCATAGATGACCCCAGGAACGGTGGGGCCTGGATGAGGGAAGAGGGCCTGTTTTTGACTGTGAGCCTGTGATCCTCTTTCCTACACTCTGTCTCTAGGTGCCGCTGGCCAGACAGTAGAGCTCTTTTACCCTCTGCCCCAAGCAGGAGCTTCCTCAGCAGGAAAGTGCCCAGGAATAAGGCTTTTCAGGATCGCCAAGAAAATAAGCCAGTCGCCAGCTCTCCAAGTACACCTGCTTGGAGCAGCTGGGCCTTTCAGTCCCACTGGAGGATAGCCAGGGAGAAACCCACACAAGAGGAATAGCACTCCAGGAAACCAGCAAAGCAAAGTGCATAGGACATGCCACGGTAAGAGAAGGCACTGTGCATAAAAGAGAATGGGAGCCTGGCATGGTGGCACGCACCTTTAATCCTAGCTCTCAGAAGACAGAGGCAGGCAGATCTCTGTGAGTTCCAGGCCAATCAAGGCTACTTAGTGAGACCCTGTCTCAGGAGAGCTGGTGGTGGGGGCTGAGTTACGCTAACATTCAAAGAATAAGAGCATTGAAAAAGACAAGACAGTCATTAGTAAAATTCAACAGAAAGATGAAAGATGAAAACTAAGTCCCCTTCCACACATCGGAAGAGAAAGACCAAGAGATAGAGCAGAGAGCTGGACAGTGGAGACAGAGGAGATGTGTGGCCCACTAACATTGGGTCCCATCTTCTGCTATTGCAGACTTCTATAGATCCAGCCAGAAGGCAGAGAAATCAGGGAAATACTCTGGGGTGTTCACATGGAGAAGTGGCATGGAGTACTGAAAGAGAGTACAGGTGTCTGTGGCAGTTAGTGCTCTGTACAAAGAAGGTTGTCCCAGCCTATGAGATGGACAAACCGGAAGTGTAGACCAGCAGTCTTATGGATCTGGAGGCTGTGAAGGTTACCTCTGCCTTCTGACAACCTGAATAAAGGCACCAGGAGTTACGGTACAATTATACTGGAAAATAAAAGGTAGGTTCAGAAGATGAGCAAGTAGAAGGAAGTAGATTTATTCTTAGAGTGTACTGTTAGACGTCTTTGATCTGTTTTCTGTATTTTTTTGGTAGAAAATAATTATGCAAGAGGCTGGGAATGCATGTCAGTGATAGAGCGCTCGTCTAGTATGCAGGAAGCCTTGGGTTCCAGCCCAGCACCACATACCTGTGCGGTGGTGCATGCCTGTAATCTCAGCCCCCAGGTGGTGCATGCCTGTAATCCCAGCCCCCAGGTGGTGCATGCCTGTAATCCCAGCCCCCAGGTGGTGCATGCCTGTAATCCCAGCCCCCAGGTGGTGCATGCCTGTAATCCCAGCCCCCAGGTGGTGCATGCCTATAATCCCAGCCCCCAGGAGACTGAAGCAGAAAGAACAGGAATCCAAGGTCACCCTCAGCTACATAACAAGTTCCAGACCAGCCTGAGTGACATGACACCTTGTCTCAAAGAGTGGGGGTGGGGTGGAGGGCTGGGGAGGCAGAGTGCCTGCTTTGCCAGCCCGAGGGCTTGAATCCAGTCTAAAGGGGGAGGCAGAGATGAGTGGGTCCCTGGGGCTCAAAGGCCAGCCAGCCCAGTCTAGTTGGCAAGTTCCAAGCCAATGAGAGACCCTGTCTCAAAAAAATTAAGAAGGTGGACAGTCCTTGGGGAACAATATCCAAGGTTGTCCTCTGACACCTCTTATACACAACTACCTGCACACACACACAAAAAGAGAAAGAAAAGAAAGACACACTCACCAACCTAAGACAGAGCACCTGTGTGGCCTGGGCAGGCGTCTCCATGACGGGTAAGATGACCTGCTGACGTCCCACGCAACCCAAGTCAGAAGCTCATATTTTAATAAAAGGGGACCTGCAGGGTCCTGGCCCCCGTTTTGGGTAACTGTTGCCTTGCTTGCGGACCTTGACCTTGATATCCTCCCAATGCTAATTCCCTGCCAGGTTCCACCCTCCTGAATGCTTAAGGGAAGTTCCTTGTCTGTGTATCCTGCATAATGGGCGTTAACAGCTTAGATGCAAGATTGTATAACATCAGTAGCGAACTTCTGCCCTCTGGGGTCCTCCCATTGTGCTGTGAGCCTGTAATTAAGACCTCCTACCCCCTTCAAGAAATGACATTCGACATTTAAAATTAAATATATATATAATTGAATGAATACTGCAAATGTAATCTATGAATACCACAAATGTGATTAATATCATGAGTGTAATTTAAAAAATTAAGAAAGAAAGAAAGAAAGAAAGAAAGAAAGAAAGAAAGAAAGAAAGAAAGAAAGAAAGAAAAGAATAGAAACTGGAGAAAAAAAGAAAAGAGAGACAAGAAGAAAAAAAAGAAAAGAATTCCTGTGAGGAAAGCTTCATAGCGCAGGTAACCTGGACACTGGGAACAGCAAGTTTACACAGGTGTTCTCAACTATGGAGAACTACCACTAGAAAGTTAAAGGAATTGACTTCCAGGCCATTTCAGAGAACAAACATAATCAGTCCAATGAGATAAAGTGTAGACATGTCTAAAAACCAAACCAGAACAAGACGGAAAAGTGTAATTGATGGCGCCCAGGTTTCCCACAGAGCAGGAGTGATGTTAGAAGTACAGTTTTCATCTCCTCTAGGTAACATGATTTTTCACCTGAGCTATCAAACGATTCAAATGCTGCCTAAATGAAAGTGGGAGAAGACTCCAGACAGGAAGCAGGAAGGGGCCAGGAGGAACTAATTCCTTACCTTTCACAACAGAAACTCAATAGCCACCAACTACCGGCAAGTGCCAACTGGAGTAGTATGAAGTGATGTGGGGTTAGATCCCGGAGGTGATGCCATGCAGGGCTGAAAAGCAGGGAGCAGCTACTTTTTTTTTTTTTTCTTGAGACAGGGTTTCTCTGTGTAGCTTTGCGCCTTTCCTGGAACTCGCTTTGGAGATCAGGCTAGCCTCGAACTCACAGAGATCTGCCTGCCTCTGCCTCCCGAGTGCTGGGATTAAAGGCGTGCGCCATCACCGCCCGGCGAGCAGCTGCTTTTAATGGACAATGTCAAGGAACTATTGGCCCATTGGAATCACAGATATGGAAAAGTTGGGTTAAGATGCACAAGCACAGTCTGCTCAGTCATGAGGCTCAACCTTCAGATCCCAGCACCCATATCAGGCACCTCATAAACATCTATAACTCCAGCTCAGAGGATGTAGTGCCCTCTTGTGGGCACCCACCCACACCTGCGCATATACACTCTTATAGACACATAATTAAAATAAAAATCTTGAATAATAAATGCACAGGTGCACAACAGTGGACGTTACTACATTAGATGATCCACACCTGTGATAAAGTAATTAGCACTTTGATGAGTAGAAGCTGGGCCTGCCGGTAGCTACAAGGTCCGCTCATCGGTATCTTGAGTCCCATGTCTGTAGGAGCTCTTCAGGAAGTGCCCGTCCAATTATTAAAACAATTTGAAGAGGAAAAAAAAGAAAGAAAGCACAAATCTTTCTACCATTCACAAAAATGGATTTAAAAAGCATGGGGCTACAAGAGACCTTGTCTCAGACAAACAAGAAAGCCAGGCATGGGAATACACACTTGTCATCCTAGTTCTTGGGAAACTGAGGCAGGACTATCAGTTTTAGCTCTTGCCTTAGGGTTTCTATTGCTGTGATGAAGACCATGACCAAAAGCAACTTGGGGAGGAAAGGGTTAATTTGATCTTACACTTCCAGGTAACAGTCCACCACTGAGGAGAGTCAGGGAAGGAACATGGAGACAGGAGCTAATGCAGAAGCCAGGGAGGAAGCCTGCTTACTGGCTTGCTCCTCATGGATTTCTCAGTTTGCTTTCTTATCCCACTCAGGTATCATCTGCCTAGGGGTGGCACCACCTGTAATGGCCTGGGCCCTCCGTCATTAGTTATTAATTAAGAAGATATCCCACAGGCTTCCTGACAAGCCAATCTTATGGAGGCATTATCTCAATTGAGGTTCCCTTCTCTCAGATGAATCTAGCTTGTGTCAAGTTGACATAAAACCCAGTCAACACAGCTATATAATTAGTTTGAGGCCATCATGGCCTTGTCTCAGAACAAACAGCTACAACCATACCACCCTGAATGCTGAACACATCCGATCTCATCTGATTTGGAAGCTAAGCAGGCTTAGGCCTGCTTAGTACTTGAATGGGAGACCTCTTTGGAATACCAAGTGTTGTAGGCTTAAAGCAAACAAAACAAGACCAAAGTAAACAAACAACAAACCCTACAAGATATCCTGTGTACAAGAAGCACTGGTGATGTCCTAAACTTTCATAATATCAAGAACTATCAAAGGTGCTTCCAGACTGATGGGAGGTATCATGATGAGCCAGTTCAAAGCAAGGAAGACTGTGGTTGCCCCAGCTCTTGAAGAATGTGAGCCTACATTAGCCTTCTTTCTCCTCCAACTAGAGCCCACTGTTCCTACACTTCCCACAAGAAACACTGGGTAGGGGATTGTGTTGTCTAGGTTTTTTTTTATGTCAATTTGACATGAGCTAGAGTAATCTGAGGGGAGAGAACTTCAACTGAGAAAGTGCCTCCATAAAACTGTGGTGTAGGCAAGTCTGTAGAACATTTTCTACAGATTGACATGGGAGGGCCCAGCTCATTGTAAGTGGTACCACTCCTGGGCTGGTGGTCCTGGGTGGTATAAGAAAGCAGGTTGAAGCTGGGTGGTGGCACACGCCTTTAATCTCAGCACTCAGGAGGCAGAGCCAGGTGGATATCTGTGAGTTCGAGGCTAGCCTGGTCTCCAAAGCGAGTTCCAGGAAAGGTGCAAAGCTATACAGAGAAACCCTGTCTTGAAAAAAAACCTAAAAAACAAAACAAAACAAAAAACCCAAACAACAATGAAAGGAAGAAAGGAAGAGAGAGAGAAAGAGAGAGAGGGAGAGAGAGAGAGAGAGAGAGAGAGAGAGAGAGAGAGAGAGAGAGAGAGAAAGGAAGGAAGGAAGGAAGGAAGGAAGGAAGGAAGGAAGGAAGGGAGAGAGAGAAAGAGAAAGGGAGAAAGAAAAGAAGGCAGGTTGGGTAAGTCATAATGAATAAGCCAGCACTCCTCCATGGCTTCTTCATCAGCTCCTCTCTCCAGGCCCCTGATCTGATCAGGTTCTTGCCCTAACTTCCTTTGATGATGAAGTGGGATATGGAAATGTATGTCAAATAAACCCTCTCCTCCCTAAGGTGCTTTGGGTCTTGGTGCTTCATCACAGCCATAGTAACCCTCACTAAGACAAGGATGGTGAGGCTAAAGGGGGTGGGCCTTTATGAGGAAACAACACAGGGAAGAATGTTCTGGAAGGGAGAAATGAGTGGCTGAGGCAGAAGAGGCTCCCGGTCTCCAAAGAGAGGATCTCTGAGGAGACTGGTGACAGAGAGGAGAGGCCAAGATGGCGGGAGGGGAGAGAGGACCATGGCAGTGTATTGTGGGGTCACCTGATCTTACTCTTAGGAGTTGGAATGGAGGTTGGAAAGGAGGTCCGTTGAGGGATATTTGATTGAACTGTGTGAGGCTGTGCTAATAAAATTAACCTTGAATCAGGAGGCGGAGCAAGCAACTAGTTGACAAGAACTAGCCATAGAGGTACAGAGGACCCAGGGAGATGGATAGAGAGATGCACAGGAAGGAGCTGGGAGGGGCTTAGATGTTGTGGAATATCCCTTCATTGTGTGAAGATGTGTCACTGTGATTGGTTTAATAAAGAGCTGAATGGCTGGGCTGGAGAGATGGCTCAGTGGTTAAGAGCACTGTTTGCTCTTCCAGAGGTTCCTAGTTCAATTCCCAGCAACTGCATGATGGCTCACAACCATCTGTAGTGGGAACTGATGCCCTCTTCTGGAATAAAGGAGTACATGCAGATGGAGCACTCATAGATGAAATAAATAAATAAAAATCTTAAAAAAAAAAAACAAAACTGAATGGCCAGGAAGAAGTTACATGAGATTTCTGGGGACAGAGAGCTCTGGGAAGAAGAAAGGAGGAGTCATCAGCCAGACATTGAGGAAACAGTATGGGCATTATGGAGATGAGGCAGAAAATAAATTAATGGAAATGGGTTAATTTAAGTTATAAGAGCTAATGGGACAAGCCTAAGCTATCAGCTGAGCTTTCATAATAAGTCTCTGTGTCATTATTGGGCAGACTTTCCTTTTCCACCCACCAATTCCCAAATAATCAACAGGGAGACTTAATATAAATTATAAATACTTGGCCAATAGCTTAGGCTTATTATTAACTAGCTCTTACAACTTAAATTAGCCCATTTCTATTAATGTATGTATTGCCACGTGGCTCATGGCTTTAGCTGTCCTCCAGCATGTCTTGCTCCTGCTGCATCTCCTAGCAACCTCTCAGACTTGCCCTCCTTCTTCCCAGCATTCTCTTTGCCCCCAGACAGTGGACTCCCCCAAAAATCCTGCTGCACTATTGGCCAATCGGCTTTTTATTAACAATGAGAGCAATACATATTTACAGTGTACAAAGATTATTCCACAGCAATTGGGGTGCTGATGGTCCTGATGAAAAATCCACCTATACTTAGAGATTCTTTTTGGTCCGGAACATGTGGAGAGAGACACACGCTCGCTGGGTCTCGGGCAAAAAAGGGAAGGTCAGCTGGTCACTCCTGCTTCTTTGATCTGTCGGTATCTGACTCCCAAGTCTTTATTGGTAATAGAACAATATAGAGAAACACAACATCATTCTCAGTGCCTTATGCATGTGGTGGCCTAGAAAGACAAGCTTGTGGGAAGGAGGGCTGTCCAGAGGGAGAGGTTGATATGAGCCTCAGCCGTAGCAGCAAGGGCTTTGGGAGGCAGCCATCTCAGAGTACATTTGGAAAGGAGACTTCAGAAACTGTGGTGATGGTCATCCTTCAAACAGGGCTCATCCCACACTCAGCAGCTGGAGAGATGGTCAATGAAGACCTCCCCAGACACAGACTGTGAAAATAGGCATCACTGGGCCCAGCCAGTGAGTCAGGTTCTTGTGGACATCATCTATCACTCCTCTTCATACCATATCTCATCCTGAACTTCAGAGCTTCCTACCACTCTCCCCAATCCCCACCCCATCACCCTGCCATCCAGCCCCACCTACACCCGTCTACATGTCTATACATGTCTAATCCATGGTGCCTCTGGAAACCTGGAAGTACAGCTCCTTTCCAGTGCTATGCTGTGAACCACACATGCTCTGGAGGTGGCTGATATCTGGAGGAGAGAGAGTTGCCTGGGGTGCTATGCCCCTTGTATGGTATAAAGGGACAAAGCAGACTATGAGAAGAGTGGGGACAGCTAGGGGCAAGTCTCACCTGAGGACAACACTGCTATTCTCTGTTGTAGAATATTAAAGATGTGTTATATTTGTTTATGCTGTAGAACTTTTGTTTAATTATAGATGAACAGTCTTATTAAATAAGAAACACAGAGCCAATTGCAGAGTTAAAAGCCCAAGAGGTCAGAGCAGTAGCTGAGAGCTGAGCTTACCCTTCACTGCCACTGCTGTCCTTCCTCTCAGCAAGAGCGCTATTTCCTGTGTATCTGTCTTTTTGTAGACTTTCTGTTTCTGCCTTCTCATTGGTTGTAAACCCAACCACATGACCTCCTCATCACTGCCCATCTATCTATACAGACCTCCAGGTCTTCTATGGTTGGTATTGAGATTAAAGGCATGTCTCCATGCTGGTGGTATCCTTGAACACACAGAGATCTGCCTGTCATGTGATTGGGATTAAGGGCATGTGCTACCACTGCCAGACTTCTGCTATGGCTTGCTATCAGCTCTGACCCCCAGGCAACTTTACTTATTAACATACAAATAAAATCACATTTCAGTACAAATAAAATATCACCATATTTAATGATGCAAAAATATGTTGCATTCTTTTATGTTGCGTTTGTTTAACTCTGTGAAGCTGCGTTAGTTTGCCTGTCTAACATACCTGATTGGTCTAATAAAGAGATGAACATCCCATAGCAAGGCAGGAGAAAGGATAGGCAGGGCTGGCAGGCAGAAAGAATAAATAGGAGGAGAAATCTGGGCAGAGAGAGCCAAAAGATCTAGGAGCAAGAGAAAGAGGAGGACTCCAGGGACCAGCCACCCAGCTACAGAGCAAGCCACAGAGTAAAAAATAAAGAAAGGTATATAGAAATAGAGAAAGGTAAAAGCCCAGAGGCAAAAGGTAGACAGGCTAATTTAAGTTGAGAAAAACTGGCTAGAAATAAGCCATGAATTTATAAGAAAGAATAAGCCTCCATGTGATTTATTTGGGAGATGGGTGGTGGGCCCTCCACAAGTTTTTTATTCAGCAACCAACAACAGCTGCCCTTCCAAAGCGTCTCTCTGGGCCTTTTCTCCGCAGCTGCATGATGGCATCTCAGCTCACCCTGCTACAGGGCACTTCACGTGGAGGAGATGTTCTCTACTCCAAGAGACAGGAGGCCTGGTCCAATAAGGACCAGGATTTGGAACTTCTGCTTAGTGTCAACCAGCATCCTGAGGTGCCCAGGAGGTATCAGGCTTTGAGGATATGATGACATAGACCACCCAGGGAAGAGGTCCTGGCAGTGCAGCTTGCTCCTCTCAAACTCACAGAGATCACCTGCCTCTGCCTCCTGGGTGCTGGGGTTAAGGCTGTGCACCACCATACCAGGCTTTGTTTATTTATATGCTTATCTATCTATCTATCTATCTATCTATCTATCTATCTATCTATCTATCTACCTACCTACCTACCTACCTACCTACCTATCTATCTATCTATCTATCTATCTATCTATCTATCTATCTACCTATCTATCTGAGACAAGGTCTCACTGTGTAACCCAGACTGTCTTAGAATTCACTACGTAGCATCCAGAGTGCCAGGATTGGAGGTGTACTCTGCCACACCCAGCGGTGGCTTGGCTTTTGACTTGTTTTCTGCACTCCTGGACTGAGAGACAGTCATCAGCTCCACCCAGTGACTCACCCCTGCTGCTGCGTAGCCAGGAGTCAAGCTTCATTCAGCAGGAGACCGGAAGTGGGAGAACATGGTCTCATTTTACACAGAAGAAAAGAGACTGAGCAGGGCGGAAGGGCTGGAGGCTACACAGGGAGAGGAGGAAGCAGGTGTGAGAACAGTTGTAAGTTTGCAGGCTCCAGCTCTTTCCTTGTCAGAAGTAAATCCCCAAAGACTTAGAATCATGCTCCAGGGTTCAGGGCTGCCTACGCCCTTTCTTCATCCATCCTTTGGGTTAGCTGCTTTCCCCTGCTGAGCTTTTCTGTGTTTCTACCTATCCAGAACTGGAATCCCACGCTTGAACACTCTTCACAAATTCATGACCGTCTTGCCACCGTACTCGTTAAAGAGTTCGTGGAAGGGCTGGAGTGTGATCGGACTTTTTCGTCGGGACCATTGGCTCCCCAGTAATGACACTGAGACATTATTAATCATGAAAGCTCAGCTGATAGCTTAGGCTTGTTTCTAACTAGCTCTTAGAACTTAGATTAACTCATTTCTATTAATTTACTTTCTGCCCCATGGCTTTATTACCTCATCTCCATAGTGCTCATACTGCTTGCTCTGCATCCCCTGGCATCTCCCCTTCTTCTTCCCAGCATCCTCTGTGCCTGGGAATCCTGCCTAGCTATTGGCCACTCAGCTTTTTATTAAACCAATCAGAGTGACACATCTTCACAGTGTACAAAGAGATCATCCCACAACACTGGAAAGCTCTTACTGCTCTTCCAGAGCAGCGGGGTTCAAGTCCCAGAATCCATGTGATGGTGGCTCACTACTGTTTGTAGCTCCAGTTCCAGGGGGTCCAGTGCCCCTTCCTGGCCTTCACTGGCACCAGGAATACATGTGGTGCACAGATATACATGCAGGCAAAACACCCATATACATAAAATTAAAACAAATTTTAATTGGAAAAAGACAGTTCATTGAGATCTTCCTGCCTCTGCCAACCGTGTATTGGGATTAAAGGCATGGGCCAATACTCCTGGCCCACAACTTTCTTTTTAAAACTATTTATTTATTTTTAAATTTGTGTGTGTGTGTGTCTGTGTCTGGGTGTCTTTGTGGGGGTATGTGCCCATGAGTGCAGGTATCCTGGGAAGCCAGAAGCATTGGATCCCCCTGAAGCTGCAGGCAGTTGTTGTTAGTTATTACGCAGTGCTGTTTACCATTCAAGAAAAGCCACAAGGCACAACAACCCCCCATAAGAGTTTATTAGGGGAAGGGGAACAGAGGGGAGTGCTTAGGCCTATGGAAATGGGCGTGCAAGGAGGGGGAGAGGGCTCTGTGACCTGCTTTTTATGGATTCCCCCACACCATGGGCTTACATAGCTACACCACGTGTGTGCATAGATTATGTGATCACACTGCACACAAATTACATGACCATGCAGCACACAGATTATGTAGGACATAAGGCCCTGGAATGACTGAGCCTCTTGCTTGGCTACTGGACAGCGCATGTGTGGTCATGTATCTGGAGAAGTGGCCAGGAAGTCTATCAGTTGTGAGCTGCTCAAACTTGGGCCAGCTGCGAGAACAGTACAAACTCTTAACTACTGAGCCCTCACTACAACTTCTTTCCTACCCTTTTTGTAGTGTGCTTCACAGGTTTGGATATTGATGTTAGATTATTCTTACAAAACAGTTCGAGAAATATTGGGGAGGCCCATGTAAGGTAGTTGATATTTCTTCAACAAACTGTACGAAACTGAAAATGTTGATATGTGGTAGGTGGAGCTGTTTGGGAAGGATTAGGTGTGTTGTCTTGTTGGGGGAGGTGTGTCACTGGGTTTCAAAAGCCCACACCAGGTCTCTGCATTCCTGCCTGCCTGTTCCCCACTGTGACGGTCATGGACACACCCTCTGAAACTGTAAGCAACCCCCAATGAAATGCTTTCTTTTCCAGGTTACCTTGGTCATGGTGTCTCTTCACAACAATAGAAAAGTAACTAAAATAGTTTGGGAATACTCTTACAAACTAAGTATATTTCATTGATGTTGTATTGTTCAGATTTTCTTTTCTTCCAGAGTCAGTTTTGACAAACTGTGCTTTATTTAAAAATTTAAATTACTGTGAATTTGTATATACGATCTTCTTTTGCCCTTTTATTTTTTAAGATTAAGTGTGTGTGTGTGTGTGTGTGTGTGTGTGTGTGTGTGTGTGTGTGCAATATGTGTGTGTGTGGGGGGGACACTTGCTTACCTGAGTATTCATGAACAGGCCAGAGGAAGACTTCTAGTGTCCTCCTCTTGTTGGGAGCATTGCACAAAGGTCCTGTGCCCACGGATCTCCAGACAAATCAGGAACATTAAGCAGACAGAATTGTTTTTTCAACGGGAAAAATGAAAAACCTGTTCTTCCATCCAGAAAGCTGGGATTTCTAAGTGATTGATAGCCTGGTTATCTGTGATCTGCATTATCTGTTAGGCCAGGGCATATCAAGCTCCTACAATCAAGACTGGAGGTGGCTAGTAGTCCAACTGATCCTTACAGCCGGTGGTTCCCGAGGCTCCCATAACCAGGAACAGAGGTAGCTAAATAGTCCAAATGACCTCTATGCTATCTGTATGACCAAGACCAGGCCAGAGCCTTCCCTAGACCCTTAAGCTAGTTCAAGTAGCCTGTCTCTAGATCTCATCTTGTTGGAAGAAATGGCACGGACCCTGAGTTGAACTTCAGTGTATGTATGCTTCCTTATGCACTGGGGATTGTATCGCACCAGGAAACTTTTGTCCAAAGTATCCTGTGTTTAAGTTTGTTGGGAATAAACTGCCTAAGATCAGACTTCCCAAGTTTGACCCGGGTGGATGAAGTCAACCTGAACTGAGTCTTTATTCTCATCCCTTCAGGGTTTGCTTCCTTGCCTGGACACTTGCAGGGTCCCCCTCATTCTCTAACACCCTCCACCTTATTCCCTAAGACAGGCTCTCTCAGTGAAACTTGAGCGAGGCTGGTGCCCCGCGAGCCACGGCATCTTGTCATCTTTGCCCCGGATAGCGCTGGGATTACAGGCCTGTGAATGATGGTGCTGAGCACTGAGATTACAGGCCCGTGCCCTGAGCTCATACTGGGATCTGAGGTTTTCAATTCAGGTCGTCATGGTTGCACAACAAGTACTCTTACTTGCTGAACTACCTTCTCACATTCTCAACCTTTTCTTTTTCTTTCTTTCTTTTTTTTTTTTTTTTTTTTTGACACAGTGATTTAAGCCTTGGCTGGCCTGGAACTCATTATACAGACCAGGCCGACTTCACACTCACAGAGATATGTCTGCATCCGCCTCTCTGAATGGTGAGATTAAGGATGTGCATCACCATGCCTGGCTTTGTTTTGTTTCATTAATCTCGATTTATTTTTGTGTGGGGCATATGTATGGCATGGCATGCGTGTGGAAGTCAGAGGTGTGGGAATTTGTTCTCTCCTTCTGTCCTAGGTGTTCCAGATATTAAACTCAGTCAGGCTGGGGGGCAAACACCATCTTCATAGCCATCCCATGAGTCTATTTTTAAAACAATTTTTTTGAGATAGGGCCTTATGTAGCAGGCTTTCTTTGGGGCCACCAGCCAGCTCCTAAATCTTGACATGGAGACTTATTATTAGTTTTGAATAGCTTAGGTTCATTCCTGGCTAGCTCTTTTAACTTAAATTAACCTGTTTCTCTTTATCGGGGGCTTTTTACCTTTTCCTCTGTCTGTGTCTGCTGGCCCAGGCATCTCCCTCTCTTTCTCCTTTGTTCTCTCCTCCTTCTCTCTCGTTCTTTTTGAGCTCAGCTTTCTCCTCCTATTTATTCTCTCTGCCTGCCAGCCCCACCTATCCTTCTACTGCCCAGCTATTGGCTGTTCAGCTTTTTATTAGACCCATCAGGTGCCTGCGGCAGGCCAGGTGAAACAGCAACACATCGTCACATAGTTAAACCAATGCAGCATCCACAAAAGCAACACGCCTTTACACGGTTAAAGCGATATTCTGCAGCATAAACAAATGTGTCACACACCTTTGCCCAGTTAAAATAATATTCCACAACAGCCTTATGGTCTCACATTTTCTGTGTAGATGAGAATGACTTTGATTTCCTGAAACTCCTGCCCCTACCTTGAAGTTCTGAGATCCCAGGTATGAGCTATCTCACCTGCTCAGTGCTCTCTCTCTCTCTCTCTCAAATGATTTCATTTTATCTTTGGGTTTATAATTCTTTTTCTTAAGGTAGATCTTGGAGCTTTAACTCTCAACTCATTTTTTAAAGTTAGACGTTTTCCTTAAGTGGTGCTTTCGCTGCATCTCATAGGTTTGATGTACATTGTTTTTGTTTTGTTTTGGTTTGGTTTGTTTTTTCAACCAGTGTTAACTTGAAAATATTTCCATTGTGGGGGCTGGAGAGATGGCTCAGTGGTGAAGAGCACTGGCTGCTCTTCCAGAGGACCTGAGTTCAATTCCCAGCACCCACATGGTGGCTCATAACTGTAGTCCCATGGGATCCAGTGCTCTCTTCTTGTGTGCAGATGAAACATCCATATATGTAAAATACATAGGTAAGTCTTCTTAAAAATTTCCATTGTGATGTATTATTTAATTGCCTCATTATAAATGTGGTGTTTCATTTCCAAGCATTTGTAGACTTTAATTAGTTTTTCTGTAATTTAGCTTTAGTTTAATTCAGAGAATAATTAAATCCCTGTGTGATTTAAACTCTTTGACATTTGTTGACACTTGCTTATGGTTCCAGCTGTTCTATTTTGATAAATGTGTGTGTGTGTGTGTGTAGAATGTGTGTGTTTTATTTCGGGTTAAGTTAATCAGGTTAAGTCAGCATATTCTGCTGCTGGAATTGTACAGTTGGATCCAAAGATAAAGGAGAAGTACAGCGTCTAGTAGATGCTGCCGACTTTCTTGGAAATCCAAATGGAAAAAGAGAGCTCTGACTCACTACCACACTGTTCATAATAATGTTTGCGATACACCATAGGCCTAGATATGAATCCTAAAAATAACTAAGCTTCTGAACAAAATTGATAAGAGAGGCTGAGTGTGGTCAGGGCACCTGTGGTCCAGTACTCACTCCAGAGGCAACTTGTGCGCTGGTCCCTACAAGTTGACCCAGCTGGTCAACACAGAGTTCCAGACCAGCCCCCCCTCTCCTTCCCTCTCTCTCTCCCTCCCTCCCTCTTTTTCTCTCCAAGGAAAATACCCTAATGAGAGATAACCAACTACAAAAATTATACATTGGACTTGATATATAAATAACTCCAGCTCATTAGAAGCAAAGCCATACACTAGAGTGGGAGAGGGTGTTTTGCAGCATCTTCAACCAAGCACAAATCCAAGTCTCCACCACACTCCAAGGGCTTCTATTAAGCCAAGAATCCATAATCTATTTTTAAAGATGAGCTTATTTTTATTTTGTTTTGTGTATGAATGTTTGCCTGCACGTATGTCTGTGTACCACATGCGTGCCTGCCGCCCTTGGAGGTCAGAAGAGGGCATCGGATCCCCTAGAACTGCAAGAATCCAGAATCTATAAGGAACCTCTACAAGGCACTAAGGAAAAGATAAGTCAGCCAATTCTAAAATGGAACTCGGTGCGCCCCAGTGGGTTGGTGTCAGGGCTGGATGTTCTTCGCGCTGCCTGTCGGGACAGCTCCAGCCTGGCTGCGTTCCCGGGCGCATCCCGAGAACTTGTGTTGGCCTCCCTTAAGCCGGGGAGGCGCTGGGCAGAGCTGGGCTGCGGCTCCACCCCCGGGGGTTGCCGTTTCCTTAGAAGGCGAAGCCCTAGGCTTGGCCGGCCGCCGGCGGGGAGTCCGCGCGGTACGCCTCCCGCAGCCCTCGAGACCAGGACTTCTGCGAGCGCGGGAAGACCCGCGGAGCCTGTGCTTCGGCTCGGGCGTGGACGGGGCGGGCGCTGGGGCGGGGCGCGCGCTCCCGGGTTTGAATGGAAGGGTCTCGACCGGCGGAGACAGCGGCCAGCGGGTCCTGAAACCAGAACTCCACAGCCGCCCCGCGCGCCATGCGGCCGGAGAGGTGAGTCGGGCGGGCGTGGCATCTGTCCCCTGGATGTAGCACCATGGGAACGGCGACACCGGGGACAAACACCCGCCCTGCGGGGTGCGCAGGTGCGTGGCTTTAGAGCCCAGGGATTGCCGCGCCGTTTGGAGCTTTCCTTGGGAGTTGATTTCCCGGCCGGGAGGAGCCCCCGGGGTCCTTTTTGTCGCCTAGTTGCAGCAGGCTGCTTTGCATCCTCCGTCGACCCCAAACTGGTCCTCTGTGACCACAGAACCTATCGCCATTTTCCCGCGGGGCTTCCAACCCTTGACCACTGCTGGGAACTGCGTGATTTAAACTAGAACCTAAAAGAACGTGACACTATTTTTTAAAGGCTTGGGGTGCAAAACGAGAGGCTATCCGAAACTGGCCCTTTTTGAGGGCGGTGCCCAGCCGACCGCCTCTGTGAGCTTTGGATCGGCGCTGGACCGGGGCGCACGCGGTGGGGACCGCTGTGCCTCGCGCCGCGCCTCCAGGTCTCCCCGCCTGGCGGGCGATCCTTCCCCACTTGGCTGGAGGCCGTCCGGCTGTGCTTTGTCTGCCGTAGGTGTGGTTCCGCTCGCCTGCGCTTCGGCCATGGAGGTGCTGCGGCGCTCTTCTGTCTTTGCTGCGGAGATCATGGACGCCTTTGATCGCTCGCCCACAGACAAGGAGCTGGTGGCCCAGGCCAAGGCGCTAGGCCGGGAGTACGTGCACGCGCGGCTTTTGCGCGCCGGCCTCTCCTGGAGCGCACCAGAGCGTGCTTCGCCTGCCCCTGGAGGACGCCTAGCGGAGGTGTGCACCGTGCTGCTGCGCCTGGGTGAGTGTGGGTCACCGGCAGCTACGATCCCAGCGCCCCCCTCCCCCCCATAGCTGGTTGACGGGCCTGTCCGCTGTGTGTCCGGTTGTGGGGTACAGCTGTTCTGCACCGACATTCCCTTCTCCAGACACGTTCAGCCCCTCTTGGGCTGCGCCTCACCCTCCCTCTGGAGTAAAGAGGAGGCGTGCGTGGGAGCCCAAATCTGTCTGGAATGGTGAGGGTGCAGGATAGGCCACCCAGGTTGGTGCTCCTCTGTTCTCTCCCAGGCTTGCCTGCTTGCTGGATCCTTTGCCAGGTCCCCCACCCCTAACCCCCTCATGCCTGTTTAGGCCAGGTCACAGACATTCTTGTCATAAACTACAGAAAGCTCTGGAAGCGTAATATTTTAGCAGCTAAACTTTATTGTGACCCTTGTACTCTGCTGGACTAAAAAATCCTTTGTGGGACCACGTGTCCCAATGTTTGTTTTGGAAAATAGGCCTTTCAGTTATTGGCTGAGATCCGACACCCACTGCTGTTTCCCTTGATGGGAAGGCCCCCCCAGGGCCTTCTTGAAGGACATCTGGGACACTGTTTTGTGGGTCACACATAGCTCAGTGGCTCTCCTTAGCTCCTCTAAGGCCTGGACTCGTGAGGGGGAAGGATAGGCAAACGCTGATACTGGACAGTTCATCTTACCAGAGCCAGACTGGGGTCTGGGGCTGTCCTGGGGCCGTGCAAGGGAATGGGGGGGGGGGGAGGCGGGTAAATAGCAGAGATCAAACAAATAGGTATGTGGATGTGA
Organism: Peromyscus leucopus; assembly: GCF_004664715.2. Taxonomy (NCBI): domain Eukaryota; kingdom Metazoa; phylum Chordata; class Mammalia; order Rodentia; family Cricetidae; genus Peromyscus; species Peromyscus leucopus. Next base: position 10,643,722 of record NC_051074.1, read on the forward strand.
GAGTGTGCTCTCTCCTGGTTGGAGGGGGCCCTGTAAGACCTGGCTTCCTGGGAGATGAGGTACGCACACATGCTATTTTATATAGGTCCTGCATCTTTGTGCTGTGAAGACCTCAAGGAACACGGGCTGTGTAGACGTGGCCCTCCCAAGAGTAAGAGAGGCAGAGTCCCTCGGGCCCGAGTTGGACTCCCAGGAGGGCCGTGCAGGGATGGAGGGGAGCTATCTCTAGGTGTGTGCAAAGGATGAGTGAAGGGCTTAGGCTAGGTAAACTCATCAGAGAAGGAGCCCAGACTGGAGAAAAGACGTGTTGGCCTCCTGAGAGCCCCTAGGGCACCGGGAGTGGCAGGACGTCTTGCCTTGGGTCTGACCCGCTCAAACTCTGTCTTCTCAGTCCTTATGGCTGTGGCGGGTCCTCAGGCTTGACCACTGGCCTGTGGAAAGCAGCAGGTGCAAAGCCTTGTGCTCAGCAGTAGCCCTCTGGAGTACTCAGTAACACTAAGGCGTTTTTCCATCACTCACTCCTCCTGTTCCTACACTCGGGGGCTCAGACCCTTCTAGACAACTAAGGGGATTCCCAGAGGGAGAGAACTTGAATCCCAGTATTTTCTTGTTCGGGTTATGTTTGGGGCTGTCATGAGTATTCAGGGTGAATTTTTCTAAGTAAGCTTAGTTATAGCTCCCTGACCCCCCAGCATGACCCCAGCCACAAACAGGAAGCAGCCCAGCTTGTATCCCTGAACAGTCTCCTGGGGTCAGTCTCCAGAGCCCCCCCCCCAAGGGGGGGTTATCCTTGGCAACATCCAGGCCAGCCTTGGGAATTTCCATACCATCTCTTCATCCCCTGGCCCCTCCTCCTGATTCTACCCGGTTCCAGATCTTAATTAATTAGATAGAGCACAGCTGGCCTCAGGGATGACGTGGGCGCCCTTATCGCTGGGACGGGACAGGCAGCAGCAGCATTTCCCTGTTTGCTTTGGCTGGGGAAGTGGCTGGGCCGGGGACACCCAATCAGAGGCTGTGTGGAATTCCCGGCATCATCTTCCCCTGTGCATGCACGAGGCTGCCAAGGGCACCGCTGCCCAGGGGGCCAGGTGGGACGGGCAGGCATCCTTCTTGGCCCAGCCGAGGCTGGGCTGATGTAGTACCATATAAAAACACACCCATTTGGCACCAGGAGCCCCTGTTGGCATGTGGGTGGTACCATTGTCCCAGGGCCTTGGTTCAGCCTAAGTCAGTTCACTGAGCCATTACCAATGATGCTAGTGCCTGGGTCAGGACAATTCTGTGAGGCAGCGGTGGGTGACTACATACCTGTGGTCCTTCCAGCCAAGCCCCTCTCCATGCTGGGTCCTGCCTTCCTGCCTGGTCCCTCCTCCTGCTCGGCCCATCCACTTGCTCATCAGCCTGTCTGCCCTGCAGTGAGTCACTGGGCAGGCACTGCCCATCACCACTGCAGGATTCTGGATTCCTGCCCCACTGGCCTAGCCAGCTTGCCTTAGGGGGCTGGAGGTTCCACAGCCTCCCCCGGTCTCTTTGTTCACGGGGCCAAGGTTGGGAAGAGTCAAATGAAGTATAAGGTGAGGGGGTGGGGGTCAAACAGGTTAAGTGGGGAATTGGGGGGGGCAGCGTGAAGGGAAAGGTGTTAGCTTGGAGGTCAAGTGAGGTCAGGTGGATCCAGTGCGGGGTTGAGTCTTGGTCAGTGCTATGGTGTGAGAGGACCTGACCCACCGTGTGCCCATACAGGGGATGAGCTGGAGCAGATTCGCCCCAGTGTATACCGAAATGTGGCTCGGCAACTGCACATCTCTCTTCAGTCTGAGCCCGTGGTGACCGACGCCTTCCTTGCTGTGGCTGGCCACATCTTCTCGGCAGGTAGGTCCGGCCCGTTTCCTCAAGGCACCTCTGGGAGGGGGCTCAACATTTGTAGATCAGGCAGGCTTACAGGGATAGAAAATTCTTGGGGTCTTCTGACACAGCTCTGTGGGTTCCAAGTCACTGCCATCATACAAGCCTCCTGGCACTTTGGGCTGTTCTGAACTGTGTGGCAGACCAGCCCGGCCAAGAGCTGGCTCAGAAAGCAGTGCATGGTGCTGACAGCCTTTGTGTAGACCTTGCTGTCCTGGAACTCTGTAGACCAGGCTGGCCTCGAACTCAGAGATCCTCCTGCCTCTGCCTCCTGAGTGCTGGGGTTCAAGGTGTGCACCACCACACTCAGCTGTTTTTTTATTATGTTTTTATTTGGTGTGTGTGCATGCACATGCATCTGCGCGTGCTCATGCACTGAACCACGGCATGTATGTCGCGGTCAGGGGACAGCTTTTGGGAGTTGGCTCTCTTTCATCATGATACCGAATTCAAGTCTCAGGCCTGGCTCTAGGTGCCTTGACCTTCTGAGCCATCCCACTGGGCATACAACTGCTGTGGCTGGAGGAATACCCTGAGACTTGAGGGCCTAGTTGAGTGGTGTTGGGAGTTTTGTTGGGGGATATTTTAATAGAGTTAGGAGTTACATATGTAATAAGTTATTATGATGGAATTGAGGTGACAGCAGAATTTAATAATGTAAGTGATTGGGTGGTTTATGAAAGCGATGAGATCGGACTAATGGGAGAAGGGAATGCAGGTGTAACAGCGATGCAGAGTTGTGCTTCTTGGTTAATGGGAGTGGCTGGGTGATCCTTGTTTATGTGTATCTTTACTATTATCGAGGTTACTCAATAATTACTGCCGCCGGCCATTCTGAGGGCTGTTGACACAGGCCTGCCACTTGACGGTGGCCCAGCATTGGCTGGGGCGGTGACTCTCTGCAGGACTGCAGCAGCATTATCCTGGGCTTTTGGTGACCATGGTCCTTGAATTGCCACAGCTGGATCCACATGGGACATTTCAAAAAAAAAAAAAAAAAAATGAGCATCCCTAAGAGTCTACGAGTGTGCCTGGTTGTGGGTGGGGAACTTTAGGAGATGAGGGACACGCTTATCTGGGGCTCTCCTAGGGCCTTCCATCTCTGCTCCAGAAGTGAGTGTTAGGCAAGGCTTAACTCCTCTTAGCTCCTGCCGCCTCCTCCCTCTTTGCCTCAGGTTTCATGAGTGCTGCTTGCCTTTTATACACTGTCCCAGGTTTGCAGGGGCCTGCCAGACGCATCTCCCCAAACCCTCCTGTGCCAGGCTCTTTCCTTAGAACCCTGCTTGCTTAGACACCTTGTTGTCCACATGTGTCTCTCAGGCCAGATCCATGTGGTCTTTGCCTAGGAGTGGGGGGGGGGGGCGGGCCAGCTTCAGGAGCATCGGACGACAGATCGGGGTCAGCCAGTGTGGCTTGTGTACTGAAAAATGCAGGGCCAGGGGAGTGGGCTGTGGGAAGTGAGTGGGTGGGTGGGTGGAGTGGGAGAGGCGGAGAAGGGCTGTGGAAGGGGGGTAGGAGAAACTACTAGGAGTTAATGTGCCAGCTCCAGTCCCTTCCTTGAGGGTAACCTGCAGGCACCTGGTGGGAGCCAGCAGCCAGCAGCCAGCAGCCAGCAGCCAGCAGCCAGCAGCCATATGTTTTGGGCGGAGGAGCACCCTTGCCCTCTCTGGAGCTTTGCCGCTGACGCCAGCCATGGGTGGCCGCCAGGGTGTCTGTCTCCAAGCTGTCAAGCAGGCTGGTTTACGAGCCAGGGATGGCTGGATTTATAAGGAACTTCGCTGCTGAGGCTGCAGATCTTGTCTGCTGATGGCTTCAGCGAAGCCAGGAGAGGCTGGGCCTCCCTTAGGGATAGGTGTGAGCCGGAGAAAGGGACTGGGGTCCTGGGTGGTCGTGAGTGGGACCTGGGGAGAGGTCAGAGTAACCTTACCCCCCTGTCCACCATCCCTGCCGGGTGCAAGCCCACCCTGAGCATGGAGGCAGACCAGAGAGGCACTGGCTCTGGGAGACCCTCTGGGGGAGACAGAGCCCTTCCCAGCTGACGCCAGCCATGGGTGGCCGCTTAAGTGTCTGTCTCCAAGCTGGGGGGGGGGCAGGAGGTGGGGGAAGAGAGGCCATGGGAACGCAGGGGGGTCACGTCTCACTGGAGGACAGAAAGCCCCAGCAGACTTGACAAACACACACATGAGATGATGAGCATCGACAGTCATTGTTGTGTGTGCCAGAATGGCTTCATGCTTACTAGGATGCCAGACAAGCACAGTGTTGATGAGGATGTGGGGAACTCAACCTTTACCCACAGCTGGTGGGACACATGTGAAGCATGGCTGCTTTGGAAAACAGCCTGGCAGGTCCTCAAACGGTGAAGCCTGGTGTTTCCATATGACTCACCAAATCTACGACTAGATGTATACCTAACAAATAAAACCCATGCCTTCAGAGAAGCTTGCCAGTGCGTGTTCCCAGCAGCATTATTTACACAGCCAAAAGTAGCAACTATCCATTCACCCATTAATTGACAAGTGGATGTGGAATATTGGTCAGCCATGAAGAGGAGTGCAGTTCAGATGAACCTTAAATGTGCCAGACACAAATTCCATCTGTGAGAAATGTGCAGAAAATGTTAACTATAACAAAGCAGATTCGAAGTTGCCTGGAGGCTATGGGGAATCGGGGTATGACGGCCAGTGGCTATGGGAAAGCAGGGCCTGGCAGCCGGTGACTATAGGGTTTCTCTTGGGGAGATAAGATGTTCTGGAATTATAGGGGCTGGAGAGATGGTTCAGTAGTTAAGAGCACTTCTCCAGAGGAACCTAGTTCAATTCCCAGCAACCACATGGCAGCTTACAAGTTCTATCCCATTCTAGGCTATCTGAGCCCTCTTCTGGTCTCCTTGGGCATAGCATGTATGTGGTGCACAGACTTTACATGCAGACAAAACACCCATACACATTAAAAATAAATGAATCAGTCTGGGTGTGGTGGTGTATGCCTCTAATCCTAGCTCTCTGGAGGCAGAAGCAGGTGAATCTCTGAGTTTGAGGCCAGCCTGGTCTATACCATAAGTTCCAGGATAGCCAGAGGTATATAATAGAGAGCCCTTGTCTCAAAAATCAAATAACCCCCTGCCAAAAAAAAGAAAAAAATTAAATAAATGTTCCAGAATTAGACTGTGAATATATGAGAGCCCAAGGGAAGCAGGAGCTCCCCAAAACGTGTCTTGGACACCATCTTCTCCGGCCACTTCTGCTGGGAATGTCATCACCCCATGGAGTGCACTGTTTTTGTTTGTTTGTTTGTTTTTATTTTTCGAGACAGGGATTGCTCTGTGTAGCCTTGGCCGTCCTGGAACTTGCTTTGTAGGCCAGACTGACCTCATACTCACAGAGATCCACCTGCCTCTGCCTCCCAAGTGCTGGGATTAAAGGCTTTTAACTGTTTAACAGGACATTAAGGTCCTCAGTTCTTGTGACGGACTGGGGCACTCTGCGGGTGACACGTTAATTCTCCATCACATCAAGGGCACAGCTCACAGCAGAGCACCCTGTGATAATGTGACCGGCACCAAGGCCTGGCCACCGGCGCTGTTTCCCACTGGCCCCGAGTGGGAACCTTCTGGCTGGGGGTGCTCAGCAGGCCGAGCGCTAGGGCTGTGTCCTGCCGGTGATATGGGTGCCACTGATGCCAGAGTGGAGATCAGCTGGGATTTCAGACTCGGGTTTAGTCTGGAAGAGACAGCAAGTCACTCTTACGGGGGAGTTAGAAGCAGATGTGTGGCACCGGCTGATTTCAGGGTTTTTGTTTTGTTTTCTCTCTCTCCCATTCCCTTTTATTGAGGAAACATCTGTGTACTGTACATTTAGCTACATTAAATGTCAGACTTGGTGGCATTTAGCACATTCAGAATGCTGTTTGTCCTAATCCTGAGGACAGACTATCAGCAGTCACACTCTGTCCCTCGCCCCCAGACCCCTGTGAATCATTTTTCACTCCGTGGGTGTGCCTGTTCTGTGTTTTCTATAGGTGGACCGGCACAGTATTTGTGCCCTTTTTGTGTCTGGTTCTTTTCCCTTGCTGTGCGGGGGCAGTCATCAGAACCTCATTCTTGCTGTTGGCTGTATAATAGCGCTGTTGCAGGATCCCAGCAGTTTGCTAAGGAGCATCTAGTTTTTCCTTTGTGGCTATTGTGAGTGGTACCGTGGTGAACATCTGTGTGCTGACGCATGCATTGGTAAGAGGTTATTCTGAGTGCTGTGTGAAGGTGGGTTGAGGGGAATTTCACAGTCTGCACAGGCTACTCTTAGGTTAGCGTCTCACAGGGCCTGGGGCTAAGCTGTGTGTGCTTTTTGGGTCTCGTCAAATGCTCTCCAACTGCCTTTCCCAGCAAAGCTGAGAACAGCAGTTACCTGAACCCTTACCTCGTCTTTCCTAGGGTGTGTATGTGTGCACAAGCATGTGGGTGCAGATGCTTGTGTGTGTAGGTCAGAGGTTAATGATGAGTATCTTCTTTAGTAGTTATCTTTCAATTATTTTTTGAGACAGTCTCTCACTGAACTTGGAGGTCATAATGACTAGGCCGGCCGGCCAATAAGCCTTAAGGATCCTCCTGTCTGCATCATCCCGGCCTCATCTCTTTGATGCCAGCACTGGGGTTACAGGCGCGTGCCAGCATGCCTGGCTTTTTATACGGGTGCTGGGGATCTGAACTCAGGTGTTCACGTTAGCATAGCAAACACTTGACTGTCTCCTCAGCCCCTGGAGCTTTTTAACATAGCAGGACCACAGCTACATCTTGTTCTAATGTATCCTCTTATGCTGTTAACAAGGGGAAGTAGATTTTATTTCTTCAAATGCTTAATGTGTTATTTGTACTTTTTTGCCCCCCCAACCTCCAATCTCCAGATCATTTGGCCTCAGCTTCCTGATATTACAGGGCCACGCTACCACACCTACCCCCGCTTTCTCAAAGATTTATTTGAATTTATTAATTCATTTATTTAGTTTGGCTTTTTTTGAGACAGGGTTTCTCTGTGTAGTGCTGGCTGTCCTGGAACTCGCTCTGTAGATCCGCCTGCCTCTGCCTTCTGACTGCTGGAATTAAAGGCGCACACACCATGCCCAGCTGATTTATTTTATTTTTGATATTTTAATAGCATTTAAAAATATTTATACTGCTAATTATATAATTATTGTAATACTTATATTATATTTTATATTTTAATGTTTAAATGTAAGTGATATATTTAAAATGTTTTTTCATTATGTGTATGTGTCTGTTCCTGTGTGTGGATATGTGCATGTGTGTTCAGGTCTGACTTGGAGGTCAGAGGCTTCCTTTCCCTGGAGCTGGAGTCATGGGCAGTCAGTCGTGAGCCGCTTACTGTAGGTCCTGGGAACTGAACTTGGTTCTCTGGAAGAGCAATATGAGCTCTTTAACTACTGAGCCATATCTCCAGCTCCACCTTTGGAGATAACTGTATGCAGCTGGGTATGACCTGGACTGAACTCATTTCTGATCCTCCTGCCTCTGCCCCAAAGAGGCTTCGGTCATGTACACATGTTTTGCATGTCTGTGGGCACATCTGCGTGCACATCCATATGGAGACTCAAGGTTGCCGCTGGGCATTATCCTCAGTAGTCTAATTACCTGAGGCAGGATTTCTCAGTCATATCCAGCGCTTGCTGATAGGGCAAGTCTTGCTAACCAGCTTGCTCTGGTCTTCCAAGGCCAGAATTGGGGAGGGTGGGCTGGCACACCCACCCAGCCTTTATATGGGTTATGGGGATCTGACCTCTGGGTCTCAGGCTCGCATAGCAAATACTTTTAACTACTGGGCCATCTCCCCAGCCCTTGAATTCCTCGATGTTAAGGTGCTGCATGTAACCCCCCACATGTTGCTCATCTATCTTACTTCAAACTTTTAGTTACGCCTCCCGGCGGGTCAGTGATCTACGGAAGTCTTCCTGTGGGCCGTGGCTTTTTGATAAAGCGAGTATGGGATAGGCCCTGACCTCCTGCCCTGGTATCAGGGTTCAGAGTAGCAGACAAAACAGGGTTGGACACACCCTTGAAGTTGCCTGCTGTTTTCCTCACCCAGTTCTGAGTCAGTCCAGCCCCACTGTGCTGAGCTGCAGGGTTTTCCTGTGGACACCTCTCTCAGGTGTGGGTAAGGCTGGTCTCCTAGGCTCCGGCAGGTATGCCCCAGAGGCTAGGAACCTCCATCTACATGAGAACAGGCTAAGAGAGAAAATCTGACTTGCTGGCGATGATGGTCAAGCCGCACCAGTACACCCGACCAAGTGGCCCTGCTGTGGTGGTGGCCTGCAGGGAGGGTCCCAGCTCCACAGCCGTTACTCGTCACCGGCTGATGGTGGGCAGGAACGCAGCTCGGAGAAAGCTCAGCTTTTCATGGTACCCTGTGGGCTGGACACCCGTTTGGGTCTGATCAGCAACTCTCTCCCTACAGGCATCACATGGGGCAAGGTCGTGTCCCTGTACTCGGTGGCTGCGGGGCTAGCGGTGGACTGTGTTCGGCAGGCTCAGCCTGCCATGGTTCATGCTCTGGTCGACTGCCTGGGGGAGTTTGTGCGCAAGACCTTGGCGACCTGGCTTCGGAGGCGTGGCGGATGGGTGAGCCTTAGCATCAGCGGGGATGTGGGGTGGGGTGTTGCCAGGGGTGGGGTGTTGCCAGGGGCGTGGTGTGGTAAGCACTGGAGTGTTAGTGTGGGAACAGAAGGGTGGAGTAGGGTGGAAGGTGGGGGCTGCGGGCAAGGGCTTCAGGATGCGGGGTTGCTCTGAGACGCAGGCAGGTGCTGGCTCTTCTCTGCCTGCACTGACAGGATCCCAGGCCCAGAACTCTTGTCTCCCTGCTGCTCCCAGGAGGTGCCTGGCAGAAAGAGGCCAACAGTTTCTCAGAGACAGGACTCAGGCCCCCTCACAGGGAGATTTCAGTACTGCCCTAAGGATTTCACTTTCCTCTTGGGAGCCCCACTTTTCTCCATTCTCAAGAAGCAAGACCTAGAGGGGTGGATGTCAGGACAGACAGACCCTCCTAGTCTTCATGCCTGACTGCCTACATGGTTGCCCAAACCAAAGATGCTGGGCATGGAGGATGGGCTCCATCCAGAAGCCCGGTTTCACCAATAAAATGGGTAGGCAAGGACGTCTGATTCGAGACCTTTCCCCAACTCTTAGGTGTCCTGCTCAAGTTTTGGTCCAGATGGGCTACGGTCTCCTTTCTCAAACAGCTTTGTATGTTCCCTTTGTGATTTGATGAGACATTTTTCCAGAGCAAGGCACTAGGAACCTGGGGTTGACTGACTTTGCTAACTGTCCCTTTTTCCTCCCAGACTGATGTCCTCAAGTGTGTGGTCAGCACAGACCCTGGCTTCCGCTCCCACTGGCTGGTGGCCACACTCTGCAGTTTTGGCCGCTTCCTGAAGGCTGCATTTTTCCTGTTGTTGCCAGAGAGATGAGCTCCCCACCAGGGCAGGGGCCACTCCTAGAGCCCCTGGGCCCAACCCAAGGGGCCCACAGCCTGCAAAGCACCTCCCTCATTCAAATTGGGAGCACCCAGTCCCTCGGGCCCTGTCCCAACCCCATTCCTTTGTGGACCCTGGCCTCCGGGAGGGGTGAGTGGAGAAGGCCGTCTCAGAGTCTGGAGCTGACTTCAGTGTCTGCTGGAGCTCTTCTCTGGGAACGCCTACCAGAAAGCCAGGGTCAGTGCCCAGCCCTGGAGAAAGGGACCGGGGAACACTTTCACTCGGTGTCCCAGGCCCCACCCCAGGAAGGGGCCTTCCCAGGACACGAGCTGGCCTCAGTCCTTGTGGGAAGCGGGTCCTGTACATCTGATCTGAAGGTGACTCGGGCTAATGCAGGAGGAGCCGGGGATGCTCACTGTCCCTAAAGGCAGAGCAGAAGGCTCCTGTGCTGCTGCTTAGGCTATGACTAGATGAAGAAGGTGTCCCTAACTCACAATCGGTCCCCTGTGGCAGGGGCCGGGGGTGTAGGGATCCAGGCTAGTTCACCTGACCAATGAACAAGAGATCCTGTGATGAGGTGGTCTGCACAAGTTGAACCCCAATAAAGTTCTACCCAGCGGAGTGTGAGACCCTACTCTGATTTCTTTGTATCTGTCCTCATGGGACTGCTAAACATCGCCTGCTGGGACCGCCAAGAACTCAAGACTCGGGAAGCCCAGTCCTTCATGGTGTACCCAAAGTCTAACCTCCTCCTCCTCTAACTGCTGTGTCCTGAGCGGCTTTGGACTTGACCTAACTAGAGGCTGTGAGGGAATGAAGAAGAAACAGTCACACAGAGAGAAAAGCTGGGAACGGGTAGGCTGTGCACAGTGATGGAGCTGCGACAACCCGGAACCTCAGCGTATTTATTATGCACAGCCCAGGGGAAGGAAGGGTTAGCTAGTCTTGGCAGGAGGAGTCTGTAGGTGAAGTCTTAAGCTGGAACATCTAGGAGAGGGAAGCTGCAGTTGCTAGTTTTTGTACACACTGTCAATCATTTATAAACGCTGGTACTTGCACATACTTTCAACATTCAGTCAGACCAAAGGAAGGTTTTCCCTTTCCATGGGTCTGAGGCATTGAGCCATATCAAGGGCTCAATGCCTCAGACTCAATGCCTCATGGCTGTGTCAAACAATACACATTCACTCAGGACTCTTAATCCCAGGGTTGTGGGTTCGTGCCCCACGTTGGGTGCATTTGTAGCTGGAGAATTTCTCTCCAGCTCCTGCCAAGTCCCACCAGTCCCAGAGCCCACTTATAAACACACAGACTCTTACATTATTTAAACTGTTTGGCCATTAGCTCTAGCTCTTATTTTTATATTTAGCCCATTTTTATTAATCTATACTTTACCATGTGGCTCGTGGCTTACTGGTACCTTATGTCTTTCTTGTCCTGGCGGTGGCTCTAGGCAGTCTCTCTGCCTTCCTGTTCCCTCAATTCTCCTCTTTGTTAGTCCCGCCTATACTTCCTGTCTGGTTACTGGCCAATCAGTGTTTATTTATACAGAGCAATATCTACAACACTGCACATTCACTTGGCTCCCCATGTCCAGCCTTTCCTTGATGCTTGTTACCTAAATCAGGCCATGGGAGTGTTTTGAAGTACTGTAGTGCTGGAGGTATGTGCTGGCTGAACATGCCTTGTCCTGTGTCTCCTTGGGCCCGTCCTTTGACTTGACCTAGCCTAGCAACCTGCAACCCCCCCCCCCAGGCTGTGTGTGTTGGGGTGAGCTGTGTGTCCAGCTGAGGAAGGTCCTGTAGAAAGAAGCCCTGTAGCCAAATGGGGTTCACATCCCTCGGTGGGCCAAGAGGCTTTAGGTGAGCCACTGCAGGATGATGTGGCCCACTTTAGTAACCGTTAGGGGTATGACAGGTTGGTCTGATGGCACAGGAGGGAAGGGTTCTGATGTTGGTTCTCCAGCCACGGTTTAGAGGCGCTGATGCCTGCCTGACAGTAGAGAGCTCTGTGCTAGTCCAGAGTGGGACGTGGCAATAGAGATATTCAAAATACAGGGAAGGCCAGGTTCTGGTGACCTGGGCACTCTCCAAATGCAGTTCCATGCAAATAGTGGGGTGCTCCTATTGATGCTGGACAAAGTGGAGAAAGAAAAGGATGAACACGGGCTTCAAACTCCCAGCTCTAGCACCCCACAGAAGCCTTCAAAGTTGTATCTGCTCTAACAGAGACTCTAGATCTTCTTCAGCCAGAGCTGAGGTTGCTGAGCATCCCGCCCAGTCTCTCTTCACCAGTGGCTGGATCATGGCACAGGTTGAACTGGTCTCACAGGGGTCTCCTGTTAAAGGGACAGCAGGAGATGAAGTTGTGTGGAAGGCCTTGAGGAAGCTGGGGACAGTGGGTCTAATGAGTGGTCCTAGACAACAGAATCAGCTTCCCACAGCAGTAGGTTTCTTTCTCCAAATGGGGACAGCAAGGTCCACTACCAGGAGATGACCACCCAGCATTTCTGAGGCATGGTGAGGGCCTGTCTCCCTGGGGTCCTTGGGACCACCACTGTGCTCTCTGTGGACCTGTTAGCTGGACACCAGTCGAGACAAGCAGGCCCCAAGAGGGGAGAGCACAGGGCAGGGACAGGTGTGTTGTCTAAAGAAATCTTACATTATTTGTGCAAAGTGAGGGGAAATGTGTAGAAATGGCGGTCAAGGGTGGAAGGAATGAGTAGGATCAGGCTGAGCTATTGACAAGACTCACCAAACAGATGCTTTCCGTGTTAGAGCTGGGGGTGGGACAGGAACCGGAACTGTGGTTAGCTGGATGGTGAAGCACAGGCCTGGTGGCCACTGTGAATTAGCTAGAGATTTTAAATTTTTTGTCGTTGTTGTGTTTTTGAGACAAGAGTCTCTATTTCGACCTGGCTATCCTGGAACTCAGTATGTAGACTAGGCTAGCTTCAAACTCACAGAGATCCTCCTGCCTCAGCTTCCTGAGTGCTGGGATTAAAAAGGTGCACCACTCCACTCAAGTTAGCTAGGGACATAATGGAGAGGAGACCAAAAGGCCTGGAGAGTGTGAGCGTTAGCAGAGTTATCTGGGGTGCCCTGCCTCCCACGCCCTCGCCAGACCACCCCCCTACTGAGTCGGCTCTGCCTCCAGGCCAATCTCACCGAGTGCGGGAGCCCCAGGAAGGACCCACTGCTTCCTGGGTAGGGCTGTTCCCCAAGGCTCATTGACTCCTGCTCAGGCTTTAGGGTAGGGCTGGAAGGATACCCAGCCTCTCAGCCTTGGTTTCCCTCCATCTACAATAAGGTTGGGACTGAGAACTGAAGTCTTCTAGCCGGCTGGCTTCCTGATGAGGCAAGAATTCCAGGGACCCCCAAGGTTTCAGCGTCAGAGGTCCTTCAGCCCCCCATCGCCTGTCCTCGCCTCATACTTGCCTGCCACCCACCTCTAGGCCCTGCTGCTCTCTTGGTTCATTCCTTCCTCTAAATTCCTACCTGCTTACCCCATGCTCCCAGCCCCCAGGAGGGTATCCTGGAGGCCTCCGGGTGGCTGTGTGAAGTCTGGCTTAGGGTGGAACCCTCGTATGTGACCACTGCGCTGTACTGCCTTGGCATTTGCTGCCTGGTGGAGAGCAGGTGGAAGGAAGTGGGGAGGGAAGGAGAGGGGGGAAGAAAAAGCCATGTTGATGTGTGGGTGGTTTGCCTTCCCAGCCTTATGTCCTTGGATCAAATCCTTTGGTTTATTTCCAACACAAGAAAGTAAATGTTCAACACTAAGAACTCAGAAAAGCACGGGCTTAAAGTGGCTCGGAGATCAGTGTGCACATTTAGCTAAGAGGACACAATGGGGGTATGACACACTCCAACAGCAGAAAGATGAAAGCTGGAGACGGAAATGGAACAAGAACTGTGAAAACCTATATGAGGCCAGCTCTAAAAACACCTTAAAGGCACAAGACAGAGCGGAGCGGACATAAAGGCCGGCAGAGAACCAGCTGACTGGACAGCCCTCCAGGTGGGCACTCATAAACCAGATGCATTCCTTATCAAACAGGATGCTTTCTATCCTAATCAAAACAAGTTAATTACAGAATTCATGAAAGGGGGGCACACAAGAGCGGGGGAGCCAGCTCGTGTGCCAGGGCCCACTCCCACCCCCAGTGAAGGGAAATGGGAGAGACCTACTTGCCACACTCAACCCTGAGGCTCTAGCACAATCGGAAGCTGAAGGCCAGGGACGTGAATAACCCAGGGTCAGACTTCAATGTCCAGAAAGTTCAGTCTGATGGAAAAGTGTCTCCTCATGCCCGGAGAACAACTTCGGCAGATCTGCATTGTGACCCCTGCACCAAGACCAAGGCGACCAGAAGAGCAAAGGCCGGTGTGAAACATGGGCAATACTAGAAAACAAAAAATTCTGTGAATTCCTTTATAACTGAAGAATGAACAAAATCTTCCTGCATATGATTATAAGCCGAAGACAAAATGCACACGGAACGTTCTCCAATGTGCTGGTACTGAGTGCCATGGGTGGGAGGAACAGGGTGTGGTGGGTGTGGGTTTCCCTGTGATCAAAGTTGGGTAAGTAGAGGTGACGGCTGAACAGCAGGATTGCACTCAATTACACTGAGTCGGATGCTCTGTGATGATTAAAATGTTCCGTTTTGTGTTGCATGCATTTTACCTGAATAAAAAAATTGTAATTTAAAAGCAAGGGGGTTAGGATTAATATCCCTAGTACGAAGTTTGTAAACTCTGCGTCAAGAAGAAAAACAAAATACAAGAGAAATACAAACCCAAACTACCCAACTTCCCACCTATCACTGGTCCAAAGCCACGTTCAATACCATTCCCTATTGTTCTTGGGGTGGGCACTTGCCCACGCACTAGGGTGTGGAACCCCGTGGTGGAAGGGCCACGTCTAAAGAAGCCAGGTGTCTGCCCTTTGGGTAGCAATCTCACTTCTAGAAATCAATCAGAAGAAACAAATTGGAAAAATTCCAAGATGACAGAAAAGGCTTCATATGCTACTATTTAATGAGCAAAAGATTAAATGATCCTGATGCTGGCATTAGGGAGGGATGGCAGATGTACTCTATTCTAGAATTCTGACAATTAAACCGCTCCAGTGACTTACATGAGCAAAATGAACCTAAGAGAACAACTGAACTTATATACCAAACTGGTGTCGTGGCACAATCAGAAATTAATATAATATTTAAACTTCGTCTTTAATAGACTAGCAAAAATCAAAGTTGAATCAGCAGTCTTGTCATTAAAATTATTATAATTACACATATCCTATACAATTAAGTAACATTTTAATTTAAATTTTCAGCTTAGGAGAAACAGAATTAAAGAATATAAATTTTAAAAAAAATTATAATCTTAAACTTGAATTGGAAACTGGCCCTCTAGCTGCTTCCTCCCCGAGAGATCACCCCAGGCTCCTCTGCCTTCTCCTGCCCTGGGGAGAGCTGGAAAGATAAGCGTGCTGTGACCTTGTAGCTCTCAGCTGAGTGTGGTTCCCCAACCTACCCCCCCCCCCCCCCCGCAGCTGCTGGCCTGCCCCCTCTACCTTCCAGAGGTCCTTGAATTATAGTTGGAAGTTTATCAGTGCCTTCCGGCTTTCTACCTCCCCAACCCCATCCTGCCCCACTCCCCAAAGCCTGCAATAAGAGGGCCTCGCTTGTTCTTTGAATCTCAAGTGAATTGACGAAATTTAAGGGTACCAGCACAATGTTGTAATTTTCCTAATCCTTTGGAGCCAAGGGAACCAAGGGCTCTTTCCCTGCAGGAACCACGCCCCCCATACCCCCAATGTACTGACAGCTCTTCTCACTGAAGCTCTTCCTCAGACATGAAGGCTTGCTTTCCCCTTCTGGCTGGGATGCTGTAGCTCTATCGGAGCTCATGTGAAGGGTAATTTTTATTCATGTGCATGTGTGGATGCCTGAAAGGGCCAGAAGAGGGTGTCAGAACCCCTGGAGGTGGAGTTACAGGAGGTTGTAAGATGCTGGACGTGGCAAGAGCTGAAAAGGCGTCTACAGAGCCGCCTCTCCGGCCACAGAGTTTGGGTTTGTGTGCAGGGTACTCATGTGTGCTCCTGTGGGGGCCAGAGGACAACCCAGTAAATGCTCTTCAACTACGGAGCCATCTCTCCAGCCTCTCCATCTTGTATTTTGAGACACAGTTTCTTATTGGCCTGGAGCTTGCCAATTAGGGTAGGTTCAGATCTGCCTGTCTCGGCTGCTCGAGCGCTAGGGTGACAGGCATTTCCACACCACAGCACACAATTTGTGTGTGTGTGTGTGTGTGTGTGTGTGTGTGTGTGTATGTGTATGTAGGCCAGAGGTTGATGCTGGGTGTTTTTCTTAATTGCTTTCCACCTTTTTCTTTTTTGAGATAGGGTCTCTCTCTCTGGCTTCACCTGTCCTGGAACTCCCTATGTAGAGCAGTCTGGCCTCAAACTCAGAAATCCACCTGCCTCTGCAGCAGGAGCTGGTATTAAAGGCAAGCACCACCATTCCTGATTCCACCTTATTTCTAAAAAAATATTTATTATTTCTTTATGTGTGTGTACACCTGTGTAGGCCAGGAGAGGGTGTTGGATCTCCTGGAGCTGGAGCTGCAGATAATTGTGAGCTGCCCTCTGTGGGTGCTGGGATCTGAACTTGGGTCCTCTGGAACAGCAGCAAAGTGCTTTCAGGCTCTGAGCCGTCTAGTCCTCCACCTTACTGTTTTCCTCCACCTTGTGTTTTGAGAGAAGATCTCTCACTGAATCTGAAGCATGTCCATTTGACGAGACTGAATGGCTGGCAGGCTTCTGGGATTATGGGCTATTGCTAAAACTCCTTCACATGGGAGACACAGGCAATCCCCTCAGGTCCCCCAAGCAAACGTAAGCATGATTCTGCCAAAACTTACTCTGGTAAACCAATGAGTTTATTGGGCTTTCTTACGGAGCATAGGTGAGCAGTTACTTTCAGGGTGTGGGTACTTTCAGGGTGTGGGTACTCCCCTACCCCAACAGACTGCACTGGAAAGCCTTTACCCAGCAGGGGAGGGCTTCCCCACAGCACAAAGATGAAGGCCCACACCTCTAGTCTCCCCCGGCCTGTATGCTCTAGCCCCTTCAGAGGTCATGTGCAGTGAAGGAACAGCTGTATATAACAGGTGGTAGGGAATGGTGGATACTCAGGTGAGGGTTTCCCCACCCTCCTCAACAGGCCCAGCTGGAATGCCCTTCTGCAAGCGGGCAGAGCTCGACTGCCTCAAGATGGCAGCTGTCTGGCTAGAGGACAGTCACAACAGAGGACTATGCTGCCACACGCATTGTTGCATGGGTGCTGGGGAGTGAGTTCCAGTCCTGTTTGTGTGGCAAGGACGTTATTGATGGAGCCAGCCCCTCCCCAGTCCCCCGTCTATATTTTTAGATGTGCATGCCCCAAGCTGATGTAGTCAGGAGGAGGGTTTTACTCAGCGTTCTTACCACTGTGACAGAATAGCTGGCATAACGCTACGATAATTTTGCTCAGGGTTTCAGGTGTCAGTCCATCATGGCCAGAAGGGTTTGGTGAAGCGACTCCCACCACAGTGACCGGGAAGAGAGCAAAGGGGATACTGGGAAGAGCCAGGCCAGGATGCAAGCCCCAAGGCCACACCCTAACCTATTTTCTCCAGCCAGGCTCCACCGCCCACCTTTCACCACTTCCTAATGATGCCACCATATTATGATCATCAAGTGACTAACCCCTTGATTAGGTCAGAGTCCTTCTGATCTAACAGAGTCTGGAGACTCTCTCAGACACACCCAGGGGTGTGCTTCTCTAATCCCTTAGGTGCTTTTCAACGCAGTCGAGCGAACATTTACCTGCCACGAGGAGGCCATGGACTCTGCAATGTCGCTTCACGTGCTGTCTCAGGGAAAATGAGAGAAAATGGAGCGGCTCAGTCGGTGAAGCACTTGCCTAGCGTGTGTGAGGCTCTGGGTTTGATCTTCAGCTTCATGACACACACTTGTAACACAAGCACTTGGGAGGCAGAGGCAGCAGGATCAGGAGTTCAAAGTCATTCCTGGCTACAGAAGGCAGCTGAGGCTACATGAGACCTTGTTTCCAAAACAAAAACCTCCTGGCTCTTGTTTATGGACAGACCCGGAAGTTGAGTAGCCCACATGAGGAGCCTGTGTATGTCTAGGCTTTGGTCTCTATTTTCACCCACCAGAAAGCTCCAGCGCTCTAGGACCTGAGCAGACTTGGGTCTGAGGCAGGCAGCCCTAGCAGAGTCCCAGATCAAAGACTCCTTGGGCCTCTAGGGGATAACTTGATGTCTGCCAAAGCAAAAACAGCACTTGACTGAAACTGCATGCAACTCACAAATACTCCTCGGCTGGCAGCAGGGTAAGGCAGGTGGGTGGTGGGTGGGGTGAGGAATGCTATCTCCGCGGGGTACCCTTACCCCAAAGCACAAACCCAAGGAGAAAGCGCTGAGTGCCAGCTTCATGGCTGGGGGGCTCAGAGCCAACTCAGCCAGCTCTGGAGGGAGCTTCTGAGCAATTCACAGCCATGACAACCGCAAGTAACAGAAGCGGACAGAGGCTGCTGAGCTTATGGTCAGGCACGCAGGACTTCCAGGTGGAAGGCTGCCGGGAGAGCGGCAGCAAACAGGCAAGGCTGAGAGCTGGGATAGACTGACTGGTGGGGCTCACTGTGGAGAGTCCTGGATTCCACCTCCTGCACTTGGGGGAAAGAAAGGAAAGGAAATCTTTGTGGAGGGTCAGGGCTAGAGGGCATCGTAAGCACTGTAGTCTTTGCTTAGCCGTGCAAAAAGCAGAAAAAAACCTGTAAAAAGTAGGTGGGGAGGGGAGGAAAGGAAAGAGGGGGCATGCGATCCTTTCTTAATATCCTAAAGACTGGAAACCAACTATCAGCAGCAGATAAAAAATGGACAGTCTACACAGTGATAATATTCAAAACCCTCAGCCATAAAAATAAAGGCCTTTTATTTGGTTTTCTGTGCCATTACAAGATCACCAGGACAACAGTTCTGTGTCAGCAGAGTCTGCGGCCACACCATGTCTGCGTAGGATGTCTACTAAACTGGGGGGCTAGATGCAGGAGCCAGGCCCCTCCCCAGGCTCTGGGAGTTGCTCCAGGTTATGGGGTCACCTTCTTGTAGGTAACATGAAGATGCTGAGTCATTGGCTGGGTAGTGGTTGCCATAGAGACCGTCTGTTCAAGTTTGCCTTCAGAATTCAGTCTGAATTTTCGAGTAATCTGGTGGAGAACAAAACAGAGCACTTAGGTTTACCTTCAGAGTATCATCAAGAGCGGGTGTGGCGGCGCATGCCTCTCATCCCGCACTCAGCAAGCTGGGACAAGAGAACTAGCTCAGATTCTAGGTCAGCGTGGCCACACGAGCTCCAAGCTGGCCTTGGTTTTGTTTGGAAAAACAGAAACAAACACTGACCACACACGGGAGCGTCCATCCTCCTGTGTCAGTCACTGGTCACAGGTCTGTAAGCAGGACAATACCCCACCAAGGTTGAGACTCTGGGCGTGAACCACCATGGGACACACCAGCCACTTCTCCCAAGCAACAGGTAGACGCAGGGTTGGTATGAGTTCGGCTTTCCAGAAGTGGTCTATTGTTTAGTCTGTTAATATTTGATGGTGTTCTGCTGGCTATAATCTCCACTTCCATCTGAGCCTTAAACCATAACAAATGTGTTCTTGCAGGAGTTGGGGCCAGCACTTAGGGACCACTGGTCTATTATATCATATGGCTCTTCCCACAAGAAGATGAAGAGATGCTGAGTCACATCCTGAATTACAGCCCTCCTGTGTGGAATGCTTGTGGACACAGTGTGACCATAGATTGAATGTCTAATCAACTCTCTAAGGGCCTAACACTTCAGAGTGCCAGGACCACGGGCTGCCTCTGCCACGCCCATTACTTGGAATCCCAACCTTTTCGCTGAGATAAAGATATAAATGTCAGTCACTACAAGTTTAGTTAGAGGGGCTGAAGAGCTGGCCCAGTGGTTAAAAGCACTTCCTGCTCTATCAGAGGACCAGACGTGTAGACACACACAGACACACATAAATAAATTTAAAAACAGAAAAACCAATCGAAAGTCTCCCTAGGGACTGAAAATGGAGTTCAATTGGTGGAGTGCTTGCATTTATGCATGAAGCCCTGGGTTAGATCCCCAGCACTAAATAAACTGGATGTGGTGCTGCACACCTGTAATCCCAGTACCTGGGAGGTAGAGGTAGTAGTAACGAGTTCAAGGCCAGTCTGGGACGCTTGAGACCCTGTCACAAAAAAACACTTCTTTCAGGGTACCAGGAAGCACCATGGAAACAAGGAGGGAGGAGGCGGAGGTGGCACCCCACTTCCACTACCTGTTGGCCCAGAAAGGACTCGAGGGCTTTCTTGGATTTGGAGCCATCTAGTTGAAAACATCACCTGGCTCCCACTGGCTCCCAGCCCAGCGCTGCACATGAGCTGGGGGGCGAGACCACGCAGAAACAGACCACACAGAAACAGACCGGGGAGTCCAGCTCAAGGACTGCTGTGGTGAGGGGACCTTAGGCAAAGTCTCAACTTGTCTCGTTTTTGTTTTTGTTTTCCTGAGACAGGGTCTCTCTCTCTAGCCCTGGCTGTCCTAGAACTTGCTCTGTAGACCAGGCTGGCCTCAAAATTCAGAGATCCACCTGCCTCTGCTGGGATTAAAGGCGTGCGCCACCACCACTTGGCCTAGAATTGAATCTTAAAAAACAAATACAAACCCCTAAATAAACAATAATTGCAGGTGGAGTTTTCCTGTTCCACAGTCACTCTCAAATGAACACACCGAGGCTTGTATAATTATAAATGCTCGGCCAATAGCTCGGGCTTGTTACTAACCAGCTCTTACATTTTAAGTTAACCCATATTCCTTATTTACTCTCTGCCACATGGCGGTACCTTTACTAACATGGCATGTTCATCTCCTGTTTCCTCTGCGTCTGGCTGGCAACTGCTCTGACTCCGCCCTTCCTCATCCCATCATTCTCAGTTTGGCTTTCCCACCTAACTTTATCCTGTTCAGCTATTGGCCAGTCAACTTGTTTATTAAACCAATCATAGCGACATACATTCACACAGTGTACAGAAGGATTATTCCACAGCAAATAACAAAAATCTATTAAGCCCAAATAATCAAGACATTATGGTACCAGTTTGGAACTAATGTGAGGTTCACAGATTACTTTGAACTGAGAGAGAAAAAGGATGGTCAGGAGGCAGAGCTGGTACTGGGAGTAGCAGGGTGGGTATCTCTTCAGGAGGGGACAGGGTAGGTGGATGTCACCTGGGAGAGAAGATTGTGCCCCACTGTACACATAGTTCAGCCTCCATGGATCAATGACCCAAAGGAAAGACTTCATTTAAACTGTAAAACTTACAGAAAAATAGTTCACAGTTTTCTTGATTAGTACATAAAAACTATTCAATAAAGCATTCTAAGAATAGAACCTATGGCAGGATTTGGTGGCATAGTCCTGTAATTTTAGCTCTTCTAAGCTGGAAGCAGGAAGCCTTACATATGTCAGGTTATGTGAGACTGTCTCAAAAACAAACAAGCAAAAAAATACCAAAACAAAACTATCCTGACCAAATAAAAGGTAAAATACAAACTGAAAAGCTATTTGTGGCCCACAGCACTCATCACTCACAAAATGGGCCTATCTAAATCATAAAAGGTATATATCCAAATTACAGAAAGAACTTCATGGCGCTAAAGAACAAGGCTCAGGAGGAATGGTCCATAAGTACAATTTCCCGAGGCTGCCCCACTCTACTGGCAGGCCGAGGGACGCAGGCTAGAATACTGTTCCAGAGGGCGACCACTTGAGTACCTTCCAGGAGGCTGTCACGCCAGGCCTCCGAACCCTCGTCAGTGTGGGCAGGCCTGGACCACTGTCTACAGCTACTCAAGCAGGACTATACTTGGATTTTCTTTTGGGACTATCTGGACCACCAGCCAGCAAATAATGACGTGGAGACTTATTAGCTATGAAAGCTTGGCCTGAGCTTCGGTTTTTCCCCAACTAGCTCTTATAACTTAAAGTAACCTGTTTTTATTCATCTATGTTCTGCCACGTGGCTTGGTTACCTCTCCTCTGCACTGTATTCTGACTTCTTCAGTGTCTCAAAGCTGGCAGCTTCCATGTGTCTCGATTCCTCCTCCCAGTTCCTCTCTCTGTCTGAAGTCCTGCCTTTCCTCGCCTGCCTAGCTACTGGCATCAGCTTTTTATTACAGCAATCACAGCACCCATCTTTACACAGTGTGATTAAGTATCTCGATTAAGTTCAGACTGCACAGTCCAACTAGAGCTGTCAGAGGTACAGTTGGTTGGGCCTGGGGAACAGCAGTAACTTTTGGGCTTCGTGGTGATAATGGTGGTGGGGAGAGGTCTGCAGATGGGGTAATGGAGGCAGCTTGTCAAAACAGTGAGTCCTAAGGTGTTAGCAAGACAAATGTTAAATCATCCACCTTGTTCCCTACCCTACAAAGCTCTGGAAAGGAGTTCTGAGGATTCTGGAAGTAGCTTCAAAAACAGCCTCAGAATAGGAAGGTATGCTTAAAATGTGCGTAAGGCAGATCAAAATTATTTCAAATAGCCCCAAATTAGCAAGATCCTGCAGTTCATCAATGATGAATGGATAAATAAGACTCAATTATCAGCTGAGCATAATGCCCTAGGCCTTTAATCCCAGCACTTGGGAGGCAGAGGCAGGTAGATCTCTGAGTTTGAGGGCAGCCTTGTCTACAGAGCGAGTTCCAGGACAGCCAAGGCTACACAGAGAAACCCTGTCTTTTTATTTATTTATTTATTTATTTATTTATTTATTTATTTATTTATTTTTTTTTTGGTTTTTTTCGAGACAGGGTTTCTCTGTGTAGTTTTGCGCCTTTCCTGGAGCTCACTTGGTAGCCCAGGCTGGCCTCGAACTCACAAAGATCCGCCTGGCTCTGCCTCCCGAGTGCTGGGATTAAAGGCGTGCGCCACCACGCCCGGCTATTTATTTATTTTTAAGATTTATTTATTATGTATACAACACTCTGCCTCCATGTATGCCTGCAGGCCAGAAGAAGGAACCAGATCTCATTATAGATGGCTGTGAGGCATCATGTGGTTGCTGGGAATTGAACTCGGGACCTCTGCAAGAACAGCCAGTGTTCTTAACCTCTGAGCCATCTCTCCAGCCCGAGAAACCCTGTCTTAAAAAAAAAAAAAAAATTGAACTATCAATCAAAGGAACATTACTCGGTCATAGAGATCCCTAGGCCAGCCAGCTTCCCTGGCTACTCACCAATCACCCTTCCCACCATGTTGCTCTGGGACTACTTTCTGTCTCTAGAGATCTAACCAGAACTTCAGCCAGTGCAGACACTGGTCCCTGAAACCCAAGTGGCCCCAAGACTCAAACCTGAGCATCATTCAGCTGACCCACAATCTGACAGCAAACAAAGACCCGGACACACACCCAACAAAGGTGTGACCAGACCGATACCCACACCAAGAAACACCATGAATATACCCCAGATGCTTAGATCACATCCCCAAACACAAACATTAACAACAAAGACAACATGCCTCCTCCAGAAACCAGCTCCCTATTGTAGTATTTCCCGAGAAAAGCAATATAGCTGAAGCACAAGACAAGACTTCAAATAGCACCCATGAATATATTCAAGGACCTTAAAAAGGATATGAATAGGGGCTGGAGAGATGGCTCAGCGTCTCAGAGCACTGGCTGCTCTTCCAGTGGACCTGGGTTCAACTCCCAGCATTCACATGGTGGTTCACACCTGTCTGTAACTCCAGTTCCAGGGGGTCTGACACTCTCACATAGACACACATGCAGGTAAAACACCAATGGTCATAAAACAAAAATAAATAAATAAATGGTATTAATAAACGTCTCAAGACCAGAAAAACACATGCAACTAGTTGAATGAATGAATAAAAACAATTCAAGACATGAAAATAGAATTTAACAAAGAAATAGAATCACTAAAGAAAAGCCAAACTGAAATAAAACTCATGATTAAAAACTCAAGAAGTCAAACAAAAAGCTGAGATAAAAGCCTCACCAACAGATCAAACCAAGTAGAAGACAGAATTCCACATCTGGAAGACAAGGGAAAAGAAACGGATAGCTCAGTCAAAGAAAACGTTAGATCTAAAAAACCCAGGCCCAAAACATTCAGAAAATCTGGGACACCATGAACAGACCAAACCTATAAATGATAGGTACAGATTCATCTTTTGGCTGCCTCCAATAAGCAAACCTCACCATCAATGACAGACATCACCTCAGGGTAAAGGGGTGGAAAAGGAACTCCAAGCAAATACAACTAAGGCACAGGCAGGTATGCATCTATTTTAGTGCCTGACAAAACAGATTTCAAACCAAAACTAATCAGAAGAGATAGGGAAGGTTACTACGTATTCATTACGGGAAAACCCACCAAGAGGATGTTACAGTGCTAACCATCTCTACACCAAACACAAGGACAGAAGTTTATAAAAGAAACACTACTACAACTAAAACTGACCCTCACACAGCGATACTGGTGTCAAAACCCTACACTCTCTCACCAGTAGAGAGGTCACCAGATAAAAACTAAACAGAAATACTGGAGCTAAGTAACATCATAAATCAAATGGATCTTATAGACAGAGGACATTTCATCCCAAACACTGAAGAATATACTTCCTTATCAGCAGTCTATAGAACTTTCTTTAAAATTAATCACATATTAGGACACAAAGCAAATTTTAACAAATATAGGAAAACTGAAATACCATTCTGCATCCTATCTGACCTCTGTGGATTAAAACTGGGCGTCAACAACAACCTAAGTTCAGATGGTACACAAACTTCATGAAGCTGAACAACTCACTACCAAATGAAAGCTAGGGTCAAGACAAATTCAACATTTTTTAGATTGAGTGAAAATGAAAATACAACATACCAAAATGAAGGCAGTTCTAAGAGGAAAGTTCATAGCATTAAGTACCTATATCAAAAAATTGGAGAGATCTTATATTAATAACTTAACACACTTGAAAGCTCTAGAAAAACAAGAAGAAATAACACCCAGATAGATCTGATGGGAAGAAATAAACTCATGGCTGAAATTAATGAAATAGAAACGAATGATACAAAGGTCAATGAAGAGTTGGTTCTTTGAAAAAAAAAAAAATCAGTGAGATCAACGAACCTTTAGCTAAACTAACCAAAAGAAAAGGAGAGGACCCAAATCAATAAAATTAGAAATGAAAAGGGAGACATTGTAGACACCAAAGAAATGCAGGGAATCATACGGACATACTTTAAAAAAAAATCTGTATCCCATCAAATTGGGAAATTTAAAAGAAACAGAAATTTTTTTTGACACAAATGACCTACCAAAGATAAATCAAGAGACCTAACCCAAAGTGAAATAGAAGAGTAATTAAAAATCTCTCGAGTAAAAACAGCTCAGAGCCTGGCGGATTCAAACATAACTGTACCAGATCCTCCAAGAACCGACACCAACACACCTCAGACTGTTCTACAAAGTGGGGCATCTCCGAAGTGCTGGGGGACGGTCTGTGTGTCAACTGCTCTGATTGGTCAATAAATAAAACACTGATTGGCCAGTGGCCAGGCAGGAAGTATAGGCGGGACTAACAGAGAGGAGAAAAGAAAGAACAGGAAGGCAGAGAGAGTCACCGCCAGCTGCTGCCATGACAAGCCACATGTGAAGATGCCAGTAAGCCATGAGCCACGTGGCAAGGTATAGATTTATAGAAATGGATTAATTTAAGCTATAAGAACAGTTAGCAAGAAGCCTGCCACAGCCATACAGTTTGTAAGCAATATAAGTCTCTGTGCTTACTTGGTTGGGTCTGAGCGGCTATGGGACTGGCAGGTGACAAAGATTTGTCCTGACTGTGGGCCAGGCAGGAAAACTCTAGCTACACTGAAGTTTTTGTGTAACAGCACTACTGTTGCAGGATATCTGATCACACTGTGAAGCCGATAATGCATTATTTATTGCAAAAACCTGCCTCTAGCTGTGGTGTGGCCCAGCCCCAGTACACACCCTTCATCTTAGAGCTTTCTGTTTATTGTAAACAGGATTAAACAAAATAGACCACAGGTCAAGAGGTAGAGCAAGCAACTAGTTGACAGGAAGTAGCCATAGAGAGTAAGAGGGAGTCAGGAAGATGGAGAGAGATGCACAGAAGTAGTAGTTTGGTGTCCCTTTTGGTTTGGAACAGTGGAAGAGAAGCTCTCTTTCTAGGACACTGGTGAAGGAGGAAGGTCATCTGGCTGCTTTCTCTGCCTCCCTGGGCTAGCAGGTTTTCACCCCAGCATCTGGCTCCCAAGTCTTTATTGGTAAAATAAAAGGACAGAGACTTAGTTAAAACAACATTTGTCTCCTGATGTGGAGGCAGCTGAGTTGGTGGTGGTGGGATGTGAAGACTCCCCCAGTTCGAGGCTGCGGCTGAGGAGACACAGTCAGCAGCTAGGGTAGGATTAGCTGCAGCTGCTATGCCGCAGATACAAAAACAACACACTGTTATTGCAATTTCAAAACCACACGAAGACTGAACAACAACAGAAATCCATAAGAAAAATGGCACGGTGGAACAGATATGCTGATCAATGGAACAGAAATGAAGAAAAGACCCACACATAACTCACATACCTACAGAAACCTTTTTTTTTACTTTTTAAGGCAAGGTCTCACGATGTAGCTCTGGCTATCCTTAACTATGTAGATCAGGCTGGCCTTGAACTCACAGAAACTCTGCTACCATGTCCAGCCTGATTTCTGACAAAGAAACAAAAAACATCCACTAGAGAAAAGACAGCGTGTTTAACAACAAACCATGCTGGTCACACTGGACAACTGCAGCTAGAGGAACGAAAACAGAGTCACATCTACTGCCCTGCACAACTCTAAATGGATTAAAGATCTCAACACAAGACTAGTACCTTCAATCTGATAGAAGAGAAAGTAGGAAATCTGCCTTAACTCATTGGCACAGGAAGGAACTTTCTGAACAGGATTCTGACAGCACAGCCATTAATAAGTGGGACCTCACGAAGTTAAACTCTTCTGTATAGCAAAGGACATCAAGGAAACAAATAACTAGCCAGGCTGTGGTGGTGAACACCTTTAATCCCAGCACTTGGGAGGCAGAGGTAGGCGGATCTCTGAGTTCAAGGCCAGCCTGGTCTACAGAGAGAGTGCCAAGGCTACACAGAGAAACCATGTCTCAAAAAACCAAGTGAATAAGCAGGTGGAAAGAAACAGACCATATGATCATATGAGATACATTGCACCTTATAAACCACATGAGGGCTACAAGTCATTCAGCAGGCAAATATCAGAACATACTGAATCACACAGAAAGGCAAATATGACAGATTAAAGCTCTAATGGAGAAAAGCAAAGCCACAAAAGCACAAGAAAATTAGGTATTACTATTATTACTATTTTGGAGTAGAAAACAAATTCCTAAGCAGGAATCTGAGTCCAGATGTGATAAAGGAAACACCTGGGACAGATGGTATTATAAATGAAGGCACTGACTGGGCCCACACTAGCCACAAAGGGAACAGACAACAGATAACAGCCACAGCACGTAAAAAACCTCCTATAAGTCAATAACAGAATCACAACCTACAGAAAACCCAGCATAAATGGAATATACAAGGTAATATACATTCACCAATTAGATAGAAAACAAGAATGGGATTGAGCAGGAACCAGTGACTGTCAGGCAATGTGACTAGTTTCACTGTTAAACAATTTACCAGGATCTCCCATTCAAAATGTACCTACCCTTCTGGCTCAGTAATTTAGGAGAAATGTCTCCAGTAGATTTGGATATATTTACAAAGGTGTAAAGCACACATAAAGGGATGTTTGTGATGGAAAACAACACACCTGAAAGGTGCAGGGCCCAGCTATCACAGTAGGGATCATTTACACCGTGAGAGGGGGTGGGGAATTGGAAACGGTAAGAGCTGGAGACAGCAGCATGGAACTCACTCCTAAGACCGTCAGATGGCGTGGTACCACTGCCAAGTGCAAACACTCTGGGAACATCCGAGAGGTAGGCTGGGCTCACCTGCTCCACATGGGGCTCCTTGGCAAAGGAGATTCTGGAGATGGAATGGGATGAGATACACAGCTCGTGCCCGTTCACTTCACCCTCCTCCACCTCCACAACACCTGCAAGGGAGGGGCGGGGCAGTTAGTGTCGCTCCGGGCCACTCCCACCTTCAGAGCACTGTAGACAGTCGGGGCAACCTAACTTTGCTACCATGCAGGTACAGCGTTTCTTCCTTCTCTGAAGTCACTCTTGCAGATACCGAGGAAATGACTCAGAATTCTCTCTCTATGTATATCTGTCTCTGTGTTTGTGTATGTACTTACTTGTGGGGGGTCAGAGGCTCACTCTGAGTGTTTTCCTCTGTGGCTTTCTTTCTTACTTTTTTTGGAGACATGGAGAAAGCCCTCGAGATCCGTCTGTATCTGCACTCCCAATGCCGGGGTTACAGACGTGTGGCATTGCTATGTGGGTACTGGGGATCTGGCTCAGGTCCTCGTGCTTACAGTAAGCACTCTGCCCACTACGCTAGCTCCCCAGCTCCCGGACTTGTTTTTCAGAGGGGTCTCATTATGTTGCTTACTGGTCTGGAATTCACGGGGTAAAGATCCTCCTGCCTCACCCCTCTAAGTAATGGGGAGTATAAGGGCAAATACTCAGTGGAGGGTCACCTTCTGCGAGGTGCTGAGCCCCAGCCCTCCTACTGCATTTCTCAATCGGTAGGCAGAGTCCCACCCTC
Source organism: Peromyscus leucopus (assembly GCF_004664715.2). Classification (NCBI taxonomy): domain Eukaryota; kingdom Metazoa; phylum Chordata; class Mammalia; order Rodentia; family Cricetidae; genus Peromyscus; species Peromyscus leucopus. Next base: position 10,672,020 of record NC_051074.1, read on the forward strand.
AGGTTCAGTACTACCCTAGGCTGAAGAAGGAACCACAGACGACAGCCCTCTGGCGTTTGCATACTTCCATGCCTGACAGTGCCCAGTGCTGGCATCATTCCAAGTTAGTTAATCCTGAACAGGAGTGAGACTGGACATGGTCAAAGGCACACAGGCTGTTGAGTGATTTCTGAGACATCAGATTGCCAGACTTCCGGACAAAGACCATGAGGCCAGTTGGCCTGTTCTTGCCAGGATCTATCCTTTGGGCATGTATTGTGTTAGCACAGGCAAAATACCACAATAAGATTGTGCTAGGAGGAAGGCCCAAGTCTATGGAGAACTGTATCTTCATGTCCCTACAATACATGACCATGAGCAGAAACATTTCAAAGTCACGGAGACAACCGCGGTCACACTGGCCAGCAGGCCCCAGGTAGGGGCACCATACCTGTGTTCTGGGCACTGACAAAGGCCACCTTGTTGGTGTCAGGCTTGAGGCGGATGAAGCCACACTCTCTGTGCATCGGCTTGTGTGTGTCTGGGTGGAACGAGTTGAACCTGGATGGGAAACAGAGAGGTAAAGCAGACAGCAGGACCTCAAAGGGCGGTCCCCCAGAGTGTGCCGTGGCAAGGTTTCTCCTCTGGGCGTCACATGATCATCCCGGGCCACCTTGGAGATCACCTCAGCCTCACAGTCACAGCAAAAGAAGAAGCAAAACACAGTGACAGCTAGTCCTATGGAACAGTGAAGGAGCTTTCTGTCTCTTAGACAGGGTCTCAATGGATAGCCCTGGCTGGCCTGTAACTCACAGCCTGTCTCTGTCTCCTAAGCACTGGGATTAAAGACATGTGTCACCACACCCAGCTAATAGTTTTTGACACTCATAGCAGAAGGGGAGATTCTTACCATCATGCCTCACCTCTAGCCGTAAGTGACTCTGGGAACTGCTGGAGTATACTGAGTATCTAAAAAGGGGGCCCCGTGAGGTCGTCATCTATATGAGATGGGACTTTGCAGAGATACAGCCACTTGAGGGTCACCTAGAGTTTTGCAGGAATTACAGTGGGAAGGCTCATGTAGTTAGCATTCTCCATGTTAGTCTCTAATTTGGCAGGTAATTAGATAAGGGGACAAATCAAAAGTTGCTGGCTCACCACTTCTTGCTGCTGGGAAGGGGGCAGAAGAGAAGAGTACAAATTAGACCTGTGTTAAAGAGTCCCTCCTGGGATCAAACACCTTGAATCCCCCAAAGAGTCAGACAGTGAAGAGGGAAAATATAGGTAAAAATGACAGAAGCTACCGCTCAGGTCCAACTTCTGACACACGGGAAGGGAAGTCTATGATCCAGCATGCAGACCAGGTGTACAGAAAATCAAGAGTCAGGGGAATCCTCTGCCGTGGAACACCTTGAGTTGGGAGGGACGTGCAAGAAGGAAGTGAAAGGGGGCTGGAGAGAAAGCTCAGAGGTCTTCCAGAGGTCCTGAGTTCAATTCCCAGCACCACATGGTGGCTCACAACCTTCTATAATGAGATCTGGTGCCCTCTTCTGGCCTGCAGGCATACATGCAGGAAGAACACTGCATACATAATAAAAAAATAAATCGGTAAAAAAAAAAAAGGAGGTGAAAGAACTCACAGCCTGGCTTGGCTTTTCAGCCTCTGGGATGATTAGCCTGTGTGCTGTGGAAGGAGAGCAACTGAGTGAGGACCCATCCCTTCCTGGAACAAAGGCTGACAACCTGAGACAACAGGGAGGAAGCCAGGTCCCGGGGACTGGCTCCTATAGACCATCAGGGACACTCGCTGATCAACAGCTGAGGTCCCCACAAATCAGGGTCTGAAAGAGAGGAAAGGCAGAGAGAGGTGGGGCGCGGTGCTCAGTCCACTCAGCAGGAAGGGACTGTTTTCTCTACTTAAATAAGGAGGTGACTCAGCAGAGCCCCTGGGAATGGGAATGGAGCTGTAGATGCTTAGCTGAGACCCTTGCTGGGTGTGACCTTTACAAGGCAGAAGAGGTTTTGCTGAATCTGGGTGACTTAAAACGACATGTAATTGGGCCCTTCAAGTGCTGTTGCAATCAAGAGGACATGGAAGGATAAAGCAGAGAAGAGAGTTTGTCCAGGTCATTGGAAGGCAAGATTTGTGTCGAGCTGAAATTCCTAAGGGGAAAATGGCAGGAAGACAGATGCTAATTCCAGTGAGCGTCACAGAAAACATGAAGTGATAAGACAGTACAGATGAAAACTAGGAAGCTTGTGGATGGTTTCCACCTCTGGCCCAAGTAAGCTGTGTACGTTTTTCCCTGCAGGAAATTGTGTTCGGGGTGGGAACTACATCTGGGCTGGAATTTTCATAGCAGCTTATGGAAGGACAGGCAATGGCAGTGATCACTTTCACAGAACCCAGAGTCTGGCTGGCAGACCCAGGGAGCCAACTCACGTGGCAGGCGATAGAACAGTCCTGCTCCCCGTGGGCTCTTGCCTGTGCTCAACACTTGAGCTAGCCCATCAGGAGAGGACAGACGCTGATCAGCACCATGGCAACAGTGCCCAAGGATGAAGAGACAAAATAGTTAATGGAGAATCACTAAGCCATAGAAAACTACATTAAGTAATCCCTTCTATCCATGCCATTGTAGCTTGTATGCTTGTTTGAGGACACAAGTAATGGAACTTGTTTGAGACAAGTAATGGAAGTGTTCTCATGGACCTCACTAACATCTTTCTTTAGTATCCTCTTTTAACTGCTGACCCGAGATCAACTAAAACGTGCTTGGAATGGATGGTGGTGGCCTGAGAAGTCCTGCCCACCCTCTACAAAAGGGCTTCATCACAAAGGTGGTATAATGCTAACATGAGTGCCTTACAGATTTTGAGAAGCATCTGAAAAACAGTAAAACCAGCAGCAAAGAGTCTAAAGAGGGTGTCCTGCATGGACAGAAACATGCCAAATGCTATGAGGGTGCCAACTAAAACTTCCAGTGCCGGGGTGGGTTACTTCCCTAAAAGCTGTTTGTTAGGAAGGGTCCCCAAGTCATAAGGACTACTGCCCCTGCTGCTGGTTACATGTCAGAACCAGATGGTCGGGTCTTCCTGATGACGCACTACAGGCTTTGGTGCGGAACACGGAGAAGTCAAGCTGGAACCCAGCTGGAAGCTCCTGTGCTAGCTGGCTTTGCTGCTGGGGAAGGGCTGCCATGACTAATTCTACTGGCCTGCAGACCCCGAGAGCTGCACTATCGCACGGCCAGGCAGGCTGTGCCCAGTGGCATGATAGCAGCAGCGACTATGATGAGTGCAGCCAGCAACTCTCCAACTGGGTTTCAGGCTTGTCCCACAGAAGAGGATTCACATCTGGTCATGTAAGTCAGGACGAAAACTTGTGGCTGGGAAGGCCACAGCCTCTGTGTGTGTGTGTCATTTTGTTGAATGGATGTGTATACCTGTCAAATGACCTTCTAAACCTTTGTGTTTATGCCCATAGTTTATTATACTATTGGCCTTGGTTGTAGAGTTAAGTGCCATAACAACGAAATGCTTCCAAAAGGAAAATAAGGCTCCTACACAGATCACCTTCCCAAGGCTAAAGGAATGCTGCAGTAGAGGGAGTGAAAACAATGTAAGAGCCAGAGGCCAGGGTTTGATGTGCTGGCTCTTCTCAGGCATTCCACGGCCCTCCTCCTGCCATCCTGGAGAGGAGATTTCCTTGTCCCCGAAGCCATGGCAATATGGTGGTGCTAGATCTGGGTAACGGAGTAGCACAGGACCTTTAGCTGGGGTTCCACATTACTCCCTCCTGTCCACCCGACAGCTGTGACCTGGGAGACACTAGAGTATACAGAAGTGGAAAAAGTTAACTAAAAGGGAACTCTGATGCAGCTTCTATGAGGCTGCTAAGCATGATGGGGTGTACTCTGTGTTAATGTGGGGGGACCATCTATGCTCCTATAAGTAACCTCTCACCCTTGCCCTATAAATATACCCAACAAACTCATGGGTCCCCACGAGAGACCCTGGTAGACCCCTTTGTTGTTGACGCCCTATTTGAGGTGAACAGTTCACGTTTCCCCAGGAAAAGGTCAGGTAGCAATGAAAAAAGCCCTGGAGAAGAAACAGGAGCTACGGTCTGAGGGACACGAGCTAACCTGCTCAGAGGTGGTTCCTCCAGACGCCATCCTCAGACTACCTACACCTCCGTCACCACCCTTCCACTTCCGGCTCGTTCTTCCTAGCTGACCAACTCTTAAAGACAGGAAATCATGTGTGTGTGTGTGTGTGTGTGTGTGTGTGTGTGTGTGTGTGTGTGTGTGTGTGTGAGAGAGAGAGAGAGAGAGAGAGAGAGAGAGAGAGAGAGAGAGAGAGAGAAAGAGAGAGAGAGAGAGAGAACGTGCGTGCATGTGTGTCTGGGGTTGAACCCAGGACCTGAAGCATGTACTTCCTAATAACATGGAGTATCAGGCCTTTTCAGCTTGTCCGTTTCAGTTTTCAGCCCTAGGTCACTGTAAACACTGTAGATAATTACAGCAGAATCCTACCTTATCAGCACTTTTCTCTTGGAACTTTTTCTTTTGAGACAGGGACTCATTGTGTATCCCTGGCTCCCTGGAACTTACTATGTTAAACAGGCTGACCTTGAACTTAATGAGATCTGCCAGCCTCTGCCTCCCCAATGCTGGGGTTAAATAGAACACTTATTTCTGTGTAAGAGTCCAACTACTCTTTATGGTAGAAATGGAACAGGAATTGAATTAGGGTTTCTAGTTAACCTTTATACAGATTCATACCGAACACAGAACACATGTTTATAATCCCAGCACTCAGGAGGCAAAACCAAGAGGCCAGCATGATCTACACCATCACACCCCGACATGAAAGGGCTGGGCTCTGAATGTGGTAGTGTAGAGACCCTGCACTTACACAAGGCCTAGTGGGGGAGAGGGAGAGAGAGAGGGAGAAAGGAGAGAGAAAGGAGGAAGGAAGGAAGGAAGGAAGGGAGGGAGGGAGGGAGGGAGGGAGGGAAGGGAGAAGGAAGGAGCGAGCCTGATTTATACTATCTGGGTCATTTATTTGCCTGTTTTTCAACAGTGCTGGAACTGAATCTCACACATGCTGGGCAAGTCTTCCACCACTGAGCTACATCCTCGGCTCTCTTGAAATTTTATTGTTATCTTTTATTTTATGTGTATGGGTGTTTTACCTGCATGTATGTCTGCGTACCACCTACATGCCTGGTGTCTTGCAAGGCCAGAAGAGGGCACTGGATCCCCTCAAACTGTAGTTACAGATGATTGCTAGATACCTTGTAGGTGCTAGAAATCAAACCCAGGCCCTAGGTCCTCTAAAAAAACGGGGCTCTCAACTGCTGAACCATCTCTCCAGTCCCATACCTAGCTCTCTTTACTTTTTAAATTTTGAGACAATCTTGCTACACATCCCTTGAACTTGTGATCCTCCTGCCTCTGTCTCCCAAGTGCTGGGAATACTATAGGCATTATTTTACTTGGCTGTTCTATACTACTTTGAGATTTATTTATTTTTTTTAAAGATTACTTAATTTTTCATCATGTGTGTATGTGTGTAGGTACCTGTGGATGCCTGAGGTTGGAGATCCCCAGGAGCAGGAATTACAGGTGGTTTAATTTTAAGCTGCTTGACATGAGTTCTAAGAATTGGACTTGAGTCTTTTGGAAGAGAAATATGCACTTTTAATTGGCAAGCCATCTCTCCAGCCCAATGTTTATTTTTTTATTTAATGTGTACGGCCTGCATGGATGCCTGATTACCAGACATGTGCAGTGCCCATGAGGCCAAAAAGGAGAATGGACTGAACTCAGGTCATCGGGCCTGGAGGCTCAAGTCCTCACCACTGACATAAGCAGGAATGGAGTTCTGCTTTTTTATTTTATGTACTTATTTTTTATGTGAGGCGCTGGGGAGTAAATCCAGGGCCTGCACACACGACAAAACCACCCCACCATTTAGATATGTCCCTACTCTATTTAAACTTGCTAGACACATATCACTTTTGTACCTACATTTCAGTCACCCTTAAAAGCAACACTATTTCCTATTGAGAACCATAAACTTCCTTCAGCACCTCACCTAGCACAGGGCAAAAGTAAAGAAAGCCACATGCTCTCATTCAGCAACACTGGAGTGACTGACTTCCACACGGGTCAGACTGACACTAGAGATTTAATTAAGCACATACCAAGAGTTTTTCTGCTTGGATTAACAAACTTGTAAACTTGTCTGCCTAACATCTTAAAGAATATCGTGGAGCAAGAAAGTACCATTTTTACCAACCCTGTGCCTCAGATGCCAGGCCTGGGAAAGAGAGCTTTTCTGAAGCAAATCTACAGCTGCTTTTGTGTCTTCCTGCCTGGCTTGTCTTTGATCTGTCTGGAGTTAGCTGAAGACCTAGGCAGGCCATGAGCCAGGTGGGGACTTACGAGAAGTTGAGCATAGGCTGGCCCACATGGGAGATGTGCACCTCCTCCAGGTATTGGAAGGGCTGCAGTGTCGGGAAGGTACCAACTCCCGGCGGGTCAGATAGCCAGGTACCCAGCATCCAGGACAGCGGCTCCACCACTGGGTTCATCTTGGGAGGCTCTGAAAACGAGAGGACGGAACAGTAAATGACTTGCTTCCTGCAGTGCTTTTCCAGGCTTTGGATGGAGACCCACACGCCACTGGAACATACTTCCGTCAGAACAGCCACACAACCCTCCAATGCCCTGTGGAACCTCTGCAGTGCCCAGAGTCTGGGTCCTGAGGAGAATGAAAAGAGGAGTACCCTCCTCCAGCCCCTGGCATCCTGGGGTTGGAATGTAGTAGGTGGGCTACAGAATCAGCTGTGAAAAGCAGAGGGGCTGGAGAGGGGGGTGAGGCTGGAACTGGAAGCTGGCAGCCTCTAGGAAATTGTACTCTTCCTTTATTCAACTGTGCCTTCTTCAGATCCACAGGGCTCAACTGTCTCCTAAGTGTGAAGGTGGCAGTCTGAGGAGCTGGAAGCAGGGGTGAGTTAGTAGGGCAGGCTGCTCGATGAGGTGGAGGTGAGGACAGGGCTGCGTGGGCTCAGCAGGCGCTGCCTGTGGTTAAGTCACATGACCCTAAGATGTACTCTGCAGGAGGTTGTGTAGGGCCCGACAAAGACCCCCAGACCGATTCCCACACGTGGCCAGGACACTTCTGGGACCTTTCTAGGACTTAAGTCTGAGTGCTGAATCTGGAGTTTGGAAAGCAACTCAAAGGAAGACAGAACTGGAGATGGACAAGCTCATCCGTCTACCAGGTGGATTCTTCATCTACCAACTGACATAGTTCCACTTCCAGAAATCAACAACTGACAATGTGCTCCAAGACAGCTGGGCAGGGCTGGCCAGGACAGCCTTGGGAATGACTTGAGTTTCGATATCACACAGCTCTGAACTGAAAGAGTTGGGAAGACTATCCAGAAAGGGGAAGACCTTTAAAGGAAGAGAAGACGACTGATAGTTGTCTTCTACCATGTGGGTGCCAGGAATCGAACTCAGCTCAACAGACTTGGCAGCAAGTGTCTTTGCCCACTGCGCCATCTGGGCAGTCCTCTAAAATGTCTTTATTGCGTTGGAGAAACGGCCTAGCTCTTAAAAGCACTTACGCTCTGGTGGAGGCCCAGAGTTCAATCCCCAGCACCACATGGCCATCCAAGATTCCAGTTCTAGAAGACCTGATGCCGTCTTCTGACCTCCTCAGGCAGCAAGAACATGCCTGGTGCACACGCGTACATGCAGGTAAAACATTTTTACATAAAATAATATATATAAGTGCCACACAAAATTTTAATTTATTACTTTTATTTACATATATCTGTGTGTCTATGGGAGTGCAGCAGGTCACTTTCTGGACCTCTTCGCTGGATCACAGGCAGGCCAAGCTCCCATCTACTCCCTATATTTAGGGTGCTGAGTTAGCCTCCACATCTCAGTTGAAGCCTCTACCCCAAGGGGCAGGGGTCAGCTGAAAAACACTCCAGGGAGGCTTTGTGACCTCAAGCTGTTCCAATACAGGGCATAGAGAACATAACACACAGGTGCCTTGCTCTGAGGGGGCCCTTTGCAGAAGCCAGATGAGCCTAGCAACATCCAAACCACAGGGGACTGTGCATGGAGAAGCGTGGCTGGGTGTGTGGCTGGCCTGAAGCTAGTCCCTATGCCTTGGAGTGTCTGTGGGAAGCCATGATGGACATGTGACATCTTGTACACTGTGCTGAGGAAATACCAGTTCTCCCTTACAGGTCTTCTCACAAACCTACTAGAAAGCACACATGAAAGCAAGTCCTGTCAGCTTACTGCCTGTAAGTGTGCTGTGTCTCTCATGCATGATTAGCATGTCTATGCTACGAATATGTACGTGCTCTATAAATACGTATGTGCTGTGAGCGCCTATGCCCGACAGTCAGCCGTCTTTTCTCCATCCTCTTCCCCTTTATTTTGCTCCCCGTTATGAGCCTTGGCAGGATAGGGATGATCTATGCTGCCCCCTAGGGTGGGAGGCTGGCAACAACAGGCAGCACAGTCTCCTGATAGGGCATATTCAAGACAGGGCGAGGCTGTGTAGTAACCCACGGAAACACCTTGGCTTCCTCAGGAAGGGCTCAAGCACCCTCTCAGGAGGCAGAGCTGCACTAATGTTCATGACCCACACCTGGTTCTAGTCACATACTCCAGCTCCAGACCCAGATGCCCCTTCCCAGAACCAACTATGCCTGTTCCTATTCCCAGTGTCCTCTGCTGCCCCTCACCTCTGCCTGGCATTGCCTTTATTTTAGATTCCCTTGCTGTGGAATTATCCTCCTGTACACTGTAAATTATGCTGTGACTGGTTTAATAAAGAAGCTGGCTGGCCAACAGCTAGATAGGATAAGGTTAGGTGGGAAAACCAGACTAAGGACACTGGGAAGAAGAAGGGTGGAGTCAGAGGAGTTGCCAGCAAGACACGGAGGAAACAAGAGGTGCAAGATGAAAGAGAGTTAACGTCACGTGGCAGAATGTAGATTAATATAAATGGGTTAAGTTGTAAGAACTAGTTAGTAATGAGTCTGAGCTATCAGCTGAGCATTTATAATTAATGTTGAGTCTCCATGTCGGTTATTTTGGAACTGGTGGGTGGGAAAGTCCGAATAGAGTCCCTGTTAGGAGTCACTCTGCTCCCTCCTCCTGAAGTTTCTTCTGTTTCAGTCATTACTGGGAGACATGTTCCTACAGCAGAAACAAGCTCAGAGCCCCTTCACCCTGCTTCCAAGGGAGGATGGTCCTCAAATGTCAGGAGAGAAACACAGACCAGGAGAGGGAGGAAAGGGAAAGACAGAAGAAAAAGGTAAGGCAGGAGAGAGCTGATCCTGCTGTTTCTTCCCTCCAATCCGTCTAAGGATCTGTCTGGGATGCATAAAGTAAGTCAGCACCATCGCTGCCTCTCCAGGGACTAAAATAATTTAAAAGGGGAGGGTGCTCACTGTCAGGCATGACAATCTGAGTTGGATCCCTAGAACCCACATAGTAGAAGGAAGGAACCAACTCCCCCAAGTGGGTGCTGGATCTGAACTCAGGTCCTCTGGAAGAGCAGTAAGCACTTCTAACCACTGAGCCATCTCCTCAGCCCCTTTGGGACAGGTCTTACTATATGACTCAAGCTGACCACAGGTCTTTCTGTTCAGCTTCCAGAATGCCTGGATCATAGGGATGAGTTATCAGGACTGGCTGCTATACTCAAAATCCTGAGCAAGGTGTTGCTTCTGCAAGACTATAAATTTACTCCATAAATCCAAAAGACCAAACAGTGAGATGAGTAAGTCTATTTCAGAGAAGCTGAAAGATGAAGCAAAACCACAGAGCAGTCTAGTTAGGAAATGTTCTTCATAATATTGGGCACTGAGCTCCTGGTCCCTGGTTGGTGGTGCTGTTTGGGGAGGTTTGGGAGGTGCGGCCTTGCTGGAAGAAGTCTGTCACTGGGAGCAGGCTTTGAGAGCTAAAACTAAGGCCACTTCCAGTATGCTCTGCTTTGTGCTTCTGGCTGAGGATGTGAGCTCTCAGCTTCCTGCTCTGGCCACTGTGCCTGCCACCTCCCTACCATGAAAGACTGCTATCCCTCTGGAACCATAAGCTCAAAAAACTCTTTCTTCCATAAGTTGCTGTAGTCATGGTGTTTTTATCACAGCAATGGGAAAATAACCAATATACCCAACCAGTAGCCAAAGGAATGTAACAGTGACGATATGGAAGCACAGGCAAATGGAGCATGCTGGTGTTTCCCTTCAAGGGAGACATGCTGGCGTTTCCCAGAACAGATGTGGGCAGAATGCTAGCCCAAACGAACAAGTGAAGTCCAAACTATGGGACACACACACAAAAAAAAATTAATTTTTTAAAAAAGGTGATAATGGAGCAGGATCCAACAACAGCTCCACCCCCAGTCACAGGTCCTACAGAAATTAAGAACCCACCAAAGTCAGACTTAACTATCTGTAGCAGCATTATTTACCATAGCCAAAAGTAGAACTCACATCCAATGCCTGCTGAGTGAGATGCACTACAGCATGTCCAGACAATGAACACTATTCAGTCATAAAAACAACTAGTTACCAATTGTACAACACAGGTAAGCCTGGGTGAAAGAAGCAGACTCAAGAGCAGGTTTTACCTGGTTTCACTCTTGTGAAATGTCCAGGGCTCCCACTACAGAGAGAAAGCAAGTCAGTGTTTCTCCATGGCAGAAGGTACAGGGCCAAGTGACAAGACCACAAGGAGAGAACATGGGTGGTAAGTATCCTGTAGCTGACCTTAGCTTCCAGCATGCCCTGCTTGCTGCAGACCTGAGGTGGCCAACTCCGTAGCACTAGAGATGTGGCTGGTCCAGACACATCCACAGGCTTCCCAAAACCCAGTCCAGAAAAGTAATTTCAGTATTCCAGAACTTTAAAACTATTGGCCACTTAGTGAAATGACAGTGTTTTGGATAATGATGTCAAAATAATTATTGAAATTAGTTATACTAGTTAAAGTAGTTATTAAGAAGTTAAAGTGCCGGGTGGTGGTGGCACAAGCCTGTAATCCCAGCACTTGGGAGGCAGGGGCAGGTGGATGTCTGTGAGTTTAAGACCAGCCTGGTCTACAAAGCGAGTTCCAGGACAGCTAGGGCTACACAGAGAGACCTTGTCTTGAAAAACAAAAAACAAAAACCCAACAGTTTAAGTTGGGGCTGGAGAGATGGCTCAGTGGAGACCTGAGTGGCCTTACCGCCCAGCACGACTGCTGTCCTGCTGGGACACAGCTCCACTGTCGCAATATTGCTAACTTCAGCACCTCAGGAAATCCAGAAATACTGATTTCTGAAGAAAAAAGACTCGTAAATGTGGACACCGGTGAGTGGTGTGAGTCCCACACTCTCGTCCTGGCTGCCTGGCCCACTAGTTAGTCACAGCGTTGTGGGGTGTGGCATCCTACAGCCTCCACGGTAGCTTTGCTGTTCCGTCTGTGTATACACTGTGCTCTCTCCCCTGCTCCCCCCTTCTTTATCCTTTCCTCTGCTGGGTAGGGACTGAAGAGCCCCCGGCTGTTCTGGACCAATCTACATAGCCCTCAACTACACCTCGGAAGAGGGTTCATGCTGTTCAGAGTCATCCTGGGAACAGGTTCCCAAAGCAACACTGCTACGGGAACTACCCCACTGAGGAAGTATTCAGTTACCAGCTCAACAAAAGCAAGGGGAACCGAACAACAGATCCTGACATGAAATACCTGTGAGAGCTAAGTGGGCATGGTGAAGCACCCATTAACCCAGGGCAGGAAATGTGCTTCTGCAAAGCTGGGCCAGGCTGATGAACCAAGCCCTCAGCGCTAGAAGGTTTTCATGTAGAAGCAGGGGTGGCTCCCTGAGTGTCTGCTTACCTCTCCAGATGCTGCGTGGAGGAGCTGGAGAGACGGTTCAGTAGTTAAGAGTCTATTTTGACTCTTCTCCCAGAGGACCTAGGTTTGATTCCAACACCTACATGGTGGTTCAGAACTGTCTGTAATTCCAGTCCCAGGGGATCTGATGCTCTTTTCTGGGTTCTGCAGATACTGCATGCATGTATACATGTAGGCAAAACACTCATACCACGTAAGAGCAAAAGAAAAACCATGTGGAGACAGTTATGGAAACATTCTGATTAAGTGAGGAAAAAAGGTTATCACAAAGGGACAGACAGGAAGAGGGCGGCTGTGGAGAAGCTGGACATGTGGAAGTCCTGAGCTATTAAGGAAGAAAAAGGAACGGGGATGCTGAGGGGGTCTGGGGAGCTGAATGGCTAAGACTAGGTAGTCTAGCAGAGAGCAAGGCTGGCAGGGCACACTGCTTGGCCTTTGGCCTGGGGTGCAAGTGTGGGTTCAGTAGTCCTTTTCAACAACACTGCGGTTTGTTCCTTCTGGGCTAAGGGGATCAGCATGGCCAGGTAAAGCACAGGTCTTGTTTCATAGGAGCTCTGCAGGGCCTGGACAGGCCATGATTAGAGAGGGTTGAGGCAAATCAGCAAACTGCAAATCCAGGGCTGGCAGAACAGAATTATCAGAACCAGAGGTGGGGAAGGCGTTGGGTACCACAAGGTAAGAAAGTGGAGGTGTCCCAAGAGAGGTTGGGGAGGACACAAGCAAAGGAAGGGGATGGGAAGGAGGGCAGAGTAAAGATGTGTGGGTCACAAGGGTCTCAGGCTGGCTAGAATCACCAGAGCGGTCTGCTCAGCAGACGGGCACCTTGGCATGGTTTGTGCACCTACCTGAAAAGAAGGCAGGAGAGACTGCTTAGAGCTACAGCTTGCTGCCTTGCCCAAGATCTGGCTAAAGCCCATTAAGCAGTGCCTGTCAATCAATGTGCCATGGGAAAAGGCACCTCAGGCTATGGCAGCCACTTTATAAACAGGAGTTCAGCAAGTCCTTCTGGAGGAAGAACTGTACCACCAATCCTGTGGCATGAAGGTTCATGAGTTGGTCTGTGACACTTGGCAAGTGAAAGGAAACACTGGACGAGGAGATTCTCCGACAATGAGTGGGAAATACGTGACTGGAAGTGAAGGGCATACCATCTTATCTACACACCAGGATGCTCAGAGTGCCACGGTGCATAACCCACGAGTGCAGTGCAGAAGAGACTGAAAAGCGGCATGTCACCACTGAGCCCTGGCTCCACCTTTCAGCTCGCTGTCCTTAAAGGATGCCAATTTGGACAAATGACAGCAGGTGGGCACTAAACAACCAATGCTTCCATCCTGGCAATAAACTTGGACTACCCTGGATGGGCTGGCTCGCTCTCTCTGCTCCTCCACTACCCCAGATCCCTGCCTGGAAACTGCTGCCAGCCCTGGCCACTCTCCTTGCTTTCACTGAAGTGGGAGGCAGGGGGTGAAGACAATCAAACCATTCTATAACCCAAACATCCAGTTCCAGAGTCTACATGTGTTGAAAGCCATCAAACTAGAGCCCCAAGAACTTTGTGTTTTACTGTATATAAATTCAACTTCATTAGGAAAATAAAAACAAAACAAAAAGTCTAAGGATCCAGTCTATTTGTAACTTTCAATCTCTTAAAAAAAAAACTAGACTAGCTTTTCTATGAACTTTCTTTTGATTTAATTTTTCTTTTACTAAAATCTTAAGCTGCAAAAATAAAAATTTAAATTTTCTACAGTAAGTGGCCTAAACATTGAAAGCAGGCTTACCCATCCCTAAGTTTTCTGAACTCCGACACACTCCGTCAAGGTTCCTCAAGGTTATTTTCTGCCAATTGACGGGAAATGTGTGCACCTGGCTGTTATGGCATTGCAGGAAATGAATGCCAATCCAAAGAGAGCACTCTGGGAATTGTAGTCTTCTATAAAAGACGGCGTCTCGGAAGAATGTGGAAGACAAAGCCTGGGAGTTGGCAGAATTTTAGAGCTAAGGAAGCTCTGGAAAGTGAGCTGCATCTTGAGTCAGGATGAGGCCAGAGAGTTAGCTGGCCCCTCCAGAGTAAGGAGTGAGGACCCCACCTCTGTTGTCCCCACTGGCTGGAGCTGAGGGAACCAACTCACTAAGTCGGAAAACATAGGAGGCAGGCACAGAACAGAGGCCGCCGTTTCTTCAGGAACATCTGCCAGGAGCTTGGGCTCCCGACATACTTTTCTGTCTTCAAGAATGCTGTTCTGCTTAGCTTAGCTTTAAACATGGGGGTTTTCAGTCTGGCAAATGGGTCCTGGGGCCTGGTCACAGGAAATGGTTAGATACACTTGCTGGGACCTGGGGACAAAATCCTTCATGGTTCTTACACTCCCATCCCTGCTTTGTTAGCAATAACAGTGTTTCCTGGTGTGGCAAGCAGAGAAAATGACACTAATCATACAGTACTGCAAAGTTACAAAGAAACAACAACCCAGCCGAGGCCGGCTGCTCAGTGCACTGAACTGGGGAAGAGACGCATTCCAGCGGGAGGCCAGGGTCTGGGTCCCACCAGCATCAGGACAACAGCAAGGTCCAGTTGATCGCAACAGAACAGGGCACACACAAGAACAGGAAAACCGGAGAGGAGGAATGGGAAATAGAATACTGCTAGAGAACTCAACAAAACATAGGAAATGGGCGCTAATATTATTCCCTGCAAAGATTATGCTTAATTATCTAGTTATTCCTCTAATATTCCTATTAGAATGAGAGACTCTGATAAATGGTTAAGTTTTCTGTTTTTGTTTTTTGTCAACCTGACACAAGCTAACATTATCTGGGAAGAGGAACCTCAGGTGAGAAAACGCCATCAGAACGCCTGCAGGTAAGTCTGTAGGGTCTTCTGAAAGCCCCTTCCTCTCCAGGCTTTTTTGGCCATGGTACTTTATCACAGAAGTAGAAACCTAAGACAGCTAGTAAGTTATTAAAGTTAGTAGCTTGCTCACATATTAGCAATAACCAAATTTAACAATGATAACTTCTAGTCTCAACTCTAAAAGTAAATGGCTGTAGTATGGTGGCCTATCCCTGTCATCCCAACATTTGGAAGATAAAGGCAAGAAGACCGCCAGAGTTCAGTCTGAGCTACACCAGGACCACCACCAAGACAGCCAGGATTACATTTCTTTTTTTTTTTTTTTTTTTGGTTTTTCGAGACAGGGTTTCTCTCTATAGCTTTGTGCCTTTCCTGGAACTCACTCTGTAGTGAGGCTGGCCTCGAACTCACAGAGATCCACCTGGCTCTGCTTCCCGAGTGCTGGGATTAAAGGCGTGCGCCACCACCGCTTGGCTGGATTACATTTCTATTTAGAAATGAGAGAGGGGAGGTGGGAGGTAGGCATGGTGGTGCATGCCTTTAGTCCCTGTACTCGGCAGGCAGGGGCAGGGCAGGGAGATGTCTGTGAGTTCAAGACCAGCCTGGTTTATGTAGTGAGTTCCAGGATAGTCAGGGCTATGTAGAGAGACCATGTTTCAAAAACAAAACAAAAAACCCGAAAAACCCACAAAATAAATAGCGATCCCATTTCCATCTTACAAGAAATCAGGAACCAAGTCCACGGACAGCTCCCTAATATAGAAGTACAGCCCAGATCAGAGTTCCTGGGTGGAAACCACAGGAGAGCGAGGTGGTGGTGGAGCGTGTCGTTAGTCTCAGCACTGGGAGGTGGAGGAGGAGGATCTCTGAGTTCGAGGCCAGCCTAGTCTACAGAGCGAGTTTTAGGATGGTCAGGGATACACAGAGAAACCCTGTCTCGAAAATCCAGGTAAATACAGAGAAAAGGAAACTACAGGCGTTAACAGGTTGGCAGGAACTTCAAGTGATTTGCATGATGTAGAAGGTAGAGGGGCAGGCCTGAACCTGCTAGGGGCTACAGTCCTGAGTTCCTCACCCATATTTTCAAGGAAGCCTACCTGTCTCCAGGAAAACCACTAAGTTCACACTACGAAAGGCAAGGGGAAATAAGAAATCACTTCATGTCTCTGATGGGGCAGCTATTATAAAAGGATTCCAGAGCTTTCTCCCCAAAGAGTTACAATGCAGACAGACTTTCTGGGGACTTTACCTAGGGGAGGACATTCCTTATGCTCCCAGCCCTTCCATCTCACCCAAGGGGTGTTGTAAAAAAGATAAGGAACAGTCTCAGAAGGTCATGGCTCAGAAACACAGGTCACTCCAAGTCTGACGTCAATCAATCTGAGATAAGCAGATATTTCGGAGGACATTACTCAGCCATATTCCTGCCGCAGCCCTGCTGACCAGGTCAAAACTCAAGAGTCACAATGCTGCCCTTCCGAAGTATGAATTAGAGCTCCTTTCACCCCATACCACAAGAGAAAGGGGCTACTTCCTTCTGGGAGCCCCCTTCACACTCAACACGTGACGTAGGGATGTGACAGCCTGTGCAGGTGAGTCAGTCCATCTACTGTGAGGACTCAGCAAACATGTGGCTGCCATACTTGTACCTGCTATTACCCTTCCTGACGGACTCCTTCAGGCAGCCAGGGCCTCACTTCTCCAGGACAGTGAGTTGTTCTCCTTCCTCTAACAGCTCATCTGTGGCCCTACCAACTAGACGGCTTTAGCTATGGTGTGAAAGCACATTTTATCTGAGGACTGCGAGGCCATCTCTTCACCCGGGGATGTTTAGGAGTCAGTGTGGTGAAGCTGGGTCTCACCCCGCCCCATGGGAAGATGTCCAATATACTCAAGGGGCTTTCAGGGCAAACCCTGCCCCTCCAGGAGGAGTTACGGTAGCCTTGCGTCCTCTATCTCCGCTGACCCACTTCCAGAATGTCATTTCAAAAACTAGCCAAGTTTGACCCTCAGACTCTCAAAAAGGAAAAACAAAACAAGACTAACCTTTCTTTCCTCTGTAACAAAATCTGGCCTTTGAATTCACTCCTAGACCAAGACTGCTGCCCACTTAATGGCACTGTAACTGTGCTCTTCAACTAGGTCTCTTTTGCCATAGTGTAGGACTCAAGACTCTTTTTTTTTGAGACAGGGTTTCTCTGTGTAGCTTTTGCCCCTTTCCTGGAACTTGCTTTGGAGACCAGGCTGGCCTTGAACTCAGAGATCTGCCTGCCTCTGCTTCCTGAGTGCTGGGATTAAAGACGCGCACCACCACCCACCCGGCCTCAATACTCTTTATATCCAAGCCTTCGTGGCCTTGTTACAGGACCCTCAGATCTGAGAGGGATGTCATATGTGTCTCACCAAACAATTATTATTATTGAGACCAAGTTTCTCTGTGTAATACCCCTGGCTGTCCTTGAACTCATTTTGTAGAACAGGCTGGCCTCAAACTCAACAGAGATCCTCTGCCTCTCCAGTGCAGGGATTAAAGGCATGGCCACCACCCCCGCTGACCAGTTTCTTTTCCGTTAGCCCCTGCTCAATCTCTGGCTTATCAAACAGCAGCCACCCTTTGCCTTAATAACTCTGCTCCAGGAAGCCCATGAGGTTTTTACCATGAAAAGTCAAGAAAAACCCCATGTCTGATAGTGTGTCTGCCTCCTACTTCTCTCCCTTCCTTCTCTTCCTTCTTCCTTCTCTACTTCAGCAGAGCTCCCTCGGAACTCATAAGGAACCTGGATAACCATCTCTCTAAAGATTTTCTACCAACACCAATGAGCTCATCTCTTTAACCTTAGTCTATGTAACAAGTGACCCCTGACCTTTCTGGCGTCACATGGCCCCTCTCACTGTTTAAGTTAACCTGTGTCGCTGAGATTCTGCTAAGGGCACACTCTGACTAAATGCAGTCTCTCCTCCCTGCCCTTTCACCCCCACTCCCCCATTCCCCCTTTTTGGAAATAGGGTCTCATGCAGCCCAGGCTGACCTTGAACTCACTATGAAGATAACCTTGGACTTGTGATCCTCCTGCCTCCACTTCACAAGTGCTGGCATTACAGAGCATGTGCCACCAGGACCTGGCCCATTTATTCAGAGCTGGACACTGACCCAGGCCTTTTGCATTCTAGGCAAACTCTTCACTGAGCCACATCTCCAGCCTGTTCTGAGTTCCTCAGAGTGTCACAGCGCTTTCATCTAACTGCCTTCCTGGTCCCGCTCTTGCCTGAGTCTATCACTTGGCGTTATTTTTTATTCTCCTTTAGATACATGCTATGTGATGTGTTTATAAGACAAAGTACCCACAAAAGGATTGAATTCAAACTGTCCTGTGAATAGAAAGATGCATATAAGCTTAGTCCTAACTCCTTTTAATTTGTAAGGTGTTAAAACAAAACAAAACAAAACAAAACCTAGGGCTGGAGAATTGCTGAAATAGTTAAGAGCACTTGTTGCTCTTGTAGAGGACCCAGGTTTGGTTTCCAGCACCCACATGGTGTTTCACAACCATTAGTAACCCTAGTCCCAGGGTATCCAACCCCCTCTTCTGACCTCTCAGGGTGGTAACCCCTTTTCTGACTTCTGAGTCTGGTGAACATACATACATATAGGCAAAAGTCATACACATGAAACAACTAAACCTAAAAAAAAAAAAGGTTTTAATCTAAAAATTAGTTATTTTAAGTCTGTAAGAATAAAGGGTTAATTTAGCACTATAAAAACAATGCCAAGCCCAGCGGTGGTAGCACACACCTTTAATGCTGGCATGCAGGTGGATCTCAAGCAGGCAGATCTCTGTGAGTTCAAGGCCAGCCTGATCTATAGAATAAGTGTCAGGACAGCCAGGGCTGTTACACAGAGAAACCCTGTCTCCAAAGAAAACCAAAGCAAACAAACAAGCCACCAGATAACTTCGGTTAGTTATTAAAAATTTTAGCTAGTAATAGTTGTTTGTTTACTACTACCTTCTAGCAAGACCTTTTTCTGTAACAACAAAAAGTGATCAGATGTGGCTTGTGTCCAGGCTTTTATTACTGCAAAAGAAGAGCTTACATTCTGTCAGGGATTTTATAAACGAAAGTATGACAGAAAGAAACAAGTGTGGGAAAGAGAGAAAAGGTTGGATGCTCAGAAACACCTTTCTGATAAAAAGTTCATAGTTTTGAATAAAAAAAGATTTTGTGGGGCCACTGAGATGGTTCCGTGAGGCGAGGTGCTTGCTGACAAGCCTGATGACCTGAGTTCAATCCTTGGGACCCACATGGTAAAAAAGAGAACCAAATCCTACAAGTTGTCCTTAGACCTCCACATGTGTGCTGTTGCGCATGCATGTGTGGGCACACACACGTACACAATTTAAAAATAAATGTAATAACAACTTTTAAAAGGGAGGACTCGATGTTTTATACAAACAATTAGCACTGAACTAGTGTCAGAAGACAAGTGGTGTTATAAGATTTCCTACCAACAAGACAACCCTCCTCTTCCCCATTCAAATATGACTCCACACAAACAGCCCTGGAGACTTCTCTTAACTGCTCTTAAGTAGTCATTTCCCCTCAGGGAGCTATTCTTTATTAAAACAAAACAAAAAAAACAAAAAACACCCTACTTTTACCCCATTCCTTGGGCTCATCATTTCTAGCACAACACCTAACATCACCAAACACGGAAACGAAACAAGGACTTCGGCAACGGGCCAGTAGGCAAAAGTGCCTGTTACCAAGCCTGACCACCGAGCTTGATCCCTGGGACGAACTGTAAGCTGTACCAGAGCACTTACTCCACACGTGTGTGACATACTACACACACACACACACACACACACACACACACCATAAAATAATTAAAAAATGCTTCTAATTCTGAAGCCAGTGAAATCGCTCTTCAGAGGCAAGAAAGAAAGAACTCTTTTTCAAGTAAAAATTGAGGAAATGTATTCCAAATAGACCTTAGGTCAGAAACTCAAATCCAAGAAAAAAAAAAAAATCAAGAGTAATGGATGCAAGATAAAGTCTCTCTTCTCTTTTTGCCACACTTAGGGTCGAACCCTAATTAGGGCTCTGATTTTCTTAACCTTTTTTTCCCCTTCTTTTTTGAGATCAGGTCTTACTATGTAGTTCAGATCGACTTTGAACTTGTATCTTTTTGCCTCATACTCCAGAGGCTCAGGCAAAAAGTCAAGCTCAAGGTTAATGTGACTGCATAGGAAAAGCAAGGAAAAAATATGTCATGCTAACGCTCAGAAGCTAAATGAGCTTCTTAAAAGGTGGTGATGGAGGAAGCCTTTAATCTTAGCACTTAGGGGGCAGAGGCAGGTGGATCTCTGAGCTCCAGGCCAGCCTGGTCTACAGAGGCATCAAGACTAAACTACCAGGCATAGGAGGGTATTCCATAAAAATATGTCTCAACTGTCACAGAAGTGAAGGGACCAGACCTTAAGGTGAGTCCTTACCAGCAGAGCACTGAAATCAGGAGACAACCATGACAGGAATGTTGGAGAAGCAGATAGCTTCAGTGACCTCTGCCAGAAACGGGCAGATCTAACAGGGGAAATAAACGTCAGTGATGCAGGACCCTAACTGACATCTTAAGACTGCTCTATCCAACAACGAACTGTATGTTATTCTCAAATTCACACAGAATAGTAGCCAAAAAAGGTAACCTCCTGGGCCGTGAAATAACAGACGTAAATATCAGCAAGGTGAGAGGGGGGTGCCCAGCCTTGCTGCCCTGCTCAGCACCCACCTTCTCAGGACCTCCCACATGTGCCAGCCCAGCTCTGTGAACGCCTTCCGGGCCTCAGTACAGAGGCAGGGGTGATCAGATCATTGGTTGTTGGTGATTAACTCAGTCTTTGGCCCCTGCCCTCACTTCCACCCCTCCAATCACATGGTTGGTCCTGCCTTGCCCGTCGAGGACAAGACCACATTAGCACAAACTCAGGTGTGCCGGGCAGGGCCTCAACAGACAATGCTGCTCTCATCCCTACCACGCAGTTCCAAAGGAGCCCTGGGCCAGGATATTCCTTATTGTATCATAACGACACGTAGGGGTGGGGAGGAGCCAGGAGCTTTCTCGCTAAGCTCAGGAGCAACACAAAGATGCTGATATGGCCACTGCTTTTTAGCATCGTCCTGGAAGTCCCAGCTAGTGCGAGAGAAGAAAAGGAAATACACAGAGTAAGAAGGAGAAACAGAAACAGACTGGGAAGCAAAAATAAAAGTGTCCTTGCCCATCAATTATCTGACTGTAGAAATTCAGGGAATCTAGAAAAAACTTCTGGGAATAATGTGCAATTATATTATAGCAAGGATTTAGGATACAGTGTTACATATAAAATTATTCACTTTCCTATGTGCTACCAATAAACAACTGGAATTTTATAGTTAAGCCTAAAATAAAATTCACATTTGCATTAAAAAGGGAATATTAGGTATAAATCTAACGAATTATTTATGCACGCATTTTAAACATTAATTTAGTGTCCTATGTGCATATGTCCGTGGGCACCTGTGTGCCAGTGTGCAACTGGAAATCAGGGACTACTTATGGAAGTCCGTTTTCTCCTTTCCACCTTGTGGGGTCTAGGGATGAAACGCAAGTCATCAGCTTCAGCCTTGGCAACAAGTACCTTTCCCTGCCCAGCCATCTTATTTCATAAAACATGCATAGGTTTTGAGGGAAAGTACCAAACTAGGTAAATAATAGCACAGAACCTAAATATGAAGAGGTATTATGGAGAACCACATTGTTAATATGTCCATTCCTCCCAACTTGACCTACAGATGCAGCCCCGGGCCTGGCGGAGTGCCATCAGATACTCTGGAGACAGTGACAGAGTGGTCGAAAAGAACACATGGGGAGGGTCAAGGCATCTGAAATAGTTACCACCGCACTAAAAGCAAAGCTGGTGAAGCATTCCACTTCCGGGTCTCACTCCAATGCTACAGCAGTGATTGTCTTGGACCACAGACCCAGTGTACAAACACAAAGCTGGAAAACTGGAGGGTACGGAGAATATCCAGGTGACCCTGATTCAGCGAAGAGCTTTTACAAGTCATAACAAAAGCATGACCCACATAAGAAGAAACTGATAAGAAAGAATGAGCAGGGCCCTGGCAGCCCACTCAGTTCAGATAAGGAAGAGCTCCTTTCTCAGGGAAAAATAGAAAATAACACAAACAGACAGAAAACCAAAATGAAACTAAATAAAACCAAAGTAAGCTGAGAACCTGTCCTTTTCATGGGGTCTTCTAAATTCCCAGGCTGGCCTCAAACTCCAGGCAGCCCTCCAGCATTGCATGGCCTCCCACTCTGCTGCACTTGGGGCCCTACCTTTGATGAGGCCTTTTAGACCGACAACATCAGTACTCAACAGGGATGCAGTAGTACAGATCTGACCCTCATCTCCAACGAAGGGACAAAGCAGTCCTACTACAGGAATGGTCTGCAGGCAAGGAACCCTGCCAAGCCAGAAGGGTGGGATTTCCAGTCCACCACCTCATACACACTTCCAAGACAAAATGAAAGATAGATAAGGAACATTTACCATTTTCTGAAGGTCTGGATTTGCATAACAAACTCTCTTTAATCCCTTTTTCAGGGTGGGAACGGGGTAGTGTTGAGCAGCAGAATGTTCAGATTTCAGAAACAGACTGACTTCATTCAGACTGGAGCTGGCCCAGTGGTTAAGAACACTGGCTGTCTTTCGGAAGACCTGGGTTCAGTTCCTGGCACCACAACGGTGGCTCACAACTGTTTGTAACTCCAGTTCCAGAGATCCAATGCCCTCTTCTGGCCCTGTGGGGGCATTAGGCATGCACAGACATACATGCAGGCAAAACACCATACATATAAAATAAAATGAATAAAAAATAAAATTGAAGCCAGGCGGTGGTGGCACACCTTTAATCCCAGCACTCGGGAGGCAGAGGCAGGCGGATCTCTGTGAGTTCGAGGCCACTACAAAGTGAGTTCCAGGAAAGGCGCAAAGCTACACAGAGAAACCCTGTCTCGAAAAACCAAATAAATAAATAAATAAATAAAATTGAAAACTTCCATGGCTGGGGACATTGCTGGGGGTAGCACGTGCGTGGCACACGCAAAGCCAGGGGCACCTCAACCAACCAACCAGCCAGCCAGCCAGCCAGCCAGCAAAGAGACAAACTTCCGCTCTGCCAAAACCCATTGTTAAGAGAACAGACAGATCAGATCGGGAGAAACTATGCCTTTGCAAGACATATCTGAACTACACAAAGAGCTTATACAGCTCAACAAAAGGGAGAGAACAACTTAATTACAGATGGGCCTGAGAGCTGGAGATTTATCATCACTAAAACACTTGCCTTGAAAGGGAGAGCCAGAGTTTGACTGCTAGAACCCACACTAAAAAAAAAAAAGCTGTGTGTGTGGTGGGACAATTGTAATCTCAGTGGTCAGTTAGCCTAGCTTACTGTGTGTGTGTGTGTGTGTGTGTGTGTGTGTGTGTGTGTGTGTGCGCGCGCGCGCGCGCGCGCGCGCGCTGATATATGAAGACAAGAAGCCCTTCAGTCAGCTGGCCTGGAGTATGCAGAATGGCAGAAACAAGAGAAACCCTGCCTTGAAAACTAGGAAGATGGAGAAGTGACTCCTAAAAACTGTCTTCTGATTTCCACACATGCACTGTGGTATGCCAACTAACTCCCTCCCTTCCTCCCTCTGTGTCTGTCTGTCTGTCTCTCTCTCTCTTTCTCTTCCCCCCCTCCCACTAATGATAAAATGTAGAAAACCAGAACACTAATAACTGGAAGTAAGATGAGCAGTGGCAGTCAGAAGCCCTAATAGGCTCCTGAAAACTACAGGAAAACTACAGACATTTTCTGGGAAGCAACTTGAAGTCAGGGTCTGAGAGGCTGGAGGATAAGCATCCTGTTCCAGGAGAATCTGCCATACTTTTGGAGGGCAGTCTGATCCAGCCTCAAGCCCACAGGCCCAGATGCTCCATTTGGCGTAAACTGTTCATGAGTAAAGGGCCTGGCTGATAAAAACTATTGAACAAACTTATCAATAGCCCTCTTCACTTCAACCTAAGAAGGGACCAAGGCAATCCTCCTCCAGTGAAGGAACCCATCTGAGCAGAGACTAGTGAAGGAACCCATCTGAGCAGAGACTAGTCAGAGCAAGAAACCAACAGCAGGTTTGCTGGCAGGCCTGGGACAAGGTGGGAGTCCTCTCAAGAGCTCCTGCTCAGAACCTCAGGTCCGGTACAAGGTGGGAGTCCTCTCCCCAGAACTTCCTGCTTTCCAGCAGACTCCCAGGCCTAGGAATAGAGACACGGCCAGAGACTGCCTGACCCCTGTTCACCATCCCACTTCCAGGCTGCTGGGCTCTAAGTCTCACACCTCCCCAGGGCCTTCCTTGCAGGGGCCTCACCATTGAAAAACAGGCCTCTCCCCTAGGGTCATGGCCCTTTAGGCTACTGTCTACTTACTATTCTCCCCTCAAGGCTAACTGGTTTTTAAAAAAGCTACTGTCTCTGACCTTGTCAAGGCTCACATCTCCTCCACTACCCTGACAGGGCTCCACCCCCACACCCCCAGTGAGCCTGGAGACAAAGCAGCACCTTCTCCACACAGCCTCTTAACCCCTTCCGGAAATGGACCAGCTCAGACCCTCCCTCACCCAGTCCTCTACACACTCTGATCTCACACCTCAATTTTAGGCTGGGTCCTGTTTGGAGCCCTGTGCCGGTGCCTGAAAGCATCCTAAGCCCAATTCCCCTGGCAGCCTGTCCCAGGCCTTGGCTCCTGCGGGTGAGGAGGGACTATCCTCCCCGACATTGCTTTCCTTCTCAGGCCCCAGCCAGCACCTCTGCCTGCGGCTTCCTCTGTCTCCAGGCAGCTCTTGGCATGGTCCCTACACAGCAGAGGGCAATCCCCTACCTCACTGAGTAATGCTGCCTAAGACCAGCCCTCCTTTTCCAGCACACCAGACAGAATGAGAAACAACAGAATTCCACATTTGAAAACCTGAGCTTTTAGGTCCAAGAACACACAAGAGTGACGAGATCCCCAGCAGGACCAACAGGCCAAAAGAACTCTTACCACTCTGGAAAGAAGGCAACGACAGTAGAACTGGTGTAAGAGGCAGGTACAGGGTAATTCCTTCAAATCAGACTAAAGAGCTGAGTTTAAATTCAAGGGAAAACAAAAACAAACCCTGTCAATCAAACTGGCCCTCTCTCAAAACCGCACTACAAATGAACTTAAAATAAAATAAAATAAATTACCAGACACTGGGCATGGTGGCACACGCCTGCCTTTAATCCCAGTACTCAGGAGGCAGCGGCAGGTGGATCTCTGTGAACTGGAGGCCAGACAACCTCTATGTACAAGTTCTAGATCAGGCAGTGAGAACCTTCTCAAAAACAAACAAAAAGGGCTAAAGTATGGCTAGGTGACTAGGAGTACTTGCCCTTCTGGAGGGCGCTGGTTCAAATCCCAGCACCCATGTTTGATAGCTCACAACTACATGCATCTAACTTCAGGGAACCCACTGTCCTCTTCTGGCCCCTGCTAATAAATTTAAAAAACAAAACAAAACAAAAAAAAAAAAAAACCTAAAACACAAAATCCTCTAAACCACTAGATATTTCCAAAGAGGACAAACTTAGATACATAGATAGTGGTGAATAAAGTAACCAGCAGAATATTAATTTTAACGCTTAGTATTTAATGGTTACTTGGAGAGGTAAAAATACAAGCAGTATAAACCAAAACCCTATACTATCTGACCTAGGGAGGCTAATACATGGTAGCTGATCAGCTCTATACAGTCACAGAAAGATGAATGCTACACATAAATGCATTCATATATTATATTATTTTTGAGATGGGGTCTCATGTAACCCAACATGGTCTTAAAATCTTGACTTTCTTGTCTTCCCGTCCCGTCCTGAAGGCATGTTACTCCCACACCCAGCGTTGCATGTTTGTTTTTAAGACAGTAACAGACTGGGCACGGTGGCTCATGCTTGCAATACCAACACTAAGGCCAAAGCAGGAGGATGGATGAGTTTAAGGCTGCCTGGGTCACACAGCTGTGCTCCAAGCTGGCTAGAGCTGTGGTGTGAGACCATCTCCAAACCAAACATATTAACAACAAAAAAGGGAAAGGCTAACAAGTTAAAAAATAACATTTCCAACTTATTGATAATGATAATCATAAGTAGATTAAAGTACTTTATAAAACAACTCTTAAAGTCAATTAGATTTATTTATAAAATAAAGCAACATGACAAGACTGAAATTAAGGGGACAGAAGTAATACGTAGGTGGGTGTGGTAGCCCACACCTATAATCCCAGCACTTGGGAGGACAAGGCGGGAGGATCAGTAGTTCAAGGCTAGACTTAGCCACACTGTAAGAGAGGAGAAAGGAAGGGAGGAGGAGGAAGCCTTGAACTAGAAGCAATGATGCTAAATCTTGAGACTCCAACTACTCAGAGAACTGGAGGTTGAGGCAGAACAGAAAGTTGGAATGAAGCCTGAGAAACAAAGTGAGAGGGAGAAAAAAAAGAGGTCTTTCTATGAGAGAAAGGTTTTCCGTGCTTGTGATCATCAGGAAGACATACACATCTAACAAGGCTTGGAATCTAAAGCAACAGCTGACAGATACTGGCAAGTGTGGCGGTTCAGGTGTATAATCAATCTTGGAAGTGGAGGCTGAAGGATAGATAGCCTTATGTTCAAGGCCAGCCTGGGCTACATAGTGAGACCTGATCTCAAAGACTGACCACAACCAGTAACTTGACAGAAGCACAGGAAGACACAGGCAGCTCCGGAATGGCAGCAGGGTGTTCAAGAGAGTGCCTCACCTTTCCAGAAATCAGCTGACTTCGGACCTTACCGTGGTTAGGCAAGAGCTCTGCTGACTCACACCAGGCCCCAGGGCTCAGTCTCAGCCCCAGGAGGAGAACAATGGAACCAGCCAGAGGGGAGGGCACTTTCTTCTGAACTCAAGTCAAAAGTCAAGACACTTGCTGCAAGTGTGACAACCTGAGTTCAAGCCACTGTGCCAGCCACAGTGAAATCTCGACATTTTCCAAAAGCAGGCCTAAAGACAACATAGCGTTAAATCTCATTATAAAATTGAAAATAACTCCAAAAAAAACTCTCCCCTCTACCAACCTATCTATACTTCAGGACCATCGCCACCATTTAAACAGCTCTAGGAGATGACAAAGTATTGGTGACGAATGAGAATAAAGTAAAGCAAATCCAGAATAGGCCCACAGGTAGAAAAGACTCACAGCCTCAACCTCAGCTTTAGGTTAGGAAATTTTCTAGAAATTTTAGAATAAGTAAAACCAAAACAAGGAGAAAGAAACAATAGAATAATAACAAGGGAAACAATGCAGACAGAACCAGGGCTAATTGTTCAGAAAGGTCTGCGCTAGTGGTCACAGCAAAAGGGTACCAAAAGCAACACAAAAGCAGTACACCAGATCAGCGTGGGATGAGGCTGCTCTTCCGAGGATGCACCTCAACTCTCACAGGCTTCGCTATCTCCAGAGGTTCAAGGCCCTGGAAGCTCTGCTCCAGCAGACAGGGCCATCATACCTGTACTAGCAAATGCTGATACAGACAAAGTGAATGTGGTCAGAAGAGTTTTCCATATGCACTGAACACTATCCACACTATCCTCACTCTGTAAGGAATACCTATGAATCAGAATTTTTTTTTTTCCTTTTTGGAGTCCCATTATACATCCCTGGCTGACATGGACCTATGCGGACCAGGCTGGCCTTGAACTCACAGATCCACTTGCCTCTACCTCCTGGGTTCTGGGGATTAAAGGTAAGTGCCACCATGCCCAGCCTAGAAATCACTTTCAAAAAGTAAAATAAAGGGCCAGGTGAGACAGCTCAGGAAGTAAAGGCACGTGCTGCCAAGTCTGACGACCTGAGTTCAATTCCTGGGACCATGTGGTAGGAGGAGAAATCACGCCCCAAACCGTATGTATGCCACAGCACTCTCCTGACCCCCATTTACACACAAAATAACAAATAAAAAAAATAGTAAAATAGTGGGAGAACCAAAAACATAGCCAATTAATATTTAAAACTTACACACCAATTTTTAAAAACACCAACAGAGAATAAAATTTGGGAGGTATGTAAAAAGTTTTGTTTTTTTTTTTTTAACTCAGATAAATGGTAATTATCCTGTCTCAGCCCAAGTGCTTGAAGGACAGGCATAATGAACACTTGGTTTATCTAGCATTTAATCTTTATAGAAGAGGGCCACCGTGATGGCTCAGCCAGGAAAGGCACTTGCTGCCCAGCTGCCCCGAGTTCCATCTCTAGGACTATCACGGGAGAAATGAGAACTGACTCCTGAAAGCTCTCTCTGACCTTCACTCACATCTCAAAACTCAGCCTTTAGCATTCAGTCCTGGGATTACAAGTATGAGAGACCACACTCAGCTTTCCTAAACACTTGAAAAAGAGTGAGTTTAGCCAGAAGGTGGTGGGGCACTTTAATCCACCACTCTGGTGGCAGAGGCAAGTAGAATCTGTGAGTTCAAGGACAGCCTGGTCTACACAGTGAGATGTGAATGAAGGTCAGAATAGAAGACAGCCAGAGAAAGATAGCGAGACCCTGACTCAAACCCTAGCCCAGCTCAAAAAAAAAAAAAAAAAAAAAAAAAAAAGTATTTGTATGTTTTATTTTCCTTACGATCCTTCCCCCTTCAATGAAAAAAGCCTTTGAGCCAAGCATCTGAAACCTTGCCTGCTGACTTGATTTTTTATTTTTGTTTGAGACAGGGTTTCTCTATGTCAGTGGCTATCAACCTGTGGGTCGTGACCCCTATGGGGGTTGAAGGATTCTTTCACAAAGGCTGCCTAAAACCATCAGAAAACAGATACATGCAGGGCAGTAATGGTAGACACCTTTAATCCCAGAGCTTGGGAGGCAATGGCAGGTGGATCTCTGAGTTCAAGGCCAACCTGGTCTACAGAGAGAGAGTTCCAGGACAGTCATGGCTACACAATAAAAACTTGTCTCAAAACACCAAGGAAGAGAAAAAGAAAAAAAGGATAGACAGATATTTACATTATGATTCATAACAGTAGCAAAATGACAGTTATGAAGCAGCAATGAAAATAAGTTCATGGTTGGGGTCACTACCTGAAGAACTAACTGTATTAAAGGGGTGCAGCATTAGTGGTTGAGAACCACTGCTCCAGGTAGTCCTGGCTAGCCCGGAGCTAACTACATAGAGCAGGCTGGTCTCGAACTCGAACAGATGCCTCCTGGGTACTGGGACTAAATAAAGGTGTGTGCCACCATGCCTGGCTCCTTACAATGCTAAATCTTTATGTACACAGGCCTCTCCTGTGACTAGGGCTCCTATACCCTGGGCTCCCTGGCCAATGAGCGCTCTCATGAGATCACGAGGGACGTGTAGCCCACAGAGACCCAGCACACAGCAGGAAACCCCTTGGGAGGCAGGGGAGCACACTGGCTGAGTACTGACCGTGGCTGGGGGGCAGCAGGCCACTTAGGTAGGGGAGGTAGGGGAGACTGGCTCTCCGCAGCTCCTCCAGCTTCTCCTGCAGCTTGCGAACCTGGCTGTCGGAGCGGCTGACCCTCTGCCGGAGGCTCTTGAGCTCTCCGTTCTTCTTCTCGACCTGCTCCCGCAGACAGCACACCTGGCTCTTGTTCTGCCGGGCCGAGAAGCAGTAGGAGTGCAGGGAGTCGATGAGCTTGCAGGCCCCCGAGGCCGACAGGATGACCTCGTTGATGGACATGGGGTTGGCATCACTGTGCTCACTCTGCACAGCCTCTGCAGCTGGCTTTGGGGTCACATCAGTCGGAGGGGCGGAGGGGCTCTGGGAAGCCTTCTGAGGGGTTGCTGTGAGCGAGGAACTTGGGGGACTCTGGGCCACACTATTCCCACTGCACCTTGGCTCCGTATCTCTCTTCGGCCTCTTTCGGTCAATGGGCTCACGGGGTACAGATGGCCTCTCTCGAGTGTGCTTGGAGGAGAAACTGTAAGAATGAAGTGAGCCAATGAACTTGCAAGCTCCAGACCCTGGGGGTGTGAAGTCGTCCATGGAGATGCCACTCTTGTCTGCCCCGCCTGCGTCATCAGAGGAAGAGGCCTTCTGGTGGTCAGCCTCTGTAGCAGACATTTCTGCTTCTTCCCGGCTGCTGGCCAGGGGGGCGGCCAGTCCAGCTCCTGAAGTTCTTTCCAGGGACTGCCCCTGCTCCTGACTCACAGCACCTGGGGTGGCCTTGGGGGTTGCATCACTCTGTGGAGAAGCTCGCTTCAACTTTCGGGACTCGGGCTTGGCCATGGAGGTATCACTTGAGGGCAGGGGGGGAGCGACGGTTCCTTTCCCTGCCGCTGAGCTTGTGTGGCCCCTCATGGTCCCTGTGGTCTTCCTCCTAGCATGGCCATGGCCTCCAGCCCCCCTCTTCTTCTCCGACAGGTGGAAAATAGAGGGCACAGCTGTGGGCTTCAGCAAGCGATGCTGGTCCTCCAGTCTCTTGGAGAAGCTGTCTTTGGTGAAATGCTCACTGCAGAGGAATGAGTACTTAGTGGGGGTCCAGTTATCCCTCTGAACGGCCTTTAACCACTGGATCAGCCGCTTGGAGTCCTTTAGGGGGAACCTGCAGGACAAACCACAAAGCACTTAGAATTACTGAGATGCCTTTCCCTAAAACTGTCATCGATAAAAGCAAATCAAGTATTTTTGCAAGCATCCAAACCCATACCGATGACATTCACTTAAAAACTCGTAAGGACTTCAGGACCATCTTGCAGGTCATTACTAATCTTTCAGCTTTCACCCTCAATATCTACTCCACGACTAATTAGGATCACACTTCAAGAAAGCCCTACTGTATACCTTTTAGGACCCTGAGTTTATAGGGTAGAGAGGAATGAAGGATACTCCTCCTAGCTGTGGCAAATCACCCTGGGCACAAAGGATGCTCAGAGACAGCAGGAAATAGCTTTCACAAGTGTACCACTGACCAAATCATCCAGCACCCAAAAAGCAGGGTAAAGAATGCTAAAACCCAATGAGAAGCCAGGCGATCGAGCTGGGAACAAGAAACCAGGAAATCTCTCAGAGGCCAGCTAAACAATCACAGCTGAGGCTCAAGTGGCTGAGGCTATAGGGAACAGCTTTAGCATAAAGCCCCAAAGCTCCAGCCAGGCCTAATGGTACAAGGCAGGGATCTTGGTTACTCTCAAGTAAGAGGATCACAAGTTCAACATGTGCCTGGGCTATACTAACTAAGTTCAAGGCCTACCTGGGTAACTTAGTGTCTCTTTAAAAAAAAAAAAAACCAGAAAACAAGAGCCAGGTGCTGTAGTATATACCTGTAATTCCAGCACCCAGGAGGTGAGAGGGGTGACTGAGACGTCAGTGTCATCTTTAGCTACATGAGGACAGCCTTAGCTGAAATTCTGTCTGGGGGTGGGGGGGACAAAGGAAAAGGAGCTGGGAGAATAGCACTTGGAAGACAGAGGCAGGTGGATCTCTGAGAGTTCAAGGCCAGCCTGGTCTACACAGTGAGTCCCAGAATAGCCAGGGCTATGTAGAAAGACCATCTCAAAAAAAGAGCAACAAGTCGTTAGTGGTAGTTCATGCCTATAATCCTATAACCAAGCACTTGGGAAGCAGAGGCAGGAGGATGGCCACAAGTCTGAGGCCGGCAGAGACTATAACAGAGAGTTGTAGGCCAACAAAGCAATTCAATGAGACTTTGTCTCAAAACACCAAAAACAAACAACAGAAACCAAAACACCCCCAAAATAAAAATGTTAAGTTTATGTTGTATATTATGTAATAACAGGAAAATTAAAAAAAAAAAAAAAAAGATGCTCAACAACATACTTAGTAATGTCTTCCCTCATCTAATGAAGCTATTTAAGGATCACTTACGAAGGCAGGATCTGTAGGGTTGGCGGCCGCGATCAACTGCCCAGAGCTTCACCTGAGGACTTCCAGCCCTCAGGAGGCAGCTGTGGACAAAGACTAGCCCTAACAGGATGACCTGGACATTCTAAGCAACGTGACCTTCTAACCTTATTTCTCAATGTTTTGTGAGCTTGATTCCTAAGAGTTTCCCCGCCCCCGATTCGGGCACCGTCTACCCCCATACCAGGTTAGAACATCGGAATAGCCAGCAGCAGTCCTTGCCACCCTGCCTCATTTTCGAAAATCGTTAACAAAACTTCTGGTGCATGTTTTAACCGAAATTGTTAAGGAAACATTCTGGTTGATTTATTTGTTAAGGCTGTTTAACGTTACTAGGTTTTGTTCTGAACCAGACCGTAAAGACCCAAGACTTAATGTAACCCTGTGAACTTTCAACAGGCACGTGCCATGCCCATCTTCAATTTTTAACACCAAGTACTAAGAGGTGGCACGATGTGCAAAGTGGCTTCTAACGCAGAGCCCCTTCGCTCGCAGTTTCACTCCTGTTGAAAAATCACAGGAGAGGATCAACTGAGATCGGGGGAGTCTTGAAAGCCTTAGGAAGGCGCGGCCCGCCCCGGGGCCACCCGAGAACCGTCCCGAAAGCCCTTCCACGGTCCTCCCGCCAGCCTCTGCTGGAATGCAGGATGAGGGAGGTGTTCAGTGCCAGTGTCCCGGCCGCAGGACCCCCGTAGGAGAGCGATGAGGGCTAAGGATGCAGGAAGTAGAGCTGCGTGCGCCGGGCCGCACTCCTGCCACACACCTCCAGACGGGCTGCCCCGCCGAGGCAAGAGCGGAGAACTGCTCGAAACCTAAGAGCAGGATTAACCCGAGAAAGCGTCCTTGCGGGATGCTCCAGAAACTGGCAGCGCCAGCCCAAATCAGTGCGTCGCGGGTTGGTTGGAGGTGGCGGCGGCGGGGGCCTCCGTCCGCTTTACCCGAGGCATGGCCGCGCTGGTCCCCAAAGCCGGCGGTCCGGGCCAAGGTCACAAAGCTCCACGACCCGTCCACCTCCCTCAGTTACGCTCGGCTAGCCGGCCCCCCACTCCCGGTCGCCCGAACCAGGTCCACCGCGCGGCCTCAGTTTCCCCGCGGGCCCGGCCCGGGCGGGGGCGTGGCGGACCCGGAGGCGGGCCGCGTACCTGTGGAAGGAGACAGCGCGCTTCTCGCCTTTGCCCTGCCTGTTGGAGCAGTTCACGGCCGCGCAGCAGATCACCATTGCGGGCCTCGGTCGTGGGCGCCGCCAGGCTCCGGTCCTTGCCGCCCGCCCGCTGGTCCGACCCGCCCCGAGGGAGCGCGGCGACACAGCTCGGGACGTGGGCCGCGGCCGAGCCGTACGGCAAGATGGCTGCGCGCTGCCGCCCGCACCACGCTGCGCCCGGGCGGCCGGACCACGGCGCGAGCGTCGCGGCCGCAGCGGGCGGCGAGTCCGTACCGAGACATGCGCGGGGGAGCGGTCTGTACGGAAAGATGGCTGCGCCGGACGAGCGCCGCTCGGGCCGGCTCCAGGGTGCTCCGAAGTGGTGGCGCGGTGCGGGGCGGGGCGTTTGGGTCCGGTCAGGAGCCACATGCGTCGGGGCCCCGCCCCCGCGTCCCCACCGCCGTACGGCGAGATGGCGACGCCCGCGCTTCCGCTGCGCCGCGCTTGGCTCCCGCGGCTTCCCGTCGCGGTGTCGCGCAGTCGTCCGTCGGAGCGACACTACGGTCAGTCGGCGACCGGACAGGGAAGATGGACGCAGGTGAGGAGGGCGGGCGCCTGCCCTGTCGCGGGCGGGCTCCTGAGGCCGCCCGGTGGGGCGGAGGCCGGGGTGTTTAGCAGGGCGGGCCGCGCCTCCCCGCAGCGCTCCGCACCCGGTTCGCGGGGGTCACCCGTCCACGCCGCGGCCTCCGGCGCCTCGGAGGCCCTCGGGGAGCGCCCCAGCCTGTGGGCTCCCGGCTCTGGGCGGGAGGGCAGCAAGCCTGGGGGACGATCAGGGCGCGGGCACAGTGGTGCCCGGGGCGGACCCGTGCGCCGCGGAGCTAGGCCGTAGCCTGCCCTAGTGAAGGAGCCGAGCTCTTTAACTTCTGTCAAGTTGGAGGCTGATGTTCCAGCATCCACAAGATGCACATCTTTTGTCTTTAAAGTTCCGTAGCCCGTGTAGGTGACCCACGCATCTGTTTCTGCCGCTGGAGACAGTGATTCGGTCACATCCTACTTTGACTTCTTGGCGTCCTGATGATACCGGCTTAAGTGTGGGTGTTGTTTTTTAACTGGCTCTTGCTTCCGAAGCTCCAGAGAGAGAGTGTACAGGTCTTTGTTTTTCCTGGCAAGCTGTCTTGGAGATGTAAATCTACCAAATACATCGTTTGCTAATAGACCTAAAAATACCACACACACACACACACACACACACACACACACACACACACCAAAGATTCTCTCTTTCATCCCCCTCCCCCCAGCAGCATTAGCGTTTTCATTTTTTTTAAAAATTAACTTTTTAAAGAACTGCTTTGCCTTCAAAAATCCACTCCTTTGTGAAGGAATCCTGCCACCTGGTTTAAGTGTACCTGTCTTGAATGGCAGTGCTCTTGATGTTTTTCCTCTAACAGCTACACCATAGATGCAGTTGGCTCTTGGGAGTGATGCCTCCACATTTCAGTAGTTTGTGGCATCTGTCTCTTCAGTGTCTTAAAAGGCTGGAGGAAGCAGGGACCTTGACTCCCCAAGAAACATGAGCCAGGTGTAAATTTATGAAGTTTATGTGTGTGTGTGTGTGTGTGTGTGTGTGTGTGTGTGTGTGTGTGTGTATTAGAATGAAATACTGAAATTGCCGCAATGCTTGCTGGAGGTATGGAGTGAATTATTTAATTACCCCCTCCCTTTTTTTTAAAGTCAATGCCTCACCATGTAGTCTTGGAACTCATATGTAGACCATGCTGGCCCCAAACTCACAGAAATCTGCCTGCTTGTGCCTCCCCAGTGCTGGGATTAAAGACCAGGACCACCTCAACTCCACTTTCTTTTCAGATATTTTCTAGATACCTAAAGCTCTTGATATGAAATGTTTAAATTAAGATGGAAAACGCAATTTAATAATAGTCAGTTGTATTACCTTTAATGTGTAAAACAGTCCAGATTAAGTATATAACTGCACATATGTGATGTTTTTCTGTCGGCTTACTGGCTGCACATGAATCTACTGTTATATTGATTATTGTCTGTGGCCTCACAGCCCCTCAGCGCCCCGTACCTGGCCACTCAGGTGGGTGACCCGGCTCTGCTGCAGCTGTGATATTTAGGTTTAAATTGAGTCTCTTTCATTCTATTTATCAATAAAACTCAGGAGTCAAAGGCTAGGGTAAAACCTGCCAGCTCAGAGAGGCTAGGTAGCAGCTAGCTGATTTTTTTTTTTTTTTTTTTTTTTTTTTTTTTTGGTTTTTCGAGACAGCGTTTCCTCTGTGTAGCTTTGCGCCTTTCCTGGAACTCGATTTGGAGGCCAGGCTGGCCTCGAACTCACAGAGATTCTCCTGCCTCTGCCTCCCAAGTGCTGGGATTAAAGGCGAGCGCCACCAACACCCGGCTGATCTTGCTTTTTGGCCTCTAATACCCTGCTATAGACCCTCTCCCAGAACCAAGAGGAAGCTCAAACTCCAGTCTCCTGTGTGTCTTCTCTATCCAAATTGCTGGCTTCTCTATAGCCAATTCTGGTCAGCTAGTCACTGGTTCTGCCCTCTGATTCAAGGTATAACTCTATTGGGCAGCCTCAGGAGTGTTAGAGTGCTATCAAAATATCTCTCAACATATGGGACCTCAAGTGGGTATTGAATGCTGCCGAGAGATCAAGCTCGAAAAGACATTTGTGTTTGAAGACCTGTGTTAGTACTGATAAAAACATACAGTTTTTTTTTAGGGTATGATGGGGCAGTTTTTCTCCTGATATAACGCTGGATAACCTTTTATAGTCTACCCTGTGATCCCTGGGGTCCTTGAAAATTCTGCCTTTCTCCACCATTGTAATATAGCAGTATGGCTTATGGTTGTTCCTGTAATTGTTTCTGTCTGTCTCTCTCTCTCTCAGCAGGATCTCTCTATAAAACCCTAGGTGTCCTAGAATTCACAATGTAGACCATGAAGGCCTTGAACTTACAGATCTGCCTGCCTCTGCCTTCTGAGTGCTGGGATTAAAGGTGTTCCACCTTACTTGTTCTTTCTATAAACTAATTTGTAAATTCCTTGAATGTCAGAGACTAGAAAAATGGACCCAAAAAATGCTATCTTGAGGTAGCTGACATTCTCTACAGGAGACCAGGAGTATGTAGAATTGGGTGGTGCTCATATGGAAGAGTGATGTGGGCCAAATTATAGGGGATTGGAATTGTAGCAGGATGACCAAGAAAAATCTCACTTTGAGCCGGGCGGTGGTGGCGCACGCCTTTAATCCCAGCACTCGGGAGGCAGAGCCAGGGGGATCTCTGTGAGTTCGAGGCCAGCCTGGGCTACCAAGTGAGCTCCAGGAAAGGCGCAAAGCTACGCAGAGAAACCCTGTCTCGAAAAACCAAAAAAAAAAAAAAAATCTCACTTTGAAAGTATATTTTTAATTTTTTGAGATTATAATTCATTATTTTTCCCTTACTTCTTCTCCCTCCAAACCATCTTACATTTATCCACCTCTTGCTCTTTGAAAGTAGATTATTTTTTTTATTTTTTGAAATAGGGTTTCTCTGTGTAACAGTCCTAGCTGTTCTGGAACTCACTTTGTAGACCAGGCTGGTCTGGAACTCACAGAGATCCGCCTGCCTCTGCCTTCCAAGTGCTGGGATTAAAGGTGTGCGCCACCACTGCCTGGCCTGTTGTTATTTTTTGAGACAGGGTTTCTCTGTGTAACAGCCCTGCTGTCCTGGAACTAGCTCTGTAGACCAGGCTGGCCTCAGACTCAGATCTGCCTGCCTCTGTATCACTACTGCCCAGCTGGTTATAGTTCTTTTCCTAGGGTTGGGGCTCCATGAGATTTCCCCCTTTGTAGCAAGCTTATTTGTTGACTGCCAGCTCACAAATAGTGACATGGAGACTTATTAGCTATGTGAAAGCTTGGCCTTTAGCTTCGGCTTGTCTCAGCTAGCTCTTTTTTTGTTTTGTTTTTGTTTTTGTTTTTGTTTTTTTTTGGAGACAGGGTTTCTCTGTATAGTTTTGGTGCCTGTCCTGGATCTCTCTGTGTAGACCAGGCTAGCCTTGAACTCACAGAGATCCACCTGGCTCTGCCTCCCGAGTGCTGGGATTAAAGGCGTGCACCACCACCACCACCACCACCACCACCACCACCACCACCACCACCGCCTGGCTCTATACTAACTTGTATTACCAACCCAAAATTATCTTTTAGACCTCAAAACATTTTCTTAGACAATTTAAGTTTTTATGTCTCTCAACCTTTACACCTACCTCTTTTGTGAGTTTCTTTTCTGAATGTGGTAATAAGGAAAACTGTTTCTGTAACTATCTAATCTTCAACCCCATCAGAGACCTGAGAAGGATATAATATTTATTACCTGAGTAAACAGGAAGTGTGGAACAAACAACTTCCAAAACTATAGAAATGATATTGGTGCCGGGCGTTGGTGGCGCATGCCTTTAATCCCAGCACTCGGGAGGCAGAGCCAGGCGGATCTCTGTGAGTTCAAGGCTTGCCTGGGCTACCAAGTGAGTTCCAGGAAAGGCGCAAAGCTACACAGAGAAACCCTGTCTCGAAAAACCAAAAAAAAAAAAAAAAAGAAATGATAGAAACAGTTGACTGCCTGAACAGACACCCAAGTTTCCTCTGCATCATTGGGGCATCTGCCTTTGACATATAGTTCTAGACTATCTGACAAACTTTTCTGTGACGCAGGAATTTGAAGGACTGCCCCACCTTGTCTTGGCAAAGTTCAGCAGTTACTTTCTTTTGTGTCCTGCATGTCCAGTTTGGACAGCACACTGTCAGCAGTCAAGGCAAGGACAGTTTCTTGTCCAGTGGCTAACTTTGCCACAAGGAAAGCAAACTCCAGATGGAGGTTCTTTGATGCCCATCATCCTTTTTTGAAGAAAATTGGTGCTGCCAGGAGCAGACATGTCTCACTGTTGTTAAAAGACTTTATGTTATTAAAACATTTTAAATGCTGTATTCTCTGTAGGTCTCTGATATGTTTTAAGACCACTTGCCTATCTAAAATATATCTCTGTTTGACCTTGAAAACATACCTAACATGGCCACAAATTTGAATGTTAGAGACGACTAACTGCTTACCTACATTTTTTTAATGATCTTAAATAGTTTGTAATAATAGCTTTTAAGGACTAGAACTTTACATTACATTTTAAAATGAACTGCATAGGTACAATACCTTAAACAAAAGTAGAAACATATATACAGTATGTTAAAATAAAAATAACCTTAAATCTATCAATATATAAAAATATCTTCAGAGTAGAAACATATATACAGTATAACAAAAATTCCTAAACAAGAGTGGAAATATATAATATATATAGTGTAACAAAAATAACCTTAAATTTGTATCAATATGCAAAAATCCATACCAATGTAAAATATTTAAGACTAGTAGTTGCTTTTTAGTTTAAAAGTAGATTTGATAATCTACCCATTTTCCTATCATTACTATACCCCTTCCATTGGTGTCATCCTTGTTCAGGTCTTTGTTTAGGCGGCTATGCTAATTAGACTCTGTGGGTAGCTTCTGACATTTCTAAGAGATGTGCTCTTACAGCAAACTTCCTGTTCTTTTGACTCAGAGTCTTTTGGCCCCCTCTTTCCTTACAATCCCTGAGCTTTAATTGCAGGATCGTCTCAGCCAGCAGCCTTGAAGCTGTTCTGAATGCAGAACTCAGAGGAAACTGCAATAGAGATGCTCTGAAATGGATCATCTGGGCATTCCATTCCCATCAGAGATTTTTCAGAAGGTCTTCCTTGATCAAACCTTATTTTTCTTAATCCAGAATGAGTCCACAGCCTCTCATTTCCTGTCTGTCAGATATAGTAGGCCCATGGGCCAAAGATGGATGCCCCAACGTTAAGAGGAACTTTGGATGACTGTCCAGGCAGTGAAATGTCCCTGTCATTAGGTAACATTTCTCCCTTCTTGGGTCTTTGATAGAGTTGAAGACTAGATAGTCACAGTTACAGTTTTTCTCAGTTATGATAAAGGATAAATTAGATACAAAACTTGAGACTCACCAAGATAAGATAGATAATTGTATTTTCTCTAATTTTGCCAGATGCAAATGGATTGGATATTGCTACTATAATTCTTACTTAATAACTTTTTGTCGTATATAGTTTTACTCTATTAAGGTTAAAACTTTCCTTTTTACTAGACAAAAAAGGGGAAATGTTGTGGAACAATCCTTTTCTACACTATGAATGTGTATTACTTTCATTGGTTAATAAAAGGTTGATAGGCCAGTAGCTGGGCAGGAAGTTGGGTGGGAAAGCAAAACTGAGAATGATGGGAAGAAGGAGGGTGGAGTCAGGGGAGACACCAGCCAATCACCCAGGAAGCAAGACATGATAGAGGACAGGTATAGCCACGAGCCACATGGCAATACATAGATTAATAGAAATTGGTTAATTTAAATGTAAGAACTAGTAACAAGCCTGAGCTATCATCTGAGCATTATAGTTTATATTTAGCCTCTGAGTTGGTTATTTGGGACTGGGCAGTCAGGACAGGAAATGTCTGTTTACAGTGAGGTCCTGTTAGATGTCCAAGTAGTGTTAATGGGCCTTTGGTTACATAGGCTGGGACCCCTATACTGAAGATGTACAGAAAGCTGTTATCGGATGAAATTGCCCAGGGTCTGCATGTGAATAGAAAATAAGAGAAGCCAGGGAGGGAGCCCAAGTCTGCTGGTATAGGAGATAGAAGGCCCAAGTGACCTGGATGGCCTCTCTACCTATTTCCCAGAATTATGTAAACAAACGTGTGTCACAAAGTGTCATGTCACAAAGTGTGTGGGTAGATGTGGGTCTGTGGAAAGAAGACTCAGAGGCACCTTAAGGATGAATTTAGCCTTTTGCGACTGCAGGGGGATCCAATCTTAAGGACTGAAACCTTTTCCCTTTGTCCAGGGCATTTTTATTTTTCTATATATTTACAGTGTAGCCAGTTGATTTCCACGTTCAAAACAACCTGAAAGAAGCTCCCAGTAATACAATACCAAGTGCAGATTCCTTGATTCTTCATGTACCACAGTTTCCCGGGTTTCCTGAACCAAGTTTTGCATAGGCCTTTGTATTCTTGAGAGACTCTGAGACAAGATTCATATAGGGCAACAAGAGGAACAAAAGGTGTCTGCTAAACAAAATTAGAGTTAGGTGCTACTCTCTGGCACCCCGGCCAGGGGAACCCCAGGGGCGGGGGTGGGGGGGGAATGCAACCACAAACATGCTCCTGGTTCAAAGAAGTACTGGTGACCACAGGAATGGATCGGTTGGTATAGTGCTTGTTTAACAAGCATGAGGATCTGAGTTTTGGTCCTTAGCATCTACATAAAAGTGAAGTGCAGCAGTCTATACACACATGCGTATGCAGCCCCTCATACACCTCCACACACCCCAAAATAACTAACTGGTTGTGGGGGTGCA
The DNA here is from genome assembly GCF_004664715.2 of Peromyscus leucopus. Taxonomy (NCBI): domain Eukaryota; kingdom Metazoa; phylum Chordata; class Mammalia; order Rodentia; family Cricetidae; genus Peromyscus; species Peromyscus leucopus. The sequence continues at coordinate 10,712,445 of NC_051074.1, forward strand.
TGCCTTTAGTTGCAGCATTCAGGAGGCAGAGGTAAGTAGAGCTCTGAGTTTGAGGGCAGCTTGTTCTACATAGTGGGTTCCGGGCCAGCTGTAGCTGTATAGTGAGGCTGTCTCAAAAAATAAAATAAAATACAAGGAGCTGGGAGAGGCAGCACCGAAGCAGCCAGGCTGTCTGGTTCTTACAAACAGAACCAGCACCTAATGCTTGTGTCTCTAGTGCTCACATGGTTTGTAGTCGGTGAAACAGAATTAGGACTATTTTTGTTCTGTTTTTTCGAGACAGGGTTTCCTGTGTAGCTTTTGGAGCCTGTCCTGGAACTCACTCTGTAGACCAGGCTAGCCTCAAATTCACAGAGATCTGCCTGCCTCTGTGTCCCAACTACTGGGATTAAAGACATGCACCGCTGCCTGGCCAGAATTAGGATTGTTGAATTGCCTATCTCTCTACTACAGACTGAGCATACCTAATCCAAATTCAATATCCAAAATAATAACTGCCAGCCTGATGGAAAAACTCCTTACTTGAGCTCGTATCAAAACATAGTCACACACTGGGGATGTAGCTCAGTGGTAGAGTACCTTCCTAGCATTCTCAATGCCTTGTCATCCCCAAACCACATTATTATTATTATTATTATTATTATTATTATTATTATTATTATTATAAAGGGAGCAGGCAGGGGCTGTAGCTTAGCTGGTAGAGTATTTGGCTACCAGTCACAAAGCCCTCGGTTAATCCCTAGTATTTAGTGAAACCAGGCATGGTATCCTATACCTGTGATTCAGATACTTCCCTGGAGGTGAAGACAGGTAGATCAGAAGTTTAAGGTCATCTTTGACTACATAGGGAGTTCTAGACCAACCTCAAATGAATGAAACGCTTTCTACAAACAAATGAAAGACATGAAATTCCCAGACTCTTTCTGCCAGGCGTTAGTGTGTGCCTGTAATCCCAGTACTCAAGAGCTGAGGCAGGAAGAGTATAAATTGGAGGCCAGCCTGGGGATCCTACTGAGACCATAGTGTGAAATATTAACATGTGTTACATTGTTTATTCTGTGGAACATTTGTTTAATGATGCAAAGGTGTGTTGCGTTCTTTTGTGTTGCATTTGTTTAACTCTGTGAAGCTGTGTTACTGTGCCTTTCTAAAACACCTGATTGGTCTAATAAAGAAATGAACGGGGGCTGGAGAGATGGCTCAGAGGTTAAGAGCACTGACTGCTCTTCCAGAGGTCCTGAGTTCAATTCCCAGCAACCACATGGTGGCTCACAACCATCCGTAATGAGATCTGGTGCCCTCTTCTGGCCTGCAGTCATATATGCTGTATACAAAATAAATAAATAAATCTAAAAAAAGAAAGAAAGAAAGAAAGAAAGAAAGAAAGAAAGAAAGAAAGAAAGAAAGAAAGAAAGAAAGAAAGAAAGAAATGAACGGTCAATAGTGAAGCAGTAGAAAGGATAGACAGGGCTGGCAGGAAGAGAGAATAAATAGGAGGAGAAATCTGGGAGCAAGAGAGATCAAGGATCCAGAAAAGAAGGGGCCAGCCACCCAGCTACACAGCCAGCTATTGAGTGAGAGTGAAAGTAAGATATACAGAAGAAAAGGAAAAGCCCAGAGGTAAAAGGTAGACAGGATAATTTAAGAAAAGCTGGCTAGAAACAAGCCAAGCTAAGGCCAAGCATTCATAAGTAATAATAAGCCTCCATGTGTGATTTATTTGGGAAGTGGGTGGTCAGGCTCCCCAAAAGAGTAAAGAGTTAAAAAAAACAACCAACAAGACCCTATTTTAAAAACTGGATATGGTGACTTATGCCTATAATCTCTCATCTGAAGAGGTTGAGACAAAAGGATTTCCACTAGTTTGAGGCCAGCCTGGGTTACATAGTCCAGTTTAGTCTGAGTTACAGTATGAGACTTGTCTCAGCAAAAACAAAACCAACAGCCTATCTAGTGCCTGAGCCTGTGACCCTAGCTACTTAGGGGGCTGAGGCAGGAGGGTCACAAGTTCAAGGCTAGCTTGGCCTACAGAATGAGTTTAAGACTAGCCTGAGCTAACCATTTTTCAAAATAAAGAGTAAAATAAGAGGGATAGAGATGCAGTTCTATGGTAGAATGTCTGCCTAGCATGTGTGAGTCCCCAGCACTGTAAAAACAAACAGGAAAAAACAATTAGATTGTTAAAACCACCATCACATTAAAAGAATTTTATGAAATTACTTTCGGGGGCTGGAGAGGTAGCTTAGCAGATAAAAGAACTTGATGCTCTGTGAGGGGGTGCTGTGGGATGTTCTGTATGGCAAATGTGCTGCTCTGATTGGTTAGTAAATAAAACACTGATTGGCCAGTAGTCAGGCAGGAGGAAGTATAGGCGGGACAAGGAGGAGAAGAATTCTGGGAAGTGGAAAGCTGAGTCAGAGACACTGCCAGCCGCCACCATGACAAGCTGCATGTGAAGATGCCGGTAAGCCACAAGCCATGTGGCAAGGTATAGGTTTATAGAAATGGATTAATTTAAGATATAAGAACAGTTAGCGCCGGGCAGTGGTGGCGCACGCCTTTAATCCCAGCACTCGGGAGGCAGAGCCAGGCGGATCTCTGTGAGTTCGAGGCCAGCCTGGGCTACCAAGTGAGCTCCAGGAAAGGTGCAATGCTACGCAGAGAAACGCTGTCTCGAAAAACCAAAAAAACCCAAACAAACAAAAAAAACCAGTTAGCAAAAAGCCTGCTATGGCCATACAGTTTGTAAGCAATATTAGTCTCTGTGTTTACTTGGTTGGGTCTGAGCGGCTGTGGGACTGGCGGGTGACAAAGATTTGTCCTGACTGTAGGCCAGGCAGGAAAACTCTAGCCACAAGGGGGTCTGGAGTTCAGTTTCCAGCACCCAGCCTCTGTAAGCTTACAGCTTTCTGTAACTTTAGCTCCAGATCTGATGCACACTTCTGGTCTCCACAGGCATTGACACATGTACATGGATGTAGACATACACACACATTTTTAAAAATTGGCTTCAGACTGTGTGTAAGGTGTGTAGATAAAACCTAAATAAGTTTCATATTTTAATTTGGGTCATAGTGCTTTTTCTAATGAGGTTTTTTTCTTGTTTGTTTGTTTTTGGGTTTGTTTGTTTGTTTTCAAAACAGAGTTTCTCTGTAGCTTTAGCTGTCCTGGCACTTGCTCTGTAGACCAGGCTGGACTTGAACTCAGAGACCGGCCTGCCTCTGCCTCCTGAGTGCTGGGATTAAAGGCATGTGCCACCACCCAGCTCTAATGAAACCTTAATTCTGTATATGCAGATGCCCCCAAAATTTAAAATGCTTCTGTCCTGGTTAATGGATGGTAACTTTGAACTCCTAATCCTTCTGCTTCCACCTCCCAAGTGTTCAGATCACAGACTAGGATTGTAAATGGTTCACCAACAAGCCCAGTTTGTGTGGTGCTGGAGATCAAACCTAGGGCTTCCTGTAAACTGTGGAAGCATTCTACTCATTGAGCTATGTCCCCAGCCTGAGAAATGGGTTTTGATGTAGACATTCTGTCTAGTATATATTAAAGCAGGGTTTCCTAGCTTTTTAAGAGCTAATTTTTTTACTTTCTTCTACATGCAAACTATTATTTTAATCATAAGAATTTTTCAAAGGAAAGAAAAACCCTTCTGATGAATTTATACTATAAAGTGTAATCTTATCAGTTAAAAAAAATATCACAAACTTTTGAGATAGGAACTTGTATATCTCAAGCTGGCCTCAAACGCAAATGCTCCTCCTTCTCAGACTCCCCAGTGCTGAGCCATCCTTCTTAGCTTCAAAATATAACAATGAGATTATTGTGGGGCTTTCTTTGGACCTCCAGTTCCCAAATAATGACATGGAAACTTCTTATTAATCTATGTTCTGTCATGTGGCTTGTTACCTCTCCTCCGTACTGTACATCCAATTCCCTCCAAGTCTTGCTGGCTTAATCCACACACATCAGATTCTTCCCAAGTTCCACTTTCTCCCTGGAAGTCCTGCCTATTTTCTCCTGACTAGCTATTGGCCATTAAGTGCTTTATTAAACTGATCAGAAGGTGCATTAGGCAGAAACACATCTTCACAGTGTACAAAAGATTATTCTACAACATGAGATATATTGGAGTAATCTCTAAGAGAGATCTACTGGCTTTATGTTTTTGTGATTCTCCCCTGTTTAAATGATAGTGTAATTTGTGCTTAAGTAAAAAGGTTAGTTTCATTCATTGAACACAAATCTCTATTTTTCTGGCTGTCAGATAAATGATACTAAATCATAGTACTTTTTCTAACTAAACTGTCCTATTATTAAAACACTTTACATTTTCTCTTTCAGTTGTGACCACAGAAGTCCCAGGAAGAGGGTAGGAAAGTCAGATACTACTAGTGTGCTTGAACAAATGGAAGAGCTCTTTCATAGGTTTCATAGGACAGAGGATTCTTGGACGCCTTACTTCCCCTGGGTTTGGAAACTGTTTTCTCTCTGCCCGGGGTGGGGGTGGGGGAATGATTCATAATGCTTTGTAAGTGACATGCTTTGGGGTATCAAGACATTTTAACAAGGGCAGTGCAGTTGAACTGAAGTACCTCTGTGGAGAAGTGTAGAGGCCAGTTGGTGTCCAGAGGGGAGAGTCCTCGTGCAGGTGGACACAGGTTAGTGGATGTGAGCTTAGGTTGTGCACTTGTCTGGGTTCTCATCCCCTTGGACAGAGCTAGTGGTGCCCACTTCTTGGGTGAGGTGATAGAAGCTGAGAGAAGTGTATTGTGTTCTGTATGACTCCACATATGGGCTCTACCTCCAAAAGCAAGCCTCAGTCAGTCGTAATTAGAGTCTGAGTTTGAAAACCTCCTTTTTTCACTTCATACAGATCCAGAAGGTCAGGAATTTCTCTTTCCCATCACCTTTTCCCTGGATGATGCTCTGTGAATAGCATCTCAGTTGTGTGTGTGTGTGTGTGTGTGTGTGTGTGTGTGTGTGTGTGTGTGTGTGTTTCAGTTGGCATTGTGGGTATGCCTGTGTGAGGTGGGGTATCCTGGGGATGGTGGCATGTGTTTTCCTCCTGTCTTCCAGACCAGTGGGATGCCTGTAACAACAAAAGGATGAGAGCCTTGATGTACCCTTCTAGTTGGAATCATTGAGGCCATGGAGCCTTAGGTGCTGATTTTCTAAGGTGAAAGGTCAAAGTCACCTGTGCTGGCTTTTGTAACATAGCTGCTTTCTGCTCTAAATGCAGTTACAAGACTGTGTGTGTGTATGTATGTGTGTGTGTGTGTGTGTGCTTTCTTTTTTAGACAATCTTACTGTGTATGCCTGGCTGTCCTGGAACTCACCTGTCTCTGCCTCCAGAGTGTTAAGATTAAAGCCATGTGCCACCACACCAGGACTACATGTCTGTCTTGAGCTAAGTTTGTTGGGTTAGAATCTGTTTTGGCAAAGAAACACATTTGATTTGAGTCTCCTATACATTGTTACACTCCCATTTAGGAACAGAATGGATTTCTTTGCACAGAGTATTTCATCATTTCAAGGACTGGAGAAGGCTGGCCCTGTGAAAGTGTGCTTATGGCACTCCTGGTTGGTTCAGAGCTCTAGAGCCCTTACTCCCCAGCCCAGTGAGGAAAGTCCCACTGTTCCCACTTCACAGTGAGGAAACGGAGACATAGAAAGGATTCTGACTTACGGATCACGTGCTAGCTTTTGGTGGCCTCAGACCCCTGGTTCCACAGCTGGGCTCTTGACGACTACACAGGAGCGAATGCCTTTGAGACTATGACAGACAGACAGTCAACACTGTCCTGACTTGTGGAGGAAGCAGTACGGGGGAAGAATGGGAGACTGGCACAGATGGCCGTCTGCAGCGAGGCCCGGGGAAAGGGGCGCTCACCTGGTGGAGTGTGGGCTTCTGTTGGAGGCTGGCCCTCCCTCCACAGACCGTTGGCATTGCTCTTGCTTCTCGGCTGCTGTGAAGCTGGTGGGAGCTGTGACTGCCTCTTTGTAGTTTTGTTCCCTTCTGGTTTCTTCACCACCAGCCTGGCTCTTGGTTTGTCAGGTTGCACAACCCATAATTTTCATAGTTACGCTAGTATACTTGGTGATACATTTGAACTTAATAGAGCCCCACTCACTGCTTTCACTTTGAAGCTGGCTTCCCTACCTGTAAAGGTTGCTAATAAACCTAAGAAATTTGCCTGCTCTGCATTTTGCTGCTTTAGACATTAGGGACACGTGTGTTTTGGCTTCTTGAAAATATGAATGTTAATTTAGCACAAGTTAGCCTTTAGTGACATGTACTGAAGTCACCATATGTAAAGTGGGAGAAATTAAGTTGGTCTTGGGATCACCAAACAGTTTGTTGACGTTGTCTTGAAAGTAGACAGCTAAAATACAGAAGAGCAGAGTTCCGGGACAAGGCCCACTGGCCCTGGCCCCTGCCCTGCTCAGAAAACCTCAGCAGTGCTCCGTTGCTAAGGACTTGTCACTTTGGCTTGTGTTTCTGGGGGTTACATTCCAGTATTTCCCAGCCTGTGACTGTACCCAGTGAAGCCCTCTGGGCATAGTAAAATATGTATGCTTTCATCTCTGTGATTCTGCATCCTTAGCCTTGATATTAATGACAGCAGCTGATGGTGATGCCCTTCTGTCTGCCTGCCAGCACCTCATGGGAAATCTTTCATGAAGGCTTCATTATCGTGTGGCAAAGCAGCCCTGTTATTACCCCATTTTTATGGATGAGTGGTTGTTTATACTCAGAAGTTATATAAATGGCCCAGGAACATATAGCTTGTGAGTGCCCTCGCTAGATTTAGACCCTGGCTACCAGGGCTCAGAGGTAATGCCCACCTTTGCCATGTTCTGTCCCACACAGAAGCTGAATACATGGGCATCCATGTCCACAGTGATAGCAGGTGATTAGGAGAGTCCCAGAGGGCACCTTCTTCTTGGGGATATAGCTCAGTTGGTGGAGTGATTGCCTAGAATGCATGAAGCCAACATGAAGTTCAGTTCCCAGCACCACATCAGCTGGGCTGGGGTAGAGGCAGAAGGATCAGGAGTTTAAGGTCATTCTTGGCTACATTTCAAGTTCAAGGACTAGGATACACGAGACCCTGTCCTAAAAGATAAAGCTGGGCGCACACCTTTGATTTCAGCGCTTGGGAAGCAGACACAGGTGGATCTCTGTGAGTGTGTGGCCAGCCTGGTCTACATATCAAGTTCCAGAACAGTCAGAGCTACGAAGAGAGATGTCTCCAAAAGAAAAAATAAAGAACATTTTAAGTCTCACATAACCAAGAGCTTACTTTCTTCTTTCTTTCTTTTTTTTTACTTGGGGAGGGGGGAATCTTTTTGCCTAAAGTTTATCCCCACCATGTCAGCTGTCAGACGTTGACTTGGTGACTTAGATTCTGGAGAGCTTACCTGACTCCCATTCCCAGCCTTCGGCAGAGCGACTATTCCACAGGCTGTCTGTCATGCTCGTATATCTATCTGTTCATGTGGCTAATAGGGAAGTACAGAAATGATCTCAGTATGAAATCAGACCAGTGTGTTTCTCTGGTTTCCACAGCCACATTGACATATGATACTCTCCGGTTTGCCGAATTTGAAGATTTTCCCGAGACCTCAGAGCCTGTTTGGATTCTGGGCAGAAAATACAGCATTTTCACAGGTATTGTCCACTTGGCTCCGATGGCTTCTGCAGAAACCTTGAGCTGGTAATTGTGTGCTGACCCTCACTTTGCTTGTCTTCCTCTTTTAAATGACTAGAAAAGGACGAAATCTTGTCTGATGTGGCATCCAGACTCTGGTTTACATACAGGAGGAACTTCCCAGCCATTGGTGAGTACCCTACTTTTCTTTTTTCCAAATCTTTAATCTTTCAAATGTTTTGGTTCATTTGTTTTTAACCACCTTGTCTTTGTATATGGGAGTACAGGCACATGTATGGAGGTCAGAGGACAGCCTACAGTTTTGGTTCTTGCCTTCCACCTTGTTTGAGAGAAGGTCTCTTCTTATTCCTCACTGTGTATGTCAATCTAGCTGGTCCATCTCCAGGGGACTCCCCTGTCTCTGCCACCCATCTTCCTGAGGAACCCTGGGGTTCAGAAGTGTGCTGCTGCATTGAGCTTTATGCAGGTTCTAGGAATTGAACTCAGATCCTTGCATTGGCGTGGCGAGCTCTTGACTCACTGAACTATCTCCCCAGCTTGAGTATCCCGCTTTTCTACAACCTTTGATGAAACACATATGCTTTCTATCTCCTTGCCAGACAGCTGCCTTGACTACTGGGAATGTAGTCAAGATAAAGGGTCATGACAATTCTGTTGTTGTTGTTTGATTGCTTTTGAGACTGGCTCTGTGCTGGGTAGTTTAGTTTGTGTGTTTGTGTTTTTTGTTTAGTTTGTTTGTTTGTTTGCTTGTTTTTGTTTTTGTTTTTTTGAGACAAGGTTTCTTTGTGTAGCCCTGGCTGTCTTGGAACTGCTCTGAAGACCAGACTGGCCTTCAACTCACAAAGATCTACCTGCCTCTGCCTCCCAAGTGCTGGGATTAAAGGCATGCACTACTAGTGTCAGGCATTTTTTTTTTTTTTTTCCTTTTCTAAACTTGACACAAGCTGGGATCTTCTGGGAAAAGGGAACCTCAATTGAGAAAATGTCTCCATCAAATTGGCCTGTAAGTATGAGCATTTTCTTGATTAATGGCTGATATGGGAGGGTCCAGCCCACTGTGACTGGTACACCCCTGAACAGTCTGTAGTTGGCATTTTCTTTGGGCTGCCAACCAGCTCCCAAATAAAGACAAGAGACTTATTATTAATTATGAATGCTCAGCTTTAGCTTAGGCTTGTCCCATTCGTTCTTTTAGCTTAATTTAATCTGTTTCTGTTCATCTACGTTTTGCCTCCGGGCTTTTTACCTTTCTTTCATTCTGTATGTCCTACTTTCCTGCTTCCTCTGTGTCTGTCTGGCCCCTGACGTCTCCCTGTCATCTCTTTTTCTTTCTCTCTTGAATCTAAATTCTCCTCCTACTTACTCTCTCTGCTCAGAAGTCCTGCCTATACCTCCTCCCTCGCTATTGGCCATTCAGCTTTTTATTAGACTAATCAGGTGCCTTAGGCAGGCAAGGTAAAATAGCAATACATCTTTACACAATTAAACAAATGCAGCACATCTTTACATAGTTAAACTAATATTGCACAACAGTATTCCTGGGTTGTGTTTTTTTTAAAAAAAAACAAAACAAGGTAAGGCTGGGCAGTAGAGGCACACACCTTTAATCCCAGCACTCAGGAGGCAGATCCAGGTGGATCTCTGTGAGTTAGAGGCCAGCCTGGTCTACAGAGCAAGTTCCAGGATAGGCAGGGCTGTTACACAGAGAAACCCTGTCTCGAAAAATGAAAAAAGAAGAAGTTGCCTTGGTCGTGGTGTTTGATCCCAACAGTAGAACAGTAACTAAGACACAAACCCATATTGAGAGTCTCTTCCAGGTATCTTAGTGATTTTTCGATTGCCGTGACAAAACACCATTACTAAGGTAACTTAGAAAAGAATGTGGGGGCCCAAACATCTTTGCACCCACAAAGCACTAGGGAAATCAGGAGTGTTAACCACACAGGACATCTCCTCAACGGAGGAAATAACACACCTGCATTCCATCTGGAAAGCCGGGAGTATTGTTTCTGTGGAGCCAGACCTCACCCCAATCCCAGGCTTTCCCTCCCTAGACCTTTATCTTTAGCTCCCAACCTTGGGGGAGATGTCACATGTGCTTTATGGCCTGCTGACCTCTATATGTCTAGGTCAGACACCACACCAGATCCCAGGTCTTCAAGCTATAGAATCCATCTTCACGGTCACATGTACTTTGCAAAGGTCTTTTTATTTAGTCACTCCTTAAACTTTATTGTGTACCTGGAATTGATGATTAGAAACTTTTCCCCAAATGATGCTGTGTTTAAATATGCTGGCAATAAACTGCCTGGCATGAGACTGATGAGGTTTGATCTAGTCTGACTAAGACAGATTGAACTGAGTTTTCATTCTCACCTCTTTGTAGTTTGGTTCATTTCCCTGCCTGCCATGATGATTGCAGGGACTCCCATAAAAGAAAGGATCTGATTTAGGGCGCATGGTTCCAGATATCGAGTCTATGACCATCATGGCAGAGAGCATCGTGGCAGGCAGGCAGGCATAGCACCGGAGCTGAGGGCTCAGTTTACATGTAGGAGACAGAAAGAGCTAACTGGGAGTGGCATGGGCTTTTGAAATATCAAAGCCTGCCCACAGTGATGAGCCTCTTCCAAAAGGCTGCACTCCTAATCCTTCCCAAACAGTTTCGTCAACTGGGGATCAAGTGTTCAAGCATAGAAGCCTGTGGGGACCATTCACTCAAACCACCATACCAGATGATTGCAGATTGGGTCAAGTTGACAGTTAAAATTAGCAATTAGCTGGGCATTAGTGGCACATGCCTATAATCCCAGCACTTGGGAGGCAGAAGCAGGAGGATCCTTGATTTCGAGGCCAGCCTGGTCTACAGAGCTAGTCCAGGACAGGCTCCAAAAGCTACAGAGAAACCCTGTCTCGAAAAACCAAAAAAAAGAAGTTGTGGCACACACCTTTAATCCCAGCACTCAGAAGGCAGAGGCAGGTGGATCTCTGTGAGTTCGAGGTCAGCCTGGTCTACAAAGGGAGTTCCAGGACAGTCTCCAAAGCTACACAAAGAAACCCTGTCTCGAAAAAAAAAAAGAGAGAGAGAGAGAGAGAGAAAGAAGTTATAAGAGCTAGTGAGACAAGCCTAAGCTAAGGCTGAGCATTCGTAACTAATAAGGAGTCTCTGTGTCATGATTTGGGAGCAGGTTGGTGGCCGGAAGAAAAGCTGCTACATTCTACTCCCCAGCAGATACGGATCTTGCATTTCTGAGTACTCAGAGTTATGCTTTGAGATGTAGCAGATGTGTGAGGGGGTCAGCGCCTGTGGTATGTGGCTGTCCAAATGACTCCTGTTGCTGGATTCTTGGCCTCTGTTGGACCCTCTGATTGAGACTGCTTCTTGTTCTGTCTTCCACACAGGGGGAACTGGCCCTACCTCAGACACAGGCTGGGGCTGCATGCTTCGGTGTGGACAGATGATCTTTGCCCAGGCCCTGGTATGCCGGCACTTAGGTCGAGGTGAGTCCAGGTGCTTAAATGAATGGGGTCTGTGCAGTAAGGGATGTTTAAAGCACATCACAGAAGCTGGGCATGGTGGTTGGTGCACACCCTGGGGAGGCAGAAGCAATTGGATTTCTATGAGTTGGAAGCCAGCCTGGTCTACATAAGAGAGTTCCAGGCCAACCAAGGCTACAAAGCAACCTTGTCTCACAAAAAGCAAAAAGCAAAACAAAAAAAGCTTATCATAGGCAAAACACAGATTTATGGTGCTTGTCTAGCTAGCATGCTCAAGGCCCTGGGTTCAACTTCCAGTACCAACAAATTGTGTGTGTGTGTTTCTTCCCAGTGAAAATCATCGGTCCATACTCAGTTCTCATGCCATGGAAAGCCCATTCAGGAGTTCTCTTGCTCTCTGTAGGAAGCTTGCGGTGCTCAACACATTTTTAGCCCTCTTCTTACTTAATATTTTAATCAGGAGCTCACTGTGTTGCCCAGGCAAGCCTGGAACTTGCAGTTCTCTTCTGTCTTAGTTGGGGTTTCTGTTGCTGTGATAGAACACCATGACCAAAAGCAACTTGGGGAGGAAAGGGTTTCTTTCATCTTAGAACTGTCAGGTCATGCTCTGTCTCTTAAGAGAACTCAGGGCAGTAATGCAAGGCATGAACCTAAAGGCAGGACAGAAGCAGAAGCCATGGAGGAGTGCTGCCTTCTTATGGCTTGTTATTATGCTGCTTAATGTTTTTTTGTGGCTTGCTCCACCTGCTTTCTTAGACAGTACAGGACCACCTGTCCCGAATTGGCATCACTCAGCTCTCCCATAACAATCATTAATCAAGAAAATGCTCAAAAGATTTGCCTATAGGCCACTTTGTCTAAGCATTTTCTCAATTAAGAGTCCCTCTTTCCAAATGACTCTAACTTGTGTCCAGTTGACATAAAACTAACCATACATCTTGCTTTAGCCTTCCAAGGAGCTGGGATTATAGGCCTGAACCACCAGGCCTACAATTTATATAGATATAAATGGTCATTTTTTTTAGAAATTATCTTTAAAGTACTGAAACAATTTTCTGTTTTCAGCCTAGATTTGTTTTGATAAGATAATGTATGCATATTTGAGATCCTGGAGAATTCAACTTTTAACTTTAAAAAGGTTCAAAAAATAAAATCTTGTATACCATCTGAATATTGAGCACTGTGTAAAAGGAAGGCTTGTTACTTGTGTAGTGGTCAAACTGACATTCTGTGTTTTGTTTCTGATAGATTGGAGATGGACTCAACGGGAGAGACAGCCTGGCAGCTACTTCAGTGTCCTCAATGCTTTCCTCGACAGGAAGGACAGCTACTACTCCATCCACCAGATAGGTGGGGGTTAAGTGTATCCTAGGCATGGCTCTTTGCAGAAGGCAGACTCCTTGGGACTCCCTTGCGAGCTTTCCAAATCTTGCAGAGTTGGAGAATGAGGCTCTAGATCACTCTCTAGCCTCTGACCCCTGTGAGCTGCTGTCTGTTTTCCAGCACTCACTCAGACCCAAGCCTACCCTGCCCCTACCCCTGTATAGCCTTCAGTGACCGATTCCAGGCAGTCTGTGGGAGTTAGGATCCTCCTGAAGGTTTGCTTTCCTTAGGAGAGTAGATGTCCTGTCTAGACCTTTCTGTGAAGTCATTCATTGGTGTACCTAAAGTGAGGCCTGGTGTGTGTGTGTGTGTGTGGTGTGTGTGTAGACCTTTCTGTGAAGCGTTTACTGATGTACCAAAAGTAAGGTGCTCTAGAACGGATGTGTTTGCTAACATGGGTCTGTTTCCCGCAGCGCAAATGGGAGTTGGCGAAGGCAAGTCTATAGGCCAGTGGTACGGGCCGAACACTGTTGCCCAGGTCCTCAAGTACGTAATGAGCCCAGCCCTTCTGCTTCTTGGGGTCAGCATGAGTTCTCCTTGGCATTTACCCACTCCTTGAGTACTTATTGCCACAGGAAATAAGGTATTCTGATTCTTTGCTTATAGACCCAGGGGAGTCCTCTGGGTGACTGTGCCTATTGTTCTGTGAATGGGATTCATGTTTAGGTCAGAGCCCTAGCATGGCCCTGTCCTCTGTCTTGGTGTACAGATCCATCTGGAACCATGGCAGTTCTGGTACTCTATCTGCAGGTGCTGTAGCCCTCTACCTCTGTGGATTTGTCAGAGATAAGCCTCTGCATGTTCCGAATCTGTTGGAGTTCGTTTCTCATGACTCCCTGCCTGTTCTTTCCTTCCCTCTCTGTGGCCCCAGAGTCTGGAGCTCATCGGCCTTACTTGTTCTGAGGGCATTTGCTCCAAAATTTCCACTGAAGTGGGTCTTTGTGCTGTTTTCAGGGATGTGCCCCATGTCAGTGTATGACCCCTCGGTGGTTTTGTTTGGGAGATTATTTTTGTATGTATGGGTATTTTGCCTGCACGTATGTCTGTGCACATCATACATGCAAGGCTTGTAGGGGGCTAGAAGAGGTTGCTAGACCCCTGGAACTGGAGTTACAGGTGGTTGTTAGATGCTGTGTGGGTGCTGGGAACTGAACACTGGATCCTCTGCAAGAGCAGCAGGTGCTCTGAACCACTGGGCCATCTCTGTGTTGCCCACACTCCCTCCCTGCCCTGTTTTTTGACCTGATTCACTTTCCCTGTGGCTTACTATTCCAGTGCCTCTGGGAGGCTCTGGACCAATGTTCAGGACTCACTCGTGTAGGGCCCTTTTGCTGTTGGGCTGAAAGCCAGTATCTCTCAACTCTTTCTCTAGCTATAGTTTCTCCTGGCTGTTCCCTTGACACCCTATCCAGTGTCTGTAATGGCCATCTCCTACATGTTGCACCTGGACACTTCTTTTTTCCTGTATCTGATGCCCAGCCATCCCAGGCTGTGGCTGGCTGTGACTCCTTGACTTGGCTTCTTTGTGGCATGCACACCCACTCCATCCCCTTTAGTGTCCTTTTCTAAGTCCTGCCTTGCCTTAATGATTTTCTATTGCCAAGACAGAACACCATGACCAAGGCAACTTATAAAAAATAAAACAATAACAAACCATTTAATTTTGGGGGCTCACAGTTCCAGAGGGCTAGAGTCCATGCCATGGCAATGAGCATGGCAACAGGCAGGCAGGCATGGCACTGGGCAGTAGCCAAGTGCTTACATCTAATGCATCAGCACAAGACAGAGCAAGAGCTAATTGGGAGTGACACCAGATTTTGACTTCTCAAAGCCTATCCCAGTGACACACCTCCAACAAGGCCAGCCCTCCTAAACCTTCCCAAACAGTTCCACCAACTGGGGACTAAGCATTCGAATATATGAGAGGAGTGAGGGAGACAGTCCTAATTCCAATTACCACGCACCTCTTTGGCTTGGGATGTAATTTACAGGGCCACCATATTACTGCTACCTTTCACTGCAGCTCTAACTAGCCTGACCAGTTCACCGTCAGTGCTTTGGTTATATCTGTTGCCTCACTTTTTCTCTATCTTCACTGGCAAAGAGCAGCCCCTTAGTGTTACTATATACATCTTTCTGGAAATGGCAAGTCAGGCTGCTTATCTATGCTTACTATTTCTGTCCCTGGCCTCCTCTGCTTTTGTTGCTAGATGGCTTGTCCTCACCTGTGGCTACCTCTCTGTCCTACACACTGGGATAGGGTTACATCCTCGAACTCCGTTGCATCTCTACCTGGAGGCTCATGAGGAATCTTAACTTCCAAAGTTAGAGCACTCTGCCAGCACTTGGCTGCATCAACCTCCCTTTCCCACAGGAGACTCTAGTAGGGTTTCTTCAACTGCCTAGGCCAAAATATGGACTGATGCTAGACTTCTCTGGCTCTTAGTTGAGCATGCTAACCTGTAGTAAGTGCTCATCCTTCCCTTTTCAACCCTGGTCCACATCTTGTCTCATGCTTCATTGTTAATCCTTTCTCTCATCCAAGACTTTTTCAAATAATAACCAAAGTCATTTCCATAAAATGCAACAGCCCTCTCTGAGGCTCTAGCTGTCCTCGCATCTTAGCTGCTTGCCACATCATGACCCACCCTATCCCCCTGAGCTTGCTCTGCCCTGACACACCCTTGGATGGCACATCTGTTACTCATACACTCCTACTTTAGAACCTTTGTGTAACTTATGACCCCAGCCTTGTAGCCCCTCCCTCCCAGAGACCTCCCTAGCCTACTTCCATACCTCTGCTGACCATGGTCTACACAGTTTGCGCCTGCCCTAGCAACCTCTTCCCAGTCCCTGCTTTTGGGTTCTCTGTAGCATACACTGCCTGCCCTGCTTGCTTGCTTGCCCGGCCTCCCTTTACAGACAAGTCAGCACAGTGGAGTGCTGCTTTGACTCTCCTGGGTCTGTATCCTTACAGCTGTGGCAGGGCCTGATGAGCAGTGAGGAAGTACTGGCTCTACTGAGCCCCTTCCAAGTCTCCAATTCAAGGGAGGGGCTATGTGTGGGTTTCTCTAGTGCACTGGTTCACAACCTGGGTGTCACAACCCCTTTGGGGTCAAATGATCCTTTCATAGGGTTCTCATATCAGATATCCTGCATTTACATTACAGATATTTACATTATGATTCGTAACAGAAGCAAAATTACAGTTATGAAGTAGCAATGAAAATAATTTAATGGTTGGGGTCATATAACGAGGAACTATACTAAAGGGTCACAGCTTTAGGAAGGTTGAGAACCACTGCCCTAGTTAGTGCCTTCCAGACATTGGCCTCTCATTGTGTTCCTAGACAAGGACCTTGCAGCTCAGGTCCTTGGTAACTGTCCCCATGGATAAAACATCCCTTCTTGCTTTCTGTTTCTCACTGATTAATGGGCCTTCTGTCTCATCCACATAGCACCCAGTTTACATCCTGTTTCTGCAAAGTATGGTTGCAGTCTGCTTTTCTTTCAGAGCCATAAATCTGCAGCCATGCTTCCTCCCACTGGTGGTAACAGTGGTGCTGCTCATTAGATTTCTGGGGCTGTCAGTTCAGAATGTGAGGTGCTGGAAGAGAAGCTGCTCAACAGTGAGCTGGCCCTCCCTCCACGCAGGTGAGCCCTGAGCTCCTGTCCATACTGACTTCTGGCAAAGGGCAGCTGGCATTTCCCCGACGAGCACCACTCAGCTTTCTTCCTGTTTGAGTTATTGGATGAATCCTTGACTTAATCTTTGAAACCGCCTCATGGTTGTCACTGTGGTGTACAGTGCTCATGCTGTAGAAGGCTCATGGGAGAACTCTCTTGCTTTCTGTAGGAAGCTTGCTGTATTCGACACGTGGAGTTCCCTGGCTGTTCACATAGCAATGGACAACACTGTGGTGATGGAGGAAATCAGTAAGTGACTCAGGGTTTGGCTCCCCCAGAGGGAGCCTCAGCTAGAGAGTTGGAGTCTCAACAGCACTGGCACTTCCCAACAGGTGGAAGCCTAGGGGAACGTCTGTCCACCCCATTCTCTTACTGTGTCTACTAGGCTAAGGGAGAGAAAGGCATTCTCTTCAGGATCAGGCTAGTTATTTGTGTGTGCTACAGATAATATGTTAAAGCTGAGTATAATGGTACATGCCACATACAGATGGTTCCAGTGCAGGAGAATCATTTCAGTTCATGAATTAAAGGCCAGGACAGCCTTGACATAAAGAAAAACAATCTGTTAATATATGCTTTTCACTGAATCAATGCACCACGGTGAAGGGCTTTTCAGCTAATCCATCTCCAGCAAAGGACCCTGAGAAGGAGGTGCATGGTTCTGGAACGAAGGCCTGCCAGCAGCCTGAGGGAAACTAGACACCCAAACTGATTTCTAAGGGGAAAGGGGTACATGCCTGTAATCCTAGTGCTTGGAAGATGGAGGTAGGAAGATCAAGGCCAGCCCGGGCTACATAAGTCCCTAAATCAAAAACAAAAGTAGTTGGGTGTGGTAGAGTACACCTTTAATCCTAGTACTTTGGAGGTAGAGGTAGGTGGATCACCATGAATTCAAGGCCAGCCTGATCTACATAGTTCCAGGCTAACCTAGGCTACTTAATAAGACACTATCTCAAAAAACAAACAAGCAATCAGTGATAGATTTCCTAGGCTCAATTCCTAGTATAGCCACACATTCATAGAACAGAAAAACAACCAAAACCTTATGTAGTGTCATAAACATTTTCCCCTGGTGTTGAGAACATGATGACAGCACCTTGGTGGTAGTGGTGCATGCCTTTAATCCCCGCACCTGGGAGGCTGAGGCAGCTGGATCTCTGAGTTCAAAGCTAGCATGATACACAGAGCCAGTTCCAGGACAGCCAGCACCACACAGAGAAACCCTGTCTTGAAAAACCAAAAAAAAAAAAAAAAGGAAAGAAAGAAAAATGAAACAAAATAATAGTAATAATAATAATAAATAGAAAAAGGAAAGAAAACATAATAGCTTTAAAAAATGTATTTTTTTTAAAGGGGCTGGAGAGGTGACTCAGCAGTTAAGAGCACTGGTTGCCCTTCCAGAGGAATGGGGTTCAATTCCCAGCACCTACATGGCAGCTCACAGCTGACAGTAACTCCAGTTACAGGATATCCGATAAAATTAAATAAGTTATTTTAAAAAAAATTTAAAATTTATTCATTAAAGACTTAATACCATAGAAATCTATGGAACTGTTGTTCTTAAAGATTTTGTATGTCTGAGCACGCGCAGAAGTTTTTGGAGGCCCAAAAAGGTCACTGGATCTGTAGATGGAGTTACAGTGGTTGTGAACAGTGGGATGTGGGTGCTAGGGAATGAACTCAGATCATCAAGTGCTCTTCTTAACAACTGAACCATGTCTGCAGCCCCCATAGTAACTTTTAAATAAAAAAGTTTGTGTGTGTATGTGTGCCCGCGTGCAGATGCATGCATGTTATAGTGCGCATTTGCCATGTGAAGGTCAGAGGACAGTTTTTGGACGTTGGTTCTCTCCTTCGCCCGTGGGTTTGCATGGCAAGTACTTGTTACCTGTTGTGCCCCCCCACCCCACCCCTGTAAACTGGTACAAATGGCACTGTGGGAGCCGCGCTGGCGCAGTCTCTCCTGTAGTCCCAGGGCTGTCTGGAATATCAGTACTGGACCAGTAAGCTCATAAACTGAGGCCTTGTCCTGAGGATGTGGATCAGAGCTGGAGAGGAGCCCGAGTCTGCATCTCTTAAAGCTCCTGGTGGGTGCTGAGGCTGCTTGCCTGTGACTGGGATCCGGTCAGAAGTGATGTGCTCATCACATGACATAAAACATCTGACTCTGGGTTTAGGAAAAGCTACATCAGGACATGGTGAAAGAAGGGCAAAGCTCGGGTAGAGGCTGGAGCCCCTGAGCATGGTGTCGTGTGGTAGGGTAGATAAGACAGTTCTCAGTTGCTTTGGGCTTTTGAGAGCATCAGTGAAGACAGGAAGCATGAGATGGCACTTCACCAAATCTGATGACCTGAGTTTCATTCCTATGACTCAACATGGTGGAAAGCAAACCAGCTCTTCAATTTGGCCTCTGATCTCTACACATGTGCTGTTGCACACATGTTCACATGCAGACAGATAAATATAAATGTGGTTCAAACTTTTTAAAAGAAGCAAGCTGCCTTTTTATCCTACTACTGAAGGTTGTCCATAGTAGCCCAGTTCCTAGAAAAGGCAGCAGAGCAAAGTAAGGGCACAGTGTAGTAGCAGCAGGTTCTTCTTCTGACTTCTTGAACTGCTTGTGAATGAAACAGTTAGGGAAGAAGTGACGTCATTCACAGAAACTGCCAAAGCCTCCTTCATCCTGAGAGCTGGTCTATAGCAACACCCCCCCCCCCACACACACACCCAATCCTCCCATCTACCTCTGCCAGCCTTTAGTGTTGATGGATTTATTTGGTTGTGGTGAGGTTTTTTGAGATGGCCTTACTCTAGCTCAGGTTGGTCTTGAACTTGGAGCAATCCCTCTGCCTCAGTCCCCCTAGTGCTGGAATTACAGCTGTGAGTCACTATACTAGCAATGTTGATGGGTTTGGACTAGGCCTTCATAATTGTACCAGGAAGTAGCAAGTCCCCAGATACAAGGAGCAAGTGTAGATTAGAAAAAATGTGTCAGCATTGAGGAAAGGAACTTACACACTACTGCAGGAGCAGCAGACAGGGGAGGGGAGGGGAGAGAGGAGAGGGGAAGGGAGGGAGAACCGAGACAGGTGAACTAAGGCTGCCAAGTGGCAGTTAACTGAACAGAAATGGCTTCAAGTCAGATGTTTGCAGTGAGAAGTTCCAAAGGAGTGGGAGAAGGAACCTCTCACTTAGTCAGAGGTGCTTTTTTTTTTTTTTTTTTTTTTTTTTTTTTTAGGATTCATTATTTTTCTCACTCTCTCTTTGTGGGGGTGGGGTGCCCACAGAGAGCCAGGAAAAGGAGTTGTGGGCCACCCAATGTGGGTGCTGGTAACCAAACTTAAGTCTTTGAAAGAGCTCCAAACACTGGCTGTTTCCTAGAAAGTTCAATCTTGAAGAACGGTGAATCACTGCCACTTTTCGTCTCTTTAAAGTTTATGTGCATTTTTGTGTGTGTGACTTTATGACACCATGTGTGAGCAGGGAATCTCTTGGAACTGGTGTTTTTGTGAGCCTCTTTGTGGATGCTGGGAAATCAATCCTGGGTCCTCTGCAGAAGCAGTAAATGCTCTTAACCACCCATCGCGTCATCTCTCAGACACCCCTCTGTGTTTTGATCTCTGATAGCATTAATGTTTTAAAGAATCTTGTTCAGTTAGTGGCCCACAAATTGGATTTGTCTGTTTCCTCAGGGTTGTGGTTGAGATAATATTTTAACAAAGGCAAACCTTTGGACAACCACCACCACCAGGTAGCACTCAGTGACCTCTCAGACCCATAATGTCAGTGTATTGTGATGCCACACACACCTGGAAGAGGGTGATGTCTTTGTCTCAATGATGCCATTCCTTGAAATTAATGAAGATGATTTTTTTTTAGAACTACTTTGTAAAACATAAAAACAGGTTATAATTCAAAAGTCTGGAAAATATTTTCTCTGTAGCCCCTAACTAAGTACTTGGCTTTCAAAACACTCTTTCTCCTTGAGGAGAACTTCTGTCTACCTCTGCTTAGCTCATGAAAAACACATCTTCCCTTCCAGGAAGGTTGTGCAGGGCCAGCCTTCCCTGTGCAGGGGCTGCTGCACTTCCTACAGATTCAGAGCGGCACTGTAATGGGTTCCCTGCTGGAGCTGAAGTCACCAACAGGCCATCAGCCTGGAGACCCCTAGTGCTTCTCATCCCTCTCCGCCTGGGACTTACAGACATCAATGAGGCCTATGTGGAGACACTAAAGGTGAGTCTTCAGAGCAGCTCTTAACCTGGGCCCTGTGCTCCCAATTTTTCATCTATTGCAAAGTGTGGTAACTAGCTGTACCTCTAGGAAAGGGGAGGGGCTTAATCTTATAAGTGATGGTAAGAATTGAAATGTCTAAGAGGTGGGTTTTTTTGTTTGTTTGTTTTTGTTTTTTTGATACAGGGGTTCTCTGTGTAGCTTTTGGAGCCTATCCTGGAACTCACTTTGTAGACCAGGCTGGCCTAGAATTCACAGAGATTCACCTGCCTCTGCCCCCTGAATGCTGGGATTAAAGGCGTGCAGTCTCGAGTTTTATAAAGGATCTTCAAGGCCAGTCAGCCTGTTGCTGAGGCTGGCATCAGGGTCTTCTGTCTCTACCAGGTCTCTGCTGTGCCCTTCCTGGGTATCCCTTGAACCTTTACTTCTGACTGGATCAACGGTTCTCAACTCATGGGTCATAACCCCTTTCTCACAGGGGTCCTATATCAAATATCCTGCATATCAGATGTTTACATTATGATTCGTAACAGTAGCAAAATTACAGTTATGAAGTAGCAATGAAATAATGTTATGGTTGGGGGTCACAGCGTTAGGAAGGTTGAGAACCACTGGTCTGGAGGCTGGGTAGGCCCATGAGGATGGGGACTGCAGACAGATTTACTGAGAATCCATCCACCTACTTCTTTGATGTTCCCCACCCCTGTCAGAAAAACAAGAGGCAAAACCTCTTGAACTAGTTACCTCAGATTTTAAGGGAAGGAGTCACTTGAGAGCCTTACTGTATGGAATGGCAGGCAATACTTTTTGTTAAAATGTTTCACTTTTAACCACCTCTCAGTGTAAAACCCAAGTATAAAATCTCTCCCTTATCGTGGTCTTACTTGACTGTCCTGGCCACTCCCTCTGTCGCTTGGGCTTCCCCTCACTGATTTCCCATGTTTCTCTGACCTGCCTCTTGTGGTCATCTCTTGTCCCGTTGGGTCAGACTGATGTCTGGCCAGGCTACCTCTCCAGTGTGCTTGCTCACATTTCCCACAGAACACCTGCATGTTAATCTACACCATGTTCCCCAATCCCATCACCTATCGAGGGTTTACCCAGGTAGAACTAGGAGCCTGTGGTGTGCTTGTGTACCGCCTGTACCAGAAGCTCTTTGGGTATGTCTTCCTGTTGTTCTTGTGTCATTCAGGTGGGCTTCTGGAGGCCATGGCCTACCTGTGGTTATGGACGGTGAAACACATTCTCCTGACTGTGTACTGTGCTAGTGTGTGGGACTGTGTAGGAGCGTGCTCTTGCATGCTGTTGTAAGGCCAGTGTGCTCAGTGGCCTTCCCTCTTCTCTCCTGCAGCACTGTTTCATGATGCCCCAGTCCCTGGGTGTTATCGGAGGGAAGCCCAACAGTGCCCACTACTTTATTGGCTACGTTGGTGAGTCTGATTTGCATGCTGTGGGTTCATAGGGGATGAGCTGTCTCCCTGAAGGAGTGGGTTTTTTTCTGTAGAGTTGTGTTGTTAATTCACTTGCCTCTCCCTCACTCACTGTGGTGGCATGCACCCCTCTCCCCCTGACGTTTTGATTTCTACCTACCTTCTGTCTGCTGACTCTGATATGGTGGGTCTGGATGTTGCTCTGGCCGGCTCCCTCCCTCTTGCCCAGCTCTAGCCAGCTGCATCTGACTTCTTCATCATCTTGCCCAGGAGAGGAACTCATTTATCTGGACCCCCATACTACACAGCCTGCAGTGGAACTGACTGACAGCTGCTTTATCCCGGATGAGAGCTTCCACTGCCAGCACCCGCCCTGCAGGATGGGCATTGGAGAGCTCGACCCGTCCATTGCCGTGGTATGTTCCAGCCATGCGAACTCCTAGGCAGTTAAGGAGACAGTCTGTACCAGTCCTGCAGTGGAATATCAAGGAAAATGTCTACATCTTAATAGTTTTTCCAGCATTTTGGAGTGTTAGCCTTATATAATTAAGGATTCTCTTACCCTCCCCAGAGACTGTCTGCCTCCTGAGTGGCATTCACAACCATAATGTGTGTGAGTGTTGCTTGTGATTGAGTGTGTGTACCAAGTGTGAGGGTGTGTGTTTTTCCCACTCTTTAAAATACAAATGACAGCTTGTTAGAGTCACCTGTCTGTGCCTCTTTTCCTCTTAGTTTTTTTTCATCATCAAATTGTTGTTTGTTTATTTAAAGTATCTTGGAGACAGTTCCCTTG
Source organism: Peromyscus leucopus (assembly GCF_004664715.2). Lineage (NCBI taxonomy): Eukaryota > Metazoa > Chordata > Mammalia > Rodentia > Cricetidae > Peromyscus > Peromyscus leucopus. The sequence continues at coordinate 10,735,148 of NC_051074.1, forward strand.
AACGAGCTTCTCCATCTCCCTTTTTGACGATATAGTAGGGATTTCTGATCATTTATATAAACCTGCCCACTCAAAATGTGTTTGGGAGAAAGAGGATGCAAAACCAAAAATGTCAAAACAATGCCATACCCAGGGAAGTCATTGCCTAGTTAGGCTGCACATCATATTGTTTGTTGCCAAAGAGTGTGACATGTCTAGTACCAATACGTAACAGTCACACAGACACAGCACCCAGGATACACTCTGTCATGTGTGCCCCTCCCAAGTTCTGTGGAGAGTAGACTGAGGCCCCCCTGGTAAATTCCTCAGCTAACTTGAGTGTGTGCACATTACAGTGAGTGCATCTTGGCAGCTCAGGGATCGGAACTTGATGTTCTACCACCACCTAGACAGCCAGCCTTATGGAAGATGCTAGACACATGGGGCTAGCAGTGCAGGGAGCACCAAGGTTGAGCCTCACTCCTAGCTTTTGAGAGCTGAGATCCAAGGGAACACACGGTGGAATTACTCTCCCTTGCCACCATGGGATAGGTCTTCCCTCACTGAGCAGACTGTCTGTATGTGTGAACCAAAGCACGGGCAAAGCAGGCAGCCTGGCATGTATTGGCAGGTACATGCCATGGTCTCTGAAGACTGGAGATCACACTTCATGCTCATATAGATGTTGTCACTACTCACAATCATTTTCATTTTAGGGATTTTTCTGTAAGACTGAGGAAGACTTTAACGACTGGTGTCAGCAAGTCAAAAAGGTCTGTAGCTGCCCCTGTCCAGAGCCAAGATGAAACTTCTGGGGACCCAGGCAATGAGGTGGCTGGGGTAAAGGGAACCTCTTTGCATGGCCTAGCTAGGAACCCAGTTTACTGGTTGCATGGGGAGTTTTGTTCCTGCCTCACACATGTGGGCAGGCTGAACGGGGCAGGGTGCCTCATATTGCTGTTTCTCTTGGCTATGTCTAGGCCATAATTGGCCGTCTTTTTTTACCTACCTAAGTTCTGCACATTAACTTCATGGTAGTGTTCTGCCTGCCTCGTGGTTATGGGATGGCAATAAATTGTGTGCCAAAGGCTGCCCCTGTGCCAGTTGCTTCCTGCTGTCTTCCCTGTGCCTTCTGTGATGATGGATGCCTGATGGGGTGACAGACCATTCCCAGTGGACAGGCCTGTGCTATGCTGACCACTGGTCTGGGCTGTAACCTTTAGTATGGATACCACTTCCATTTTCTTATCTGTGAAGTTAGACCTCTGCAGGCTGGAGGCTGTGGTGACTGTCGAGGTGCATCTAACAGCTGTGTCTCACTGACAGCTATCCCTGCTTGGCGGTGCCCTGCCCATGTTTGAGCTGGTGGAACAGCAGCCTTCCCATCTGGCCTGCCAGGATGTCCTGAACCTGTCCCTAGGTGAGTGCTGAGGCTGTGGGGCCAAGTCTGGGTGGGCTAGTCCCCGATCCCTAGCTCTTAGTTCATGTGGTCTGTGCCTGCCACAAGCCCTCAGGTCTTGGTCATTTTCCTTTTAACCATTAAAGTTTGTATGAGTCCCAGGTGCAAATAGTTGATAGGGCACTGAAGAGCACTCCATGCCTCAAACCCTGAGCTTGGCAGCAGCACAGTATGTCCATGTTCTGCGAGACATGTTCCCATAGGTTCCTTGGGCACTGTAGTGACAGGGCACAACAGGTTTTGTGATGAAGAAGTCCAGTCTAAGAGCCCCTGGGGACGAGCAGTCGTGGCTCCTTGACCTATGGCTAGTGTGCCTGTGGGGGGCATAGCCCAGGTCCTATGGACCAGCACAGCAGAGTTCAAGGACTGGTCTTGGGAGACAGTGGATGGAAGCCTGGCCAGACCCGCTCATTCCTCAGCTGGTGCAAGGACTGGGTGCCCTCATCCTCCTGGGCTGCTGCCAGACCCTATCACTTGTCTGCCGGCAGGAGTCAGGTTCTGTTCTCTTTGGCGGAGTTCCCATCCCTCTTTAGGGCCTTGTCACTTGCTCTTGGGTCTGGACCCCTTTATACCTGTTAACTCTCCAGTCAGCAAGGGGCTTACAGGGCCTAGCAGGCCTCTTCTAGTTTGTCCTCCTCTCCTAACGTCTTCCCAACCACCCCACACCTGCACCAGCTCCTGAGAGATGCCTAAGGCTTTTCTTGTTCCTTCCAGATTCTTCAGATGTAGAGAGGCTGGAGAGGTTCTTTGACTCTGAAGATGAAGACTTTGAAATCTTATCCCTCTGAAGATCCTGGGGTTTGGGGATGGCCTCCATGGCCCTCGTTGGGGTGCTTTGAGAACCCAGACCTGCCTTGGGCACTCAGTGTCACCGCATTCCATCCACCCAGCCCACCCCTGCCGAGTGCTGTGCGCCTGTGCCACCTCTGTCCAGAGGGCCTGCTCTGCTCATGGACCAAGGACTGCGGGGCCTGGCGGCCTTACTGCTTGGAGTCCGACTGCCTAACCCCAAACACGCGAAGGGCCTGTCCACATGAGAAGTCGCCCGTCGGAAGGCCTAGTCAGGAAGAGCAGCGGGTCAGGAGCTTCCAGAGTTCTCCACTTGACACTGCCAGCCCTGGTCAGCACATCAGCTTTGGTTCTGCTCTCTCCTGGGCTCCTGGGTCTGTGGTTTATTTGGAATTAAAGCCCTGTTTGAAGTTGTTTAACAAAGACATGAGTTTCTAGGGCACTTCCCAGGTCAGTCTTAGAAGACCTGCAGGTTGACGTGTACATTCTCAGCTACGTCATGGCCTCATACTGCTGGGCAGGGTGAGCTTTTGGGCTGTCTCCTCTGCCCAGTGTGATTTATCAAGGGCTACCTCAGTGGGAGAGCATATGGAAAGATTACAGCAAAATTGCTACTTGCTTTGGAGAAAGTATTCTGGTGGGGCATTTGGAAAACCCAAAGATAACAGTGTACATGGGCCCAGTGTGGACACCTGCGCCATGGGGCAGCTGACAAGCTCCTAGGGCGTCTGGAGCCGTGGTCCGGAGGCTCCCCATCAGGACCCCACTAGGGAAGAGATTTGTCTCTTATGAGGGGTTGACGCATTTCAAGACACACCGCCCGCTGCTGTTAGCTTGCCACCCAGCTTCCCTCTGGGAGGAAAGGGAGGGGAGCAGAGCTGCTCTTGGCTTGTGACACTGTGCCCGCTGGTGATAGGGGACACATCACTACTTGAGCCTTCTTCCATGTTCTTGCCCTTCTCAGAAACCCTCCTGGGTCACAGAGAATTGTAGATGGTTTGGGGCCAAAATGGTTAAGAAGCCATGGCTTTTAGTGCACAGTGGACATTTAAACAGAGCAGGTAGCTCCAGGCACTAATAGGCGAAGTGTCCAGCCCCTCCTTGGCACTCATTTTCATACCTGCCACCTTCTAACTCCGGCTTTCTGGGCCTTTAAGCTTTGATGCTCTAGGTCTGCTGTCTTAGAGAGCAGCCTCTCCTCCCCCTAGACTATATGAACAGGGTATGGCAGCCTGGGATGGCCCTTTTGGAGCTTTTGCTAAAAGCCCTTCCATAGGACCCTGTAAATGGGTGAGGCTGAAGCTGCTCCTTGATGGCATATGCCAGATATGGCAGCTTTAAGTAGCCCACAGAGTAACAAAGGACACCCCTACCTACCAAGTGTTGATGACATAATTTATTTCCTCTTACTCTTTCTCCTATATTGTGTCCCTTAGCCCCATTCCTCTGGGGCTCCACTTCCTGAATCCAGTAGCCATCATGCTGCTGTGGCCCAAGGTCTTGCTGCAACTCCTGCTGATGGTACTAAAGGTGGATGTGTGGAACACTACAACCTGAGAAAAGCTTCCTGAGGTTGTTCATTCTTAGTAGTGTAGTTTGCAATTCTTAATGGTAAATAATAAGTTTCAGTAGAAAACAAAGTTTGTGTGTGTGTTGATTTTTCCTCCAGTTATGGTTGGCTGCTTTTAGTGTTGACAGGTAAAGATTTCCCTGCGTTGACCAAGTGAATCCTGCCCGCCTCAGGCCTAGCTGTTAGCCAATGTCTGTTTTCCCTTTTATTGAATAGACGCGTGGCCCTAAAAGGAAGAAGTGCAAGGAGAACATGATCTGAAAATGAGCAGGAGGCTGGAGGAATGACTTAACAGTTGGGAACTCTGACTGCTCTTCCAGAGTTCAGTTCCCAGCACCCACCCCGGGCAGTTCACAGCTGCTCCTGACCCCAGCTCCAGAGGGCCTAACACCCCTGACCTCTGCGGGCACATACACATAGAAATAGTGAAAATCTTGTTTAAGCCAGGCAGTGGTGGCGCACACCTTTATTCCTCGTACTCGGAGGGGCAGAGGCAGGCAGATCTCTGTGAGTTTGAGGTAAGCCTGGTCTACAGAGTGAGTTTTAGGACAGCTAGGGCTGTTACATAGAGAACCCTGTCTCAAACAAACAAACAAACAAAAAAGCTTACTTAAAAAATGAAAGTAGTAAAAAGCACCCACTTAGAAGGCTTGCCTCAGGTTCTCGATAGACAGGGTCAGGCTGTACCTAACCTTGGCCTGGAGGACTAGTAGGGATACAGCCAGGGTACAAGTAGGAGGCTGAGGATCATCTCATCCTGCCTGGTAAAATCTCAATGGGACAATCCTGGATGAAGCCTACCTGCTCTTGAGTCCAAATAAAGGAAAACTGCTGACCCAAATACAATGGCCCAAGGCAAGGCTTCCCTTTCAGATTTGCTGTTGGCTTTCTGTGGCTGCTATGACTACATAGCACATGACCCACTGCTGGAATTTGTTACGGTTCTAGAGTGCAGAAATGCAGATTATGCTGTCAGTAGGGCTAATTTTCCAGCATCCAAAGACTTCTATATTCCTGCAAAGGCTCTGCATCTCCTGACCTTGGGCTGCTTGTTAAAAGGCCGATGATGGTGGCTGGAGAGATGGCTCAGAGGTTAAGAGCACGGGCTGCTCTTCCAGAGGTCCAGAGTTCAGTTCCCAACAACCACATGGTGGCTCAACAGCCATCTATAATGAGATCTGGTGCCCTCTTCTGACCTGCAGGCAGGACACTACATATATAATAAATAAATCTTTTAAAAAAAAATAAAGAAGCCACTGATGACCTACCTGGCTAATCCTCTACCTTTACTTTCTTTTTGAGAATGTCTTCATTGTGTAGCCCTGGCTAGTCTGGAACTCAGAGATCCACCTGGCTCTGCCTCCTGAGTGCTGGAATTAAAAGTATGCATTACCACACCAGGGTAGTACTCAATATCAAGGTACCATCCCATGCCATCTGCCTAAACTGTCCTTTTGATCCTGAGGAAGGTGCTTCACCTAACCTGCAACATACTCTACGAATATAGGCTGTATTCTACCAGGAAATGTAAAATCATCCTGTTTGGGAGGGGATAGTGTGAGAAGCTTCAGCAGCACAAAGAAAAAACAACAAAGTTATTATCAGTGAGTCTAGAATGTTAAGCAGCATCGTGCCTCTTGATAAGCCTGGCCAAGCCTGAGAACACAGACTCAGAGCATGGGGCCCGGTAACACTGATCAAACCCACAGTGGAAATCCCATGAATAGTAGGCAGACCCATCTCTACAAATTCTTAGGGGAAGCCAGTGAGGTACATTTTCAGGTAGATTTTTATTAGTTTCTGTAAAAAATATGACTCCCAACTAACGGATGTTTTTTGTGACGTCAGTGAAACTGCCAAAAGTTACCACTAAAGTTCAGTATGGAAATAACACCTTTAGGATCAAGGAGTAGGCAAGGGAGATATTGCACAATTTGTTCATACCACCAAAATCTCAAGTTATGAGTGGAAGCTTGTAGGTTTCTTCTGCCAAGAAATAGCTCCTGCTGAACAGTGTTGAGTGTGAGCTTTCCACCAGTCTCCCAAGGGACCAGAGATTAGTATCTGCAGTGAACACTCTGGGTTACTTCCATAGCTCCTCCAGTGGTCTCTGTGCAGCGCTGCGGATGGCGTCCTCAGAGAGGACACGGATCTCTTCATGGACATCCTCAATGCTTTTGGAAGCATCAACCACCTATCCTCACATGGAGACAGCAGAAAGGATCATTACACCACCTTTACTCTATTCCCAGTGCATGTGGTGACCTCAGGGACCCTTCACCCACAGCTTTCTTTGAACCTGGTGTTCTTAGCACACAGCAGCCTGCATACCCACCACATCCCAGGCACAGGGGATGCAGGATGCATTAGCTGCCTGCCCATCTTGCTCCTAAGCAGGCTAAGCAACTATCCTCCAATTGACTAGTAAAAACAGGCTCCATGCCAGGCACAGTGACCCACCCTTTATAGTTCCAGCACTTGGGAGGCAGAGGCAGATGGATCTCTGAATTCAAGGCCAGCCTGGACTACATAGTTCCAGGATGGCCAGGGCTACGTAGAGAAACCCTGTCTCAAAAACAACCAAAAAACCAGCTCCACCTTTCTTGAGGGCGCTCCCAGGTTGTTTGGAAGATACACAGCAGGCCCCCATCAACCTGGTTTGCTTCCCATCCTCTTGGGAGATGAAAACGCTTTCCTAACACAGCTGCCCTGTTCCTTGCAGGACAGGCAGATTAGGTGCAAACCAGGACAGTCAATAAATGTCAGCATCTCCAAGTCCCACCATCTGGAGGGGGTCTGGACAGGACCCTTGCTTCTGTAAGTCTGGCTCAAGACCTTTGGCAGCAAATGTTTGAAAAGCTTCCAGGAGTGTAGAAGGGTTATGGAAGGGATCCAACTACTGCACAAGGTATGACTACGTGCAGGAAAGCTCCACAGGGGGTCACCTCCTAGAAGGTAGCACAGCAGCCACACTGCAGCCACACGACCGAGGCCCAGACTATTCAAGGTGGCTCTCTGGGCCGACAAGGAAAAGGGCATTACCATCTGTTCCAATGTAACAAGACAACGCAGAAACTTTGGTCAAACCTCACAATCCCGAGGACATGTAACAAACAAAGGGCAAGTAATGCAAGGGAAACGGCACCTTAGTAAAAACTGGCCTGTCATGTCTGGCACTACTGAAGTGCCAAGCTTGAAGTCTGGGAACCTCAGGTAACAGTCAAACTGGCCTGTGCGGGCAATGCCAGGCCCACCAGGACTATTCTAGAGTAGATGATGTGCGGAGGCAACTAGTCTGCAGGAAAGAAGGTGCAGTGAGGATCAGAGTTGGCTTCCGTGTAAGGACCATGTTGGAAGTTCAAGCTATTTCCTGAGACCAGTGTTGACACTGAGTGGAGGAAAAAGGACCAGAGGGAAGCCTAGTCTGGACAATTCCTGTGCCCCGGGAGATGGCCATGCATAGGCTTACAAGGCTCCAAAGAAATGGGCAGGATGTGTAGCTGTAGAGAAGGTACCTATAGTATGAGCCAACAGGAAAAAGTCACAGCATAAGCTAAAAGGAAAAGTAAGATACATCTCACCATGCAACTGGCCAACTCCACCTTGTGACAGTACTACCTAAGAATAACCCAATTATAGACAGTACACTGCAGAGCCATTCCTAAGAGAAAGACCAGAGAATAAAGTGTGGTGTAGCTTGCAAGACCACGTACTGAATGGCCAGGTTACACGGCTAAAGGCTTGTACAGGGTAAGATGCAGATATTTGCTGGGGCTCATCTTTGAGTCTAGTGGATACAGCCTATCTCATTCTTCATGAGGACTGTTTGTCTCAAACTCATCTGGTCCACCAGACAAAGCAGGAGTCTTAGGGTTTTGTAAAACTGGTATGATTAGAATCTGCTGGCACGGGGCTGGACGGATGCTCAGTGGTAGGTGAGCCCCTTGGTTCTGTAGCCAGCAGAACTACTATCACCAAAAAGGCCGCTGGCAGAGAACCAGAATAGTCCCTGAGGTTTCACAGGTGGGCAACCAAAACACCACACCAGCTGTGCTGACGTCGGCAGAGGGGGGGCTGCCGCACGGCTCCTCGGTGGCTGTCCGTAGCCAGGACTCACCTTCCAGTTCAGGTTTTTATCCTTCATGAGCTGCTGGAAACACAGCAGAACCTGCTCCTGGAAAGTCCCAGTCTCATAGCGCTCGAGACCAAACTCGCCCCGCGTGGCAGCATCCAGCAATTGTAACTGAAGGAACAGGATGAGGTCAGGTTTGGGAAGGCCCACGTCGGGTTGTTTGCACCAATCCAGGGAAAAATTCTGCCAACAGTTAGAGAAAGAGAACTGAGTGGGGGGTAATCTTTTGCTTCAAAGTGGGGCTGGGGGACCTGCTGGAAGTAAGAGTTAGCAGGATGGTATCACAGCTCTGTGCCCTGCAGTCTACTATGAACCTCATTACATCCCAGACCCTGTTTCAGATCCTGGTGATACAGTCAACCCAGAAAGGCTGAGGTGGAAAGTAGCTCATTCCAGACAGGAACAGCAGCGCTCTGTGCCGTAAGCTTTCATCCGTATTCCTCCCGAGAAACACCGGAGGAAACGAGCAATCCTGGTAGCCCACTGTATGCTTGCCCGCCTACTGGATCTCATGTACACATCCCCACTTACTCATCAACTTGCTAAAAATGTCATTTCTGGAAGAAAAGTAGGGCTACAGAGGCCATCCTATCCCCCAGAAACACTATAAGCTCAAGAAGTAACCCAAAGACTCTCCCAACAGGGCCATAGTGTGCCAATCATCTGCCCTGGCTTCCTTAGACAAACAAAATACTTCATTGGAGAAGGACTCAACATATGTAAAAGAAACAACAGAATTTAAAAGGTTACGGTCACTTGGCAATCTGTCATCCCCAAGGGCTATTACATGAAGACATTATCAGACCCCATCTGCTTCCTGAGAGGACCCAGCACTCTTAATAGAGAACCCAGAACTTCTGTTCTGTTTTACTTGTACAGAAGTACAAGGTAAAAACACGAAACCAGGCCTGGTGACAGCACTTGCAAAGGGGCAGCAAGAAGACGGTTCAAGTTCCTCCTCGGCTACAGAGTTCCAAATCAAGCTGAGCTACAGAAGACCTTGTCTCAAAATCAAAACAAAACAAATGCAATTCCAGTACTTCGGAGCTAGAAGCAGGAGTTCGGTGTTGTTACTGGCTATATAGTGGGCTCAAGGTCAGCCAAAAACTGTCTCAAAGAACCAAATTAAAACAGGTTTGAGGGGGATGCTGAGCTGTGGTGGTGCACGCCTTTAGTCCCAGCACACAGGAGGCAGAAGCAGGGAGGTCTGAGTTCAAGGTCAACCTGGTCTACAGAGTGAGTTCCAGGACAGTCAGGGCTACACTGAGAAACTGTCTCAAAAAAAACCAGCATCAACAAAAAATAACAAAGATTTGGGGGAGCTGGGCAAGCACATGCTTTACCAGAGTTACACTCTCCTACATGGAGAGATGGTTGAGCTGCTAAGAGCACTTACTGCTCTTCTAAAGGACCCACGTTCCCAGCACCCACATGGTGGCTAACAATTCCCCTTAACTCCAATCTCAGGGGATCTGACACCCTCTTCTGGCTTCTGTGGATGCAAGTGTATACATGCAGGCAAAATGCTCATACACATAAAGGAAAATGAATACATCTTTTAAACAAAACAAAACTCGAGAGTTACACCCTCAGCACTCAGAATATTTTAAACGAAATGCCAGAAAGAAATGTGGGAACATACACATCAAAAGACATAAGGGACTGGAGATATAGCTTAGTGGTAGAGCAATGGCTACCATGTGTGAGGAGGCCCTGGGTCCAAATTCCCAGCCGGAAAAAACTCCCAAAACCCACTTCGGCCAGTGAGATGGTTCAGCTTGTAAATGCCTGCCCTTCCCACACAGCCTGATACCTGAGTTAAATCCCCAAAACTCAGTGTAACAAGAGAACCAGTTCTCCAAAGTGGGCCTCTGACCTCTACATGTTTGCCACGGCACACATGCCCTGGCCTCCATCCTTACAAACAACAACAACAAATAAAAATAAGAAAGAGATGTAAGAGGCACATGAAGCATCGACCTTGGTCAGATTCTGGTTTAATAAAAATACAAGGCAATTAGCCGGGCAGTGGTGGCACACGCCTTTAATCCCAGCACTCGGGAGGCAGAGCCAGGCGGATCTCTGTGAGTTTGAGGCCAGCCTGGGCTACCAAGTGAGCTCCAGGAAAGGCGCAAAGCTACGCAGAGAAACCCTGTCTCGAAAAAAACCAAAAAAAAAAAAAAAAAAATACAAGGCAATCAGCCAGCTCTTGAGAGCTGGGAACCATGAACACTGCATGTCTAGTGGCCGAGATCTGTGTTTAGGCGAGACTATACTTACAATGTAACTGTCTTGGGCTAGGAGTGGTGCCTCTCTCCTGGGAATCTCAGCACTCAGAAGGCTGAGACCTGAGGATTACAAGTCTGAGGCCATCACAATCTACCTAGTGAGTTCCTCTCAGTCTGGGCTACAAGAGACCCTGTCTCAAAAATAACAATCCCAGGTGTTGGAGAGATGGTTCAGGAGTTAAGGCATTGGCTGCTCTTCCAGAGGACCTGGATTCAATTTCCAGCATTCACATGGCAGCTCACAATGGTTTGTAATGCCAGTTCCAGGGGATCCAACACCATCTTCTGGTCTCCATGAGCATCAGACATATATGCAGATAAAATACCCATATAGATAAAATTTAAAAACCCAGAGATAAGGAGGCAGAGACAGGTAGACAGGTGGATCTCTGTGAGTCTGAGGTCAGCCAGGTGTACATAGTGAATTCCAGACCTTCCCTGGCTACACAGTGAGACCCTGTCTCAAACAATCCTCCCCCTCACACCCCCAACACACACACACACACACACACACACACACACACACACACACACACACTCACACACACGGTTACATCTTAGATGTATACCAAAACATTTATTAAGAACTGACTGGCGGGGCTGGAGAGATGGCTCAGAGGTTAAGAGCACTGCTTGTTCTTTGAAAAATCCTGAGTTCAATCCCCAGCAACCACATGGTGGCTCACAATCATCTGTAATGAGATCTGGTGCCCTCTCCTGGCCTGCAGGGATATGTGCAGGCAGAACACTGTATACATAATAAATAAATATTTTTTAAAAAAGAACATAAAAAAATTTAGAATTAGGGATTCACACTGAAATCCAAATTTTTGGTTCTATAAGAAAAAAAAATCTAGAAACCCAGCACACTTGGGATTTGAAAAAATAAAATTAGGAAAAAAAAAAAAAAAGAACTGGCAAAGCCATCTGATACAGAGCAGAGGATTTGAGTGTCCCTGAAGCTGATGATACTATGGGAGGTTTTCTGTTGCCAAATATCTGAGGTTTAAAAACTAAAAAGCACTGTCAGATGTGGTGGGGCAGGCCTTTAATCTAGCACTTGAGGCAGAGGCAGATGGCTGGCTGATTCATGCTGAGTCTGGTCGACTCAGTGAGTTCCAGGCCAGCAAAGGCTACATAGTGAGACCTTGTCTGAAACAAACATAAATGGCAGAATAAATAAAGAAAAAAGGGCAGTGCAGCTACTACCATTACACACAGGAAGCCGTGGAGAGAGACTAGAGGGACCAGAGGAGGAGGCTCCAGTGTCCCAGCCACTCTCCATCTGGTCACAAAGCGAGACAGTGCATGAGAGTCTAACACGACACTCTGTGAAAAACAACCTGCCCAGTGCATTTCTTCATTGATAAAAAACCGTCTCGGGCTGGAGAGAGGGCTAAAGGCATGCCAGAGTCATCACATTCCTCAGAGTAACTTGAACACGTACTCACTGTGGTCGGTGACCCTGAAAACGAAGACAAGCAGATCAGGGCCCACACCTGGCAACCCGAAACAGACGCCACACACTACTCACCTCCTTGGCACTAGTGAAGGCAACCCCAGAAAAGGCATATCTATCCAAAACAAGAGTCACGCCCTGGTTCAACTTCGCCTTAATTAGTGGCCTGAAAAACAGAATGCTCTTGAGTGCTGGAACAGGTTTCCCAAACTACCCCAACTTGGAAATCCCGTACAACTAAATTACAGCAGGGCGATTTATAAACCTATTTACAAAGCTGTGCATCTTCTCTCTAGGTGATGCCAGTGGACACTTCCACCCTGCCCTGCTGAGGAAAAGGAGAACCAGCAAAGAGCAAAGGATGGCGGAGGGCACGGGGAGCCAGAAGGTGAGGCTACTTGTGCCCAAGTCTGAACTGCCAAGTATAAGAGCAGACAAAATATCAAGGATGTTTTCCACCAAACACCACAGGCTCACGATCACTGCCAGTGTGCCAAACCTTAGACGTGTGAAGAGGAAGGGCTTAGCATGAGAAAAAAAAAAAAAAAAGCATCACTGAAGACACAAAGGCAAAGTCAAGATTCATCTCACTTAGCACACCTCACAGGAGGCATTTAGTTTGGGGGTAGGGGCGCAGGGCAGGGAGGGGGGAGAGAAGGCTGAAATAGATCTCACTGTGTAGCCCAGGCTGTTCTAGAATCTGTTATGCAGCCTCGGCTGGCCTCCAGCTCTTGATCTTTAGGGCATGATGGCACAAACCTGGAATCCCAACACCTGCGAGGCTAAAGCAGAGGATCCAAGCCAAACTAAACTATGTATACAGCAGGACCTTTAAGAGCTTTTGTTTAAGATTTGTTTGTTTTATGTATGAGTGCTCTATCTGCATATATGACTTTATGCCAGAGAGGGCACCAGATGTCATTATAGATTGTTGTGAGCCACCATGTGAGTGCTTAGAATTGAACTCAGGACCTCTGGAAAAGCAGCCAGTGCTCTTAACCTCTGGCTATCTCTCCAGCCCCAGAGTTTTTAATGTATGGAGCTAGAGTCAGTAATGTGAACATATAAAAAAGAAAAGAAAAAAAATAATCAGGCCGAGTAGTGGTGACACATGCCTTTAATCTCAGCATTTGGGAGGCAGAGGCAGGTGGATCTCTGTTTGAAGCCAGTCTGATCTACAAAGAGTATTCCAGGACAGCCAGGGCTACACAGAGAACCCCTGTCTTGAAAAACAAAACAAAACAAAACAAAAAGGAAAAGAAAATCTAAACCCACCAGATCTTACACCCTTCACAAATTAACATAGATAGACCCTAGACCTAAATATAAAATAGAAAACTTTAAAAAAAGAGAGAGGAGTGGCCTGGAGAGATGGCTCAGAGGTTAAAAGCACTGGCTGCTCTTCCAGAGGACCTGAGTTCAATTCCAAGCACCCATGTGGTGGCTCACAACCATTGATAATGAGATCTGGTGCCCTCTCCTGGCCTGCAGGCATACATGCAGGCAGAACACTGCATACATAATAAATAAATCTTTTTTAAAAAAATAAAAAAAGAGAGGGAAGCCAGGAGGTTGTGGTGCACACCTTCAATCCCAGCACTCGGGAGGCAGAGCCAGGCGGATCTCTGTGAGTTTGAGGCCAGCCTGGTCTACACAAAGTGAGTTCCAGGAGAGGTGCAAAGCTACACAGAGAAACCCTGTCTTGAAAAACCAAAAAAAAAAAAAAAAAAAGAAAAAAAAGAAAAGAAAAGAAAAATCAAGAGGGAGAGAGAAAGCCTGGTTGCCCTTAGGTCGGACAACACCAAAGACCAAATCCATGCAAGGCCTGATACGCTAACCTCAGTAACATTAAGCTGTGCTGTGCAAGAGACTTAAACAATACACTACAAGCCCTAGAATGGAAGAGAGACTGTATGAAAGGCATTTCTGACAGACGACTGACATGCTAAGGATGGGCCCTTACAGTGCAACCAAGAAAACAGCAGCCCTTGGAGGGCTGAGGTGGAAACGGCCTGGGCTGCACTACCTCCAAAAGAAAAAAAAAAAAAAAAGCTGGGGCCTGGGGAGAGGGCTCTGTGGATGAACTGTTTGCTGTGTAACCATGAGCACTTGAGTCCGGTCCAGAACCCCAAATTAGTGAGCTCAAGGCTCAGGAAGAAACCTTGTCTCAGCTGGGCATGAGAACAGTCTGGGCTACAAGGCAAGTTCCAGGATAATCAGGGCTGTTATACAGAGGAACTCTGTCTTGAAAAACCTCTTTAAAAAGGAACTCTTGTCTCAGGGCTGGAGAAGACGGCTCAGCAGTTAAACACTTGTTGCTCTTGCTCTTGCAGAGGATCCAGGTTTGGTTCCGGTTTTGGATCCATATGGCAGCTCACAACTGCCCCTAACTCTAGATATAGGGATCTGGCCTCCGTGGGCCGCGGGCATGCATGAGGGGCACAAGCATCCATGTAGGCATTTATACTACACAAACATGCACATACGTAAACACGCTCAAGTGTTCACACACACATCTGCATGTGACAAGTGGGGAGCAGAGAGTCAGTATTTACACTTGTTCCCAGCGGTTTGCGGAAAAGAGCAGGTGCACCGCGTGGTCCTCCAGTTCTGTTTTCTTTTCTAAGTAGGAATTCAGAAGCCTGCCGATTTCTGTGGATCTTTCTAGAAAGAGAAAATCACAAAGACTCCTTAAGTCGGGCTTTTCACCTAAATTATACTACAGTTTGCACTGACGTTTTCAACTTGTACTTATATCTAGCGCTAAACTTTATTAACCCTCTAGACAGGTTTGGACCATCTGTGAAAAAGTCAGAGGAGTTTCCCTGAGAGAACGCATTAATGTGCAGAGACCATGTAAGGTCTTGATTTCAAAAGTCCTTGTAAGACTTTTGACTGGTTGGCTTGTGTTATAATTTAAAAGTGGCCGGAAAGAGTCACACCATACAACAGAGCACATAAGGGAGATTTATTGAGGGGAGAGGAGAGAAGAGGGCAGAGAGAGGGGAGGAGAGCAAAGGAAGGGAAAGAGAAAAAGACAGGAGGTGGGCAAGGCCAGCCTTTTACAAGGAAACTTAGCAAATATGCACATGAGGTGCACTGGGTGGTTGCAGCTGAAGATATTTCCTGTCAGGGCCCTAAGGGCAGGCCAGTACAGATGCCTAAACGCTAACAGCTTGAAGAGTCAAATATCCAACAAAGCATTTTTCCAATTCCCAACCTACTTAATTTGTAGGATTAAGGTTGGTGTTCTAATGCACAGGGGTGAAGCCCAGAGGTCAACCTCATGTTCCTTTTTTTCTTTTTTTGGTTTTTCGAGACAGGGTTTCTCTTTGTGCCTTTCCTGGATAATGTTCCTTTTTTCAAGAGCAATCTACCTTGTGCTTTTTGGAGAGGGTCTTCACTGGGACCTGAAGCTCAAGTCTGGCTAGACTGTCTGGCCGCAGGAACAAGGAACCAGCCTGTCTCCACCTCTCCAGCACTGGGATTATACTCAACTATACTGGCTTTTTACATGGAAGGTTGAACTCTGTGTGCATTTTACCAACTAGATGTTGGATTTTTACCAACATATCCTCCAACCCAGGGGTGGCACTGCCCACAGTGAGTTGGGCCCTCCCCACATCAATAGTCAACCGAGAAAAATGTCTCACAGACTTACCTGCAGGCCAATCTGGTGGGGGCCATTTTCTCAACTGAGAGTCCCTCTTCCCAAATGACACTAGCTTGTGTCAAGGTGACCTAAAACTAGCCAGCACACCCACGCACAGCAGTAAACAAGTGTTCTACTCAAGTTTTTAAAAACACAAAAACAGATGCTCCCAAGAGTGAGAGAACTCTCAAGGCCCGCCCCCTCGCCCGCCTGCGCACCGGGGAAACGCAGCATCTCGGCTTGGTGGCCCGAGTCGCACAGTGCGGTCACCAGCCTGAGGCCCTGCGTGGTCTTGCCGGCACGGTCCACGCCCTCCAGCACGATGAGCGCCCCCCGCCGCGACGCCATCGCCACCGCCGGCCCGCACAGCTCCCGCCAAACTGCCAGGTTCCCGCCAATGTTGGATGCTGCAGGAGGCGGGCGCGCGCAGGTCCGCGGGCCGCACCGCCTCTTCCGGCTGGAAGCCGAATTCTGGAGCTTGCAGGGAGGTGGTGGGGGGAACCGTTCCGGAACCGGTTCCGGACGTTGCGTAGCCCGTGGCCGGGGTCCCAGCCGCCTGCTGACCTCCCACTCGCGGAACTTCCGTTTGCAGCGCCCTGCGAGGAGGGCCAGTCTTACGGAGTGGGGTTGTGCACGCTCCGGTCACGTGGAAACCCTACAACAGTAACGGAATCAAATTTTCATGCCCCTGAGCGCGCCGCTCCCGGGTTCCAAAAGTTTCTTATCACAAGGAAAGAGCCATCCGCTCTGAAACGAGTAAAGATAACGAGCATCGGACTCCCAAGAGGTGCTGAGGCATCATCAACGCGCTCACGAATGTTTGTTGTCGTTTTAGTGTTACTGGGATTGTGTCGAAAACCCGACGTTGGTGAAAGGAAATTGATTTATTGGCAGCGTTGGCCCGAACAGAAAAGTTCCCACTTTCTTTTTGCTTTGCCCCTAGTAGTGTTTTTATAGAAAAAAATTAAAGCCAGGAAGGATATATGTGCAGGAGGCAGGCAAATTTCTGTGAGTTTGAGGCCAGCTTGATCTACATAGCAAGTTCCAGGACAGGCAAGGCTGCATTTTTTAGGCCCAGTCGCAAATAAAACAAAACAATGGCATTCTAGAGGCTGAGGCAGATGGGTCCCGAGTTAAAGGCTAGCCTGGGCTACGTTTCAATAAGACTGATCAAGGAAGTAGTCAGTAGAATGCTTGCCTAGCATGAATGAAGCCCTGGATTCCACACCCAGCACGAATAAACTGAATATAATGAGTGATATATCCTATAATCCCGGGCACGTGGGAGGTAGAGGCAGGATCAGAAATTCAAGGTCTGCAAACATCTGAACTGACACCTAGTCAAAGAAGGTACTCAGGATGACAGACATGTAAGCATGCTCAACATAAACATTATTAGGAATCATAAATTTAAAAGAAGATAATTTCCCACCTCTTCTAGAGTAGCCAAAACCTACAATTCTGACCATAGAACGTGCTGGTAAGGATGTGGAGCAAAGGAAAGTCTAATGCTGATGAGAAAGCAAAAACAACGTGTGGCCGCTTTGGGAGACAGCTTGGCTGTTTCTCAGGAAACTACTCTTCTCTTACTATATGGCCAACAGTTACTCAAATGAGTTGGAAACTATGTCTACAGAGAACCCTGCACACAAATGGTTGTATCAGTTCTATCCACACTTGCCTAAATAGGGAAGCAACTAGGGTGTTCTCCAACAGATAAGCTGGTAATTACACAGTGGAATGCTTTTCAAATAAAAAAGGAATGAGCTATCAAGTCATAATAGGACATGGGAGTACCTGAAGTGCATAATGGTAAGTGAAGCCAGCCTGAAAAGACTGTAAACCCCGACTACATGGCACTCTGGGAAAAAAGCAAAGCCACATTGATTCTAAAATGTTAATTGGTTACAAGAGTATGTGGGGGATGTCCCATACTGTAGTAGACCAGAGGAATTTAAGGCAGTGAAATATTCTTCAGGATGCTGTATACTTAATATGTATTTGTCAGAAATATTAGACCCCACCAAGAGTGAACTTTATCGTAAACTATGGATTTTAGTTAATAATGTATCAATATTGTTTCGTTAACTATAACAAAGTTACCATAGGAATGCGGAAAATGTCTACAACTGAGGAAATTGTTAGAGAGCCCTCTGAGGAATATATGCTCAATTTTTCAGGAAACCCAAGACTACTTTAAAAAGGGTTACTAGTATTTAAAATGAGCTCCAGAACAGAGACATTTAAACAAAAAAGCAGGTATAGTGATGTCCTGTTTATTCTCTCATTAGGCATTAAATGTGTCCAGGAACAGCACCTTCTTCAAAGGTCAGGACCTGGACTTAAAGTGAAGACCATTGGTTTAGTATTTGGAAGGAGTGGGAAACATTTTAAATTTCTGTATAGTTTGAATTTTTTTTATAGAATAAATGCTTCTAACATTTGAAAAATCCAATTAAAAAATGGGCTAAAGAGCTAAACAGAGAATTCTCAAAAGAAGAATCTCAAATGGCTGAAAGACATTTAAGGAAATGCTCATATCCCAGGCACTTGGGAGGTAGAGGCAGGATCAGAAATTCAAAGTCTTAGTCATCAGAGAAATGCAAATCAAAATGACTCTGAGATACCACCTTATACCTGTCAGAATGGCTATGATCAAAAACACTAATGACAGTCTATGTTGGAGAGGATGTGGAGCAAAGGGAACACTCCTCCACTGTTGGTGGGAATGCAAACTTGTACAACCACTGTGGAAATCAGTATGGCAGTTGCTGTGGGATGGTCTGTATGTCAAATTACTCCGATTGGTCAATAAATAAAACACTGATTGGCCAGTGGCTAGGCAGGAAGTATAGGCGGGACTAGCAGAGAGGAGAAAAGAAAGAACAGGAAGGCAGAAAGAGTCACTGCCAGCCGCCACCATGACAAACAGCATGTGAAGATGCTGGTAAGCCATGAGCCACGTGGCAAGGTATAGATTTATGGAAATGGATTAATTTAAGCTATAAGAACAGTTAGCAAGAAGCCTGCCATGGCCATACAGTTTGTAAGCAATATAAGTCTCTGTGTTTACTTGGCTGGGTCTGAGCAGCTGTGGGACTGGCGGGTGACAGAGATTTGTCCTGACTATGGGCAAGGCAGAAAAACTCTAGTTATAGGCAATTTCTCAGAAAATTGGGAATCAATCTACCTCAAGGCCCAGCCATACCATTCTTGGGCATATACCCAAGGAATACTCAATCATACCACAGAGATACATGCTCAACTATGTTCATAGCAGCATTATTCGTAATAGCCAGAACTTGTAAATAACCTAGATGCCCATCAACTGAAGAATGGATTAAGAAAATGTGGCACATATACACAATGGAGTACTACTCAGCAGAGAAAAACAATGACAACATGAAATTTGCAGGCAAATGGATGGAACTAGAAAATATCATCCTGAGTGAGGTAACCCAAACCCAGAAGGACAAAAATGGTATGTACTCACTCATAAGTGGATACTAGATATAAAGCAAAGAACAATCAGACTGCAACCCACAGAACCAAGGAGACTACATAGCAGGGGGGACCCTAGGATGACTGTGGCTTATAATAAGTTTTGGTTTTGCCCAATCACTGGGCAAGCTTTAGTGAACATTTCACTATTAGGATAAGAATTTGTACTGTATCAAGCTGATAATAAAAAAAATAAAAATAAAAAAACAACAAAATAAATTTCTGTATAGTTTGAATTTTTTATAGAATAAATGCTTCTAAGGCTGGGAATATAAACACTTGGTAGAATGCTTACGAATGTTCAAGCCCAGACATCAAGTAAACTGGGCATGGTGGCACACCCCTGTAATAGTAGCACTTGGGAGGTGGAGGCTGGGGGGGATCAGCTCAAGGTCATCTTCAGCCACATATGCAGATTGAGGGCAACCTGGGCTACATGTCCCCAAAAGTTGCATTTCAAGTAATGAGGACTGTGGGCTAGGCAGTGTGGTGGCACACGCTCTTAGTTCCAGCACTGGGAAGGCACAGGCAGCTAATCTCTGAGTTCAAGGCCAGTTTAGTCTACTTAGCAAGTTTGATGATAGCCAGAGCTACATAATAGGGAGACCCTGTCTCAGAAAACTCAAAAGAAGAAAATATAATAATAATAATAATAACCCCTCCCAGGTGGTGGTGGCACACACCTTTGAGCCCAGCACTCAGGAAGTAGAGCCAGGCAGATCTCTGTGAGTTTGAGGCCAGCCTGGTCTACAGAGAGAGATCCAGGATAGGCACCAAGACTACACAGAGAAACCCTATCGCGGAAAACCAAACCAAACCAAACCAAAACCCAAAAAACCTGCTTTTGGGGGGCGGAAGTGATGGCTCAGAGTTTAAAAGCGTTTGCTACTCTTGGTTCAGTTCTCAGTACCCACATGGTGGCTCACAACTCTAGTTTCAGGAATCCGAGGCCCTTCTAGGGCTTTCTTGGGCACCAGGCCGGCATGTGACACACATTTATACATGCATGAAAAACCCTCATACACGTTAAAAAAAAAAATCTAAAAATGATACAACCAATCATCTCGGGTGGAGGATGTGAGGGTTTGTTCTGGCACTGTTTCTGTAGCCCAAGCTGTTCCTTGGCCCTGGAGCTTTCAGGACCGGCATCCCTTACTTCTGGCCGGTGTGAAGTGACAGAGTAGAAGCAGGATTGCTGCGTGGTGCCTAAAATTTCACCCATGAAACTTTGCTGGAGATATTTCCCTAATCTTAGTAGGTTCAGTGTAGCAGAGAGATCCGTGGAGACTGGGATGCGTGTCCACGATAACACTGAATAAGGTGGCCTTATTCAGAGGAAACACATTTCAATCCCACTGTTGTGCCCTGATCTCCAGGACCCCCCGAAAGACCACTATGGAGACTGAACCCCCAAAGTAAAAGCAAAGACCCTTTATTTCAAGCTCTGGATTGGCTGACACTTGAGGGTGTAGGTGGGTGCTGTGCTGGGAACGTTTGGAATGTCAATTCCCCCTTAGATGCAGCCCCTCCCTGGGTGGGGTCAGCTCATGGCCTTTTCTGGATCCCAGAGTTGCCTGCCAGCAAGCCTGTCCCAGATGCTGTGTCTGGGTCTCCAGGCCTGTCATGGCGGCTGTGTGGTCAAGCTACCCTGGGTCCCGTAGATCCACCATCTGACATATTTAAGTAGCACAACCCCCCTTTTGTTTATTTTTAGAGTCAGGGTTTCTCTGTGTGGCCGTGGTTGTCCTGGTGTTATGCCCAGATCGCAGGGACCCCCAAAAGACCATCATGGAGACCGAATCCCACATGTAAAAGCAAAGAGCCTTTATTTCAAGTTCCAGAGCTTGGTCCCTCTGTCTGTCCGACACAGTGGTGAGAGCAGAGAGCCCTGAGCTCAGGTCGGGCAGAGTTTTTATCACAGCAGAGGTTGGGGTGAGGGAATTTCCAGGGTCCACGACCCTGATTGGCTGACAATTGTCTAGGGTTATCTGTAAAACAAACAAAAAAAATTGGTGAGTGCTAGACTCAAGGACATCTGGCCACCTTATCTAATGGTTAGAATGTCTGGGATGTCAGGTACTTCCTCACCCCTGGGTAGATCCCTGGGTGGTATCAGCTTAAGGCTTTTCCTGGATCCGGGTGTTGCCTGCCAGTAAGCCTGTCCCAGAAGCTGTGTCTAGGCCCCTAAGCCTGTCATGGCTGCTGTGTGGTCAAGCTATTTTTGGGCCTCCTTCACGCTGGAACTGACCCTGTAGACCAGATTAACTTCAAACTCAGAGATCTGCCCGCCTCTGCTGTGCTGGGATTAAGGCAGGAGCCACCACTGCTCCGCTTCTTTTTTTTGAGGATGTCTCCCTAGTCTGGGCGGGCATGGAACTGGCTACATAGGCGAGGGCAGGCCTTGAACTCATGGAGATACACACCTGCTTCTGCCTCTGAGTGTTGGGTTTAAAGGCACCTGCCACCACGTCCAGCTTTTCCTGGTATTTTTTTTTTTTTTTTTTTTTTTGCTGGCATCTAGACATGCATGGCTTCATCAAGGGCGGGTCAAGCCACGCAGGTCCGGTGTGGGCACACCCCTTCGAGGGACTAGATAGCCACAAAGGGGATCAGTGTTAACCAAGGCCTGTGTGTGTGTGTGTGTGTGTGTGTGTGTGTGTGTGTGTGTGTGTGTGTGTTGGAGGGGGGGAAGAGGTCTCCTTCCTGGACGACCACGCTGCCAGTTTCGAGAAACCACGGGCAGCTCGCACGGGCTCTGGGCTCCGCCAGCCCCCAGGGTCTGAACAAGGCGGGCACAGCGGCAGAGAGGCAGGCGTGGGCTGGAAGGTGAAGCGCGGAGCCAGCGCACGCGCAGCGGGGTGTCGTCGCCCCCCCCCCCCGCCCCCCCCCCGGTCCAGCGCTCCCGACAGGGCACCGCCAAAGGCTTGCAACTCGGCCGGAGCAGCAGCAGGCGTAGCTTCCGCCCCGCAAGCCACGGTCGGACTCCATCGCCCACTCGGACTCCCTCAGGGAAAGCCCCACAGCGCCGCCTGGCGACCGCAGCCGGCCGGAAGCATGGGGGCGGGCCCCCGCCGGGCCCCGCCCCTCCCCCGGGCCAATCGGCGCGCGCGGCTCATGAATAGTGAGCGCGCGGCGCCGCCCCGCCCCGAGTCCGCGGCACCGCCCGCTCGCGCAGACCCCGAGCGTGGCCGCAGCGAAGATGGCGACTGCCATGTACTTGGAGCACTATCTGGACAGTAAGCACCCTGGCCGAGCCGCCGCCGTCGCGGGTTCTGCGCCGCCGCCGCCCCTGGCCCACCGCGACCCGTGCGGGGCCCCGGGGTGCGGTCGCGGACGGGGACTGGTCTTGGGGATAGTGGGGGGCTCACGGCCGGTCTGGGGCGGGGCCGTGGATGGAGGGCGTGGGGCGCGGCGCGGGGTCCCGCCGCCTCCGCCGCGCCAATTCCAGGTGCGTCACGGAGGGGCGGGGCCGGCGGCTCAGCCCGCCCTCTCCGCTGCGGCCACACCCCCGACGCTGGCCACGCCCCGGTCCCCTCCCCTCCAGTTCAGTCTTGCCTGGGGGAGGTCCGCCCCTTCCTAACCTGCTGCTTGTGTTCGCGTTTGGAATCGTAGTAGGGAGCACTAGGCTAGCGGGGTGCGCTCTTTTCGCGGGAACTCATGCTGCCACAAGCCAGTCCGGCAAGGGAGGATGTCCTGAATAACGGATTGATCTTTGACATTCCAGGCATGTCTTCCTCCTTTTATTTATGAGATTGACTCCTGGTGGGAATTGAGAGGGGGATTGCTTTTCACTCTTTTAAAAAAAAATTTTATTTGTAGTTTATGTTTGAATGCTCTGCATGTATACCTGTACACTAGAAGAGGGTGATGGTTGTGAGTCACCATGTGGTTGCTGGGAATTGAACTCAAGACCTCTGGAAGAGCAGCCAGTGCTCTTAACCTCTGAGCCATTTCTTCAGCCCTATTTTCCTTTTTTTTTTTTTTTTTTTTGGTTTTTTTTTTCGAGACAGGGTTTCTCTCTGTGTAGCTTTGCGCCTTTCCTGGAGCTCACTTGGTAGCCCAGGCTGGCCTCGAACTCACAGAGATCCGCCTGGCTCTGCCTCCCGAGTGCTGGGATTAAAGGCGTGTGCCACCAACGCCCGGCTTTTTTTTTTTGGTTTTTGGAGACAGGGTTTCTCTGTGTAGCTTTGCGCCTTTCCTGGAACTCACTTTGTAGACCAGGCTGGCCTCGAACTCACAGAGATCCGCCTGGCTCTGCCTCCCAAGTACTCTTAACAGCTGAGCCATCTCTCCTTCCCTGGAGGCAGATTTTTGTCTATCAAGAAGTACATACTTTCATGTTTCTTTCAGGCATTGAGAACCTTCCCTGTGAACTTCAAAGGAACTTCCAGCTGATGCGAGAGCTCGACCAGAGAACAGAAGGTGGGTATAACCTGAGCCGGGTTTTGACCATTGGTCAGAGAGAGAGTGAGTAAAGGACGTGGGGTATCTTAGAGAGTCTGAAGGGACCTTGTATAGCACAGGATTTGCATCATACAGTGTCTTGGAGGGAGTGCTGGTACTTTGTTTTTGTGAGACAGGGTTTCTCTGGGTAGCCTTGGCTGTCCTGGAACTCACTCTGTGCACCAGACTGGGCTTGAACTCACAGAGATCCGCCTGCCTCTGCTTCCCAAGTGCTGGGATTAAAGATGGGTGCCCCTGCCACCCCGCATTTGTTTGTTTGTTGAGATAAGGTCTTGCTATCTAGCCTTGGCTGGACTGTAACTGGCTGTGTAGACCAGCCAATCCCAAACTCACAGAGATCCACCTCCTCTGCCTCCTGAATGCTGGGATTAAAGGTGTGCGCCAACACGCCCATCTCAGGTACTTGTTTATTAATTTTGAGACAGCATCTTTTTCTGTGGCCTAGGGGAGTGTAGGGTTAGGGGAGAGTGCTGGTACTTTTAACTCAGCTATAGTTCCTTATTCTTTTTTACTCTGTGTGTGTACGTATGTGATATGTGTGTATACATATGTGTAGGGGTCAGAGGACAGGACAGCCTTGGGTTCAGACCTCACCTTCCACCTCCTTTGAGACAAGGTCTCTTTTCTTGTTCACTGCTGCATGTACCAGGCTAGCTGGAATTTTTCCAGTCTCTGGCGCCCATCTCCCAGTAAGTGCACTGGAATTACAGATGCACATGCTACCACACTTGGCTTTTAAGTGGGTTCTGGGGGATTTGGACTCATGTCTTCTTTCACAGCAATTCCTTTACCCACTAATACGTAGCCATTTCCCTAGCCTGTTTCCTGGCTTCCTACACGGATTCTTGTCAAAGCTTTCCAACTATTGTCCTTTTCAGTTAGAATATCTGTTGCTTTTCTCCTTTAGAAATTTCCCTATCTGCACTGTTTATTAGTTGAGTATTCCTTATTCAGAATGCTTTCGGCCAGTAGTATTGGATTTTTATGTTTTTCAGTTTTGGAGTGTTTACACCTGTAATGTAATGTAATGTAATGTAATCTTGGGTGGAGGTGCAACTCAGGTCTTAAGCAAAAGATTTGTGTGTGGAAGGCAATTTTATATGCCATTGCTATTGATTTTGTGTGTGAAATAGTTTGTTCTGAACTGCATGCTAACGGCTGTCATCTGAAGTCCCACTTCTTGGTTAGAGCAGAGTTGTGTGTGTCTCTGCCGTCGGCGTTAATGGAAGCATGCAGGGTGTTTCTACATGTTTTGCTCTGTTGTTCACTGTCAGCATCATTGGATTCAACCATAGGGTTGTGAGTCACTAGTTATTCCCTACCCTCTCTCTAGGTGGTATGTACGGATGGAGCACAGACCTTGCTTACTAGCCATTCTGTGGGTTGGATGTTTACACTGTGTCTTGCTTTTGGCTGCTGTGTGTGTTTTCCTGCGTGTATTCTGGTACCTGTGTGCTTCCCCTCTGGGTATGTGATGGAGTTAGTTGTACACCAGGAGCTAGGCAAGATGACCACAAAGTTTACTGTTCAGGAGAGTCAGAGGGCAGTTTGACTACTTGCTGGACAGTACTTGTGCTGGGTCTGTCCTGGGTAAGTTGCCGTACTAGAAAGTGCACGCTGACATGGCCAGCGGCGTTCCTGCCAGCATCCTGGATGCACAGCACTCTACCTCCTGCTTCCACTTCTGTCCTGTCCTCGTTAGATAAGAAAGCCGAGATCGACATCCTGGCTGCAGAGTACATTTCCACGGTGAAGACTCTGTCTTCAGAGCAGCGCGTGGCGCACCTGCAGAAGATCCAGAGCGCCTACAGCAAGTGCAAGGAGTACAGTGATGACAAGGTGCAGCTGGCCATGCAGACCTACGAGATGGTGAGCGGAGGGCTCAGCATGCAGGCTCCTGGCCCTGCCTTCCAGGCCGCAGGAGGAAAAAGGTCTATGGAAACATGTATCCAGGGTGGGAGTTTGGAGCACCCAGAGAGAAGACACATTGGAGGTCTTCCACTGGGCCTGCTCCTACGATTTTGTTTTTTTTTGGGGTCCTGTTTTCCTTGCTTGTTGGTGAAACCATTTTTTGTTTGTTTGTGTTTTCTCGGGGTGCTGGGGAATCTAATCCAGGGCCTTGTGCATTCCAGGCAAATGCTGAGCCCCTGAGCTGCATCCAGCCTTTGTTTTTCTGTGAAGTCACGTGTTCAAGTGTACTTTCGCAGGTGGATAAACACATCCGAAGACTTGATGCTGACCTGGCGCGCTTTGAGGCTGACCTGAAGGACAGAATGGACGGAAGTGACTTTGAAAGCACTGGATCACGAAGCTTGAAAAGCAAGTTGACCGATGTTCTGTCTGTTAATGATTGCAGTTTTAAAAGCTTTGATCTAAATGTGTTAGTCACATGATGGTGAATGAATCTGGGTGACTCTTGCTCCACTGTGGTCTGTGCTGTGATAATAATGGGGGTCTTTGTCCTTCAGAAGGTCGGAGTCAGAAAGAAAAGAGAAGCTCCCGGGGCCGAGGCAGGAGGACATCAGAAGAGGACACTCCAAAGAAAAAGAAGCATAAAAGCGGGTAAGAGGTTTTCTGCCCCCTTTTCCCAATGGAACACCATCCTTTGAGCAACAGGGAGAATGCGCCTGGGGGAGTCCCTCAGTACCGTACCCCGGTACTTCACACATGCTGAGCCAGTCCACGCACACAATGGTCCTTGGACAGTCTCTTCATATCCTGGGCTGTCACAGTGACCAGGGGGCTGCAGGAGTCTGAGCGCCTGTGTGCAAAAGGCCAGACCCCTCCTCGGAAGTCATGTGTGTACCACCCTTGGGGTCAGGAGAACGCTGGGTACTTACTGACAGTGCTGTGCTGAAGCCGCTTTTCAGTAGCCGAACTTACTGTTGGCGATGGTTTTATACATTGCTGTGTGTTCCATACATATTTGCTGTTGAACTATGTGACTGCGTTCACACACGTCATTTATCTTGAAATCCTTCAAGATAGTCTCCCACTGTTTCTTCCCGCAGAGGCATTGTGCTGTTTTACAGAAGTGGTGTTTGGACTAAAGGGAAAATGGTGAAGTCAGGGACCCTGAGTGCTGGGGAAGGCTGGGGAAGCTGGTTCTCCTTGACAAAGGGGGTGGGCAGGAAACTTGGATCACTGAATGCATCGACACTTGATCTGTCACTAACCTACACCCCAGTCCTCCCAGTGTGGTCGTGGCTTTTATTTTATCTTATCTTTTGGTATTTTGGAATAAGGTTCGCTAGATGGCCCAGGCTGCCCTTGAACTAAGGACCTTCCTTCCTCAGCCCTCCTAAGCACTGGAGTGCAGGAGAGTGCTGTCGTGGCTGGTTTATGCCACCATCGGGATCAGCCCCAAGGCTCTGCCTTCTAGGAAGGTACTCTGCCAACTGAAGTAGGTCCCAGCCCACCTATCTTTACCTCTTTTTCTTTCGTCATTATTGTTTTACTTTTTGACTACATATCTTGCTAATTTTGGCTCTTGGGGTGGCAGCAGGATGTCTCTGCCCCTTCCTTCCCCGAAACCCAGAGGCCATGCTTCGGGGTTTGCACAGACAATTTGGATGACTACAGTGCCTCGCTAATTTGCACAGCCACGAGAGCGTGATTTCACATGAGTCTGGCAATCCTGTACTTCTTGCTCGTAGTCTCTGGACCAGAGCTTCTTGAACTTGTCTACTTGTGACACACAGAAATATAAAACACACAGAAAAAATAGGTATATAAGAGGGCTGATAATACATCATACAGAAATTTATTTTAAAACAATTCTTTGACATACATGTAATATATATATATATAATATATATTAAGGTTTTTGTTTCTACATAAAGAATTGTCTTTGCTCAATATTTGGTACTGGAGGATATAGAACATCCTCATTGCTTCTCAGAGTTTCTTGCGGGCCACAAGAATATATCATAGAGATTCAGCTGTGTATTAAAGCTGAACTTTGACCGGCCAAGGGTCTGTCAAAAGGCAAAGCCATGATATTTGGTGTTACCCAGCCTTTAATGTTTCAGCTGTCTTCTGCTATGAAATCCTTGCGTGCCCAGACCAATTGGTAAACAGTTCAGCTCCCCAGACCTGCTGAACCTACTAAGTTACTGACTGCCCTGCTGAGCTTAGACAAGCGGGTGGGAGACGCCTAGCTTTGTTTCTTGTGCTAATCCCAGACCATCCCCTGGCCTTGAGGAGGCCTAGTGGTTCTCCAGAGTATTTGACTGAGAACAAAAGAGGTTTTTGTATATCAAGGTGAGAGATAAAACAACATTCCTGAAGAGGCAGGGAACCACGTGCCCAGGGGAAGAAAAGATGTATTTTCTGTAGAAGGGAAGAACAGGACGGAGAAGAGAAAAGAGAATGGAAGAACTAGATGGGTAAGAACTTGAGTGGAACAAACTGAGATGGGGAAGAACTAGGTTGAAGGGCTAGAAGAGGACTAGAGGAATGAGATGGAAGATGAGGAAGAGTCAGATGGGGAAGTACTAGCTGGGTAAGAACAAGCTGAAAAGGACCTAGATGAGGCAGAGTTAAGACGAGAGAATTAAGATAGAACTTAGAGGGAGCAGTAGATAAATATAGAGAGAAATCAGGCAAGAAAGGAGCTAGGCACGAGAACAGAACTGAAGCTATGTAAATAGGATGTTATGTCAGAGGAATTAAAGCAAGTGGACTATAGAGCTCAGTGTGCTGAGATTCTATTTCCCGAAAATAGTCCTCGCCATTAGTAGTTCTTTCTCTTGAGCCCCTGGGATGTATAATATTAAGGCTGGTCTCACTAATATACAAGAAGAGTTGATTGGTATTTTGATGACTAGGGTTCGGTTACTGAATATTCTGAAACCTTATACTGTTGTCAGATTTTCTGAGACACCTCCCTCCCCCCACATTCAGTAGTTAGGGTTCGTGACCCACAGTTTAAGAAGCTGGGGTCTAAACAGTGCTGCTAAGTAGAATTCCGTTGTGATCTTAGGGATTGTCTCATGTGCAGTGAGGCTGAATCGGTGTGGATCTGACTTCCACCAGTGGGCCATGCTGTCTGTGCAGCTATGGTTACAGGTGTCTGCTCACGGTGGGAGAGGATCGGACTGTAGATTAGCAACTTGTGTCGATATCACAGATGGTAGTTGTCAGTTCTGGAGCACCCATTTGAATTGATTCCCTTTTTTATTTTAAATTTATTTATTTATCATGTATACAGTGTTCTGTCTGCATATGTCCCTGCAGGCCAGAAGAGGGCACCAGATCTCATTACAGGTGGTTGTGAGCCACCATGTGGTTGCTGGGAATTGAACTCAGGACCTCTGGGAGAGCAGTCGGTGCTCTTAACCACTGAGCCATCTCTCCAGCCCTTGATTCCCTTTTTAAAAATACAAATTTGGCTCCTTTTTTTTGAAAGTGATCCTATTTCTTTTCTTTTCTTTTTTTTTTTTTTTTTTTTTTTTTTGGTTTTTCGAGACAGGGGTTCTCTGTGTAGCTTTGCGCCTTTCCTGGAACTCACTTGGTAGCCCAGGCTGGCCTCGAACTCACAAAGATCCACCTGGCTCTGCCTCCCGAGGTGATCCATATTTCTTTTTTTTTTTTTTTTTTTTTTGGTTTTTCGAGACAGGGTTTCTCTGTATAGATTTGCGCCTTTTCCTGGAACTCACTTGGTAGCCCAGGCTGGCCTCGAACTCACAGAGATCCGCCTGCCTCTGCCTCCCGAGTGCTGGGATTAAAGGCGTGCGCCACCACCGCCCGGCTTGATCCATATTTCTATCCATTTACTCATCTTATAATTCTTTTAACTTTTTTTTTTTTTTTTTTTTTTTTAATGAGATAAGGTCTTACTCTTTGGCTAAAAAGCAGTGGACCAGCCAGGCAGTGGTGGCACATGCTTTTAATCCCAGCACTTGGGAGGCAGAGACAGGTAGATATCTCTGTGAGTTCGAGGCCAGCCTGGTCTGCAGCGCGAGTTCCAGGATAGCTCCAAAGAGATACCGAGAAACCCTGCCTCAAAAAAAACAAAACAAAACAAAACAAAAAACTGGCAATGTATCCTGAATTCCAGCATCCCGAGTGCTGAGCATTAACTTACTTATGATAGCTATTTAAAGTTCTTTTTTGTCAACCTTAATATCTCGAAAGACTGTATCTGTTCTCACAGACTCTAGAGCTGAGGGACTTGTCACTCTGCCTTTGTTGGCATATAGCTCATTTTGTTCTCATATTCAGCACATAGCCTGGGTGTACATGGCTACCACATGTAGGTCCTAAAGTGTTATGTTGATAGCTAGGCCACCCTTCCTGCCAGATCTAACAGATGGAAAGCACCTCTCCTGCTACAAATCACCCAGCTCTATCACTCCAGGGTCTTGCTGCCTGTAAGGGGTTTTTGAGCTTTGCATTTCTGACTCGTGGGATGGCAGCATGATGTCTCTGCTCCTTCCTTCTCCAAAACCCAGAGGCCGTGCTTTGGGGTTTGCACAGACATTCTTGCTGGTGTCTTCTTCATTGAGTGTTTCACAGAGTGTCCTCAGCATGAGGAGCCCAGTACAGGGATCTCGGTATGGGGGAAGCCAGCACCCACTGGCTGGAGCATCCCCCCAAGGCCTCAGGTGTGAGACAGGCATTGTAACTGCTCCTAAAAACTCACAGATGAGGCAGGCTGTTTCTCCCTTGATGGTTACGTCTGATGCTTAAGAGACAGTCACTGCTTTCTGACCTGCATGCTGCTCGCTGCGGTGGTGGCTGGGTGGTGGCTTTGGCAGTGGTGGCGGTGGCGGTGGCGGCGGTGGTGGCAGTGGTAGCGCACCTGTTCTGTATTGACTTGGTGTTGGTCCGTTTCCTCTCTGGCCCCTGAATGGCAGTGCAGCCACGGTCCTGATTTGCACATGCTCAGACAGGAGAGACTGCTGGAAGAAGGTGTGTGCTCGGCCTTGACATCTGGTGCACAGATTGACTTCCACAGAGTAGGCATCCAGAGGTAGCCCAAGGCCCTGAAATTCTGGGCTTGTTGTGTCAGGTGGGCACTTGGTGTGGCTTCAGGACCTGAAGCTTACACAGACGCTTGCCTGTTTCTGTCTGGAGTTCTGCACAATCTTTGTCCCTAGCCTGTGGTTTTCTTCATGACCTAGATGAGATGGACTAAATGTTTCAGTTATAGCTTGGTGGTGACCATCATTTTCCATAGGGGACTTGGAGCAGTGCTCTGTCAGGTTCCTGTAGCTCAGTGGCCACTTGACCAGAGGATGGATATCAAGGAGAGGTACTTTCCTAAAACTGCCAGACCCCATCTATTTCCCATGTAAGGTCCTATAAGCAGCTCCTTGGCTGCCCCAGGGCCTGGTTTTCTGGCACGCCAAGGCATGCCTGTGAGACCAAAGGGGTCAGTTTCTTCTTCAGTCCTTATCCTAAAGTTTGGGTAAGCAGCTAAGTCCCTTCTGGGTTACCTGGATTGTTAGGGAAGCCCATGGGCAGTCATGTCTGGAGGGAGCTTTCCTGGACACATCTGTGGAGAGGAGCTTCCCTAGCCAAAGGCCAGAGCAAGTCAACATGCCCCGGGGACAGAGGCTGCCTGTGGGGTACTGCTAACTAGGTGGTCTTCTCAGCCTCTTCTACTGTCCCCTGTGTTTGGTTTCCTATTTCAGAGACGAGGTCCTAGTATGTACAAGCTGCCCTTGAACTTCCTTTATAGTTCAGGCTATAAAGCTTTGAACTCAGGATCTTCCTGCCTCAGCTTTCTAGGTGCTGTATTAAAGATGGGTGTCCCCATGCCTGACTGACTGAACCTAGGGATTCTCAGCTGCAGGTCACATAATAGATGAATGGCTGTGGCTTCCTATGAGAGCTGAATGGTGGGGCTTCCTATGGGAAAGTTCCATATAGCTGGTAGAATTAAGCAGCAGAGGCAGGCACACTTCTGGGCTTGGTTTGCTGTCTCAGAGGGGACTGCATGGTGTCCATTGACAGTAGACCACACAGAGACCATGGAGGTCAAGATGCTAGGCACAGAGTGTCACGGGTCTTTAAGGAAGTTTCCTCCTTGAACCTCTTGGGAGCTGCTTGAAAGCAGTATTGTAGAGCACTTGGACTCATGTGTTTGTATGACATTTCTGTGAAAGCATGGCTTACCTGCTAAGGAGAGGCCTCCAAGGTGCTAGACTAGAATGTAGTTTACACACCGACCTGTCTATGCAGCAACTGTAGTGGCCTGGGGAAACACTGAGTAATTCAGAGGCTAGGAGCCCAGGCTTCTTCTGCAGACATAGCCCTCCTGGGAACTGGCCATATTTATTTATCACTCTACATTCCTAGTTTAGGGGTGGGTAGGGATAGTGGTGTTACAGGTTGTAGCACCAATCATAATTGGTCCCGGAGCCAGGTATCGGGGTAAATGATAATACTGAAAGATCAGTAAAGGAGCCAGCTACTAGAGAGACTCTTTTTTTTTGTTGTATTTAAAGATAGGGTTCCTCGGCATGGCCTTGGCTGTCCTGGAATTAGCTCTGTAGACCAGGCTGGCCTTTGCTGGGGTGAAGGGCATGTGCCACTACCGCTCAGTTAGAGATACTTTTTACCTCCAGGACTTCTCCACCCAGCCATATTATTTCCTGTTTCCACCCCCCCACCCCCACCCCTAGTACTGGGATTAAAGGTGTAAGATCCCAAGTGCTGGGATCAAAGGTGTGTGCCACCACTGCCTGGCTGTTTCTCTTTTCCACTAGATCAGTCTTGTGCAGCCCAGGATGGCCTTAAACTTCTGATATTCCTGCTTCCTCCCAAGTGCTGGGATTAAAGGTGTGTGCTGCCACTGCCTGGCCTCTATGGTTACCTAGTGGCTAGCTCTGCCCTCTGATCTTCAGGCAAGCTTTATTTGTTAAAGCACAAACAAAAGATCACAGCAGGTACAGGGATTGTACTGTCTAGACTGCCCTATAGTTACATGATTATTTGAAAAATATATGCAAAGAGTAAGTTCAGTGTCCTGCTCTACAGTGAAGGGTGGGGCTGGGCTTTGTAGGCAGCAGTTGTAGGGGAGGGTGAAGGGGTAGGATTCTCGCTAGGTTGCTGTTCAGAGACCTAGAGGCGGTTTTGGGCATTAGGAGGTGAGCAGGATAGTGTGTACCAAGCTGGCTCTTGTTAGCCTGGTGGGCAGATACCTGGAACCCAAAGGAGGCTAAGAGGGGCTGCTAGTTTGGGGTGAGGGTTCCCGGGTAGTTGTAGAGGAAACACTGTCTCTTCTCAAGGGAGGAGTGAGTGTGAGAGTCTCTGGGAGCCTAGCTCTGACCCGCTCCCACCTATTGAAGGGTTCTTGGGTGGAGGAGAGAGGAGTGAGGAAATACTAGGTAGAAAGATAGACCTAGATGACAAGGAGAGAGACAGAGACACAGGATAGCTTCAGGAGGGCCCTGGGTCAATACCTAGCTGCCCAGAGCTTTATTCAAAAGGGCTTTTTTTTTTTTTTTTTTGGTTTTTCGAGGCAGGGTTTCTCTGTGTACCTTTGTGCCTTTCCTGGATCTCACTTTGTAGCCCAGGCTGGCCTCGAACTCACAGAGATCCACCTGGCTCTGCCTCCCGAGTGCTGGGATTAAAGGCGTGCGCCACCACCGCCCGGCCTCAAAAGGGCTTTTTATAATATGCCAAGGAGAGAGGCAAAAGACCTCCCCCTTGCAAGATCAAGGCACACTATACAGCCAAGTGTAGACCCTTCCAAATACTTGGTAACCACACCCCTGGCCAAATCATCCCGTTATGCAGCCCTGCTGGGTAAAGCAAGCTCAGATTCTCTGACCCTGAGTAAGGTCTCACTAGATAGCCTCTGTGGGCCTCCGTAGAGGAGAAGATATCCATTGGTTATGGCAGAACTGGTGAGTGCCTCAACCGTGAAGTCAGCCCTGGGTGAGACACAGATAGACTCTTCTCAAATGTTAGCTATCTGCTGGCAGGGGGGTCATGTTCTTGTCCCTACCAGGAGGTGGCAGCCAACACAGAAGGGAGGCCCAGAGAAAGGTGCAGCTTTCTCTTGTTGGAGTGGATATTTGTCCCCAGTAGACAGCAGTGGCTGGTGTTGGATTTAGTTGCTGGTGAGTGCTGTTAGCAGTCTCACACCCTGCTGCCTGCCTCTGGGGCCTCTGCTGGTATGAGGATAGCGTGATTTCTGTTTGCCGTCTGCTGCTGCTCCTAGGTTTGTGGCTGGTAATAGTCCAAGGGAATCTCTTCACCTGATAATTAGCACACCGTATCATTCTCACTATAAATTCTTAGGAGAGATTTGGCTGGAAGGTTTTGAGGTTATCCTTGAGAATGTATCTCTGTGACAGGTATTAGGACTGTTCCCAGGTTCTATTGACAAGAAAATCAGAAGCAAGTTTATGAGTGATGGATCATTAGTTCTGAGTCATTGTGGATTCTTTCCTTGGAACCTCAAGCATCTCTGGTTCCAGTGTAGAGGAGCCCTGGGCCATTGGCGGAAGGGCTGCAATCTGGCCTCAGCAGTGTCTCCTGCCTTCCTCCTGTTGCCCTGATCGGCGGCGATCCTCTCTCTCTCTCTCCCCAGGTCTGAGTTCACGGACAGCATCCTGTCTGTGCACCCCTCTGACGTGCTGGACATGCCTGTGGATCCGAACGAGCCCACATACTGCCTGTGCCACCAGGTGTCCTACGGGGAGATGATCGGCTGTGACAATCCAGATGTGAGTGTCCCCGGGACACACCTCGCAGAGAGGGGTGGGCGCTAGCCTGCCTTTCTGTGTCTAGCATACGGAGCGCACGGGTGTGACGCGGCTTTCCCCTTGCTTTGCAGTGCCCAATTGAGTGGTTTCACTTTGCCTGCGTGGATCTCACCACAAAGCCCAAAGGAAAGTGGTTAGTATGGGGTGACTGCAGTCTCGGGCGAGCCTGCCATCTGGTGCTCTGGGTCCTGTTGCGTGTCTCCATATTTCTGCAGCGTTGGCCCTGGCTGGGGAGGGAGGCAGTGGCGGCAGCGGTACACTTACAGAGGGAGATCTGCTTACCTGGGTGTGTATAGTATCCACGCTACCGCCCTGGGAGGAAGGGCTCCCTGCCTGCACCCCCAGTGTGCATCCAGTATGCCGGGACAGTGCCGTGCCCCTGAACTATGTCCCCTCTGCCCTCTGGCGCCATGTTGGGTAGATGGTATTTTAAGTGAGGACAGAAGAGCAGGTTATTGTCTTCAGGGAAAAATGGGAATTAGGAAGAACACGAGCAGTAGCTGTAGAATCTGTGCGCTCCCTTCCAGGGGGCTCCACCTAGCAGAGCACGGGAGGCTTGTGTGGTCTTCTTTCCATCCTGCCTCTGGTAATTCCTAGTGCGCGTGGCTCCTTACCTCATGTTACAGGAACCGTATGGCAGGTGCCTTGGCTGTGCCTGTGCCTTGTGGGCCTGTGAGAGCGGGTATGTGGCTAGGCTGTGATGGATAGTGTTTACTCTGCTGAGGAAAGGAAAGAAAGCAGACTCATGTGGGACCGTGGAATCTGACTTCAAGTTCAAGTTGGACATTGCGTTTGCAGGATTTCCAGG
The DNA here is from genome assembly GCF_004664715.2 of Peromyscus leucopus. Classification (NCBI taxonomy): domain Eukaryota; kingdom Metazoa; phylum Chordata; class Mammalia; order Rodentia; family Cricetidae; genus Peromyscus; species Peromyscus leucopus. The sequence continues at coordinate 10,769,973 of NC_051074.1, forward strand.
TGGAAAGCTGTTGTGGTGTTACATCAACCTTAGAGAGTCTATAAGCCTGGCAGCTGCCCGATGTGCTAGGCCCAAAGCCAGACAGAAGAACTAGGGCGTGGGGTCCCACTGTGTCTTTCTGTAGGTTACCAGAATGGGCTTCCTCAAAGGGACACACAGCTCCTAACTGACCCGGTCACTGTGGCACACACAGGTTGGTGCTCAGAGGGAAAGTGACATCAGCTGTAATGTGTCAGAGAGCTGTCTGCCACATGGAAACCTCCCTAGAATGTCCCTTTGGATCATGAGTGGTTGCTCTGTTCTCGAGTGTCCACGAATGTTGCCTGAGGCTCTGATGTGTGGTTGACCCACAGCACCGGGACCTGTGTGACCCATACAGGCTCCAGCGCCCAGTGCAGTGTGGTGTCCACAGGCTTCTCGGGCCCATGTCTGCATGTAGGATCTTCAGCATGTCCAGTCTGCCAGCCAGCCATTGGTGTCACCTCCATAGCGGGCACCTCATATTATGACCAGCCTTATCAACCTGATCACAAGTCTGTGCTGATATGTACTGGTCAACTTCAGATATGCACAAGTTAGCGTTTCAGACGCCAGCTTTCCTCACGACAGACTGCCGCTCTCACCTGGTGTAGTGATCTTACCAGAGTCCAGCTACCCTGGGGGATGTAGAAAGTATATCCTTGGGTGTCCTGTGTGCCAGGAGAAACGATGCCGAAGGCTGATCCCCGTGTCTTTCTCGTGACAGGTTCTGTCCACGATGTGTTCAGGAAAAGAGGAAGAAGAAGTAACGGAGAGGCTGTGCCAGACTGCAGAGCAAGCTAATATATTTCTTCACTCATGTTGCAATATTATCTTTCATTTTAAAACTACCTTATTTCAACTGATATTTAATAATTCAGTGGCCAGTTATGATTTTGGATGTTTCCCAAACTAGGAAGCCACTGCACCGTTTGCACAGAACAGTCTCGCAGGGACTTGCCACAGTGACTTCTCACGCAGGCTCCCCACTCCTGCAGCCTCCCAGCACTGAGAATGTCGGAAACGTGGCCTGTGGTGAGTGTCAGTCTGGGTTGTAGGCAAAGTGCTGCGTGGTGCAGGGTGGACACATTCTAACCTGGTGTCCTGCGCTGTTTGGGGACTAGAGGGTCAGCCTTGAGGGTCCAGGTTTTCCTGGACTGTCCCGCGGCACCCCGGAAGCACGCTGTTGCTCTGTGAGCAAAGTCTTGTCAGGCGCTGTCCCGTGCTGTGCTCTGACCCTGACCGAAGACCAGGGACTCCTGGCCAACATACCTCGGATGTGTCTGGAAGGGACTGGGGCTCTTCCCCGGTGGAAGCGCCCTCTGTTCCATCGAGCACCACCTTTTCAGGGGGAACCTCCAGCCCTTCCTCCCTGGAGGGTAAGCTTCCGTTAGCCTCGGACTGTCCGTTATCAACCAGCACCGCCCATCTGCGGATAAACAGCCAGGCTGAGCTTCCACCTCTCTGGGAATTCCTAACTTTTTTTTTTTTTAACTGTGAAGATGAAATTATTGTACTAGCATGAAGGTCATGGGTCTGTGTGTCTGTGAAGTGAGTCTGTCTACTGTGAGCTAATTTTAGAACTCTGCTATGTGGCATCCCACCAGACCAGCAGCTTACATTCAAGGGGACTACAATTATGTGACATGATTTGTGAATCTGTATGTCCAATAGCAGTTCTGGAATGAAGGTAGGGAACTAGAGTGTACTCTTTGTTTAACCAATGTCCACAAAACCAGTGTTGAACTGTCCTTTGGAGATAGTTGGGGGTGGGAGGGTGTATACACAGGGCCTATGGAGATGCATCTGGGGTGGCTCCTTACGTGTGACAGGATCCTGAGAGCTTCCTTAGACTTAGAATTCCTCTGGCATGTTTTCCAGTGTCTCACTCACTCAGGCTCTGAGAGGTAAGAGAGCCAGTCCCTGGCCTCAGAAGAAGACCCACAGCACAGAGCTGGGCTACGCAATTTCTCATGTAAGGAGAGGCCAGTTTTTATCTGACGACAGGTGCATTGTTTTAAGATGGTCGTGTCTAAATAGAGAGATTGCCCTCCCACTTTATCCAAGGAATGGAAACGAGGCAAGAAGGAGCTGTGTCTGCCCCACATCATACCAGCGTGGTCATGTTCTACTGGACAGGGCGCCCTGCACAGCCTGTCCCAGCCAGAGAGGGAGACAGGAATGGCTTGTGTTTGTGCTACTGAGTAAGTTGGTCCATGTGGACCCTTCCTACGCAGCAGGTGCCAGGCAGGTGGCAGCAGCTGCTAGGCTACTGTCCAAGCTTGTCTCCAGGCTAGGAAGAGCTTTGGAAATTCGGTTCCTGTGGCTTGAGGGGCTAGTTTTCTTCTTGGGGACCCCCTCTCAAACTCAGATTAGATAGACATTTTCATTTCTTTTTGTTGTTGTTTTTTGGTTTTGATTTTATTATTATTTTTTTCTTTGTTTTGTTTTATTTTTGATTTTTCCAGACAGGGTTTCTCTGTGTAGCCCTGGCTGTCCTGGAACTAGTTCTGTAGAGCAGGCTGGCCTCAAACTCAGAGATTCACCTGTCTCTGCCTCCCGAGTGCTCAGATTAAAGAGATGCATATGCCACCACCACAGACTAGACATTTTCATTTCTTAACTTAGACTTTTGTTGTACTAAAGGTTGTGAGGATAAGTTACAGAATTTTTTTTTTCTTTTCTCTTTATTTTAAAGACTGGGTGTTATGTATCCTAGGCTAGCTTTGAACTCAAAATGTAGCTGAAGATAACTGATCTTTTGATCTTCCTTCCTATACCTCCCAAATTTAAGGTTACTGGTGTCACCAACAGGTCTGGTTTTGCAGTGTTAGGGACCAAACCCAGAACTTTTTTTTTTTGAGACAGGGTTTCTCTGTGTAGTCCTGGGCTGTCCTGGAACTGGCTCTGTAGCCCAGGCTGGCCTTGAACTCACAGAGATCTGCCTGCCTCTGCCTCTCCAGTGCTGGGATTAAAGGTGTGCACTACCACCCAGCTCCAACCCAGAGCTTTGCATGCTAGGCAAGCGTTCTGCAAATTGAGTTCCATCCCCAGCCCTTTTTCTTGATTCTTTTATCTTTTTAGTTTTTTTTCTTTCTTCAGTCCTCGGGGTCAGGCCTCATGCAGCCTTTAATTTAATTTATTTATTTATTTGGAGGTGGGGCCTAATTATGTAGCCCAGATTGGCTTTGAACTAGTAATCATCTTGCCTTAGCCATGTTGGGATTACAGGTGGGTGCCCCCTTTATGTCTGGCCCTCTTATTTCTGGAAGCACAAGAAGTTTAAATCAGATCTTGTCTTGGAAGCTGATTTAATACCTGAGATTCAGCCTGAGGCAGAGGAGCGTTTCCTGGTGGCGGCACTAGAGGCTACTTAAAATCCATCTTCGGGCTTCCTGAGTTCATGCAGGCTTCTCCTCTGACTTCCCCCTGGGGCCATCCTGTGTACTGGCTTCGGACTTTTATTTATTTTGCAAATTTCTATGATTATCTGCTTTTTTTTTTTTTTTTTTTTTTTTTTTTTAAATTTACTTTTGACAGTTGTAATAATGTCACCAAAATAAGATTCATATAGCTTGGAAACGACAGAATTCATGGTTTGGGGATTTAACTCTGTGGTGGAATAATTTGCCTACCATGTGTGAAGCTTAGTGTGGTATTGGTTGTATGGTGGTGAGCAAAGCTGCCTTCCAAAAATGACGGTCTAGGTTTGGTCCCTGGCAACGAAACGGAAAAAAGAAGCAGGAAGCAGAATCCTTTGGGTCATTGTCGGTGCGCCGATGGAGTGTTTGTTCCATTGTTACTATCCGAGCAAGGAGGATACTCAAAGAAAAGTGTACCTACCACCAGCTCTGGCTAGGGTGCTGCAGAAACACAGAGGCCATGCTGCTGCGCCACTGAGCACTGTCCCAGCAGCCCTGGCTGTCTCCATCCTTGGACCAGATACTCTTTCATGCCTGCCCGTCTAGGCCTGGCGCTTGAGCTATCCCTGCTGCTGCTTAGAGTGGGTAGCGTGACCCCCACAGGTCACCATGGCAGCCAAGGCTGGGTCTTCCTTCTGTCATTCCCCTTCCTTAATAAGTACGTAAGTGTTTCGCTAAGAGGAGAGGAATCACCTTCCTTATTTTCTGTGCATATTATCAGTAGTTTGAATTTCTCCAGTTTCTTATAGGAGAAGCATGATGAATTAATAAAAAAAAAAACTGAGCCCCAAGATCTGTGAACGTGCTAGTGGCGTGATGGTCCGAGCAGCACTGACCACTCGCCTGTCCAGCGGGTGAGGTCGGGAAGAGTCAGGCTGTGTCTTCCACTCCACAGTGAAGAGCCATGTGGTGTGAGGGCCTGTGGATGGCTGGGGAAGTGGCCGCCTGTTTGCTCCTGTGTCCACACACAGCACCTTGTCTTCTGCCCCTCACCTTGCCCCAGAAGGCCTTGGCAGGGATGCTTCAAGCAATAACACTGTCCAGAGGTCAACTCCTCCATGTGATACGGTGCCAGGGTTGGCCCTGTTATGAGGCTGGGAGGTTAGGTCTTCAGGGTTTGAGATCCAACAGTGAGGGACATTTATTTGAGGCTTTGAAACCCTGTTTTCCATGAGCAGAGGTTGGTCATCACTGCCTATGCCGAGGGGAGCTTTAAACGGGAGGTCTAAGGAGCGTCTTTTCCCTCAGAATGTGCTGTGGTGTTCGCTCGCCACGCTCCATCCATCAGGATGATGCAGCTTTAACATGAATGTCACATTTTATTTTCAAGGAATTATTACCTATGTCCCCTTTGTAAAGGAGAGATACTATTGTAAATCTTTTTATTAAATAATGTAAAGATGTATATCTGTATTTTTGGATCATGGATTATGGATATATTGTTTAATAAATAAAAAAGTATTTTTGGGAAGAAACATTTGAAAGTTTCTTGAAAATCGTTTTGAAAACAGGCATGTAGCATCCCTGTGCTGTGCCAGAGGTGAGTGTGTCTCATGTTCGTTTCCTCAGTCAAGGGTGCCACTGAAGGACTTTGTGGACCTAGGATCCTGAACTTGGCTTTGGTTGGGCCCTCAGGGAGGTCAGTGGCCAGGGCTGGGTTTCCACACACACGAGGAAGACGCGAAGACGCATGCGTGAATGGGAATGCTAGGGTCTGCTCTGTGAGGTTTCACTGAGGGGTGGGGCTGCCTCGGTCTCTCTGGTAGGAACACTTGCCGGATGTGTGCTGTGCCTCCCCTGGAGCGGGAACCTAGACCTGGGGAATTGTTGAGATTGTCGGCATCCATTTGAGAACTGCCCTCGTCTGGTGGGGCAGTTTCCACACACACATACACAAAAAGACCCCAGATTGGGTGCCTAACAAAACTTATTCCCCTCAGTTCTGGAGATTGAAACCAGGGTTGACACCTGCTGAGGACTTTCCTTGGGTTGCAGGCGGCTGCCTTCCCACTACACTTACGTGGCGAGGTGAATGGGGCTAGGTAGGAAGGGAGTTCTCTAGCATCGCTTCTAATTTCTTACTTATTTTTGAGACAGGGTCTCACTATGTAGCTCTGGCTGTACTGGAAATCCACGGACCAGGCTGGGCTCGAACTCACAAGAGATCCACCTGCCTCTACCTCCCAGGTGCTGGGATTACTGCACTGCCAGGTATGGTGGTGGCGCATGCCCATAATCCCAGCACTTGGGGGGTCAGGCAGGCTGATCTCTCTGAGCTTGAGGTAGCCTGGTCTATATAGCTAATTTCAGACCAGCCTGGCCTACATAGTGATATACAGGACCTTGAGCATACTAGGCAAGCGCTCTACCCACTGAGCTACATCCTCAGTCCATAGTGTTGCTCTAACAAGTCCTGCAGGTCTCAACCGTAAGTCCCTCTTAGCCTTAATTATGTACATGTAGGCCCTGTTCCCAGTCACATTAAGGATTAGGACTTTCACATAGGACTCAGGGCTAATATATACTTTACTGAGTTGACTTAGACATTCCCTTGGACAGTGCTGAGTTTCTAGACACTGGTCAGCAAGACAGGGTTTCTCTGTGTAGCCTTGGCTGTTCTGGAACTCACTCTGTAGCCCAGGCTGGGCTAGAATTCACAGAGACCCGCCTGGCTCTGCCTCCCAAGTGCTAGGTGTGTACCACCTGACATATTTTTTCTTTTTCTTTCTTCCTTTTTTTTTTTTTGAGAGAGTTTGTGTAGCTTTGGAGCTTGTCCTGGATCTTACTCTGTAGACCAGGCTGGGCTTGAACGCACAGAGATCCGCCTTGGCTCTGCCTCCCGAGTGCCACCGCCCAGCCCTGACATATTTTCTTCAAGATTTATTTATTTTTATTTTACATATTTTTATTTTGCATGTATGAGTGTTATGCCTACATGTGTGCCCACGTGTGCTGGGACATCTGCCTGGTGTCGGATTCTGATCAAAGCAGAACGGTCTCCACGGGAGCTCACAGCCAGAGCACTGGGAGGGTGGAGTCAGGGCGGAAGGGCGGGGTCGGGGAGGCCGACACACATGCGCAGTCGCTCGCTCCACCTCCTCTGGTCAAGGCCTACGGTGGTGCCGGGGGTGGGGTGGGGACCTGGGTGCAGGAGAGGACACATTTTTTTTGCAGTCGGACGGACGCTAGGGTGCGTAGTGGGCCGGCTGCAGTTCCAGGGCGGTGGGCGTTGGTGTCCGGGTCTATGCACCCCGGGCTGTGGCCTGTCAAGTGATTGCAAGGGTCGGGAGCGAGCCGGGAGTGCCGCGGTGCGAGCCCATGTGCGGCGTTTCCACCCCCAACACTCCCAGGCCGTGGTGGCTGGAAATGCAAATAGCTTGTCCTCCCGGACGTCACAGCACATGACGCATGCGCTTGCTTCGCGCATGCTGAGGTGTGTTTTTTCCGTCTCAGGTAAGGCGGAAGCGACAGCCAAGTAGAGCCTTTAGTTGGAAGGTAGCAGCTTGTGGATAGCGACCTGTGTGATCGGCCTTACCCTAGCCGGTATGCACTGTCGCAGTTCATTTCCCTTCCTTCCAGGACATTTTTGTTGATTACCCAGGCTTTTTAAAACTTGTGGCAAAGTAGAGGTAGAATGTGAAATTTGCCTTCAACTCGTTTGGGTTCACGATTCCGTGATACCTTCCCTTTCGGTGCCTTAAAACCTAGTTTTGTTTTAAAGGGGAGGGCCTGGAAAAGCGGTCGCTGTTTGCAAACGCTAAAATACAACGCCCAAGAGAGAATGCACCACCACCACTAAGTATACTACTCAGTGAATTCACTGGACTGTTATGCTGGGCCAGTCATTCAGAACCGAACCCTTCTACGGATCTCATCCTCTGTGTCCTGCAGCCTGACACCCCTTACCCGCATCTTTCTAGGGCCAAGCCACACTCTTCCTCTACCCTAGTGGCTCTCAACCTTCCTCATGCTGCGGCCCTTTAATACAGTTCCTTATGCTGTGGTGACCCCCAACCATAAAATTATTTCGTTGCTACTTCATACCTGTAATTTTGCTACTGTTATGAATTGTAGTGTAAATGCTGATATGCAGGGTATCTGATACGTGACCCCAAAGAGGTCGTGACCTGCATGTTAAGAACCGCTGCTCTAGGCAATGTGTATGTGACTTCAGATGTGGCAAGGAGGCCATTGTGGGGCTTTCCCATTACTTCATTGCTCATGAGTCGAAAGTTCAATTTATTTACTTATTTGCTTATTTTTTAGGGCAGGAGCAATGGTGCTCCATTTGGTGCCTAGATGTTCTGCGAGGCTCCTCTGGGCGTCTCCAGGATGGAGGAGGACGTACACTCAGGGAGCCTCAGTGGGGCAGAAGCGGCTGGGTTGCCCTGGGGATACATACAGACCCTTGGCTTGCAGAGGGCACTCCTCGGTCTCTGGCAGCCCTGAGGTGATGCTAACCCCTGAGCGATACCCTGTGCAACGCCTGCCGTTTTCTACTGTGTCTGAGGAGGACCTGGCTGCCTTTGAGCGCATCATACCCGGCAGAGTTATCACAGATCCAGAGCAACTGGAAGCATGCAATGTGGACTGGCTGAGGGCCCTCCGGGGTGAGTCAGGACCTGGGCAGTGGAGTAAAAGATCAAAGGGCAGAGACCAGGAAGACAGTGTAGGTGAGGGGAGTAGGGTTCACTGTGAGTATGCCTTCAGTGCCTTGGAAGACACCACCGAGGTCTTCAGAGAGTCAGATGGGCAGATTGAAAAGTGAAGCAGCCCTTGGCTGGAGTGAGGGCTTGAGATACTACTGCCTACAGTTCCACCAAAGGCACCCCTCTCAGTTCCAGAGGCCCGGGGTCCAAAATCAGGTGTTCTCTGCAGCCTTTGGGGGAGGGTCCTTCCTGCCCTCTGAACTTCTGGTGACCCCAGGTGTTCCTGGGAGCATCCCTCTGCTTCTGCTTCTGTATTTATGTTGCCTCAATTCTTTGTCCTCTTCTGTCTGTTTTTTAAAAAGATTTATTAGCTGGGCGGTGGTGGCTCACACCTTCTTTTTTTTTTTTTTTTAAGATTTTTATTTACTTATTATGTATACCGTGTTCTGCCTGCATGCCGGAAGAGGGTGCCAGATCTCATTACAGATGAGCTACCATGTGGTTGCTGGGAAACTCAGGACCTCTGGAAGAACAGACAGTGCTCTTAACCACTGAGATATCTCTCCAGCCCGGCTCACACCTTTAATCCCAGCATAGAGGCAGAGGCAGGCGGATCTTGGAGTTCAAGGCCAGCCTGGTCTACAGAGTGAGTTCTGGGAGAGCCAGGGCTACACAGAGAAACGCCGTCCAGGTGTGGGTTCTGGGAACCAAATTCTAGTCTTCTGTACTGTTCTTAACTCCTCAGCCATCTCCAGCACTCAACGTTAGATCTTAATTATCCTGTCAAGAGCCTATTTCTGTATTGGACTGGAGAGATGGCTCAGCAGTTAAGAGCACTGGCTGCTCTTGAGAGGACTGGGGTTCAGTTCCCAGCACCCACATGACAGCTCACAACGGTCTGTAACTCCAGTTCCAGAGGATCTGACACCTTCACACAGTCATACAGGCAGGCAAAACATCAACATACATGAAATAAAAATAAATACATTAAAAAAATTTTTTTAAAAGAGCTTATTTCTATATCAAGCCATTCATATAGGGTCCAGGTTAAGATTCCATCTTTGTGGGGATCCATGTATCTTTATAGAGAGGGGTGCTTGAATGGTGATCATGCTGTTACCTGTTGCACATTGGTGCTATGAGCCTCTTCCTCGTGCACCTGTTTCCAGTGCTCAGTCGTCCAGGCCAAGGAGTAACTACATCTCATTTTCTCTTCTGAAGTGATTTTCATCCGACTTGAAAACACATCATGATATTCTTGCTATAAAGAGAAGTACTCGGCAACAATATACAGAAAATAATGCATTGGACAGGAAATGGGGACACTTGGGAGCCAGGCATCCTCGTTCAATACTGCATGGATGGTCTCTTGCTGGAAAGACCTGATAAAAATTGAGACATCACAGGTTCCAGGGGGATTGGAAAGAATTGTCGCTAGGTCTGTTGATGGGATAAAGAGGAACAATAGTACAGCTGTATGGACATTGGAACCCTGGATCTCTGTTTACTGGGTGGAAAGGAGCACAGGAGAGCCAGTCCTCTGAGAAAACAGAGTTTGGGTTTGTACAGATAGATGCAGCCATTGGGCTGAGGGACAGGCCAATCTGGAGTCCAGCGTTGGGGCCACTGGGTCCCAAGACTGTTAGTGGAGAAGAAGAGCCAGCTGAGGAGACTGAGAAACCAAGGGACAGCAGGGAGCCACAGGAGTATGGTGTAGAGCCAGTGGGGAAAGGCTCAGTGAGGGGGCACAGATTGCTATGTGTGATTACTGATTGAGCTAGATGCCATCAGTGAACTTGACTCAGAGCTGTGGGCCCCATCAGTGACCTTGGTGAAAGACAAAAGCTGGAGCTGACTCCAGGCTGGAGGAAGGAGGCAGTTCTCTTGGGTGTTTCCTGGAATGGTCACTATCATCCAGCGGTTGGGGAAGTGAGGGCATTTTATAGGAGTCCAGGCCGGAGGAGGTTTGTTTTCCTTTTTCTGTTGTGAGATGAGAGCATTTTAGCTGGTTTATGGAGCTGATGGGGATGATGGGGGAAGATGGGTCGAAAGGGGTAGGGGGGAGAAAGGCAATGAGCAGCAGGGAGCAGGAGTGGAGAACCATTCACGAGTGAGCTGCACAGGTGTGGGACTCCAGGTGGCAAGCGGGTTACCTGCAGTAGATGGAGGAAGTGTCTGTCCTTGCTAGTGGGTGTAGAGGCAAGGTAAATAGAAGTTTGGAGGGGTGTTGGCAGCCATGGACATGCATAAACTATGGACATGACTGTGTTTCTTCTTTATGAAAATAGACAGCAAGTCAGATTTTGATCTGTTGAAGGGTTCTTGTGGGGAGGAGAGAGGAATGAAGAAGTATTAGATAGAAATATAGAAAATTAGATAGAAATATAGCCAACTAGAAAGACAGAGACACAGGCTTCGGGAGGCCCTGGGTCAATATCCAGCCGCCTCAAGGTTTATTCTGATGGATTTTTTATACATTGCCAAGAGGAGAGGCAAAAGACCTCCCCTTTTCAAGATCAAAGCACAATGTACAGCCAAGGGTAGACCCTTCAAAACACCTGGTAACCACACCTATGGCCAAGTCATCTCATTATGCAGCCCTGCAAGCTCAGATTCTCTTGAGTAAGGTCTTACTAGGGAGCCTCTGTGGGCCACCATAGATTTGTCCCCAATATGAGTAGATACTGAAGTCCTAATGAGTTCTCCAGGAAAATGCTAGGGAGCAACAGGGGCATTGGGCAGCCAGGCTTGAGATGGGTGAGTGGTGAGATGGAATGGTCCTTTGGCAGTGTCCTAGTTAGGGTTACTATTGCTGTCATGAAACACCATGACCAAGGAAACTTGGGGAGGAAAGCGTTTATTTGGCTTACACTTCCATATCACTGATCATCATTAAAGGAAGTCAGGACAGGGACTCACACAGGGCAGGAAACGAGGCAGGAGCTGATGCAGAGGCCATATAGGGATGCTGCTTACTGGCTTACTTCCATGGCTTGGCTCAGCCTGTTTTCTTATAGAACCCAGGACCACCAGCCCAGGAATGGTACCACCCACCATGGGCTGGGCCTTCCCCCATCAATCACCAATTAAGAAAATGCCTTATAGCTAGATCTTATTATGGAGGCATTTTCTCAATTGAGGGTCCCTTCTTTGAAATGACTCTAGCTTGTGTCAAGTTGACATAAACTAGGAATTAGCCAGGACAGGTGGATTATCAGGGAGAGGACCTGGAGAGACTAGGGCAAGGAGGATACCTATACACTCTTTTTTGTCTTTTCTTCTTTATTTTTTCTTCTTTTGAGACAAGTGTTTCTCTGTGTAGCCCTGGCTGAACTGGAACTCACTCTGTAGACCAGGGAGGCCTTGAACTCAGAGATCTACCTGCCTCTGCCTCCCGAGTGCTGGGATCAGAGGTCTGCATCACCTTCGCCTGTCAAAGAGAAGGATTGTGCCTGAGCCACATGCCTCCATGTGCTCTGACGAATCTTATTCTTGTCTCAGGCTGTAGCAAAGTGTTGCTGAGGCCCCAGACCTCTGAGGAAGTGTCCCAGATCCTCAGGTAAGAGGAAATATCCTGCATTCTTAGATGAGGAGATGTCTTCAGTCAGTGCTTTACGACACCATGGGCCACATGCATACCTGCCCAGTAGATCCCTGTAGTTTGCTTTCCTTGGGGTTCACTGGGTGCTTATGGGCAAGGGCATACCTTTCCCCAGATCCCTATCTGCATGAGTACCCGGCTAGAGGATGTCTCAGAGGCACAGCCCAAGGGCTGGTGGGCCAGGCTCAGAACTCAGCCTACAGCAGTGGGATTAGAGGGGCCAGGGTGGTGGAGGTACAGGTGGTGTCACTGACTCTTACAAACCATGAGAGGGCCCTGAAGGTGTTAGAATTAGGCCACATAGACCTCCCCATGCCCCAGAGACCATGGCAGCCTCCCTTTCTCTGGGTACAACTTGGGGTGGGCTGTCCCTTAAATTCTTCACAGGGTATTGGGGGAAGAGGCCCTGTAGCAGGAAGGCCCAGAAAGGAGATCAGGTTTGGGAGACAGGTGTCAGCTTGGTAGCCCGCCCTTTGGCGATGGGAGGGTTGTATGGGCAAGGGGATGTTGGCTCAATGTCTATACTGTGTGTGTCCCAGGCACTGCCATAAGAGGAACTTGGCTGTGAACCCACAGGGGGGGAACACTGGCATGGTGGGGGGCAGCGTCCCCGTCTTTGATGAAGTCATCCTGTCCACTGCCCTCATGAATCAGGTCATCAGCTTTCATGATGTATCTGGTAAGCTTGTGTGTCTGTGTGCTCCGAACTCCTCTGTCCTTCCTAGTGCCCGATGAGGATGTCTTTCCTCCTTAGCCTGGGACTGTGCTTAGGCTAGCAAATGTGTTGATCCGTGTGTGTGTGTGTGTGTGTGTGTGTGTGTGTGTGTGTGTGGTGTGGTGTGTGTGTGTGTGTGGTGTATGTGTGTGTGTGTGTGTGGTGTGTGTGTGGTGTGTGTGTGTGTGTGTGTGGTGTGTGTGTGTGGTGTGTGTGTGGTGTGTGTGGTGTGGTGTGTGTGTGTGTGTGTGTGTGTGGTGTGTGTGGTGTGTGTGTGTGGTGTGTGGTGTGTGTGTGTGTGGTGTGTGTGGTGTGTGGTTGTGTATGTGTGTGTGTGTGTGGTGTATGTATGGGTATGGTGTGTGTGTGTGTGGTGTATATGGTGTGTGTGTGGTGTGTGGGGGTGTGTGTGGGTGTGTGTGGTGTGGTGTGTGTGTGTATGTGTGTGTGTGGTGTGTGTGTGTGTGTGTGTGTGTGTGTGGTGTATGTATATGTATGGTGTGTGTGTGTGTGTGTGTGTGTGTGTGTGTGTGTGTGAGTGTGTGGTGTGTGTATGTGTGTGGTCCTGGCTAGGACAGAACTGGCAGCTGCATCAGGGCCATCTTGTGTGTGCTGTAAGTCACTAGGTGGCTCACACTTGTGGACGTGTCACACAAGTCTATTTGCGACCAGACTTTGCCATGGCTGCTGGTCGTGGACAGGTATGGCCGAGCAGTGATACCTGTAAAGGGGCGTCATAGCCTTCTCCCACACTGAGGCTGGATTGCTGTGGGGGGACTGTTGTTTGCTGCTGACAGTAATGGTTTTCACCACCTAAAAGTAAACAATGTAACTAGGGAGCCCAATGCTCCCCCAAGCTGAGGCCGCTGCTTGGTAACTGTGCTTTCTTCCACTCACTCCCCTTAGTTCTACAAGAACTCTTCTCCATTTTGGCCTTCCTAGTTTTCCTTGTTTTATATTGTAATTACAAAGGACCAAGTTTGGTTTTTTTTGTTTTTCCTGATTAGCAGGAAGACATCCTTCTTCCTTGACTTCTGAGAACACTCCTTCTGGGAGGTTCTTACCTACAGAGGAGTTTGGGGTTTCTCAGCAGTGAGCCTTCTCACACCCCTAGAAAGCCAGACGTTGTTGGTAACTCAGTTGCTCTTTGCAGGAATTCTGGTCTGCCAGGCAGGCTGTGTGCTGGAGGAGCTGAGTCACTATGTGCAGGAGCGAGACTTCATCATGCCGCTGGACTTGGGAGCGAAGGGCAGCTGCCACATTGGGGGCAACGTGGCAACCAATGCTGGCGGCCTGCGCTTTCTGCGCTATGGCTCGCTTCGAGGGACTGTCCTGGGCCTGGAAGTGGTGAGCTGGGTTCCGACAAGGTGCACGCCTGCCCTGGGGATGCCCTGGCTTCAGTCTGAGGCTGTTGTCTTGGCAGTGGTGGCAGGACACGGGCCTATGTTGGTGAGTGTGTATCTGTTCCGGGTTGGGGACCCTGCTGTAATGGTTACTGGCTCTAGGTGCCTCAGGGACATGTGGAGGCCAAATAAGGAGCCGCCAGGGGACACTTCACTCAGGCAGCCACACTCTACTTGTGCCAGACTTCCAGGAATTGGAGAATGAAGAAGGCTAGCTAAGGCCAACTTGGTATGGAAGTCACACCCCTGCCAGCTTAGCTCCTGGGCCCTTGAGGCCCCTTCCCTGAACCCTTGCTATATTCGCTACTTTTTGTGGGGCTGGGATAAAGTAACTGACAAGTAATGTAAGGGAGAAGGGGTTTGTTCTGACTCGGTGTGAGAGGACACAGTCCTGTCACGATGGGGAAAGGATGGCCTCAGGAATGTGAGGGAGCTTGTTACATTGTGTCAGGAAGCACAAAGCAATGAATTCGGGTGCTCAGCCCATTTTAACCAAGCTGGGGGTGGTTGTTGCTGTCCCCATTCAAGGGAAGCTTTTCTACCTTAGTTAAATATTTCCGGAAACACCCACATGGACACCACAGGTCCAGTGCTCCATGGTAATTTAAATTTAAAAATTGATCAACCTCTGTGTGTGTGTGTATGTGTGTGTGTGTGTATGTGTGTGTGTGTGTGTGTGTGTGTGTGTGTGTGAGAGAGAGAGAGAGAGAGAGAGAGAGAGAGAGAGAGAGAGAGAGACCTTGAATGTCTCCTATACCTCTTCACCTTGTTTTCTGAGATAGAGTCTCTTATTGAACTTGGAGCTCGCCAGTTGGCTAGACTGGTTGGCCAGCGCTCGGAGTGCTGTCTCTGCCCCCCAGTGCTGGGATTATAGGCACAAATGGTCATGTCCAGCTCTCTCATTTATTTGTTTGTTTGTTTATTGAGTCAGGATTTCTCTGTTGCCTTGGCTGGCCTGGAACTCACTTTGTAGACCAGGCCAGCCTCAAACTCACAGAGATCCACCTGCTTCAGCCTCCTGAGTGCTGGGATTAAAGACACGTGCCGCCATGCCTGGCTCTCCATGTTTATTGTATGTGTTCATGTGTGTGCATACCATGGCACATATGTGGAGGCCAGCTTGTGGGAGTTGGTTCTCTCCTTCTGCCATGTAGATTATGGGATGGAACTGGGTTGCCAGGCTTAGTGGCAGGTGCCCTTGCCCCCGACCCATCTCACAGGCTCTAGACCCAGCTTTTTACATGGGTGCCGAAGATTGGAACTCAGGTTCTCTGCTTGTGCAGCATTTTTACCCACCAAGTGATCCCCCAGCTCCCGAGTTTCTGTCGGTAAAGTGGACAATGAAGACTAACTTCCTTACCACCTACTGGTGGGTCCTAAGGGCAGAGCTTCTGTCTTATCTACCCAGGTATCCGGGGCAAATATAAAACCATGCTTTCTCCAGTTAGTCCCACTGCCCCAGTAGCTGTTTTCTGGTTGGTTGCCGGCTACTACTATTACTGTTTTTCTGTACTTACTGTCCTGAAAGTTCAGTAAGCCTCTGGCTTGAAGTACTAGCCACCAAGTCTCAGATGTACCATGGGAACCAGCAATGCCTTTGAGACCTAGGGCAGATGTGGGGGAAACCTCCAGGCAGGGCTGTTCTCTGCTCTTCAGTCCTCCCAGCTGTGCTCCTCCTCTTATCTTCAGCTGTGCTCCTATCATCTCCAGCTGTGCTCCTCCTCCTGTCTCCAGCTGTGCTCCTCCTGTCATCTCCAGCTGTGCTCCTCCTGTCTCCAGCTGTGCTCCTCCTGTCTCCAGCTGTGCTCCTCCTGTCTCCAGCTGTGCTCCTCCTATCCAGCTGTGCTCCTCCTGTCTCCAGCTGTGCTCCTATCATCACCAGCTGTGCTCCTCCTTCCCCTTTCCTGGGCTTCCTGCCTCTGAGGTGTGTTCCTTGCCCCCAAGCTGTGTTTTGGCGTCCCGGCTCTGGAGGTTCCTTGCCTCTCCCAGATGTGTTCCCTCCCTTTGCGGCCATGCTCCTGGCCCTCCTCATCTGTGTTCCCTGCTCTTCCTAGCCGCGCCCCTCACTGGACCAGCTCTGCTTCCCCCCCCTCCCTCCAGCTGTGATCCCTGCCCTCCACAGATGGGTCCCCTGTGTATTCCTTGCCTTGGGTGGGTTTCCCTCCCGCAGCCAGACAGGGACCTTCTTGGCTGAAGATGAGGTTGGGAGCGTGTTGCTCTAACCAGAGAGAAAAGTCCTCCCTTCAGTCTGATTAATCCACCGCAGGTTCTGTTCCTCCCCAGGCTTCATCCTGAAGTAAATGGGGGTGGGGCGGGTGGAGTGGCCGAGGGTTTATGGCTGGCTGCTTTTTTTGGGGGGGGGTGGAGTTGGGTCAGTGTCTCCAGAGAAGGGAAGGGTGGCTGATGCAGGAAGGCCTCTTTCTTCTTGCCAGGTGCTTGCTGATGGGACCATCCTGAACTGCCTGACCTCCCTGAGGAAGGATAACACGGGCTATGACCTGAAGCAGCTGTTCATTGGGTCAGAGGGCACCCTGGGAATCATCACTGCTGTATCCATCTTGTGCCCACCCAGGCCCAAGGCTGTGAATGTGGCTTTCCTCGGTAGGTCCCCTCAGCCTGCTTCTGAGCCCACCAGCGGAGAGTGGGCAGCCGCTCTGGACACCGTGGTGTGAACTTGGAAGCCGAGAGGCTCCCGTTGCTCCTTGCCTCTCGGCTTCCTGTCCGGAGATCTGGGTCCTGGCCCTCCAGTTGTCCCGAGTGTAGCCTGAAACAGAAGTGAGGACGGCCTGTTTCTTGTCAGAACACACTTCACTCTAACAAAATTGAAGCTCTTTTCTTCTTTGTCCCACCGTGCTTGGATTTAAGAAGTGTGCCATGTGATTCTGAGAGAAGCAGGGGCGTGGTGGAAGCTGCTGTGGAGCCATTGGTCTCTCTCTTTCTCTCTCCCCCTCGCTCTAGCTCACCACAGTTGGCTGTAGCTTCTCCATGCAGAGGGCTCTCACACCATTGGACTTCCTTTTCCATACAGCGGACATGAAGGCAGCTTCTGTCTAGGGCCTGCCTTTGCTGACGTGGTTTGGGGGTTCGTGTTTTTCTCCTTTACCCCTTTCCGATTCCTATCTAGCTTCTGTCTGCAGCTGACTCATTCAACTAAGCTGGAGTTCTGGAGGGAGACAGGCATGCTTGACTCACCACATCCTACCAGAGGAGGCTCTAGGTCTTTCTTGTGGTCTTTTCCCAGTTTGTTCTTATTATGTCCTTTATCTATTTATTTATTTTATTTGTGTGGATGTGTGTGCATGTGCATGTGTGTGGGGCACACATTTCTGTGCATGCTTGTGGAGTCCTGAGGCCAACCTTGGGTATTGTTCCACCTCTTTTTTTTTTTTGAGACAAGATTTTTCATTGTCTTGGTAATCACTGATTAGACTAAGCTAGCCGGCCAGTGAGCCTCAGAGATCCATCTGTATTTGCTCAGTGCAGGAATTCCATGTGTACACCACAACGCCTGGCTTTTTTCTTTATTCCCTCCCTGCCTCCCTCCCTCCTTCCTTTCTTCTCTCCCTCCTCCCCTCTTTCTCCCTCCCTCCCCTTCTTCTCCCTCCCTCCCCCTTTCTCTCTCCCTCCCCTTTCTCTCTCTCTCTCCCTCCCCCCCCTTTCTCGTATGGTGTTTTACCTGCATGTACGTCTGTGCACCATGTACATGCAATGCCAATGGAGGCCAGAAGAAGGAGTCAGATTTTCTGGAACTAGAGTTACAGATGCTTGTGAGCTACCGTGTGGGTGCTGGGAACCGAACCCATGACCTCTGGAAGAGCAGCCAGTGCTCTTAACCTCCAAGCCATCTCTCCAGCCCCATGCTTGACTTTTCATGTGGGTGCTGAGGATGAGACTCAGGTCCTTCTGCTTGGACAGCCAGCACATTACCAAAGACTGGGCCATTTCCCCAGCCTCCAGGTATTCTATCTTTTTAAAGTCTCTATCACAACATTGTTTATGGGCCATTTCTTTAACTCTCCATCTATCTGCCACACCAGACATTTCTCAGTCTCTTGTTCTCTATAAATGCATCCAAGAGCATTTCTTGTCGTGGAGGACCTGGTTTCTCATAGCGTCTTGTCTGTGTGTTCTGAGCTACCGTGGGTTGTAAGCAGAGCCTTGATTCTCAATTGTTTGTTTGGTTCCTAGAAGCCTAGGGCGAGTGTGGTTTCCTCTTGCAGGGGGTTTGTGTTGCTTTTGCTCGGTGGTCCTGGATCTTCTAAAGTACAGGAGTGTCATCTCCTACCACATGGTTTCTGGATCATCTACCTGTGGATACAGTCCCTTGGTTCCTTTCTGCTTCCATACTTGGGAGCAGCTACCCCGGGGCTGTGCTGTGGCCCCCCAGCCCTGTAGCACCGCAGAGATCTCAGGTGTCCATAGCTGAGTGTTTGATGAACCTCTGAGACCAGCTTAGACCTTCTTGCTGACGGGTGAGTGAAATGACCATCTCTGATGGCTCTTGGCTCTGGACCCATGTTGACAGACTTTACCAGGATGTGCCTCTCTGATTCCTTTGCCCTTGTGAGTGCTCTATGCCAGTTCTTAGGCATAGTTTCAGATCTTGGGACCTTGAAGTGAACTTGTGGGCTGAACTGTGGAGTATTCTCTAGAGCACCAAACCCTTCACAGTCACTCTCTACTTGTTGTCCACTTGTTGTGAGTTGAGTTGATGCTGCTGCTGCTGCTGCTGCTGCTGCTGAGAAGGGGGTGACTTGGCCAGGCGGTGGGTGAGGCCCTGGGTCCCGCTGTCCTTCTCTCTGTAGTGCCTGATGTACTACTGTGTCCCGTTGCAGGTTGCCCTGGGTTCACTGAGGTTCTGCAGACATTCAGCACCTGCAAGGGGATGCTGGGTGAGATCCTGTCTGCATTTGAGTTCATGGATTCTGAATGCATGCAGTTGGTTGGACAGCACCTCCACCTGACCAACCCAGTACAAGGTACCAACCCCTGTGCAGTTGGGCAGTGCTGCCCTGCCGCTTTGACACCGTGGGGCATGTTGGGGCAGTGGCATGTCCCAGGCAGGCAGATGGGCAAGGAGCATTGTGTGGCCATGGTTCATTGTGTATAGGAAAGCTTTGCTTTTGTTAGTACTTGGTATTCAGTCTGTAGTAGGATGAACTCGTTTTTTATCGTTCTGGAAGAAGCCTTAATGTTGTGTTTAAGGGGACAGTGAGTGCCCCTGAATAAGTTAGTGATACACGTTTAATTTTAAACAGCAAGTTCTTGTGGTGGAAATTATGGCCTCTAGCATGTAGTAGCCATGTCTGAAGCTATCGTCTACCAACAGGTGGCCTTTCCCTGGGGTTCTGGAGTTTTGTAAGTGTTATGGTGGGATATTTGATCACACTGTGAAACTCTGAGACTGTGTTATTAAAATTAACCTTGGATCAGGGGGTAGAACCAGTGACTAACTGACAAGAATTAGCTGTAGAGAGTATGGAGGACCCAAGAAGATGGATAGAGAGAAGGAGTAGGGAGGGACTTATAGGCTCGTGGGCCTTTTTAAAAGGTTGGGGACAAGTGGAGAGACAAGAGACGCTCTTGCTGGTTCTCCCAGCCAATTAGGAAGGTTAGCTGGTTGCTTCTTGCCATCTCTGATCTAGCAGGTTTTCACACCAACATCTGACTCCCGAGTCTTTATTGGTAAATAGAACAACTTAGATAAAACAACATGTAACAGTAGACAAGCCCGTTCTTAGAGCCGACAGTTGCCATGCTGTGCTGGCCCTGTCCCACCTCAGGCTCTGGGGAGGTACCCAACTGGACCCAGCCATGAGGCTGAGAATGAACAGGGTGAGGCCTCCCACAGAGGGTCACCTTCGGTCTGTTTTCTCTTCCAGCAGAAAACTTACATTTAAGCCATGTGAAATTTAGCTTGCCCGAATGCTTCCTGTTCATAGGTCACCTTTAGCATCTTGGAAGCGTTGTCTTTGCCGCGTGACCTAGAGTGAAGTGGTTCTAACTCTGAACGCCAGCAGGTGGAACTGGGGCTTACACTGTATCTCCTGCTCCCTTGTAGAGAGTCCATTCTATGTCCTTGTCGAGACGTCAGGCTCTCGTGCAGGACATGATTCTGAGAAGCTGACCAACGTCCTGGAGAAGGTGCTGAACTCTGGCCTGGTGAGCGATGGCACTATGGCCACTGACCAGAGGAAAGTCCAGGTGATGTAACACTGCTTTCTGCCTTCTCTCCCTCCTAGTCCCATAGCTAGGACCTTAGCTGTCTAGCAGTGATGTAGCGTGTAGTCAAGCTACAACTGGGTTCCTGGTATAGTTAGAAAACCTCACTGTAGCCATGCTTTTGGATTCTCCAGAAGAGCTGCCAGCCTAAGTCGTGTTGGGATCAAGAAAAATGGGCCTCGGTGGTTCGTGTTCCTGGAGTTGTATTCATGTCAGTGGATGCCACACACTCCAGAAGAGAATTTGACATTGCTGCTGCTGTTGTTGCTGTTATAGCAGTGGCAGCCACCGCTGCTACTGTTTCTGGGGATTACCATTTCATAATTGCTTAATACAGCTAGCACAGTGGAGACCCTGGCAGCAAAAGTAGCTACAACAGTTAATTAATCTTTCATTTTATCGGGCATGATAAATTTAAAACAATAGTTATATACATTTTGATTGGCTTTTAAAATTATAAATTTATAAACTCAAGTTCCATTTGCTTTTGGGATATCATCTTACAAGGACTCCAATTTGCAGTAAGGCTCGTTAAGGAAGGGAATGGCTCAGTTGCCTTTAGCCTACTGGCTATGGGTGGGATAGGACCTCTGTTGGTCTTTTCTGTGTCGAACACACAGATTGCAAGCCCAGTGCCACTTTGAGATCTTTGGCAGCAGTTAACTCTGCAACTCACACACGATTGAGCCTGTATGATAATGAATATTCAGAGATGGGCAATGCCTGGGGGGCATTCACCAACCTAAGACAGAGTGCCTGTGTGGCCTGGGCAGGCGTCTCCATGACAGGTAAGGTGACCTGCTGACTTCCCACGCAACCTAAGTCAGAAGCTCATTTTTTAGTGAAAGGGGGACCTGTAGGGCCCTGGCCCCCGTTTTGGGTAACTGTTGCCTTGCTTGCTGACCTTGACCTTGATATCCTCCCTATGCTAATTCCCTGCCGGGTTCCACCCTCCTAAATGCTTAAGGGAAGTTCCTTGTCTGTGTATCCTGCATAATGGGCATTAACAACTTAGATGCAAGATTGTAAAACATCAGTAGCGAACTTCTGCCCTCCGGGGTTCTCCCATTGTGCTGTGAGCCTGTATTTAAGACCTCTTCCCTCCTTCAATAAACAGCATTCAGCATTAAAAAAAAAAAAAGAAAAGAAAACCTCTTTGTAGTGAAAAAATGTATTCTTGCTATCTAGATCATTGTCACTAACATTAGCAAAATATCCCCACACATCTTCCCACCTACAGCCTGCATGGTGTAAGTTGGCTACAGCTCCCCACAGACTTGTCTAGAGTGTGGAGAGGCAGAAAGAACTGAAAGGGCTAAGGAAAGCAAGCCTAAAGGCCCAACAAGTCCTGGGGAATAGGGTGCCTAAGGAACAGGCCTTATGTAGGAGTAATTTTCCTGTCTCAACTGCTGGTTCCAAGATAAATGCACAGAGACTTAATATAAATGCTTGGCCAATGGCCCAGGCTTATTTACTAACTCCTACATTTTTTTTTTTTTTTTAAATTTTTCGAGACAAGTTTTCTCTGAAATAGTCATGGCTGTCCTGGATCTCGCTCTGTTGACCAGGCTGGCCTCAAACTCACAGAGCTCTGCCTGCCTCTACCTCCCAAGTGCTGGGATTAAAGGCATGCGCCGCCACCACCTGGCTACTAACTCCTACATTTAAAATTAACCCTTATTCCTAATTTATGCCCTGCCACCCAGCAGTACCTTTATTAGCATGGCATGTTCATCTCCTGATCCCTCTGTATCTGCTGGGAACTCCAGACTCTGCCCTTCCTCATCCCATCATTCTGTTTGGTTTTCCCGTCTAACTTTATCCTGTCCAGCTATTGGGCAGTCAGCTTGTTTCTTAAACCAGTCACAGCGGCATGTACTCACACAGTGTGAAGGAATATCCCACAGCAGCCTTGCTATATTGTCGGGAAGCCATTTGGTCTCCTGGAGCGGGGACAGAGGAGCAGGAGGCATATCTATCTGTTTGGGAGCTGCTTACCCCCTAAACTGCGAGTTTTATTTTCCTAGTGTCTGGCTCTGGTCCTGCTGTCTGCAGTATGGTGAGTTGCCAGCAGAGGGCAGAGAGGCTGCAGGGAGCAGCCAGCGTTGGTCCTTGAAGAGAGAAAAAAGGAAGGCACCTAGGGAGTGTGAAAAACCCCTGAGTCCTCCCTTGAGCTTTGACCTCTAGGTTCAGCCTGTTATATAGTCTATTGTATTTTGGGGCTGCTGGTGATGAAAATGGGACTCTCCACCCGATTTCGGCCTTAACTTCCTCCTTTATCCTGATGTGGTACTTTTATGCTCCTGATGGCAGAGCTGCTCACTCTGAGTCCTCAAGGTTCCCATGTCCCCTCCGGGGTTTCCTAGGAAAGGTCTGGGAGAGACTGGGGTATCTCAGCATCCTGCTCTATACTGAACTGGTGTTGGACTTGGATTTGAGTTTAGAACGACCCCTTTCTGGAGTCTGGTCCTTGAATGTCTTTGTCTGGTGCAAGGGTGGTTTTGAAGATGTTTCTGCTGACTTTTCATGTTGAATGAGGGCCCTGGGGAGTCCTGAGTTGCCCTGACCTCTGGTCCTTGTTTTTTTTTTTTCCTCCAGAAGCCCTGAGTTGTCTTTTTTAAATTTATTACTCTGTGTGTGTGCACGTGTATGTGCATGTGTGTACTCATGTTATGGCATGTGTATGGGGCCAGGGGAAAACTCTGTAGATTCAGTTTCCTTCTGTCACCATGTGGATTCTGGGTATTGAACTCAGGTTGCCAAGCTTACACAGCAAATGCCTTTACCTGCTGAGCCATCTCTCTGGCCTTTTTTCCTTTTTAAAAAGTTATTATTGTGTGTGTGTGGGAGGAGGTGGGGGGTAATATGCTTCAGCAAACACGTTGAGGTCAGGACAACTTTTGGGAGTTGGTTCTCTTCTCTTACCTTAGATTCTAAGGACTGAATGAGGCCATCAGACTTGCCACAGCAAATGCTTTAACCCACGGAGCTGGCCCAGCGGTGGGTTTCCTGACATGTCCTAAGAAGGTGGGCCCTGTGTGGATCCAGAGACATCCTGAGTGTCATTGTTTTGAGGAGGCTGTCACATGACTTTCCCAGGAAGACATAGACATGCATTTACTTCAGATAGGAGTCTGAAGGAAGAGTCAAGTCTAGCTGGCGACATAAAGGAATTTATTAGGATTATTTACCCGCGCATGTCTGACTTGTGGGAAGTAAATGCCCCAGAAAGTCTGAACCTCTTGCCTAACTAAGCTTCTGCCTGCACAAGTAGAGTTCTGCCTAATGTGGAAGGATCAGGCGGCCATTAGCTCAGATAACCTTAGGACCAAAGAGGAGTCTGGGAAAGTTAAGATGATTCACGCTCTGCCTTTGCTTTTTAAGATTTATTCTTTTGTATTTTACATGGAGGAGTGTTCTGCCTGCTTGTGTTGTATGCGCAGTGCACACCTTGTGCCTATAGAGGGTGCCAGATCTCCTGGAACCTACAGACAGTTGTGAAAAGAACCTGGGTCCTCCACGGGAGCAGCAAATGCTCTGAACCAGCACCAAGTGCTCTGAACTAGCACCAAGTGCTCTGAACCAGCACCAAGTGCCCTGAACCAGCACCAAGTGCCCTGAACCAGCACCAAGTGCCCTGAACCACTGACTCATCTCTCCGGCCTCCGGCCTCTGTCCTTGCTCTTATGAAAGATTCTATTGCTCTGTGTTGTGACATTGCTAGACGTACAAACTGTGCCTGACGCATATCTCTTCCCTGCCTCCAACCTCAGCACTTCCTTCCTTCTTCCCATGGGCCCCCTTGCTTGTCCCAAAGGGCTTCTCTTCTGCTTTCGTGCCACACGTATATACAGTTAAATACAGATGCTACATGTGAGAGAAACTGTGGCCTTTCGAAGGGCAGCTTGTTTACTCCAGCCTGGCACATAATAGCTAAATGATGGCTGTGGTCGGAGGGCTGACCTCACTACAGAGGCCCCTGACTCCTTATACAGACCGTTCCCGGCCTCACCCTGCTGGAGGCTCACGCCGGATACCCGGCTCCGTGTATCCCTTATGTCTCCCAGCACATGTGGGATATCTCTGTGACTTGTGAGAACTAGGTATTCCACTGGTTGGATTTCAGCAGTGACCTGGTGGCTGAGCACCGCAAAGCTCACACCAGCGCAGTGACTGCCCAGTCAGCCCTGCCTTGAGCGGAGCCCTGGAGGGAGGTGAGGGTAACAGCTGATGAGATGGGAAGGTAGGAAGATATCCCCTAGGGCCATTTGTGGGAGAGGAGCAGAGTTAGGGCACAGGGACAGGCTAGGGAGACCAGGCCTGGTGGCTGTCAGGACTAGCAGGAGGCATCACAGTACAGTGTCTACCGTGTTCCTGCCAGAGCTGGATGTGCCCGTGGTGGGGATTGACGAGTAGGTCATAGGGCAGTCCCGTGCAGTGACCTAGATGGCTGTAAAAGTTGAGCAAAACAAACCAAAACAAACCGACCCATCAAACAAAGAACTGGGCGGTGGTGGTGGTGCACGCCTTTAATCCCGGCACTTGGAAGGCAGAGGCCAGCGGATCTCTGAGTTTGAGAATCCATCTGGTCTACAGAGCGAGTTTTAAGACAAAGAAAGAAACCCTGTCTCTAAAAACCACACACACATACACACACACACACACACACACACACACACACACACACACACACCCCACACACAGACATAGGCAAAAAAAAAAAAAAATTGGGAGAATTGGGGAGATTTGGGTTTTGACTGTAGCCTGAAGGGTGGTGAGGGGCTCTGGTTTACTGTTGGTCAGGGTTAAAGCTGGCATGAGGTGGCAGAGAGAGAAGGAGGGGCTGTGGAGATTACTCCCTGTGCAGGTGCGATGACCACAGTTTGATCTCTGGAACTCCTGTAAAAAGCTGGGCATGGTGGGATGTGCTTCTAATCAGAGTACCGGGGAGGTGGAGATAGCAAACCCTGGTGGCTTATTGGCTAGCTAGCCTAGCCTGTTCCTTGAGTTCCAGGCTGTTCAGAGACCCCTGAGGAACATTTGAGGATGCTGTCTGAGGAACAGTACTCAAGGTTGTCCTCACACCTTCACATGTAGTATATGAAAACACACACAGACACACACACACACCCAGCATGTGTCAGGGGAAGTCCCTATCTTTTAGATGTTTTACTTGGTATATTCCCTGAAATGATGGGGTCTCTACAGGGACTGGCACAGGGGTGGAGGTCCTGGGTGGGGTGACAGGGTGGTGGGTGGTGGCTGACTCTGCAGAGGGCAGATAGGTCTCTGTCCTTGTGGGCTTCAGTGTACAAAAGCCAAGTAATGATGGAACAGTTCTGAATGAACAGCTTGCCTCAGGCTCCCTTCTGCTCTGCTTTGGTTTCCCCATCCAGCTTCCACTGGTCCCTCCAAGAGCCCAGGCCTTTGCACGCCCAGGCCTTTGCACACCCAGCCTCCCTGCCTGCATCTGTGAAGACCGGCATTAAAGCCACACCTTTTCAGTGACCCTGGCCCCAGGAGCCCTGATGAGGTGTGCTCTGTTTCCTTTCATGGTCCTAGATGCTGTGGGCCCTTCGGGAGAGGATCACCGAGGCACTCAGTCGTGACGGCTACGTGTTCAAGTATGACATTTCCCTCCCCGTGGAGCGGCTCTATGACCTCGTGATCGACCTCCGCACCCGCCTCGGCCCTCGTGCCAAGCATGTGGTGGGATACGGGCACCTGGGTGAGCAGTGTGGGCCTGGCCCTGTTAGCTGCACGGTCACACCGTGGTAAACTGAGTGAAACATACTACACACAGCCTCACGGTCACTAAAGTACACCGCTGTCGCATTCAGGAAGGAGCTGAATGCTTGCCCCTGAATCAGTTCCACCAAGAACAAGCCCAAGTTTGAATTCCCCACCTCTCTTGTGTCTCGTCTGTGGTCTCTCTGTGGTGTGTTTACTTATGCCTGCCTGATGTCTGACTGTGAATTTGCTGTCTGTCTGTCTGTCTCTAACAAAGAACTTTATGTTTACTGAACAGCCCAGTAAAGGTCACACGGGCAATGAATGAGGGATAATTTACAAAAATCTTTTAACAGAATTTCCCAATCAATTACGTTATTTTCTCCAGCCTCCCCCAGCTGGCCCCGGAGTACTCAGTCAAACAAACAGCATTGTGAACGTACACTATCAAGTTCTCTCTGTGCTGCCTCCGACATTTATGCCAGAGATTTGTTATTTCCGGCTGTTTCTCAGCCTGTTGGCTGTTTTCAGCAAATGATTGCCATCACGTACATATATACAGATAACCTGTTGCCCTCTGAGTCAGGGGCATGGAAGAGTTATTTAAGATTATACCTATGTATTGATTTAGGTTGTAAAATCTGATTACATGGGGAAAGTCCAAGTCACCTAAAGCTGGTTGTTACATTGTTTTCTTAGCGGCAGGTTGGCTACACACACAGGCAGAGTACTTGGCAGGGTATCAGGTCAACTATGCCATCTTATATTAACTCGGCTGTGAGACCCAGCAAAAGTTCCAGTTTCCTCGGGTGTAAGAGAGAATTTGTTAAACCAGTGTCACTCCAGTGACCTCCATAGCTAACTTGTCAGCCAGCTGAGTTCTGTGTTTGGTCCCAGCAAAGGGCGCAAGTCCTGGGTTGAGAAGATGCCGTTGCTTTCTTTCTCTCTCTCTTCTTTGTTTTTGTTTTTGTTTTTTGAGACAAGGTATCACTCCGCAGCCCCCCCCCCAGGCTTGGACTTCACTCCGTAGACCAGGCTGGCCTCAAACTCATGGAGATCCACCTGTCTCTGCCTCCCGGATGCTGGTGCTGGGATTGAGACGTGCGCCACCACACTCTGCTACTGTTTCTCTTATTCCAAGTATTGTTTGAAAGGACCTCTGCTGGGCAGCGGAATGGTTCTCACCAGCCTGTCTCTTTAGTCCAAAGTCAGTTTCCAGTCATTTTGGGGAGGGTGGGAAAGTGATGCTTTCGGTCCTGGTGTGGGTTGACAGGAATGGCTTGTTTATTCCTCCCAGTCTCTGACGTCTTCAGTTCGTGGGAAATGTGCGGGGACGAGGGGGGGGGGGGCGGGAGCAGTGTGCCTGTGGACTTCCTGCTGCTTCCCACCTGGCTCTGAGCAGGGGCTCACTTGCCCCAAGTACCCTAAGATGGGGCTCAGCGGCTCCGATTCATAGTCACGGAGGGTTGAAGGCACGGGCAAGGGTTGTGGCTCAGAACCAAGGGCGGGCAGGGTGCCGTCCCCTGGCCAGGGGGACAGTACATCTCAGGAGGTATTAGAAGTGTGAGCTGACCTTTGGGGCAGCTTTCGGGGCCTGCCCAGCCTAACTGTTCCCGCGTTCCCCAGGGGACGGCAACCTTCACCTGAACGTGACGGCAGAAGCCTTCAGCCAGGAGCTGCTTACCGCCTTGGAGCCCTATGTGTACGCCTGGACCGCGGAGCAGCGGGGCAGCGTCAGTGCCGAGCACGGCCTAGGCTTCAAGAAGAAGAACGTACTCGGCTACAGCAAGCCACCTGTGGCCGTGAAGCTTATGCAGCAGCTCAAGGCCCTGCTGGACCCCAAAGGCATCCTGAACCCCTATAAGACTCTGCCTGCTCAGGCCTAACTGGAGCTCTTCATCTTGGGCACGCAGGGTTGGGGGCGGGGCTTTGAGGCCTCCCATCTGATGGCACCTGCAACAGACCAGGTTACTTACTGTCTCTCATTGGCTAGCCGGGAGCCAACTCTGAGGACCCTCTGGGCTGGGCTGCCTTTCTGTGGGGTGAGCAGAGCAGACGCAGCTGTCTGGCTCTTCTCTGGTCTCCTACCAGCTCACTGTGGACAGACTGAGTGGGTGGGTGGGCAGTTTTCCCACTCCTGAACAGGCCAAATCTCGGCTGCCCCGTGGTGGCTGGTGGAGACCCACCCTGTTGCAGCTCTGGGAAGAGTGTGCCATGTGATCTTGTTACTGGATGGATCCCTGTGTGGTGTGTGTCCTGTGAGGGCTACCACAGAGTTGTCCAGCCCCAAACCAGTCACCACGATGACCCAGAGCACCACCACTTGTTCACACGGGGCTGAGTGGAATCTGCTGTCATACCAAGCTGGTCTTGGATTGGTAACAGACCAGGACAGATCATCTTCCTTGCTTTTTTTTTTTTTTTCCCTTTTTTTTTTTTTTTTGTTTGTTTAGCTCTGGCTATCCTGAAACTTACTCTGTAGACCAGACCTTTAACTCACAGACATCCCCCTGCCTGTGCGTCTGCCTCCTGAGCGCTGTGATGAAAGGCAAACACCACCACACCCAGCTTATGTTGTTCCTGAAGGCCTGTCTGGTTGGTAAGCAGGTGTGATGGGCTATGATTGTCTGCAGAGTTGACCTTTCTGGCTGTGGGACTTTACCCAGACTCAAGTGAGAGAGGCAAGTTTCAGTCACAGGCACACCGTGTGGTCTACACGCCATCCTCTAGGACTCTGGCCAGTCTCATGACCTAGAGTCCAGGCTGCCTGGGAAGTTGAACACACCTATCTTCTCTTTTGCTGTTGTCAGTTTCCAGGAAAAAAAAAAAAATCTAAATTATGCTCTGCTGCTGCTAGAAAGTTCTTCACATAAAGTTCATTGTAAACTTCTGGCTCATCACATCCCTCATATTTGGTGCTTCCTGGGTTCCCAGTATGTCTTCACATGGGGATTAGGAAGTAAATGTGGCGGTAGTAGGTCTTTGAAGAGGGAGAGGCTGTAGCCACCCTGACCACTAGCGTGGTCCAAATAGGTAGAGCGAATGTGGAGTCCCAAAGCAGGTGTATGTCAAACCCTTCCGGTTAATGCCAACCTTACTCTTGCGCCCGCTGGGCATTTTTTTCTGGAGCTCCCAGGGTTAGGGGTGGGCAAAAGGGCTGTGGTTTTCTCCTCTTGAATAGCTAGGGATGCCCTCTTTGATTCATCCATCCCTGGGGAAGGGTCACTGTAGCTGGAGTTTTCCTGCCTTGCCCACAGTCAGGACAAATCTTTGTCACCCACAGCCACTCAGACCCAACCAAGTAAACACAGAGACTTATATTGCATACAAACTGTATGGCTGTGGCAGGCTTCTTGCTAACTGTTCTTATAGCTTAAATTAATCCATTTCCATAAATCTATACCTTGCCACGTGGCTGGTGGCTTACCGGAGTCTTCACATGCTGCTGATCATGGTGGTGGGTGGCAGTGTCTCTCTGCCTCAGCCTTCTGCTTCCCAGAATTCTCCTCTCTCCTTGTCCCACCTACTTCCTGCCTGGCCACTGGCCAATCAGTGTTTTATTTATTGACCAATCAGAGAAATTTGACATACAGACCATCCCACAGCAGGTCACTTCTTAGATCCACTATAGCTTTACTTTTGTGCCTGAAGCTAGCACGCATTGAAGTTAGTGGCATCTAAGATCAGAGGATACAGCATGACCGGTATAGCAGTGTGTAGCTGGAAGACAAACTAACCAGATTTGTGTTAGCGCTAACCACTAGAACAAGGGAGCGGCAAATTCTACCTTTGTAGGAAAACTAGTTAGAAGTAGCTGGAAAAGTGAAGTTGCTTCTGAGTCTGCAGACTGACCCAGGCTACAGTCACGGAGGACAGGGAACATCCTGAACCTACCATGGATACATAGGAGGCACACCCCAACCCATCATGGTTTGCTGGCCTGGTGTCCTTGGTCAGGTGCATGTCAGTGAGATTCCTGGAGAGACCTCAGGCCTCTGACCCAGCCATTCCCCCTAATACCTGTAGTCTCACGCCTCAACACAGGAAGAAGAATAAACTTATCATCAGAAGATGACAATTCCCCTGTGGCAGAGGGTTGGGTGTGGCAATGCTTGCTTGTAAATCCAGCATTCAGGGGACAGAGGCAGGCCTATCTCTGAATTGGAGAGTCCCAAGCCAGCCAAGGCTGCGTAGGGAGATCCTGACTTAAAAAGCAAGAGCAGATGACCCCAGAGGCTGACCACTCCCATTCCACTGCAGACAGGAAGTCTCTAGTGTGCAAACTGGGAGGGGCTATTGTGTTTGGATTAGAAGTTTAGGATTCCACCTCCAGACATCTAAAGTGTTGGAATATGAGACCTCGTTACCTAAGCCGGACGGTGGGAGGAGCACGGCCCGGGCCAGCAGCTGCTCAGAGAGCCTGGCCTGGCGGTCTCAGCCCTAGGAAAGATGGCTGGGGCACGGGCAGGCCCTGCCCAGGGCTATAAGGGGCTATGTGGTCCTCCAGGGCAGTGTGCTTCACAGAAGAAGAAGGACAGCTGCCACATGAAGATGGTCAGGATCCAGGGCCTTGTATGGCTGTGGGCGTGGAGCCCTCACCGGAGGGGGTTGTGCTCACTGGGCCCAGCACACCTATCCAGTGGTGGTCGCCCAGAACCAGCCCCAGCCCCCGGACATGTGGGATGTCAAAAACCTGCTCTTGTTCTGGGTATTGTGGTTACAAGCTCTCACTGCTGACCATCTAGAATCCCAAAGCCTGGCTTGGTAGGTGACCCATAGGCGTCAGAAGAGAACCCATCGCCCTAGCGGGTCAGTGGGAGCACAGAGCAAGCATAACTGGAGTAGGCGATGGCTCTGGAGTCACAAACCTGTGCCCTGGTGGGGTCGTTCCTGGTGGAGTATCCCACCTCTCAGCCTGGTGTCATTTTTCTCTTCAAAACCTGTAAGTAGCCTGAGGTAACTATTTTTCCTCAGCATGGCCCTTTATCACGGATTAGGGCCAGGGTCTGCCCCTGGAAAGTGCTTCTTGACATTTCCGCACATTCCTGCCCCAGGTCTAAGGACAGACTGGACCACGTCCTGCAAAGACTCAGAGCTTAAAGAGGCATAGGGTGCCTATGGCCTTACACTCGTGGACACCTTTCTGCCGCCTCTAGAGCCAATGTCCTGAGGAGAAGAGCACAGTGAGGAAAAGGAGGCGGAGAAGCAGACAAACTGGATCTCACCAGGCTGCTTTATCGGGACAGTGAGGGGCCCCAACCTTTCCATGGGATGAAGGCTGGGCATGCTTAGAGGGGGTGGGACATACACTCACAAACACAAGGGAGGGTGAGGGAGGGAGGAGGAGGGAGGGAGAAAGAGAGAAAGAGGCTGGAAATGGGGTGCTTTGTTTTCAATACCTGGGCATATTGTTCCTGCAGGTGGAGTGGAATTGTCAGGCTGGGGCTATATCTTTATGGCTAGGGGCTAATGCCCAGAACAATAAGCCTCAATTCCTCATGGCCAGAGGCTATTACCCGACAGGTACAAGACTATCTGTAAGGTTCCTAAGACAGCATTTGTCAGGCAGGGTAGTAGATCAGGAGGGACTCCAAGACTTGGCTGAGGCTTGGAGGAGGCCTGAATGTGACCTGTCCTGGGTGGCCTGTTCTGCCCTGGAGCATATGGGCCAGCCCTCCGTTGGTCTCCCTGGATCCTGTCTTACTCTTAGCTACAGGACTGCAGTAGACTTTCCCTGTTGACCCTCATCCAGTAGGTAAATAAACAGGTGTTCTTGGGACAGTGGCCTTGGAAGCTGGATTCCTCTTTATCTATAGAATGTGTGACTGCCAGACAGACACCTCCTTAGTTTACAGACAGTGTAGTTGCCAGAGCTACGGTTTTGGTTATGGGGTCTTTTGGGAAGGTGGGAGAGATGGGGTACAGAGTGGCGTGACACATTGAAGGTAACACATGGAATGTGTAACATCCATTTAGCTTGGGTGGGAAGATTTGCCTCTGACTCAAGTGGAAACCCAGCGGCAGCCAGATGGATCCTCCTATTGGTTCTCACTGAAGCCTGGACTGGAGAACTTCCTGCTTCAGGCCCCACTGACCTGGCCCATGGCTGCCATTGTCGTCTGTTTGGCAGGTAGTCTCCTTGTCCTCCAACCCTGGCCTGGGATCTGTAACCCAGACGTCAAGAACTGAGCCTTTGTTCTCTGGTCACTTCTGCCCGAGGCAGGGCTGGGTTTGATGCCAGCTGGTCAGATAGCACCAACCGGAGAGGAAAGCCAGTAGGCTTGACCAGCCTTGGGGGACACTCCTTCCTAGCTGTGGGTCTGGCTGAGAGGGGCCCCTTCCCACTGGGCACAGACTTTGTGCCTAGCACATTAGCACAGCTGGAGTGTGCAAAGGCAGAACCCTAGATAGATAAAACTATCCCCATACATTGCATCTGATGGGCCAGCAAGACCAGTTGGGAACTCCTGTGTCTTCTGGGTAGAGTCATGCTCCACTAGACACACTAGTTTTTGGTGCTCTAGACTGCCATATTCCTGAGCCTTTGAGACCTTAGGGAGGGACTAGAGGGCACAGATTCTGTCTCAGGCAGGCTCTAGATAGAGCCCCTTGGTCACAGGAGACTGCCCCTTCTGTGTGGCTGGCCACCCTCTCCAGATCCTCATTCTGAAGGAGCCTGTGTCTAGGGGCCACTGGTCCACACTATATCACAAAGTCCTGTCTGTTCTCAGTGGCATGAAGGCAGATGGTCTTGTCTCCCTGCTCAGGCCCTGTAAGTCACTGAGAATCCAGGTTACTGGGACCTCAGCCTGGAAGAAATGTGCTAATTTGGGGACCTGACTCCATGTGTCCTGGGCAACTTGCTGCCTTCTGGGCCACTGTCTGCCATTGTGGAGCAGCTAAAGTACCTGAGATGTTTTAGAGGCGCATGAGATCCACTCTGGTCCATTATGTCTCTGGTTGAACCTGTGTAGCCCTGGCAGGAGGATCTGTGAGGGCCTGTCATAAGGTGGAGCAACCCTTACCATTTGCAGAGTGGAATGTGGGGGAGGTGAGGTGCAGGGCAGAGAACAGCCTGGTAGAGCCAGTACCACTTATCTGTAGATTCACTCACTGTTCGCTTGGAGAGCTAACTGGCAGACTCCTGCACTTTAATTTCTGGGATGAGTGCTGGCCTAGCCCTTCCCCAGTGGGAAAGGTTGTTAAAGGGACTGTGGTAATGATGGCTCCTCCTGTTTGTTTGCTTTTTTCAGGAACCACCTAAGTTTTAGTATTAAATAATTAGGAGATAAAACTGGGAGGGGACAGAGATACACTGACGTTATTAACTAACCGTATAAACTGTGATAAGAATGCATGCTTTGCCAAAACATATGTACTTTCAAGTCCCTGTTTGGGTGCTACTGTTGCTGGGGTGGTGGTAGCACAGGCCTTTAACCCCAGCACTCGGGAGGCAGAGACAGACAGGTCTGTGAGTTCGAGGCCAGCCTGGTCTACAGAGAGAAAGAGTTCTAGGACAGCCAGGGCTCCATAGAGAAACCCTGTCTCTGAAAAAAAAATCCAGTAAATAACTGCTATAGTTAGCTACAATAAGTACACAACTACTATGTGCACCTAGTAGTTAAATGAATGAAGCCATTTGGCTCTCTCTTGGCTTGGAAGAATGACGTTCCGGGTTTCAGTGTAAGTCAGCTGCAGCCTTCACTTCTGTGTGTCAAGTGTCTTGGTTCTGCCTTCCAATTCTACCCCAGCCTGTGTCAGGAAGCCAGTGATGTTTTTCTCCAGATTGTCAATATGACTACTTATTTAATATCCATTCTAGTTGGGAATGGTCTGAGATTCATCTTGCTCCTGCTGCAAGTGTGTCTCCACCACCAAGGTGATGCTCTGCGTGGTCTTGGGATCCATCTTAGCCAGCCCACTTCTTGCCCTCCTTGGTGGTGACATCTCTTCCTTACCTATTGTCTTCGCCAGTCTTGCTGTGTCTCGAGACACCATGACTGCAGCAACTCTTTTAAAGGAAAATATTAATTGGGGCTGCCTTATAACACCCGAGGTTTAGTCCATTCCTGTTACAGTGGGAAGCAGAGCAGCCTGCAGGCAGACATGATGCTGAAGAGGTAGCTGAGAGTTCTACATCAGATCGGCAGGCAGCAGGAAGAGAGAGAGACACTGGGCCTGGCGTGAGCATTAGAAGCCCCAAAGCCCTCCCCTATGACATACTTCCTCCCTCCTAATCCCTGTCAAGTAGCAACTACTCCCTAATGATGAAGCATTCAGATATATGAGCCCCCACCACACCTATATTTCAGTTTCTCAGCCAAGATGCCCCTAGCCACTGTTTCTTCAAGATTTTTGGGGGCCTCTAGCTATTAGTAGCAATTGGATACATTGGTGAGCTGAACAGGAGCTGCTATGCTGAGGGCAAGACCCTAAGTGGAAAGGGCTAACAGCTGCCTCACTCAGAGTCTCTGATCTCTATGAATCTATTCCAGCTTATGTGGCACTTTGAATGGGAATAAACCCATAAGCTCTTGTATTGGAATGCATGGTCCTCAGTTGGTGGAAGTACTTGGTAAAGATAAGGAGCTGTAGCCTTGTTGGAGGTGGTGTGCCACTCAGGGTAGACTTTGAAGTTCAAAAGCCAATACCAGGCCCAGTTTCTCCCTCCCTCACTCTCTCCCTTTCTCCGTCCCTCTGTCCCTCCGTCCCTCCCTCCTTCCCTCTCCTTTCTCTGCCTCCATCTTGTGGATCAGATGTAATCTCACTGCCCCAGCACAGTGTCTAGTTGCCTGCCGCCATGCTCCCCACCATGATGATCGTGGACCAACCCTCTGAAAGTGTGAGCCAGCCCCCAGTTAACTGCTTCCTTTACAAGTTGCCTTCGTCATGGTGTCTCTTCACAGCAATGGAACAGTAACTAAGACAGCATCTCTGGAGCCTTATGTCCTTCTTGCCCTCTGGGTGGTAAGAGGCCGCAAGGTACTGTCCTCTGAGCACCCATCCTACCCTGGCATACAGTAATCCCTGTGTGTCACCGGCCAAAGCAAGGGGGCAAGGTGCCCAGTGTTCTGCTCTCTAAAGGCACACAAGGAGGACAGTGTTCAAGGCTTTCTCAAGGTCAGGAATCAGAGCTAGCCATGAAGGACACTGTCAGAGCCACTACCATGGATTACTGTGTCTCTGTGGGGCAGCTCTCACCACCCTATCAGTTTGTATAAGATGTTGTCTTGATGGACTTACCCCCCCCCCACAGGCTTTTTCTGTGTATCCCTGGCCTGGATCTCCCTCTGTAGACCAGGCTGGCCTTGAACTCACAGAGATCTGCCTGCCTCTGCCTCCTGAGTGCTGGGATCAAAGGATGTCAAAGGCATGTGTCACCACTACCTGGCTTGGACTTAACCTTTTAAGTGTTTAATATACTAAGCATTTATGAGAATTTTAATTAATTAAGTTAGTAAGTAATTCTGAGATATGGTCTTACTGTGTGTGTAACCCTGACTGACCTGGAACTGACAGAGATCTACCTGCCTCTGTGCCCCAACCCCCCCCCCTTTTTTTTTTTCTCTCTATGTAGTCTTGGCTGATCTGAAACTTCATATGGGGACTAGGCTGGCCTTGAACTCACATAGATCTGCTTGTCTCTGTCTCCCAAGTGCTGGGATTAAAAGCCACCATGCAGGAACTGCCTCTGCCTCTTGAGTGAGTGCTGAGATTAAAAGTTTTTTTTTTTTTTTAAACTGTATTTCCTGTCCTCTTTCAAAGGTTCCTCTTTACCCCAAGATTTAAAAAAATGTTTTTCTTCTCTCAGTATAAAGAGAGCTTTGAAGAAGAAAATATTTCTGGCATTTGATCACCCGTCTGCAGAACTATTGGCCCATTCCCAAATATCTACTACTCACAAAAATTAGGGAACATGTGTCTAGACACCCTCATAGGTCCATCATCCCTGGGTCACCTCCCTCCAAGACCATTCTGGGAGGACTAACATGGAAGGTGGGGAGGAAGGAGAAAATGTGAGCCTGAACAAGAAAATCCTC
The DNA here is from genome assembly GCF_004664715.2 of Peromyscus leucopus. Taxonomy (NCBI): domain Eukaryota; kingdom Metazoa; phylum Chordata; class Mammalia; order Rodentia; family Cricetidae; genus Peromyscus; species Peromyscus leucopus. Next base: position 10,805,773 of record NC_051074.1, read on the forward strand.
CTGGGTCAGACATCCCAGCTGCCAGGGCCCCGCCTAGTGATGCAGGAGGAGGAGGCCTAGTGAGGGCCAGCTTTCCTTTCTGAGCTTAGGGGAAGTCTGGTGGGGGGTAGAGGGTGGGGCATGGGACACCACACCTGAGCCAGTAGGTGAGCTTCTTAGGGATTGAAGTTCAGTTTTCACGGTAGCCATGCCCTACCTGGCATGCTGAGATCGGGCTGTCTCATACACAAGGCAGTCGGAACTCTCGACCGCTGCTTCCCTGCCCGTCTCTGTTGGAGGCTCTGAGCCAGGATGCTGTCCATCCTGGGAAGCACACAAAGGTAAGATGGTATTGTTGTGGGTGGTCAGCATAGGGGGGTAAACTGCTTTCCTTCTAGAGTAGTTCAAGAAGCTGGCAAAATATATTGATGGCTTTTTGTCTTTAAAAGGAACTTGGCTTAGGTTTGGGGAAATCAGTGCTGAGACTTCCTTGAAATCAATCTTTTAGATTTTGTTTCAGCCTTTTAATTTCCCGGCAACTTGTGGTTGAAGCAAGCAGTCAACCATAGAATTATATACCCAGGTCCATTTTCACTTGACACAGGAGAACATTTTGTAGTTTGGGAAGCCCATGCATGAGAAAGCTGTACCCCAAGCCCAGAGGTATTGAACCTACCTGTATTATTTGGGCTGGAGATTTTGGTGGGGAGGCACTGGGGTCAGAGACTTACTGGCTTGGTTCAGTGACTTCTGTCCTGCCCCATGGCTGGGTCCCCGTTTTGTAAGACTGTCTGGGCTGTGAGCCTCTGACAGTGTTACCCTAGTTCACAGTCATAGGGAGAAGGTTGTCCTCTGCTCGGAATCTTGTAACCCTCCTTTACGTGGATATTGCTGGCATATTGTAAAGAATAGGCTTCCTAGTTACTGTGGGGTGCGGCACAAACTTCTGCAATATCAGGGTAACGTTTAGCTGAGGGGCATTCCAGATTCCTGTTGCCTCCTGGGACCCTAGTCTGATGGTGGAAAGCCTTGAAAACCTGTCCTCCTAGAGTGTTGAGTCCAGGGGAAGTCCCTTCAGGGACAGAGCTGCCCAGGGTGGCCTGTGTGACCTTGTGATTGGTATGTATCTCCATGGGGGGGTTGATGTGACCATGGAGTCTGTGTGTCCTTGGGGTCAGCTGTCACTCAAGATCGGCTATTGGATCCCAGTCTGGGGGCTGCCTTTGCAGAGGAGTGGGCGGAGTAAGGGAGATTGGCTACCATTTGCCACATGTGGCCACGTGAGGGTGGGATGGGAAGTGAGGCTGAGTGTGGTGGCAGATGCCCATTGGGTGACTAACTTCTCCTGGGGAGACACAATATACATGTTTACTCATTCTAGATATGGAGCCTATGCCAGACCAAAGTATGGACACCACCAAAGTTCAACTTGGTGACCAATGAGTTTTATAGGGGTTACAGGAATTTATTACAGGGATATGGGTGAGAGTTTACTTCCAGGAGCAGAAGTGACCCAAAGACAACTCTGTCACCAAAGCCCACCCCAGCATGGGTGGCAGCTCACAAAGCTGGGAACCTGGAGCTCACTGCACAGCCTGCAGGCAGCTCAACAGGTTGGAGAGTGTCCTTTCCAGGAATCATAGAAAAGCTTGGCTTGCGATTCACACAGCCCCTGGAGCTCAATGGCTAGTTCCCAAGGAGATGTTCTATGGTTTTGTTTGTGGAGGTCACCTGACGTATTGTGGACCCGTGTCCGTAGGAGCTGGCTGGCTGAGAGCTAAATGACCCCTCCTCCAGGGCGCAGCCAGGTCTGGGAGGTAGGGGAGACATGGAGGAGAGGGTGGTATGGGACCCATTGTGATAGAAACGACAATCCTTGGAGGGAGTTCCCATGTCATTTGTGGAGCAACCACCCATTGCAAAAATTACAGAAAGAGGATTTTCAGAGACTGTTAACTACTGCCCACGGATCTACCTGCCTACCTTTTAGAAGATGTTAGTGTGTGGCACATGAAACTCACTAGTCGAGGGATGCCCATCCTTCTGGATCACTGGCCAGTGTGATACATGCTCTGGGTCTCCAGGTTGTCCTAGGTTGTCCTATACTGGTGGGTATAGGTCAGGTTATCCATTGACTAGTATGGCAGGGTCCCCTGGGGCTGACAGTTTGTTTTTCATAGATTGAAGGTAGAGTAGAGGTGTCACAGTTGGGAAAAGCAGGGGTCTGGGCATCTGGGAAGGTGTGTGGTGCACACTTTTTTTTTTTTTTTTTTTGAGACAGGTTTCCTCTGTGTAGCTTTGTAGCCTGTCCTGGATCTCGCTCTGTAGACCAGGCTGGCCTCGAACTCACAGAGATCCACCTGCCTCTGCCTCCTGAGTGCTGGGATTAAAGGTGTGCGCCACCACCCCCCAGCCAGGTGCACACACTCTTACAAGTGGCTTTGCTTCTTGCCTGTCTGCCTAGGTATCTCAGACTGTGCAGGGTTTCCCACCAGAGCATCTCGGTGGGCCAGATTGGAAGAACTGTGTAAGTTTTCTCATACTCCCAGGATCACGAACCCTTTGCTGCTTCTGGGAGTTTGGTTGCACAGTATTTGGCCACCAGCAGGGGCTAGTCCACTGGGCTCTGCAGGCAGATGCCATGACTACTGTTCTCTCTAAATTATGTTGGGATCTATGGGAGGATATGGCCTCAGTCTTTCACAGCTTCTCCAGTAAAGGCAAAGTGGGGTGGGGTGGCAGGACCAGGTGCTTGGGTAAAAAGACTTAACAATTAGGTCTGGAGTCATTCCCCGTAAAGTATTATTTATCCTGGTAGCTCACCAGAGTCTGACAGCCACACTGGGAAAGAGAACTGGAACATTCCCCTGGAGAAGGGAACTGGAACATTCTGGGGACTGTCTTCTCCAGGAAGCAAATGCCTCACCTGCCTCCCTCCTCTGTCCCATCTAACCTACTTATTAAAATTACCCAAGCTTGACTTGGGTGATTCAGCAGCAGATAAAGTGACACCTCTGATGTCCAGATGGACTCTGTACATTCTTTGGTAGTTGAGGCAACTGGATGACAAGACCCCTTTGTACTGGCATCTGTGACCATTTCCAGCGGGCCAGAGGAGGGGTGGGTTTCGTGGTCCCCATTGCCATGTTCTCATCTTGGTGGAAACCTCTTGATTCTAAGAGCTGGTTGAGACACTCAAGGTGTGGAAGAAGTGGACTTGGAGGGCTTGAGAGGACACCTGAGGGACCAGGTTCTAGGCAAAGACCTTAGGTTATGTCCTCCATCTAAGGTTAGAATAGACAAAGGCCTGGGACTGTTTTGGGGTGGAATGCTTGGGAGTCATGGGAAATGTGCCCCCTCATATCCATGTTCTTTTGGGGGTGGATTTCAAGACAAGGTTTCTCTGTGTCACAATCCTGGCTGTCCTGGATCTCGCTCTGTAGACCAGGCTGGCCTTGAACTCAGAGATCTGCCTGCCTCTGCCTCCTGAGTGCTAGGAGTAAAGCTGTGTGCCACCACCGCTCTGCTCACAGTTGAAAGTTTGTCAATTATCTGAGAAAGAAGGAAAGAATTTCTTTCACTTTTTGCACATAAGAATCAAGATTTATTTTAAAAATCTAGGTTCCTGTTTGTCCTCATGCAGAGGACTGGGCCAGGTTCTGGATCTTGGACTATGGCCTCCTAGCCCCCAGCTCACGCATGGAGGGTGTGTGGAGGGTTGTGGGCTGTGCTGAAGCAGGGACAGGTGGTGGACTTGGTGCCCTCTTCAGCTTGTGATTTGGGAGCCCGGACCTTGTGCTGTCTCCGTAAACCTGGCAATTCCTGGCAAACCATAAGACAGATGGTTAGTGGGTGCTGTAATTTTATGAATCTGAGAGGAAGTCAGTAAAAGGCCACGTGTTTAAGGAAGGATTTCTGTGCGGAAGAAGAAAGCAGTGGCCAGGGAAGAGCAGAAGGTGAACTGTCATCTGGCTGTGCTCCTCCCTGTCCTTGTCAGGTGGAGGTCACACTCCAACCACATAAGGCTGGAAACTGTCAGGCCCCATGAAGCCACCTCTCCAGGGAGTGCTAAGCACAATGACACAGGAAGCTGTTGACTTGAGGTGGTGCCTAGGTTGGTCTTGGGCAGACTTACGCCCTCTAACTCAGTGAGGAGTCTTCGGTGGAGACTCAACAACCTCACGGCTGCTTCCTGTTCTCCGCCTGCCTCTGTGTCAACACTGCTCATCCGGGAGAGAGAGGGCCCTGAAGCTGAGGCTATCTGACCACGTTGGTCACACCTCTGCAGCTGTGATGTCTGTTCGGTTCCTGCATCCCGTAGAGGCACCGAGGCACCTCCCCAGGGGAGCTCCCGAGCTCTTTGTCTGTACAGACTTCCTGGGAGTGTTGGAGGACACTGGGACATGGCTGACACACAGAGGTGACATGTCCCATCCTGGCTAGGGTAAAACTTTGAATGGCACAGTGAGGTGGCAGTGGGTAGTGGCGCCACACTGGGGTCCCAAGGGTTTTTTTTTTGTGCTGTTCGGTACAGGTCCAGTAGATAATGTCATTATGGGATGCCCACATCTATCATAGCTTGTGTCTTTGGGAGCCACACTGTGGGTGTGGAAGACAGGAGACAAATATGACTGGAAGACGCTCAGTTAATGGCTGTAGTCAATGAGTTAGACATGTAGGTGTAGCCTCAAGAGGGTTTCTGCCATATATGGAGCCCCAGCTTTATGTATGGAGAAGGCCTGGAAGATCTGGATGGTTTTCTAATACTCTAACTGCAGGGGTGTCCTGGGCCAGAGTGGCTGTGCCTCACGTGGTGGCTCTGTGTCCTGGGTTGACACGGCCTGTGAATTAGGACCCAGCAGAGGTCTGCCCTGCAGGCAGCTCTGGCACTAGCATTTCACTGTGGCTCGGCTTGAAGCAGACAGCAAATCCTCCACTTCCTCTTCTGCTTCCGCAGGTGGATTTGCCAGCCTGCTCCCTCCCTGTCCCGAGATGTCCACTTGCCAGTCAGCTCCCTGATGTAGCCCCTCCCACACGGGGAGGCCTAAGCAAGAGCAGTCCTTTTGGTGCTTTGGAAGCTAGAGACTGTGAGAGGAAGTGTGTGTGTGTGTGTGTGTGTGTGTGTGCGCGCGCGCGTGCGCGGGTGTTCCTGGGGAAGGATCTCTCCTGGGCTTGAAGACAGCAACTCTCTTTGTCCTCACAGGATAGGGTTGGGTGAAGAGAGGAAGCAAACTCTGTACCTGTCTGATCAGGACACTAATTCCAATTAGTGTTCGTAATAGTGTTCTTAACTATCACTTTCCAGTGCCCATCTCAAACTGCTGTCCTTATCGGGGGGCTGGGGCCTTAGCATGGGGCTCAGTCCACGCATCTACCCTCCAACCTCCCCTTTGCAGCTCAGGGGCTGTAAGGTCCCAGCTGCAAGTGCTCCAGGTTCTGAGATGAGCAGGCCTGTGTACCCTGCTCCGGGCTTGCAGGTTGTTACAGGGCTCCTGGTTGAGCCGTGGGTGGGGCTGTGTATCCAAGTGGCACTAAGCTGGTACTGCCCACAGGTTCTTCCAGGTGTTACTCCTGTTGCTGGTGCTGGTTGTGTTCCTGATGCTTGGCTTCCTGCATGTGGACTTCAGACTGCTCACACCGTAAGTCCTGTGCAGGTGCCACGTGCACTGGGATGCGGTTCTCGTCCCCCTGTGACCCCAAGAGCAGTGCCGAGACCCCACCCTGCCTAAGAACACCAGCACTCACTTCCCCACTGAGTGTCAATGCCCTCTCTGGGAGAAAGTGGTGAGCTATGCTTGGCCTGGGCCTGTCTCCTGCAATGACAAGCCCACTGGGAAGGCTTCTGAGGAAGCTCTGGGGAGCAGGCCTGGCCTGGCCAGCCTGGACTGGGAAGAGGACTGAGCAGGGCTGGGTTTGTAGGAGGAGCCTTGGGAAGGCTACCTTCTGGCCTACAGAAATGGCCTGGCTTCCAGCATGGCTTCTGGGTGATGAGGTCAGGATTCAATTCCTTTGTCACTAGGCCCCAAAGCATGCTCTCTGCTGCCTGCCAGATCTACATCATCCAGAGAGTTTACATCTATGTCCACTGTACAACCAATTGCCTCCCAGGCCAAGGATTCCCCAGGGTTCTGGGAGGGTCTTATTTTCCTGTCATTCATGCATCCTCTGGTTAGATTTGTATGATGGGGAGGGTCCTCTGAGAAAACACACTGTCCCGAGGTCCACTGGATCCTGCCCCTCATCATCCTTGTCAATCTTATTGGCCTACATTAACACAAAGGTGCAGGCTGGAGAGATGGCTTAAAGAGCACTGACTGCTCTTCCAGAGGACCAGGGTTCAAATCCCAGCACCCACATAGCAGCTCACAACTGTCTGTAACTCAAGGGCCAGTGGATCTGACTCCTTCACACAGACGTACACGGAAACCAAACACCAATGCATATTTAAAAAAAAGGAAGGAAGAAAGAAAGAAAGAAAGAAAGAAGGAAAGAAAGAAAGAAAGAAAGAAAGAAAGAAAGAAAGAAAGAAAGGAAGAAAGGAAGAAAGAAAGAAAAAGAAAAGATGCCCTGTGACCCAGGCCATCTGAATGCATCCTAGCATTTTGAAGTCACTGGGCCACTGCCACACCTGGGAGACAGAGAGCAGGTTTTGGGGGCTAGGGGGATGCTTGGGGGTCTGGGGTTGAGTCTATGGCTTGCATGAGAACAGAAAGTGCAGCTGTTGACATCTTTTTTTTTTTTTTTTAAGATTTATTTATTTTATTATGTATACAGTGTTCTGCCTGCATGTATGCCTGCAGGCCAGAAGAGGGCACCAGATCTTACTACAGATGGTTGTGAGGCCACCATGTGGTTACTGGGAATTGAACCCAGGTCCTCTGGATCAGCAGCCAGTGCTCTTAACCTCTGAGCCATCTCCCCAGCCCAGCTGTTGACATCTTGCTGCAAGGGGAAAAAAATCATATCTGTCACAGAAAATCCCCCTGGATCGCAAGATTGCAGGGTGGTGGAGCTGGTGTGGGGGCAAGGCACCGGCAGATAGTGAGAGGAGATGGCATAGGGACCCCGTGTGGAGGGGTGCGACTTGGGGGATGCTGTTGGGGGTGTGTGGCCCCTTTATTGATGGCTGCCTGCACTGTCTCTCCTAGTCTGCTCAGGGACGAGGCCCAGGAACCACCCGTCACCAACATCATGTTCCTCAAGACGCATAAGACAGCCAGCAGTACAATACTCAATCTCCTCTACCGCTTTTCAGAATCTCACAACCTGTCTGTAGCGCTGCCCAAGGGCTCTAGCTTCCATCTGGGTTACCCCTGGCTTTTTGTGACTCGGTATGTGGAGGGCATGGAGCAGGACAGCCACCTGAATCATCATCACTTCAACATCATGTGCAACCACCTGAGGTTCAACTTTCCTGAGGTGTGAAAGATGGAGGTGGGGAAATGGGTGGGCTGGAGGTTGCCTTGCTTGGTGTTATGGTTGTTTGTAAATATGCTGCTTACAGGGGTGCCGTGGGGTGGGGTGGGGTGGGTGAGGCTGGGGTGGGGTGTAGATTCAGGGGAGGAGTGGTTTGAAGTTGTAGTGTTGGAGAGGCCTGCCTGTAGACCCTGCCAGGCCGCTCTCTTCAAGTCGCCAGTGTGTAAGATGAATTGCTAAATGATCTTATTAATAAAAATCCTGGAGCCAGATATTAGGGTGAGAACTGAGAGATCAGAGGAATAGAACAAGCCACAGCCAACCTCACCTTACCAGCTCCTCAGCCTCCATAGAGAGCTACTTCTTGTATACTCAGGCCTATACACCTTTCTGTGCCCTGCCATCTTACTTCCTCTCTCTGCCCAGCTCCATCACTTCCTCTTTCCGCCAACCTCTATCACTTCCTGTCTGTCTGTCCGGACCTCCAGACTTCTATGGTTAACTAGTGCTGGGCTTAAAGGCATGTGCCACCAGCCTGGCTCTGTACTCAGTGTGGCATTGAACTCACAGAGATCTGGATGAATCTCTGCCTCCTGAATGCTAGGATTAAAGGTGTGTGCTACAACTGCCTGACCTCTATGTTTAATATAGTGGCTGGCTTTTTCCTCTGATCCCCAATAATCCTCTGATTATTGGGGTGCACAAATAAAATATCACATTTTCCCTTTTTTTTGTCTAAAATAAAAAAAGTTATAACTAATATAGGAAAAACTATATACAATAAGTACTTAAGTACTATATATACAATATATGCAGGCAATAAATACATCAACAATGTCTAGTCCATTTGCATTTGACAAATTCAGAGAAAATATTCCATTATCTATTCTATCTTTGTGAATCCAAAGGGTTGTATCTAATTTACCTTCTATCCTTATTTGCTTTACCAAAACTATCTTTTGATGTCTTTCAAACTTATACACTTTACACCTCTTTAGTGAGTTTCTTTTCTGAAATTGTTAACAAAGAAAACTATAACTATCTAATCTTCAACTCCCTCAAAGACCTGAGAAGGAATAATATTCCCTAGTTAAACAGGAAGTGCAAACAAGTGACTTCCAAAAAATGTGAGTTATGACAGAAACAGCCAGCTGCCTGGACAGTCACCCGAGGTTTCTCTGCAATGTCGGGGCATCCATCTTTGGCTCACAGGCTTAGCATATCTGAGAGACTCATCTGTGAAGCAGGATTTTCTAAAGAGCCTTCCTACCTTGTCTTGGCAAGGATTGGCAGTCCTTTCTTTTGTGTCCTGCTTCTCTATTTTGGACAGCATTCTATCAGCAGTCCATGTGAGGGCACTTTCTTGCCCAGTGGCTAACTTTTGCCACAAGGAAAGTAAACTCCATATGGAGTTTCTTCAATGCCCACCATCTTCTCTGAAGTAGATTGGTGCTACCAGGAGCAGACATGTCTCATAGTCAAGAAAAAAAATCTATGTTATTAAAACATCTTAAATGCCATATTCTGTTGATCTCTGACGTGTTTGAAGATGACCTGTCTATCTAAAACATATCTGCTTGACCTTGAAAACATACCTAATATGACTACAAGTTTGGTTGTAATGACTACTAACTTTCATTTCTTTATATACTAATTAGTTGGGAATAAAAACTTTCAAGGACTAGCAATTTGCACTACATTGTTAAATGAACTGTATAGGCACAATACCTTGAACAAGACTAGAAATATATGTACAATCTCAAATTTGTATCAATATACAAAATTTGTATACAATATACAAAAAGCCAATTCAATGTAAAATATTTAAAACTAGTAGTTGCTTTCTAAAAGTAGATTCAATAATCTACCTTTTTTATCTTATCGTATCCATATTCTTTCTTTTTTCTTTTCAGAATATACCCTTTATTCTATCATTTATGTATCTTTTTTTCAGAGTAAATTCAATATTATACCTCTTATCTATATCCTCTTTTTTTTTTCTTCAAACAAGAACCTTGAATCTAATTTCCTTTGTTTAACTTTTTTCCTCACCATTAACACCAAAGGCCTGTAATTGCTCTCGGCATGAGACTCGTAGCCCCAACTCTGTCCTCTTGAAGGCACCCCCAACCCTCTCTCACATCCCCGCGTTTCTGGTTCTGGAAGAACATACTGAGCTTTTGTTGCCCCGGAACCTTTGCGCTTGCTCCTGTGGTGTACGAAGGAGCTGGGACAGGTGTGTGTGTGTGTGTGTGTGTGTGTGTGTGTGTGTGTGTGTGTGTGTGTGTGTGTGGGCGGGGGCTCTGTGGGCAGCTGCATAGTCCATCTAACGCGGGGCTCTCAATGTCCCACCTGCTCCTTCTCCAAATAGGTGCAGAAAGTCATGCCCAATGACACTTTCTACTTTTCCGTCCTACGGAACCCGGTTTCCCAGCTGGAGTCTGCCTTCATCTACTACAAGGACTATGTGCCTGCCTTCCAGAGGGTCAAGAGCCTGGACCAATTCCTGGCAGATCCGTGGAGGTACTACAACGTCAGCAAGGGCCTGAAAAATGTCTATGCAAGAAACAACATGTGGTTTGACTTCGGCTTCGACAACAACGCTAGGGCTGACGCGGACTATGTGCGCACGCGCCTCGCAGAGGCGGAGCGCCGGTTCCATCTGGTGCTCATTGCGGACCACTTTGACGAGTCCATGGTGCTGCTGCGCAGACAGCTGCGCTGGCAGCTGGATGACGTGGTATCCTTCAAGCTGAATGCGCGCAGCCAGCGTACGGTCTCGCGCTTGACGCCGGAGAGCCAGGAGCGGGCCAAGCACTGGTGTGAGCTGGACTGGCAGCTCTACCAGCACTTCAACCGCACATTTTGGGCCCAGCTGCACGCGGAGGTGAGTCCGCGCCAGCTCAGGGAAGAGCTGGAGCAGCTGCGGGCGAGGCGTCGTGAGCTCACCAACCTGTGTCTTCAGGACCCCGAGCCCAAGAACAAGACACAGATAAAAGACCGGAATCTGCTCCCCTACCAGTCTGGGAATGCTGAAATTCTGGGCTACAGCCTTAGGCATGATCTGGACAATACTACACTGCGCATCTGTCAGAGGATGGCGATGCCAGAGCTCCAGTATACGGCCCACTTGTACTCGCTACAGTTTCCCAACGAGCCTCCCAAGAACATCCCATTCCTGAAATAGTGGAGGTTCAGCTAAATGACCCCTTCTCCCCAGGCTTCCCTGTGAGCCCTAGACTTTGCCAACCTACCTTTCCAAAGTGAAAAACAGAGTGAAACCTGTGTGTAGAGACCCACCCACCCCCAGCTCTGGGAGGAGGGCCCTACACTTGAGACAACAGGCACAGCTGGACCACAGCTGAACCCGCCCGTTGTAGAGACATGTCCTGGACAGGCGAGAATGCTAGTACCCTTTAATTATCTGTTCACAAGGAGTCGGTCTAAACAGCCCATCAGGTGAACATCAGCCTTGGGGAGCACAGGGACTTAGGCAGGTGGGCCTGGCCATCCATGAAGAGACTCAGAACAGCTCCTGGGGGTTTTCCAGCCTCATGGATTCAGCACTGGTCACAGAGGAGCCATGCCTATATAGAGCACACAGCTCCAAGTGGGGCCCAGGGGAGATGGGATGAATAGGCAGCGTCCCATCTTTGGCTTTATGAAGTACAGTGTAGACTGAGAAATTTGAAAGTTGCTGGTTGGACTGAACACAGCTGGGTTCACTTTATAGCTGCTTCCCAGGGGGCAATCGTGAGGGAGAAAGTGTCTGATTTGAAAAAGGTGCTCAGAAGGTCTCAGATCTCTTTAGTTGCCTTGGAAACCATGTTGTATATAGTCTTTGGGATCTTTTGTGTGTGTGTGTGTGTGTGTGTGTGTGTGTGTGTGTGTGTGTGTGCCTTCTCTTTTCTTCTTGTGGGAAGATACTAAGCCCCCAGTCCCCTGTTCTGGCAGGATGATGAACTTGGTTACTCGGGGGTCTTAACATCAGGTAGTCTTAATATCAGGGAAAAGCAAGGTGTCTGGGGTCCTGGAAAAGTTGCTACTGTCACATACATACTCAGCCTAGAGCCTCAGTTTGAGCCATGTCTGTTGAGCCTGAGTGGCTTTTCTTCTGTGTCAGAACCCCCAGCTCTGTGCAAGAGGGCCCATGCTCCCCTGGACAGCAATTTCATAGAGGCACTTTAGGAAAAGTAATTGTCAGTGAGTTTAGAGATGGTGCAATGAATGAGCTTATCAATCCAAAAAGAAGAGTGTAAATTGAAGAATGGCTTTCCCAAACTGAACAGAGCTAGTCAAGAATGCCAGACGTGGTGGCACAGGCCTTTAATCCCAGCATTGGGGAGGCAGAGGCAAGCAGATCTCTGAGTTCAAGGCCAGTTTGTTCTACATAGTGAGTGCCAGGACATGCAGGGCTACAAAACAAGATCCTGTCTCAAAACAAAATAAAACAGAAAACCACAGACAAACAAAAAACCCTACCAAACAAACAAAACCAAAACCAAAACCAAACCTCTGAATTTAGATGAAATCACTCTTAATAAACTTGGCTCTGGAAGAGTAGGAAGTGCTCTTCTTAGCCCCTGAGCCATCCCCCTGGCTCCTCAATTAGAGTTTTTCATTCTTGGTGGACTTCATTCTTTTTCTTTTTGTCAGTTGTGGAGATCAATCCCAGGACCTCAGGTGAGCTAGGTCAGTGCTCTAACTCTGAGCCATGTCCGTAACCCTGAAACATTAAGTTCTAGGAATTACTCAGGAAGAAAGCAACATTCAGTTGTTTCTTTCTTTCATATAAAAAGAAACAGTTGAATGTATATATGACATATATGTATATGTGACAATTGAATATATGTGCGTGTGTGAGCAATTCATGCAAATATTTTGTTTATTTGAACACATGCTTTCTCTCAGGAAAAAAATGTTCTTTATGTAGAATATGATATATTTGTTGGCAGACACACACATACACATACAGTACTTAGAATAGAAGAAGCCAAGAGTACTTGAATTACAGTCAGCAATGGATCATTTTAATGTACTTAGGAATAGCTCATGAGTTTCTATGACTTAATAAAAATTTCATAAACATGGATCCCATTTCATTCATACTTTATTTTTTACAACCATACCTAGATTACACCTGAAAATTAAGTTACTAGACAAGCAAAATAATAATTTATTTCTTATTAAAGACCCTACCCAAGGTCTAATCATTGTTCCAAAACACAGGACGCAATAATGGGCACCGCCCTGCACTTTATATTTAATCCATTCGCACAAAAACACAGCTCTCACCTCAAGGGGATAAGAAATAGTTTATTTTGGAGCCAAATGTGAGTGATCATAGCCCAGGACACCAATTCAGATTACCTTGAATCCCTGCTCCTACCTGATAACAGTTTGACCAAGTTTTCGTAGTAGCGTAACAAAGAAAGTCATAAATGAAGGCACTTTAAAAAATACATCCGTGGGAGTACTAGGAAGACAGGTTCCAGAAAAGTGAGGCAATTCCTGCTCTAGCCTCAGATGATGTCTGATGACATTCTGAGCTTTTGTAGTGAGGAAGCCAGGGGTCTGTTTTAGCACATTCCTACGGGTTTTACCTCTTAGTCCCGAGGATGTTAGATCAGATACAGAGGTGGGCAAGAAGTGGATAATCGGCCTGCCTGTGCTGGCTAGTTTTATGTCAGCCTGACACAAGCTAGAGTCATCTGAGAGGAGAGAACCTCAACTGAGAAAATGCCTCCATAAGATCAGTGTGTAGGGAAGACTGTAGGGCATTTTCTCATTTAGTGACCAATGGGGGAGGTCCCAGTCCATGGTGGGTGGTGCCATCCCTGGTCTGGAGGCCCTGGATTCTATAAGAAAGCAGGCTGAGCAAGCCAGGGGGAGCAAGTCAGTAAGCAGCCCTCCTCCATGGCCTCTGAGTCGGCTCCTAGTCTAGCTTCTCATCCCTTTTGAGTTCTTGCCTTGGCTTCCCTGAATGGACTGCGATTCAGGATGTGCAAGCCAGATAAACCATTTCCTCCCCAACTCTTTTTGGTTCACAGCGTTTCATCACAGCAGCAGCAACCCCAATTATTACAGGGGATGAAGATAGCTCAGGATAAGTTGCAGTATCCCAATCTCCCCGTGATTGAGATTCTAACCAGTTAGTCGGCCTTGGATACGGTTCTCTCCAGAAAGTTGTTCACAAGTTACCTCTCTTTGCCAACCATCACATTTTGCATGTCTAGGGACCACATAGCTTTGATGTCTCCCACCCCTAGGATCTGACGTAGAGGAAGCTGAGTGGTAAACGGGAGGGCAGGCTTCAGGAGAGAGGAATAGCAGTTAAGGCACTAAGCAAGAACTCCTGGATTATAGCATTAGAACCTACTAGTTATTTTGACCCCGTTCTGGTTTTAAAAAAAAATCTATTTATCTGGCCTAATGTGTGAAATATAATAAGAATAACATAACAAAATTAAATTAAAATAATCAGGAACACTGCCTGACTTAATGGAGCGAAGGTAGCAGATAAGGGAAATAGGCATTTTAAACAACCAAATTCTACATATTTTAAAACTAGATTAATGAGAGACTTTGAAGACTTCTGTGACAACCCCAAACCCGCCCCCAAAATCCAGACAAGAAGTTATTGAAGAGAGAGTCCTTTAAAAACTGTGATAAAGATGCTGAGAGGTGGCTCTTCACAGTTGATGGTTCCGGTAGACAGTGGGGGCGACCCAGTTTTCTTTAAGGGCTTGGACCCTGGGAGTTTGATCATGCTCCAGTGACTATATGGGCAAATACAAATTGGACTTGGTGTTTTTTTTGGGGGGGGGTGCTCAAGGGTGGTAAGATGTACCTGGGATAATTGGGAATCAGGTGTGATCAGGTGCATTGTATGAAATTCCCAAATTATTAATAAAAATATTATGTTTGGAAAAAACTCAAGATTGAGTATGTGTTTCCTCATATATTTACAATTATTTATACTCTATAAACCATTTATATTTAGAGTATTAAAAATACCTTTTAATTTTAGTTTTTCTTTTGACCAGTTTGATTTAGTTATAACTTCATTGGAGTGGCTTCCTCTAATTCTTTTTTCTTTTCTTTCTTTCTCTTTCTTTCTTTCTTTCTTTCTTTCTTTCTTTCTTTCTTTCTTTCTTTTTTTCTTTCTTTCTTTCTTTCTTTCTTTCTTTCTTTCTTTCTTTCTTCCTTCCTTCCTTCCTTCCTTCCTTCCTTCCTTCCTTCCTTCCTTCCTTCCTTCCTTCCTTCCTTCTTTCCTTTCTTTTCTTTCTTTCTTTCTTTCTTTCTTTCTTTCTTTCTTTCTTTCTTTAAGGGAAGGGCACTGTCTCACTGTGTATCCCTGGCTGGCCTAGAACTCACTGTGTGGACCAGACTGGCCTCAAACTCATCTAGATCCACATGTCTCTGCCTTCCAGGTGCTGGGGAAAAGGTATGTGCCACCAACCCTGGCTTAAACTTAAATTCTTACGAAAGATTAATCTTTAGTATTTAAGTTATCAAAATTCTTATTTGTGGACTGACTTGATAAGAATTTATTTTAAAACTTAGTATCATACAAGATTTCAATTCGGGAAAGTAAGTGAAAAAAAAGTCATGGGAGAAATTAGAGAATATAGTGTTCTTTTAAAAAAATTCTAGCAAGATTGTCTTTTCCTGTGCACTTTTGTTATTACTAAGAACAGTGATAGAAAAAGAGATCAGCCCTGCTATAAATCAGAATTTTATAGGCCTTGTAGACATAATCTTTTTTGTTTGTTTGTTTTTTGAGACAGTGTTTCCTCCATGTAGCCCTGGCTGTTCTGAAACTCGCTCTGTAGACCAGGCTGGCATTGAACTCACAGAGACCCACCTGTCTCTGCCTCCTGAATGCTGGGAAAGGCATGCACCACCACCATCTGGCTCATAACCAAATCTTATTGATTATTTTAATAATTATAAAATGAAATGAGACTCTATAAGGAATCAGTATAGTATTAATTTCCTTTTTACTAGGAGAATACAATTATATTTTAATTATTTTTTTAATCCAACTAATTGTGCTATAGGATACCTTAAATATTCATTTAATCAAGAAACATCTGCCTTTGATGGTATAAAATATCATGAGTGTTGTTAATTTTGGAAACTGACATCTTTTGTATAATTCGGATAAGAAGAATTAACTTACATTTTTAGATTTGTGTATTAGTTGGCTTTGTTGTTGTTGTGGCTGCTGCTTTGATTAAACACTGACCCAAACCAATCTGTGGGAGGAAGGGCTTATTTGGTTGGTGCTTTCATGTCACATCCAAGGCAGGAGCTTGAAGCACAAACCATGGAGGAATGCTGCATTGCGGCTTGGTTTTGCTTTCCCTTTCTTATCCTGGGCAAACTCACCTTCCTAAGGATGGCACCTCCACAGTGAGCTAGGCCCTTCTACATCAACTAGCAATCATGAAGGTTGTCTTATGTTGTTGAGAAATAACCAAATGAATTAGTCATTCATCTATGAAATGAAAGGCTAGTGTCAAAGCATTTACTAATGTGGACAAAGCTCATTAGAAGAACCTATCATTTGGTAACCTACAACACACACTCATGTGTGTGTGTGTGTGTGTGTGTGTGTGTGTGTATAAATTCTAATCACAAAGCTTTCTTGCTGCTTTTCAGAATGCTTTCCTGAAGTCACTGACAAGCTAGTTGGAAGGAAAATATGTTTGAAAAGTGGTTTTGGGTTGCCCTTAAGGGCAAGGATGGAAGAGGAAGTGGAGGATGGAAGGAACCAGGAAGAAAGATTGCTTTTCATTTTATAATCTCCTAGGGTAATCTGTGGAATAATCCTTCTCTGTACCCTGAAGATGTGTTGCCCTCATTGCTAATAAAGAACTGACTGTCCAATAGCTAGGCAGGATTTGGGGGGCAGAGAGAACACTGGGAAGAGGAAGGGTGGAGTGAAGGGCGTCACAGAGAGATGCCATGAGATGCAGAGCAAGCCGCGTGGGCAGTATGTAGATGAGGTAAGTGAGCCTCAGAGCAGCACATAAGTTAATAGGAATGGGCTAAATTACGAGCTAGTTAGTAAGAAGCCTAAGCTATCAGTTAAGCATTTATAATTAAAAATACATCTCATTGTGGTTATTTGGGAGTGACTGGCGGGACAGAGCTGACTAGCGTTCATGATGAAAAACTCTGCCTATAAATGGTGTTCCAGTGTGGGGCACCTACATCCACGTAAGACCTGAGAAAGCTTAAAAAAAAGTTCTAAACACACAAAATGGAGCCAAATGTAGCTTCTTAGTCTTGTGTTTCTCATGCCAGCTGCAGTACAGAGATGCGTCACCCAGCAGCTGCCTGTGGGATGGAGCCAGCCGCCAGCTGCCATTTGTTAGCACCATTCACTAAGTTGAGCAGTACTGGTGTCTGACATAACGATTTAAGATTTGTCTCATATGATAAAAAAAAAAAAAAATACAGATGCTCAGTAAATACAGATCCAGATGGAAAGAACATCTAAATGGGCTACAATGTGTTTAAAAATATGCACAGGCTTGGGAAAGAAAAGAAAAAAGAGATATAGTCATAGATTTAAAAATAGTTTAAAAAAATAAAGTCCTTAAAAAGTAATAAAGTAATAAAAAATAAGCTACATAAAGATGGGAAATACACAGAGAGCCTGAGTCCTGTATGTTATTGTGTTGTCTTTGAATTTTTTGACTGCTTATGAAGGATCAATAGCTGCTCAGAGACACTGGATTATGAAGACTGCTAGATTAAACCAGCCTATATATTTTAAAAATATCTTGACTTCAAAATGGAAGTCAAAAGGTGTCTTGCTTTGGGGAAGAGGTTATGCTTTTATTTCCACAGGAAATGAGAGGCTGTGAATTCATTCCAGGTTGATATGGATCAGGTTTAATTGAGGAAGATCTTCTGAAAATCCTGGCTACAGACATAAAAAAAATAAACCTAGGAAAACTGCAAAACATGTGACGTATATTTTACCTGCTCAAACATAAAACAGAAAATCATCTTTGGCTAACTTGTGTATAACACATATTCCATACTTGTGTTAATGCAGATATGTATGTTACCTTTAAAAGTTTATTTTCAGAACAAGAGGACTAGATACCAATGAAAATGAATGGCCTAGGTAATCCAGCATCTCAAAATGTCTCTGTTACAGCTTCTTCAGAGTTCTGTATCCAGAACAGCTTCAAGGCTACTCACTGAGATGATCCAGGCTCACAGACTACCCCAGCCAAGACTTAATCATTATCTTGATTTTCTCAAGGTTCCACAAAAGATTCTAACACCCACAGACAACAGGAAACAGTCTAGAGAAAACAGCGCCCACCTTCCCAAAAGATGAGTTATGGATATTTGTTATCATTTAAAGTGGGTTGGTTACAAGTTGTTAATGGTCATAGTCAGGAAAAAAAGTTAAACAAAAGAGTTAAATTAAAAAAAGAAAAGAAAAAAAAGAGTTAAATTCAAAGATCTTGTTCTAAAGAAAAAAATGGAGATATGATAGGAATGTTAGGAAAAAAGGGTAGATTATTGAATCTACTTTAATCCAAAAACAGCTATTAATCTTAAAGTATTTTACAATTGTATGGATTTTGGGACAAACCAGGGCAAAGGCTGTCTGCCTAGTGAAAAAGAGCCTGAGCCAGATCCTCCTGGCAAAACAAAGCTCTACCTAAATAATTTTAATTCCCAGGCAGGGTTTGTGTGATTTTCTTTGGTCTTGGGAAACAGATAAAATACTAAAGCCTGAGAAGATGGCTCCTATTGTCAGACTTTCTTTTTGACCACCAGCCCCCAAATAATGACATGAGATTTATTGTTAATTATGAAAGGTTGACCTTTAGCTTAGGCTTGTTTCCAACTAGCTCATATAACTTAACCTGTTTCTATTAATTTACATTCTGTCACATAGCTCTTTATCTCTCTTCCATTCTGTATGTCTGACTCCCTTTCCATCTCACTGGTAAAACCCCCTCCCCACTCCTGCTAGATTCTAACACAGAGTTCCTATGTTTGCCCAGAAGTCCTGCCTATTCTCTCCTGCCTAGCTATTGGCTGTTCAGCTCTTTATTAAACCAACCAGAAGGCACCCCAGGCAGATAAGGCAAAACAGAGACACATATTCACAGTGTACAAAAAGATTGTCCCACAACAGGTTCCCTTCCCAGGGCTTCTGTTGGATGTGTTATGGTCCTTTTGTAAGCAATGGCAAAGTAGGAGACACAGCCCATAGTTTCCTCCAGCAGAATTCTGAGTTCTCTTACTCTTTGGGGAGCTCCACTCAGGTAAAGCAGAACTGTTGATGTCCCTGAAGAAAAACACTTCATGAGGAGCCAGTTTGAAGGAGAACTGGAGTTTACAAGGGAGAAAGTTTAGCACAGTGTTGTGGATTATTAGTTTAAGATACAAAGATGTGTTGCATTCTTTAATGTTTCATTTGTTTAATTCTGTGAAGCTGTGTTACTTTGCCTGTCTAAAACATCTGATTGGTCTAATAAAGAGCTGAGAGGTCAATAGTTAGGCAGGAGAAGGATAGGTGGGGCTGGCAGGCTGAAAGAATAAATAGGAGGAGAAATCCAGGCTTGAAAGAAAATAGGGAGGAGTGAGAAAAGGAGAAGGAGAGGAGGACACCAGGGTCCAGCCACCCAGCCAGCCAAAGTGTAAGAAGGAAAGAAAGAATAAAGAGATGTAAAATCCCAGAGGCAAAATGTAGTTAAATGGGATAATTTAAGTTAGAAAAGCCAGCTAGAAACAAGCCAAGCTAAGGCTTGGCATTCATAAGTAAGAATAAGACTCTATTTATTTGTGAGCTAGGTGGTGGGCCCCAAAGAATAAAATAAAATAAAATCAAAACAAACAAGCAACCCCCCCCCACAGAATAGTATAAATGTAAGTTCCACAAGAAAGAAGAAAGTATCTACACCCTCTGTTGAATCTTCTACAAAGCTGATGAACAGATTAGGATCATCGACTAGAGAGTTTGAATGTTGTGGCTTCAGAGCCTAGTCACAATTTATCTTGGCCCGTCTTTAGCTTCCTTATTGCTCATCTCTGTCTAATCTAATATCCTGTGACTAACAGGTAAGACCTTTTGGAATGTTTTCACAGACCACTGGCTTTTACCAACTCAAAGGCTCAGAGTGTCATCAGATAGCCTTTTAAGCCTATAGAAGAGATTTCCTCACTTTGATCTAATTTGCTGACCTAATGTTTCTATCAATGTATTTGAAAAGTGGCATAATATTGCTGCCTGGGGGGCCAGCCTCTGGAAGCCCAGGGTATTTAAAAAAATCCACAAATGTGACAAGGGCTAGATTTTTTCTATCTGAGGGATAATAAAGAAACACATGCTTTGTAGCAGGAATCTTAAAAGTTCTTATTGATAAAATCAAACCCGAGGCCAGTTATTGGGGTGAATACTGGAAGGTCAGAGAGGACAGAACAAGCCACAGCTATCTCACCTCACCAGTTCCTCAGCTGGTCCTGTTTCCTCAGGTTGGAAGCCTCTGAGTCCTCATCCAGAATGGTTCTCAGCTGAACTGCTGCTCCAAAGCCTGAAAGCTTAACCAGTCAAATGCTTAACCAGCCAAAATGCTTCTAGTTTCTAGTCCTCATGCCTTATATACCTTTCTGCTTTCTACCATCACTCCCTAGGATTAAAGGCTCGCTTTCTGGGATTAAAGGCGTGAGTCACCATGCCTGGCTGTTTCCAATGTGGCCTTGAACTCACAGAGATCCCAGATGGATTTCTACCTCTGGAATGCTAGGATTAAAGGCGTGTGCTATCACTGCCTAACTAGTGGCTTTTCTGTTCTCTGACCCCAGGTAAGTTTATTAAGGTACACAATATTTTGGGGAACACAATACCACCACAATGCTTTCTGATGATAACTTTCTCTTTTATTTCATCTTTAAAAAATCTCTTTCTGAAAAATCTCTCCCCACACAGCTACATCTCTCTTCTCCACAGCTTTTCTACACAGTTCTCCTCTACATAGCTACACATCTCTCTTCTACACATCTCTACACAGCTCTCTCTCAGAAAAAAAAAACTCTGAACAGGTATATGAAGTAAAATCTTCAGGGTCATGTAGCATTTCTTGAATAAACAATAAGAAACAGAGTCATTCTGGTAACACATGAGAAATCCACACAGTTTCTCTCAAGCTAGAGATGTCATGCTGACCAGGAATGGTGAGTAACATGGCAACTCTTGGCTATCAGCCAAGTTCCTTGATATGCAGTCTGTGAAGCAAGCACATATCTCTGAGTGGTCAGTGTTCCCCGATAGAGAGTGACATTGAAATTCAGGACCTAAACAATAAACAGTTAGTTGCCTGAGCCTTGAGCCTTGTATCATAAAAGTGAGGTTAGAAGTTCATGCATACAGTCAATTGCTGCAAGGAGTTTTTCTACTAAATTTACTTCATGGCTGGCTTTGGTTCAACAAACAGACACTTGTGAAGAGAGAGCTGCTGTGTAGAGAAGACTGTGTGGGGAGATGTGTAGCTGTGTATAGAAGGGAGATGTGTAGCTGTGTAGGAGAGATGTGTGGAGAGAGATGTAGCTGTGTGGAAAGATGTGTAGCTGTGTAAGAGAGAGCTGTGTAGAGAGTACTGTATAGAGAAAGCTGTGCAGCTGCTGTGTTGAGAGAGATATGTAGCTGTGTGGAGACAGATTTTCAGAGAGAGAGATTTTCAGAAAGAGATTTTCAAGATTAAGTAAAAGAGTAAATTACTCTCAGAAAGTGTGTGTTTCTTTACCCCTCAGATAGGAAAAATTTAGATCTCACCACATTTGTGGGTTTTTTGTTTGTTTGTTTGTTTTGCATACCCTGGGTGCTGCTGGAGGTTGGTCCTCCAGGCATCAATATCTGGCTGCGTCAACCTGTTGAATATTAGTTGTCATCTGCTGTATATTCTTAGTTGCCTCTGGCAACATAATTTATGACTTTTTTTTGTACTGTCACTCTAAAAGTTTTATCAAACTATTATCAAATTGTAATATGCAGTTTGGGGTACCCTAAAGCCACATGTGTTTCAGGCATGGTCACTCATATTTGTCTTCAAAATAAACTAAGTCTTTTTCAAAAGTTTTTCATTTTATGTATAGGTGTTTGCCTGCATTCATGTCTGTGCATACACTTGTGTGCTTGGTGTCTGAGGAGGTCAGAAGAGGATGTGGAATCCCATTGGACTGGAGTTAAAGATGGTTGTGAGCGGCCATGTGGGTGCCCACCGGGTTCTCTGGAAGAGCAGCCAGTACTATTAACTGCTAATTCATCTTTCCAGCTCCAAACTATGTCATTTAAGGTGAAAATTGTGAGTTTTGTATTGACGATTATTAAGCCTGAAGAATTATCCACTTTGCCCCTGAAGGATCACCTGGATGAGAGCGAGGTACTGGCAACACGGATCACTCAGGTGGATTTTGGTGAGTTCTTTCTGGGACTCAGGGCTCTCTCGATCCATTTGTTGGTTGTTCTGAGCTGGTTGTTTAGGACCCTTTTTGGAAAATACCTTTTTTTTTTTCTTTCAAAACATTTGGTTTGCATTCTCTGTGGTGGTTTGAATGAGAATGGCTCATCTATTTGAATATTTGGTTATTTGAATATTAGGTGCTTTTTGCCCAAAAGAAGGCAGGGAGGTTTTATGGGTTGTAGGTGATGGGTGATGACGTGTCCACCACAAGCTGGGTTTATGCTCAAGTGTGGTCAAAAGCTGAGCGCTTACGTGGGGACTTGGACGACTGGCAACTTGAGGGGAGGAAGCTGCAGTAGCCACCAAGAATGCAAACTGGGCTTTTTGGGCTTTTTGGCACCTTCCCTTTGTTTGGAGACTCTCTGAGTGGGCGGGGGCCGGGGCCGGGGGGAATGGGATTTCTGAATCGTGCAGGGGAGATCTGGAGTTTCCAACTGAACATCATGTCACTCAGGGTGGGCTTTGAGGTTTCAAAAGCCCATGCTGAGACTAGTCTCCCTCTTTTCTCCCCTCTCCTCCCCTCCTCTCTTCCTTCCCTCCCCTCCTCTCTTCCTCCCATCCCTCTTTCTTGTGAGTCAGATGTGAGCTCTTAGGTGCTGCTGCAGAAGCCAGGCTCCCACCATGATGATCATGGACTAACCTGAAACTGTAAGCAAGCCCACAAGCCAATGCTTTAGAAAGAAAGTTTCCTTTGTCATGGTGTCTTTTCACAGCAACAGAACAGTAACTAAGACATTATCTATTTTATTTATTTTCTTTGAAAGCATTTTTTATTTCAGACCATTCAGTTTGTTCTTTGTTTAGTTATAGACTTCAGTAAATATGTGGTTTGTTCTTGTGCTATCAGTACCTCTGTACCCCCCTCCCCCCCATCTCTCTAGATACTTTCCCCATACCCCATATCTAATCTAAAGAAAGAGAAAGTATTTGGAGAAAAACAGATTATTTGGTATTCCAGCCAGGTTTTTTTTTTTTTTTTTTTTTTTTTTGAGATAGGGTTTCTCTGTGTAGTCCTGGCTGTCCTGGAACTCACTCTGTAGACCAGGCTGGTCTTGAGCTCACTGAGATCCACCTGCCTCTGCCTCCCAAATGCTGGGATTAAAGGTGTGCACCACCACTGCCTGGCTTCCAGCTAGTTTTATGTTAGATTCCTATGTGTGTCAACTCACAAATATTTTTAAAAATGAAAAAAAAAAAAAACCTAATAAGATTCACTGTTTCTGAATTGACTTATTTTGTGTGCTTAACAAAACAGAAGTCTAGACATCCTGGGCAATCATAAATGTGTAGCCTACTTGAATTAAGATTTAAAATCAAGCCGGGCGGTGGTGGCGCACGCCTTTAATCCCAGCACTCGGGAGGCAGAGGCAGGCGGATCTCTGTGAGTTCGAGGCCAGCCTGGTTTCCAAAGCGAGTTCCAGGAAAGGCGCAAAGCTACACGGAGAAACCCTGTCTCGAAAAACCAAAAAAAAAAAAAAAAAAAAAAGAGATTTAAAATCACGACCGGATGCTCCAGAAAGTCGTTTTTTGGATGGATTGTTTTGGGGTCAGGTTCCTTTCTTGTTGCAACCATCTGCACCCAGCAGCCTTCTTGCCAGAGTTCTCAGGTTCACGTTCTCTGTTGTACCCTCTGCATTGGATCACTGGTGCACCACCCCCATCCACCCAAGTCAGACTACGGACACCAGCTCTGAGGTAAGCTCATGGACTTGTGGGAGTGACAGAGAATAGAAGAGATGCCCCTGCCAACAGGATGCTAATGAGTAAAATGGGGGAGCAGGAGGCTGACCATGAGGTAGAGGAAGAAGGTGGTGGCGGGGGTGGGGGGGGTGGGAGGTGGGGGGGTGGGGTGGGAAGAGGACAGTGATGGTGAAACAGAGGACGGAGAGAAAGCTGTGGGCTAGAGGGCGATTGGAGGTGACCAAAAAACAAAAGACCTATGAGGGTGACTAGACAGCAAAAAAGGAAATGTTAGGTTTAAAAGGCCACACTGTGACCTAGTCGACCCTCCATTGCTGGTCTCAGAATCTAAATGTGGTCACCTGTGATTAGAGGGGCAGAGCCAGCTGCCTGCCTGTAGGGGGCAGTGCTGCCCACAGATGACCAGACTCTGAACTTGCAACAGGGAGGAAAAGAGAACCGAAACTTCCAAGGACCTGGTATTTTTTTCTCTTACAAATGTTTTTTTTTTTTTTTTTTTTTTTTTTTTTTTTTTTTTTTTTTTTTTTTTTTTTTTTAAAACGGGGATGGAGAGATGGCTCAGAGGTTAAGAGCACTTGTTACTCTTGCAGGAGACCCAGTTTTAGGGTACCTAGTACTCACATAGCTCACAAACATCTGTAACTCCAGTGCCAGGGGATCTGACACTCTCTTCTGGACTCGGTCAGCACCAGGCATACACATGGTACACATACATGCAGTCAAAACATGTATACGCATAAATAAAAACAAAGCCACCTTTAAAAAGGTATTTTAAAGGGAAATTTTGTAATTTTTTTATCTACATTTTATATTTTTGTACATATTGTCAGGCACCAGCCACTTTCAATGACATAGGTAACCAACCCAGCCTTAGGAGCATTCTAAGTCCTCCCCCCTTTTCCCTTGGCTTTCTGAGACATGGTCTCTCTACACAGCACTGGTTATCCTGGAACTCACACTGCAGATCAGGTTGGCCTTGAACTCACAGAGGTCTGCCTGCCTCTGCTTCCAAGTGCTGGAACTAAAGGTATGCGGCACCATGCCCAGCTCTGTGCCCTACTTCTGATGTTACTTGTGGCGTAACCACGTTCATTATAATCTCAAAGGAGAAAAAAATACCTTGAAGAAAAGAAAGCAAACCAGCAACAACAGAATCATATTCTGAGCATTCCAGTAAGCTTTTTTGGTTCGTGTACTGTAATATAAGTAGTTGTAATGTAAGTATGAAATAGTGAGAAAGGCCAAACACTAGCTATACTATTAGTGGTTGGTTTATGCTGCGACCCGCGCAGCTGGAGCACGAAATCTGGCAAGGGACGCTGAGGTTAAACAGCACTCTAGACACCTAGTTTCAGTTCGTCAGGGAAGCAGCTCTCTTTACTCATACCAACACTGGATTATATACCCCTCCAACAGCAGGAGTCAAGGAATGGTTACTCTGTATCCAGAGGCTAGCCGGACACTGTTTTCCAAACAGGAAAAACCACAGGGGAACTGATCCCCAGCACCCTCCGGAACCCAACTGCACATTTTCACACAAACAACTTAACTGGGACAGGACAAAAAAGGGCATTTAAAATTAAGGCAGCAAACTTACTGCTGCCGACAGTTTGTGGTGATATTTTGTTTGTTATCTAACAAATAAAGCTTCCTGAAGATCAGAGTGTGGAGCTAAGCCCCTAGTCAGCCACAGAGGCCAGGCAGTGGTGACACACACCTTTAATCCTAGTACTTAGGAGACAGAGGCAGATGGATCTCTGTGCGTTCAAGGCCACCCTGGGCTACACGAGATTAATCCAGTGTAAAAGAGAAACAGAGCCAGGTGGTGATGGCACACACCTTCAATCCCAGTAGTTGGCAGTCACACACCTTTAATCCTAGCTCTAGGAAGGTGGTGACAGGAAGGGATATGGCTGGGCAGAGAGAGGAATATAAGACTGGAGGCAGGAGGAGACAGGAGCTCATTGCATTCAGCCTGAGGATTCGTAGAGACAGAAGCTCAGCCCTGTTTTAGGCTGAGGATTTTGTAGAGGTAAGAACTAGTAGCTGACTGCTCTGCTTCTCTGATCTTTCAGCATTTACCCCTATATATGACTCTGGGTTTTTAATTAATAAGACTAATTAGAATTCATGCTATCTTGGTTTATATAAAATGGTGAAAAAGACAAACATGAAAGCTTAATTTTTTTGTATATGAAGTTACTGTTATTTAATTTTTAGTCTGATGTATATGTGAGACAATCTCAACTAATAAACTAAAGGTATTCTTTCTTTTAAAAATATTTGTTTATTTTTATATGTGCATGAGTATTTTGCCTGTGTGCGTGTGTGCACATGTGCATATGTGTGCACGTATGTGCGAGTGTGTGTTTGTGTGCACTACTATGTAGCTGGAGGGCTTCTCTCCAGGTTCCCCAAGCCCCGCAGTCCCACAATCCACTTATAAAATAATCACTCAGACGCTTATATCACTTATAAACTGTATGGCCGTGGCAGGCTTCTTGCTAACTGTTCTTTTATCTTAAATTAACCCATTTTTATAAATCTATACCTTGCCACGTGGCTGGTGGCTTACCGGCATCTTCACATGCTGCTTCTCCTCGCAGTGGCTGCAGTGTCTCTCCCCTCAGCCTTCCGCTTCCCAGAATTCTCCTCTCTCCTTGTCCCACCTACTTTCTGCCTGGTCACTGGCCATCAGTGTTTTATTTATATAGAACAATATCCACAGCACTACTATGTGGTTTCTTGGTGCCCAGAGAGGCTAGAAGAGGGTGCTGGATGGTCTCAGCATGGAGTTATAGACGGCTGTGAACTGCCATGTGGGTGCCGGGAACTAAACCAGGGTCCTCTGCAAGAGCAGCCAGTGAATTTAACTCCTGATCTAGCTCTCCAGCTTCAATAAACTAGACTTTTATTTTGGTGGAAAAAAAGAAAACCTCCCAAACGTAAAACTCTAGTAATTTACAAGAGTTAATAGGAGCTTTAAAAACTACATCTAGGTTAGGAGACATTAGAAAGAAATAAAAATTTAATAAAATATTAGAAAGTATCTAGAGGCTACGTCAGAGCTAAAGATAACTTCTGGTCACATTCCCTCCTCTCTTTTCTTTAACTTTGCTTCTTACTTCTTAATCTTTAGGAAATAAGTTCTCTCCATAAAAGTTATTACAATTTTTTTTTTTTTTGGTTTTTCGAGACAGGGTTTCTCTGTGTAGCTTTGCGCCTCTCCTGGAACTCACTTGGTAGCCCAGGCTGGCCTCGAACTCACAGAGATCCACCTGGCTCTGCCTCCTGAGTGCTGGGATTAAAGGCGTGCGCCACCACCGCCCGGCCTACAATTTGTTTTAAATATAAATGCTAAAGAAAAAGTATTTTGTGCTATATCAAAAATTCCTGGGCTGGAGAGATGGCTTAGCAATTAAGAGCACTGTCTGCTCTTCCAGAGGACCCAGGTTTAATTCCCAGCATCCACACGGCACCTCACAACCGTTTTCAAATCCTGATCCAGGGGGTCCAACACTCTCTCAGATATGTGTACAGGCAAAACACCAATGCACACTGTAGGGCCCTGCCCCCCGCCCTTTGGGTGGCTGTTGCCTTGCTTGCTGACCTTGACCAGATGTCCTCCCTATGCTAATCCCCTGCTGGTTTCCTTCCTCCTGAACACTCACTGCTCACCAGAGGTTCCTTGTTTGTGTATCCTGCATATTGGGCGTAAACAGCTTAGATGCAAGAATGTAGAACATCTGTAGCAAACTTCTGCCCTCCCGGGTTCTCCCATTGTGCTGTAAGCCTGTATTTAAGGTTTCTTCCTTCTTTCTTTTTTTCTTTTTCTTTTCTTTTTTTTTTTTTTTTTTTGGATTTTTGAGACAGGGTTTCTCTGTGTAGCTTTGCGCCTTTCCTGGAACTCACTTGGTAGTCCAGGCTGGCCTCGAACTCACAGAGATCCACCTGGCTCTGCCTCCTGAGTGCTGGGATTAAAGGCGTGCGCCACCAACACCCGGCCTTCCTTCTTTCAATAAACCCCATTGGCATTCTGCTGGGGCGAATGACCCGCTGTCTTTTGTCTCTGTTTTTTGATCCACAGCCCCTCGCTGGGACATGGTGAAAGGGTGGTGGTAGCGTGGGCGTTACTGCTACAGCACACAAAGTAAAAATAAAGTATGAAAAATTTCACATTTGTAAACCTACTTTAGTTTTGGAAGCGGTACTCACTCTTCTTGAGTGGCTCTCTTTCTCTAAACCCTGGTGCTTCATTATACCAGCTAGTCCTAAAATTCCTGTCAGTGTGAAAGCCCAAATTCTAGTTCGGCCTCTGTATTTGAGGTCCCTAAAAGCACAGGAGAACTCCTCAGGTTGCTAAAGATGATAACATATAGCTATGTCTTGGTTCCCATGCTGATAACATTTCTGGGGATTCTTGCCAGGATCCATCTTGAAGCATCGTTGATGAATTGGCCTGACTGCTGTTCGGCTGATCATCCCTGCTACGCATGGCCTGAGTGTTACCTTGAGTTCCTTTTGCCAGAGGCCATCAGAATATGCAGCAGATGACAACTGATACTCAAAAGGTCGACCCACCAGATGAATAATTCTCTGATAGAGGAACCTCATCAAGCAAGACTTACAGGACCACAGACTATGGATGCTGTCTGCTTCTGTCTGTAATTGTCTTGTGTGCTGCCACAATTCTCCCTTAAACAGCTTTGGGCTTCTTCCCACAGCTTATTGGTAGCGTGTTCTCTACTTGTCGGGCACATTTATTCCTGTGGATCGACAGAAAAATGATTCCTTCTTACACTGTGTAATTTTGGTAAATAAAATATACTTTCATAGCCATACCTTTGGTCCACGGAAACTGTGAGAAACTTAGAAATCTGTTTTATGTCCTTAGCTCAGGCTGACAAGACAATTACATACAATTAGCTGATTTAAAACCTTAGAGCAAATTCAGACTAGACCAAATGCCACTACAAATGGATTGTAAGTTAAACCTTCACAGATAATGCACAAGGATAGAGTGACCAGATATCCGATTTGTTGAACCAAGGTTATTAGGCACAAAACAACCTAAATTACTATGCCAGTCTCTCTTGTCAAGTCTGGCTGGTAACACAGACTAACGATTAACTCCCTACACGAATTCCTTATTATAAGGCTTTGTTTCAGCTAATGATGCACACCGAAACCCATGACCTCATCTTTCAGCGTTAAGATGAAAGGAATTTGAGTCAGCTTTGAACTTCAATTTCCACCTGCTACTCCTCTGACATGGCCACTGGCATCCACACATAAATAAAAATAGAAATAAATCTTTAAAAACCCAACAAGCTATAAATAGAAATGAAATATATAAATATAGTTTAAAAATCTATATTTATGTATGATTATGTATGTATTGTCACTCATGTGCATATGCCCACACATAAGCATACACATATACATAAGTGAAAATAAATCTTAAAAAGTTAGTAACCTCTGTTGGTGTCTTAGGGTTTCTATTGCTGTGAGGAGACACCATGACTATGGCAACTCTTAAAAAGGAAAAACACTTAATTGAGGTGGTGGCTTGCAGTTTCAGAGGTTTAGTCCATTATCATCATGGCGGGGAGCATGGTGGCTGGAAGTATGACAGCATATAGGCAGACATGGTGCTGGAAAATTCTGCATCTTGGTCCAAAGGCAGCAGGAAGTGAACTCAGACACTGGGTGGTATCTTGAGCATATATGAGACCTCAAAGCCCGCCTCCACAGTGACACACTTCCTCCAACAAGACCACACCCACTCCACAAGGCCACACCTTCTAATAGCACCATTCCCTTTGGGGGTCATTTTATTTCAAACCACCACAGTTGGGAATAATTGACCTTCTAGCTATTCAATAATGTTTTTATTCTTAGCCTGTTTTGTTGTTTTCTTTCCTGAAATGGGGGGTGGCTCTGCCTCTAGAGCCAGTTTCTCAGGGAGCTCAAACAGCCAATCACAGTTTACTAATATAAGTACATCACAAGGAGCATCCTTAAGGTATCTTCACGATTGTCATGTTTCTGGGAAAACTGGGATGTCTTTGTTGAACTCTTAATTTCATTAAAAGGATTTATGAAATCATTTTAAATTAAATTAATTAATTTAATTTAATTTCATTAAAAGAATTTACAAAACTCTTAAATTAACTAAATTGAATTAAAATTTCATAAAAGAATTTAGTAATGGACTCAGAGGGAAGGGCTAAGAATTTTTTTTTTTTGCATTTGAGAGAAAAATCTCTGTTTTCTGGTGGTTTCTAATTGTCCATCTTGCATTTACCAGTTACATTGATTATTTTTGCCATCCTCTTTTGGGGATGGGTGTCTTTCTGTATTTCCTAGGCTGGCTCTGAACTCCTAGGCTCAGGAAATCCTCTTTGTTGCTGGAATCCTAAATGGTCTTATAGTAAAAACCCGGAGCCAGATATTGGAGTAAATGCTGAAAGATCAGAGAGACAAAGGAACAAGCCACAGCCACTTCTCACCTCGCCAACTCCTCAGCCCATCTTGTCTCCAGGAATCCTCAGACTGAATGCTCCTGAGTCCTCACGCTTTACACGCCTTTCTCCACCCAGCCATTTCACTTCCTATCTCAACTTTCCTAGTGCTGGGATTAAAGGTGTGTGTGTTTGCCAAATACTGATAACAAAGGCATGAAATCTCAAGTGCTGGGATTAAACGTGTGAGTCACCACTGCCGGGCTCTGTTTCTTTTAATCTCTTGTAGTCTAGGGTGACCTTGAACTTGCTGATATCCAGACAGATCTCTGCCTCTGCCTCTTGAGTGCTAGGATTAAAGGTGTGTGTCACCACTGCCTGACCTCTGTGGCTAAATCTGTGGCTAGCTCTGTGCTCTGATATTTAGTCAAGCTTTATTTCTGAGATTAGAAATATTACCACACCTCTTGGCTCCATCTTCCATGGGACAACAGGTGTGTGCCACCATACCTGTGTAAAAGACCTAAGTTATTTATAGATACACATAACCAAATCAAAGTGAAACAAAAAAAGTAATAATTAAAAAAAACTAAGATTAAATATCCTAAAAAGGGACTCTGATTTCCCTGGTATCAAGCTACAAGTTGAAACATGGGGTGGCCTGTGAAGGTATGAGGCAGAGATGTGGGCTGGCTTTGGTGCTCTGGGGTAGCAGCTTGCCCAGGTCAAGCTATAACAGGAAGTCTGCAACCATCTCAGCCAGAGCTGGGGGCTTCAATTTCCTGTCTGTGATTCTTCACCCGAGAAAGACTTTGTTTGGGATGGCACGCGTCTGTGCTGAAACACAGCTTTCCTGGACAATCCCTGGAACTTACTGAATGGGCCACATGGGCAGCTGGTATGGGGGAGGTCTGGCTTCTGCTTTTCCCTGGGACTCTGAGGCTCCATGGAAACCCAGAGCTGGCTCAGGAAAGGGTGCCTCTAACGGATGATGGCCTTGTCCCCTTTGTAAGCCTCAGTTTTCCTTAGGTACAACGGGAGTGACCTGATGGTCTTTGGAGCCTCTCTGGGTCCTGTCCTGTTTCCAGGCTGCGGAATGGGCCCAGGCTCCCAGCTTCTGCAGGCTGTATTCCCAGTTCCTGTGGTCCTAGGCTTTGGGAAGCCATCCAAACATCGAGAAAATGTCTCTCTTGTGCCTGTTCAGCCTGAAGGGAGGGACACGTGGCTCCTTGCACCTGCTTCTACTTGGGCACAATCGCCCTTTGAGTGCAGAGCTGGGGGGCTTCCAGGAGACGGGAAGCTGCTCAGTAGCCCCAGAGCTAGTTAGTAGTGGGTGAGCAGAACAGCGCACATCACGGAGCTTGTGGCCCGGACTGAGGTTGGTAGACTCAGAGGACCCAAGGCGTGGAGCTAGTGGTGGTCAGCACAGTCCTCTGTGGTCTGTGGAGCCTGCTATTGCTTTATGTGAGTGACTGTCCTCTACTTTTCCATCCTCTGACATCATGCTAGGTCCCTACTGAGGCTTGAGCTTTGTCCAGGGGCCATGCTAACATTCTGCTCTCTTTACTTCCCCTCAGTGCTCTGTGTTAGTTACTTCTGTATGGCTTATGGTAGGCTGGTCAGGAGTGGCTGTGTGGGCTGCGTGTGTCTGGCTCTAGTCTGGCCTGGGGTGCCTGGTGGTGAGCTGTTTGGCTGCTGGTGGTGGTCTGGCCTAGATGGCTATGGGCTCTGACTGTTCATGTCCTGCAGATAATGCAGGCCCTGCCTTCCCATCGACCCCCACATCAGCTATATACACTTACCTTCCGGTCTGCCATTGTGCAATATGGATAGTGAGTGGTCCCTGGCAGGCTCAGTTCATGCCCTCAACCTACCCCTCATTTGGTCTTTCTTTGAGAGGCCAAGTGGGAAGAAACATGCTCTGGGATTACCTGGCCACTCTCCTGTGGCTTCGGTTCCATGGAAGTGTTTCTCCCAGCTGTCCCTCAGTCCAGGGCCCCACAGATGAGGATGCAGGGGTGGAGGTCCAGACAAGAAGGGGTAAGCTGCTCATAGGCAGTGCTGATCACACAGAGACTGTAAGCTGCCTGATCCCTGGCTTGTGGGTGAGGTTAAGAAGTGATTGCAGGAAGGAGTATCGAGTGGGAGACGGGACAGTGGATGACCACGAGGAGGGGCCTTTGCCTGTCCTTGTTCCGTATACCCTCCTGGCCCTGGATTGCTGTCCACCCGCTCCTCCACTTTCTCAGCCTCACATTGACCCTGCTCTGACAGGGAGGAACCAATTTAATCAAGCCAGGACCTCTCCGGTCTCTTGGCTGTCCCTTTGCTGCCTTTGATCAGCCGGGAGCCTGGCTCTCTCTGGTGCATGTGAGAGCCACTTGGTACATATGCTGCAGGTGAAGACAGCTTTGCTGTTCTTCTCCAGACCACGGGGCAGCCAAGGGGTCCACTGGGTGCATCCCCTGTGTCTGAAGCTATTTTCTGTGAAGACTTCTGGCCCTGCCTTCTGATTCCGTGTGGGTAGGTTCCAGTGTTCCTCGGCTGTGTGGAGTACCTTCTCTGGTCCCACACACCATAGTTGTGGACAATGAGCCCCCCCACCTTTTTTGTCCGATTTTGTTCACTTACCTGTACTCTTATTGGTGAGTTCTGTGATGATATGCATGCAAGGGACACCAGCTGCCAGGATGTGGGGTCTCTCTGCCCAGCTCCCCAGCATCCCAGCACCAGCTAGCCTGGCAAAGGAGCAGCTTGGAGAGGATGGAGGGGCAAGTTTCTACAGAGATTTGGGGTGCAGTGGCTGTGAGAGGGCGTGCTGATGGGTTGTGAGACAACTGAGGTGAGGGAGATGGAAAGTGTCATCGAGATGGGCAGGTGGGTGTGGGGTTGGCTTTGGGCCATGTAACCTTGTGGAGCTTCCTCTCCAACAGACTCTAGGTGCCCTGCTCCTACCTGAAGGGCATGGGGGCCCCACGTGTTCCCAGAAGGACCGTGCTCTTCCAGCAGGAGAGGACAGGCCTGACCTACCGTGTGCCTGCGCTGCTCTGCGTGCCTCCCCGGCCTACCCTGCTGGCCTTCGCAGAACAGCGACTTAGCCCCGATGACTCCCATGCCCACCGCCTGGTGCTGCGGAGGGGCACACTGGCTCGGGGCTCAGTGCGGGTGAGTGCTAGGCGCAGAGCGGAAACTCAAGGGCAGCTCTGCTGATACCCCTCAAGGTCAGGCTCCGGATGTCATGACCAGCTGCCCCTTTTCCCTCAGTGGGGCACCCTGAGTGTGCTGGAGACCGCGGTGCTGGAGGAGCACAGGTCTATGAACCCTTGCCCGGTGCTGGACGAACACTCTGGTACCATCTTCCTCTTCTTCATTGCGGTGCTGGGCCACACGCCGGAGGCCGTGCAGATCGCCACTGGCAAGAACGCCGCTCGCCTCTGTTGTGTGACCAGCCGTGACGCCGGCCTTACCTGGGGCAGTGTGCGAGACCTGACTGAGGAGGCCATTGGTACAGCATTGCAGGGTAGGTGACGCCTGCCTGGTGTGGGATGGGGCCCGTGGTGTGGGGTGCAGGAATAGAGTGGATAGGGACAGGACAGGGCAAGAGGGGCGCGGACTCAAGTGGGATTGGGCTCGTCCCTCGCGTAGGTCCAGCAACCGCTTGGAAATCTTCATTCCGCCTCTCCTATCCCCAGCTTCTTGCCCCACATCGTCCACAAGCAGTGACTTCCTGTCTTCAGGACTGTCTGGCGTTTCCCAAGCACCTTCAGTGCCAGGCCCATGGGTGCTGGCAGGGCTGGCGACTTAAGCCCACCAGGGGCTGTCCTCGTCTTGGTCTGTAGAGAAGAGGGTTAAGTTTCTTATTCCCAAACGTTACCGCTTCCTTTCCCTTTTTGCCTCTTCCTCCTCCAGCCCGGGTCTGTGGGCCCCACTCTTTTTTTTCCCTCTCACCTCTGCAGTCCCCGTTCCACAGAGGCTGACCTACTGATCGGCTGCTCTCTCACCACCCTGACCCCTGCTGATAGGCAGTGGCCCTAGGGGCTACAGGATGCAGCCCATGAGTGCTGCATAGAGGGATGTGGCGGCTTCTGGGAGGTGGACAAAGAAGCAGGGCTCATCCTAAAACCTCATCCAAGGTCCTCTCCATTGCTCTTCTGTAGCACGTGCCCCAGAGGTTGAGCGCTCTGTTGGAGATCATTAAGCCTCTGTTGGCCAATGGCTGGGGAGAGGCTCAATGGTAGACCACTTATTTGGCCTGGTTTCTGTGCTTTGCACCCCACGACGAAAAGCAGAACACGTGACCAAGGGGCTGGAGAGATGACTCAGAGGTTAAGACTTTAACAGCTCTTGAAGAGAACTGGAGTTCAGTTCCCCGCACCTGGATTGGGTGGCCCACAACTGCCTGTAACTCCGGCTCCAGGGTATCTGCCCCCTCTAGCCTCTCTGAGCACCTGCACTCACGTGCATACCCTCCGTGTGCACAAAATTAAAAATAAATCTTTTTAAAAACCGTTAAGAAAGCACTTGACTAAGCTGGCTTCTAGGATTCTGAAGACAGCCTTGACAAGCAGGCTCTTCCAGTCCGGGTGCATTCGGGGTCCAGTATAGGGAGGCAGTCAGCTGAACTAACCCAAGGTTCTGGCTCCCTCTCTCTCTAGACTGGGCCACCTTTGCTGTGGGTCCAGGCCATGGAGTTCAGCTACGCTCAGGTCGCCTGCTTGTTCCTGCTTACACCTATCATGTGGACCGTCGGGAGTGTTTTGGCAGGATCTGCTGGACCAGTCCCCACTCCTTGGCTTTCTATAGTGATGACCATGGAATCTCCTGGCACTGTGGAGGCCTTGTGCCCAACCTGCGCTCTGGAGAGTGCCAATTGGCTGCAGTGGATGGAGACTTCCTCTACTGCAACGCCCGGAGCCCCCTGGGCAATCGTGTGCAGGCCCTGAGCGCTGACGAGGGCACCTCCTTCCTACCAGGCGAGCTGGTGCCTACACTGGCTGAAACTGCCCGTGGCTGCCAGGGTAGCATTGTGGGCTTCCCAGCCCCACCCTCCAGCAGGCCTCAGGATGACCGGTGGCCAGTGGTTCTTGGGGATACCCCACCTTCCCCATGCTTCCATCTCAGAGTGCAGGAGTCTTCCGGGCAAGGTGCTGGGGGTCCTGTTGAAGGCTGGGTTCCCAGGGGGTCATTCTGCTCCCCACCGTCCTGGGGTCCAGAGAATCTTGACCTAGAACCTGGGACAGGTGGAGAGAAGACAGCCTGGACCCCAGAACTCCCTAAGTCCTCTGCTTCCCTGCTTCAGAGTCCCACGTGGCTACTGTATTCCCACCCATCAGGGCGTAGAGCTCGGCTCCACATGGGAATCTACCTGAGCCGGTCTCCCTTGGACCCCCACAGCTGGACAGAGCCCTGGGTGATCTATGAGGGCCCCAGTGGCTACTCTGACCTAGCGTTCCTTGGGCCTATGCCCGGGGCATCCCTGGCCTTTGCCTGTTTGTTTGAGAGCGGGACCAGGGCCTCCTACGAAGACATCTCTTTTTGCTTGTTCTCATTGGGTGATGTCCTGGAGAATGTGCCCTCGGGCCTAGAGGTCCGCAGTCTCAGGGACAAGCCTCAGGGGCATTGCTGGCCCTCCTGATGGCCCGATCCTCTGGCAGGCACCTGGGAAGGAAGGGTAGAGTGTATAGAGGAGGCTAGGGGCAGGTCAGCGTGACCCTGGGATGCACAGAGTCTCCTAACTGCTTCTGGAGGATGAGTCACTGGGGGGCTGGCTGCTTTCTGAGTATGAGTGAGAAATAAAGGGATTGTGCTGTGTCTGTTTCTTCCCACACCAAAGCCTTGGGTCCCAGCGCTCTAGTTCACCGCCCTGATTAGCACACACATTTCCCACCTTCACCCTGCACAGTTCTCACATCCCGGGGGTGGCTGGCAGGGGTGAAGACAACAGGAACAGTGGACATCACGGCCCCCTCTTTCTACTACCCGCTGTGTGCCAAGCCCAATCAATCCGAAGTTTGCTGATGACTGAGGTCTGGTCACTTTCTGAACTGCCAGCAGGAGAAGCAGGCTGGGGAGCCAGCCTCCCCGGCTGGTGGGGACAGAGCTTGATTTGAGGAAGGGTTACTTCCTAGGCCTGCTCCAGGTGTCCACTTCTTCACCCTTCTCTGGAGAGGGCTCTTGCTCTATCAGAGCTCAGGGAAGCCAGTTTGTCCTCTCTCTCGTTCTCTCTCTCTCTCTCTCTCTCTCTCTCTCTCTCTCTCTCTCCCTCTCTTTCTTTTTCTTTTCTTTTTTTTCCCTTGAAACAGGGTCTCTCTACATAGCCCTGGCTGTCCTGGAACTCGCTCTGTAGACCAGGCTGGTCTTGAACTCAGAGATCTGCCTGCCTCTGCCCGCCTCGCACTGGGATTAAAGGTCTGCACCATTACCCAGTACCCTTTTGTATTTCTTATTAAAGTCCTAATTTCTGATCATAAAAACAGTCCTTGGGGACTGGGAAGATGGCTCATTCAATAAAGCATTTGCCAATGAATCATGGGCATCTATGTTTTATCTCTAGCATCATGTAAAAAGCCTGGTTTCGTGGCACACTTATAATCTTAGTACTGGAGAGGTAGAGATCAGTAAATCCCAAGACTCCCTGGACAGACTGCTTAACCTAACTGGCATGCTCCAGGTCTCAGTGAGAGCCCCTGTCTTAAAATACAAAGTGATGGCTTCTGAAGAATGACTCAAAGTTGATCTCTGACCTCTAGAAGTATATAAGACACATCCATGCATGCACACTTCCCTACAAAATTAAAGGAAAAAAAAACTAACAGGTATATGGCCATTTCAGGAAAATTGGAAAATAGAGAAAAGCTGTACATTTTTGTTTTATTTTTCAAGACAGGGTTTCTCTGTGTGGCACTCCAGAGGTAGGGAGCGAGGATGTGCTGAGAGTGTCTAGGCTTAGGGCAGGGTCCTGTTTTAGTTTGTGCTCACTGTTAGTAGCACTGTGCCATGTGCCACAGGCTGGGCAAGCTTTAAAGGAAGGGGGGTGACACTGGCCCACAGTTTTGGGGGTCATGGTTGAGCAGCCATATCTGATGGTGGCTGTCTTGATGGCAGATCCCGAGGTAGTTGAAGGTATGGCAGGGTGAGAGGCAGCGTGTGTGTGTGTGTGTGTGTGTGTGTGTGTGTGTGTGCGCGTGTGTGTGTGTGTGTGTGTGTGCGTGTGTGTGTGTGTGTGTGTGTGCGTGTGTGTGTGTGTGTGTGTGTGTGTGTGTGTGTGTGTGTGTGTGTTGTGTTCCCTGGTCTTATTTATTTACTTAGAGGACGGAGAAACGGCTTAGCTGTTGAGAGCACTTATTGCTCTTGTAGAGTCCTGGGTTTGGGTCTCAGCACCCACATGGCAGCTCACAACCACCCATAAGTCCAGTTTCAGGGGATCCAACTTCCTCTTATGGCTTCCATGGGTACTACATCCAAGTGGTAAAAGACACACACGCAAGCAAGACAGCCATACTCATAAAAAAAATCTTCAAAATTTATTATTATTATTATATTATTATTATTATAATGATGATGATAATGACGTGCTGGGGTGGTATATGCACACGTGCATACCCCAGAATGCATGTAGAGCCATAGGATCACTTTGTGGCCACTTTTATGTGGGTTCCAGGAACTGAACTCAGACTGCCAAGTCTGTGTCACCCGCTGAGCCTTCTCACGGTCTTACCAGACCCCTCTCTATATTCTGATAAAGCCGCCAGGTCTCAGGCCTGGGGGGGTGGGGCGGGGTTACGCTTTAAAGGCTACCTAGTTCCCATCACCTCCCGGTGGGCTTTCTGAGCCCCACAGCAGACTATGCTTCCACTCTTTGAGTCCCTTACAGTGTGGAGAGGATACACCTGTTCCTACAGAAGGCCTCTCCTCCTGCCTTCCCACCTCCCCCCACTCTGGCCTATCACCACCGCTCAGGGCATTTGATGGCTCTTGTATGGGGCAAGCTATGCCTTGGGATAGTGCTTCCTCTCCTTAGCACAAGGCTTCCCTGGCGCTGCATGTTCTGTGAGTATCCCGGGTGGTTGTGTAGTTTTCTAGCTCCTGGGATCACCAGCTCCAGTGTGACATAGACATGATGTCTAGGTAGGCAGAATAATGCCCCCCTGAAGACAGCCTGCCCTGACCTCAGAACCTGTGAAATGTGATCTTGAAGACCAAACGATTTTCAGAAAGCTCAAGGGAAGATGAGGATCATGTTGGTGATCTAAATGGATCCAGAGTCATCACAGGGCTCTGATAAAAGGGGCAGGCGGACAAAGAACAGGGGACTTGGAGCTGGGTTTGAAGATAGGGGAGGAGCTGAGCGCTACCCCCGCCCCCACCCCCAAGTCTGTGGAAGGAGCCATCCCTGTTGATACCTTAGTGTTAGCCCATGGGACCCGTGTCAGGCTTCCCGTGTTCAAATGTGGAGTAAGTCTGTTGTTTGGAACACAACTGTGTTTCTGACTTGTGAAGCAGTGGCCATGAGACATGCTTTTTCTTTTGGGCCAGCAACTGGCTCCCAAATCATGACACGAGACGTCTTACTAGTTACGGATGCTTGGCCTTATCTTAGCTCTTGTTTTAATCTGTTTCTTCTCATCTATGTTTTGCCTTAGGGCTTTTTCCCTTTCTTTCTATACATCATCTTTGCTGTCCACGTCCGGCTGGCGGATGCCTGCCTTCTGGCCCCGGGCATGTCCCTCTCTTTCTCCTCTTTCTCCTCTTTCTCTTCTTCTCTCCCAAGCCTAGATTTTTCCTCCTACTTATTCTCTCTGCCTGACAGCCCTGCCTATCCCTAACCTGCCTAGCTATTGATTGTTTAGTTTTTTATTAGACCAATCAGGTGCCTTAGGCAGGCAAGGTGAAACAGCAACACATCTTTTCATACTTAAGCAAATGCAGCAAAAATAAATGTAACATATCTTGACATCATTAACAAAGGCCCCAGAAATAAATGTAATACACTTGTACATAGTTAATGTTCTGCAGCATGAACAAATGCAACACACCTTTACATGGTTAAAATAATATTCCACAGCATACAGTTGCAGGTAGACAGAAATAAATCATCACTGTCTGTTTTCAGCACAAGGTGCATTTAGACCTCCTCATGAATCACAGATGAGGAGGCATTATTCCCATGTCTTCCCTAGTTAGAAGCTGGTGCCTGTTTGCCTGGGCGCTGTTTAGTTTATCTTAGGGTTAAAAAGTTACGGATAGTCTGCCCATGTGTCAGGAAAGGGGAGGGGCTTTGGAGCCTCAGAAGGATGGAGAATTTAGGGTGGGGACTGTGTTAGACAAGCAGGAAAGATTGTATCTCTTTGAAGAACTTAGCAATGAGAAATTCAACGGGCAAGGAAATGCTGTTGGAGAAATATGAAACAATACCACTGTTTTGTGCCAAATCAGCATGTCAGCCGTTTCTTTTTTTATAGCCAACTGACTTATCAAGATTGTAAAATTAACTGCTTTACTGTAAAATTAACTTTTACTACTGAGTCTCCAGTAGTGTTATTATAAAGTGAGGACTATTGTTTCTCATACCAGCACTGAGCCCTGCTCCTGTCTCTGGGTCTCTGACGTCTCCTGGACGAGTCTCATCTCTCTATGACTGTCATTTCACACCTCTGCGCTTCAAGCATGTCGGTTTCTCTGGTTGGCTGGGATGGTCTCTGCTCCTTGGGTCCCTCCCCATCCTTTTATCTGTATCTCTATGTCTCCATCTTTCTACATATCTTTTTTTTTTTTTTGCTTCTGTATTTCTCTTTTTTTACATGTCTGGATAGTTCTATTTTGTTATTTCGCCTATTTCTGGGGTAAGAGCTGTCTGGAGGCTTCCCATGTGCTGTGCCTGACATGTTTCATTACATTTAATAAACAACAAAGCCCTGGTAAGTGGGTATCTTTTCCATGTTTAAGAAGACAGAGTTTCAGGCTTTTTTTTTTTTTTTTTGTCTGAGACAGGGTTCCTCTGTGTAACCCTGGCTGCCCTGGAACTCACTCCTGCTGGTCTTGAACTCAGAGATTGGATTGCCTCTGTCTCCCAAGGGCTGGGATTAAAGGTGTGTGCCACCACCGCCTGGCTGAGTTTGAGTTGTTTAGACCGGACATTCTGGGGATGATCAGTGAGAGACGGCCACCCTGCAGATTTTCCTCAAAATTAGTAAGATACACACAATATTTGTGCAAATGGGCTGCACGTGGCTGAGCTGGGCACTGAAAATGGCCGCCAGTGCCCCTTCGTGACTGTCACAAAATGCGAGAGAAAGCCGACTTAAAGGGGAAGGCTTGTGTTGAACCGTGGTTTCGCGCTTTGGCCCAAAGGCAGCTGGCTCCATTGTCTTTAGGCCTGTGGCAAGGCAAAGCACTATGGTGGGAGGGATGGCCGAGGAAAGCTGTGCCCACGATGGCAGCCACCAAGGAGAGAGACGGTAGGACTGCGGCCTTGTTGGGCACACCCCCATGACCCACATCTTCCGACTGTGTCCCAGCAACTAGATTATGAATCCATTGATAAGGCCAGGTCCCCAAGATCCAATCACTTCCCAGAGTCCATCTCTAAGCATGGCAATGGGCATGTTGTTAGGCACATCCGTGCTGGGGAACATTTTATATGCAAACCATGGCAGATGATGGTGGTAAACTTTATGTGTATCTTACCACAATAAAAAAATTATGGGAGAGCTTGCATAGTATATGTTCTATAGTATACATTCTATATATACTACATTCTATAGTCTAGACACACTGCAATTGTTCAGCATGTCCTCATCCTCATTCAAGGGTGTTCAGAATGTTTTTAGTGTTTCTTCTTAAAAAGTCCTGGAACTTGGAGCCTTACAAATAGATGTACATTTCTGTAGGTCAGATCCCCAAATGTCAGATAGCTAAGTAGAGATCTCTAGAATTTTAACTGGTAGTTATTTCTTGAAAGGAATAGACAGATACAGCTTTTGAAGAATAGGCGAGAAGATTTATGTTACGTGACTTTTTTTTTTAAAAAAAAAATCTGGACCTGTCTTTACTGAGCATTTGTATTGTTTTTGGATTGAATGAGATGAATCTTTTTTTTTTTTTTTTTTTTTTTTTTTGGTTTTTTTCGAGACAGGGTTTCTCTGTGTAGCTTTGCGCCTTTCCTGGAGCTCACTTGGTAGCCCAGGCTGGCCTCGAACTCACAGAGATCCGCCTGCCTCTGCCTCCCAAGTGCTGGGATTAAAGGCATGCGCCACCACGCCTGGCTCATTACGTGACTTTTTCTGGGAGATGTGAAAAGTCTCTATTTGCCCCATCGAGGGCACCAGGGACAGACTGCAGAAATGTTCCTATCCCAGCATATCTTGTTGAACAAACTATATTTTTGTCATTACTTACTGGTACATAGATGAGGGGTTACTTATAGACACCTTGGTGAATCAAAGGCAGCGGCATCATTGAAAAGCCTACTCCAGGGGCTGGAGAGATGGCTCAGTGGTTAAGAACACTGGCTGCTCTTTTAGAGGACCCTGGTTTGATTCCCAGCACTCATGGAGGCTGACAACAATCTAACTCCAGTTCTCTAGGCATTCTCAGGCACTGCACGAATGTGGTGCACAGACATACACACAGCCCAAAATGAGTTTAAAAAAGGAAAGAAAAGAAAAGCTTACCCCAGCATGGGTGACAACTCATGAAAGCTGCACCCCTGAGATCCCTGCATGGCTTAGCTCAGGGAGTCTTCGTTACTGCTCATATAACCTTGGTAAGGGGCTTTGCCAGGTCTTTCTGTGAACCTGTAGCTAGCCTGGCTGGTCAGCAAGTTCCTAGGATCTTCCGGTCTGTATTTCCCCAGCACTGGGGTTACATATGCGTACCCCTGTTCTGGCTTTTGTGTGGGTGTTGGAAGCACAAACCCTTTTCCCCATGTTTATGCAGCAAACAAGAACTTCACCTCTTGAGATATTTCTCTAGCCCCAAGGCTTGTGCGTTGTTTTGAATTCAGGTAGATCTGCCTGCCTCTGCATCAAAAGAGCTGGGACTGAAGGCATGTGCCACCACACACTGCATTCCTAAATGGCTAGGACTGAAGGCATGTGCCACCACACACTGCACTTCTACGGGGTAATGCTTTCATTAAGAGCAAATATCTACACAGCAATTTGCTTAATCGAACACATTTCCTTGCCAAACATCCCCCATGGTTTTTCTCTGTGCTGTATGCAGACTCCTGAGAAAATGTGAGAGCACTTCATAGCTCTTTCAGTTGCTTGTCTTGTTGCTGTGACAGAAATACCCCGATAAAAGCAAATTAAGGGTTTTATTTTGATTTGTATTTTGAGGACACACAACATCGTGGAGAGGCAGTCACAGCCGCAGGGCCACGAAGCAGCTGATCACATTGCATCAGCATTAGAGAGCAGAGGGAACACATGCTTGTTCTCAGCTTGCTTCATCCTTTTCATTCAGTCCAGGACTGAAGCCCATGGGTTGATGCTGCCCACAGTTAATGTGGGTCTTCCCACTTCAATTAACCCAGTCTAGATAATGGCTCACAGATGTGGCCAGAGGCTCATCGCCTGGGTAATTCTAGATCCTGTCAGGTTGACAATAATGATCACAATAGCAGCAGACGTCACAAAACGGTGGTCTTAACTGTCCTTCAATCCCTGTTACATCTTCCTTGCTGGAAGACCCAATTCTGTTAGGTTCCACACAGTGGAAATGTTCCTGTACTGTGGGGTTGGGGGTGTCCTTACTAGGTGGTGCCCTCAAAATTTTTTTTTAAAAAGTCTCTGTGAGTTTGAGGCCAGCCTGGTTTACAGAGTTCCAGGATGGCCAGGACTGTTTCACCAAAAAAAAAAAAAAAAAAAAAAAAAGTAAAAAAGAAAGAAAAGAAAATCCAAATAAGGACAAAACTTTAGAGGAATGGGAGAAGAGAGGTTTTCTTCATTTTGCTCCAGACTTGAAGCCATTGTCAAAAATTATGTGGGAGGCTGGGGTGGAGAGTGGAGGTCCTGCAGGACAGAGCCCAGGCAGAGGGAGGTAGGTCTCTCTAGGAAGAACAGGGGTCTTCATTGGTATTGATGAAAAGCAGAAAGGGCTTTGACCTGAGGATAGAAGTACCAGGTACAAAGCCCAAGATGACCTGGTAGGAAAGCTTCCCAGGATGACCAATTAACTTCACCAACCTATCTAGGATGGTGGCTGGAGCAAAAGGCAAGAGCTTTCACTGAGAGGTAGACAGTTTGATCCCCTGGGCCCCACCGTCTTCTTTGGGTGTGGTCAAGGGAGTGGCTGTGGTCACTTGATGTTGCCTGTGACTTTGAGTCGAATAAACCAAAAGAAAAACCACAGCTGATCATCACATTGTATTAAACCACGGGAACTCAAAAAGCTGGGAAGTCTGAAAGTCAACCAGGGAGCTAGATCATGAGAAAGAAGCCACAAAAGAGGCCATTTAGAGACTGTGGAAAGAAAATAACCATCAACTTGAGAGCCATGAAAAAATACCCTTCAAGAACAAAGGCAAAAAAGCTCATGCCTGTAAGCCTAGAACTCATGGAGGTTGAAGTAAGAGGATCCAAGGGTCAAGGCTAGCCTGGCTACACAGTCTACATCTATCTTAAAAATAAATTGGGGCCGGGCGGTGGTGGCACCCGCCTTTAATCCCAGCACTCGGGAGGCAGAGCCAGGCGGATCTCTGTGAGTTCAAGGCCAGCCTGGTCTACAGAGCAAGATCCAGGTCAGGCACCAAAACTACATAGAGAAACCCTGTCTCGAAAAACCAAATAAAATAAAATAGAAATTAAAAAAAATAAATCAAGAAAAAAAGAGTTATATTTTCAAGTAAACAAAAAATGAACTGGAATTTTAGAAATCAATCAGAACAAAGAGCCGTGAGGTGGAGTGGGCACCAAACAGAAGGCAGGTGTCTTCAGGGCTTCCTATGTCCCAAAAAGCTGACAGCTCTAATGTGTATAAGTTATTGATGTGACTTATTATGTTATCTAGAGCATATGCAGAGGAAGGGTGCTTGATCCCCATACTGACAGGTGACAAATGGAAAGAAAAAAAGATCAGCTTAAAACATACAAGAAGTGGGAAGTTACATTACTGGACGAGGAAGGCAAAAAAGGAGAGACAGAAGGCAAAAACATCAGTTCCGGCCCAAACATCTCCAAACGACACTAAACACAAACAGACCAACATTCTAAGGAAAAGACAAATTGGCTATGCTGGCAAAACCAGAAGCAGACACCAAAGACCTTAACATGCCATCAACAGCGGAGGTAGGCAGACACACGGAACAAGAGAGGCTGGCAGGCGGGGAGGAGACTATGAGAGGCACTTGGACATTTTCATAAGAGTGGGTGTGCAGGAAGAGACGGCTGCCAGTGGAAAAGGAAGCATTCAAAAGACAGTCACGGCAGCTGCCAATTTGTATTCTGTTAGTGTTGGGCTCCGAAAGTGTACCCGTTCACAGGAACAAACAGGCAGATAGATTCTCGGTTATGACTGAAACTCAGT
Organism: Peromyscus leucopus; assembly: GCF_004664715.2. NCBI lineage: Eukaryota > Metazoa > Chordata > Mammalia > Rodentia > Cricetidae > Peromyscus > Peromyscus leucopus. The sequence goes on from NC_051074.1 coordinate 10,850,366, forward strand.
CACTGACAGGGCAAGCAGACCAGAGGAAAGTCAGTTAAGAAGGGTGCACAGCCAGGCCAAATCAAGTAAGCAAGTACAACCAGTGGGCTTTGTTCCTCGTGCAAAGGGGTCTTGTGTCTCACTCTGAGTGGTCAGAGCTTAGGTCTCACATTATTTTTTAAATTTGTTTTTTGGTTTTTTTTTTTGAGACAGGGTCTGTCTGTGTAGCAGCTCTGGCTCTCCTGGATCTCGCTCTGTAGACCAGGTTGGCCTCAATTCACAGAGATCCACCTGCCTCTGCCTCTGGAGTGCAGGGATTAAAGGCTTGGTGGGTCTCACATTCTTAGGCAAGTGGTGTAGTTGATAAGCAGAATGCAACCTTGAGCATGTATTTTGATTTTAAAGAAAATGCTGACTTGGGAATGGTTTTTGTCAAATGGTGTTTTTTACAATTTCCTTTTAAAATGGTGCTTTTCTTGTCTTATTTACCCTTTGATAGAAAAGACATTGCATTTCTGTTACATTTCTCACAGGAATGAGAGAGGGCTTGCCAGAGATCTGTAGACTGCTGAAGATTATATATATATCTTATATATATATATAATATAATATATTATATTATATATAAATTTATATTTATATATACTACAAGCAACTTTATACAATAAACTTGACAATTCACATAAAAATAGGTAATATTTGGAAAGTAATGAATTTCTAAAACTGGAACAAGATGAAGTAGAGGCTGGATGTGGTGGTATACACCCATAATCCCAACACTTGGGAGATTTGAGGCAGTGGGATTACAAATTCAAGTCCAACTATGTGCTTAGACTTGCCATGATACTGTCTTAGTTAGGGTTTCTATTGCTGTGAAGAGACACCGTGACCTTGGCAACTCTTATAAGAAAAACATTTAATTGGGGTGGCTCGCTTACAGTTTCAGAGGTTCAGTCCATTATCATCATGGCGGGGAGCATGGCAGCGTGCAGGCAGGCGTGGTGCTGGCTACATCTTGATTAGAAGGCAACAGGAAATGGACTGTGACACAGGGGAGTATCCTGAGCATAGGAAACCTCAAAGCCCACCCCCACGGTGACACACTTCCTCCAACGAGGCCACACCCACTCCAACAAAGCCACACCTCCTAATAGTGCCACTCCCTATGAGATTATGGGGGCCAATTACATTCAAACTACCACAGATACAGAACACTGACCCTGAAGAAACCTGTGTGCTGTGGGGTACTCCTCTCTGGACCCTGGATTAGGCACAAACCACACCCAAACACCAGTCTCCAAGCACAAACCAAATGTAGAGATCCTTTATTAAGCAAGGCAAAGAGACGAGGTGGCTGACTCTGAACTGGGCAGAAACAGCAGCAAACAGCTCTGCAAGTGTTAATTTTAAGAGGGGAAAAAGGGGCCGGGCAGTGGTGGCGCACGCCTTTAATCCCAGCACCCGGGAGGCAGAGCCAGGCGGATCTCTGTGAGTTCGAGGCCAGCCTGGGCTACCAAGTGAGCTCCAGGAAAGGCGCAAAGCTACGCAGAGAAACGCTGTCTTGAAAAACCAAAAAAAAAAAAAAAAAAAGAGGGAAAACGGGGAGGTCTGTAATGAGTCCTTCTCTGTCCTGTCACCTGGCTCCCCAATGACACGGAGAATTCTTATTAATTATGAAAACTCGGCCTTAGCTTAGGCCTGTCTCACTAGCTCTTATAATTAAATTAACCAATATTTTTTTGTATTAATCTACATTCTACCACATGGCTTTTACCTCTCTCCCATTTTGTGTGTCCATCTTGTTCCTCCATGGCATCTTTCACGCCTAGATTCTTCTCGTACTTCCTCTTTCTCTGCCCAGAAGTCCCACCTAACTTCTTTCTGCCTAGCTATTGCTGTTCAGCTCTTTATTAAACCAATCACAGCAATATATCTTTGCACAAATACCCCACAACAGAGGTCTGTGTTAGAATGAGCTAGGATGTGTTGATAAGTTCTGATTCTGTATTTTAATTAGGACAGTCAAAACAATGAATTTTGATTGCTGGACTTGGATGTCTTGATAGTTGGACCTTGGGGATCAGTCTAAAGAATGAGTCAGTGGCTGAATAAAGAAATAGACCTTGGTGGATAGCTTCAGGAATGCAATCTAAGAGTTTAGCAAGGGAGAAATGTAAAAGGCGAAACCTGCTGGTGCCATATGCCATGCTCTGGCCTGCGAGAGCCCTTCAGACCTCACCGGATTTCAGAGGATGTGGGGCCTTGGGAACTCTTCGTCATTTCTGGAAGGAGTGTGGAGTCACATGGGAAGAGATCCCACAGTTTCTTAGAAAAAAAAACCCAAAAACATTCTTTTCCATATAATCCAGCCATTATGCTCCTCGGTATCTTCCTAAAGTTGTTGAAAACTTGTGTCCACACCAAAACCTAAATATGGTGTTAATAGCAGCTTTATTCACAATTGATGAACCTTGGAGACAACTGCTAACCCTAACCTAAACACTAAAAAGAAGAGCATTATTTCAGTTGTCCTCCAGGCCAGATGCGGCCATTGGCCACTTGAGCCCCCAGTGGATGTGACTACCTGTGTGAGGTCTCCGAAGATTGGGCCCTTGGGTGTTCCTTCATCGAAGAGAGGAAGGGGATACAAGGCTCTGCCCCTTCCTGAGAATATACACTTAACAGTTTCTGGGGAGAGAGAATTAGAAGGCAGTTTTTTCTCTGAAAATATATCAGCAGTTAACTGCTTCTGGGTCCTGCCCCTCTCTGGGGAGATTGTCTGTCTGTCTGCCCGTCCATCCATCCATCCATCCATCCATCCATCCATCCATCCATCCATCCATCCATCCATTCATCCATCCATCCTTTTATCTATCTATCTGTCTATCTATCTATCTATCTATCTATCTATCTATCTATCTATCATCTATTAATCAATCTATCTCTCTGCAAATATACATATTATAATGCAGTTAATGATTGACAGGGGAGTGACTTATAAAGCCATACTCCTCCCTGAGGCTATATAAACCACTTACTTGCTGAGAAAGACATTTTATTCAGTGGTGTAGTTGTTTATAAGTTTCCCGTGCTCTTGTAAATAAGCTCTTATCCATTCTGTAAGAACTTTAAAGTCAGCTGGGTGGTGGCGCCACATGCTTTTAATCCCAGCATTCAGAAAGCAGAGGCAGGTGGATCAGGTGAGTTCAAGGAGAGCCTGGTCTACAGAGAAAGTTCTAGGACAGCCAGGGCTACACAGAGAAACCCTATCTCGAAAAACAAATGAACAAACAAACAAGTAAAACCACTACAGTCACTTGTTCACCAAACTAGACTTGAGGGAAATAGTTTTCTCTGTTGTGGGGCCCTATCTGGGGTGAGAAGACACTTGTTTGTTTTCCCAGGAAAAGTTCACAGAGTAGCTATCAAGCTGTGAAAAGGCAGTGAAGAAATTCAAATGCTCATTGCTAGGAGAGACCATATGAAAAGTCTCTTATTGTGTGATTGCATCCACGGGGCTTTCTGGAGAAGGCAAAGCCAAGGAGTGCAGGGGTCAGGGCTTGAGTGAAGGTAGGTGTGTGTGTGCGTGTGTGCGCGTGTGCATATGCAGAACTCAGAATGTGACTGTGGAAAATCTTGGGTGTCTTCTATGATCTGATCTCCAGGTCCTTTGTGTCTTGAACAAAGAACTGAATAAGACACAGAAATGCAGTAGCTAAATATAGTGTTTGTTTGTTTATTTTTAATAGAGAAGGAAGTATAGGTATCTTCCACAGAGTGGGAATGGGCTTGAGCAAGCCAGAGACTCAAGAACTGTTTTCAGGTCCAGGTGTGTGGATTATTTGCCTTAGTGATTAACTCCAAGTCACTAATAATGCACTGGTGTCATATTAAGGAAAGAAATTGGATTACTTCCCCTTGGAGTCATTTAACCAAGACAGATCCAGATTAGAATTCTCTACTTTATGTGCCCTGTGTTTTCCATCCTTTGTGTGTCTGTTGTGTGATCTGAACCTGTGTCTTGTGACTCTGTCCCTGTGTCTGTGCCTTCTGTTCAGTGTGTGTCTTGGTTGTCTGTGTCTGTGAATGGTGTCTGTCTGTTATATGAACTCTCTCTCTCTCTCTCTCTCTCTCTCTCTCTCTCTCTCTCTCTCTCTCTGTGTGTGTGTGTGTGTGTGTGTGTGTGTCTGTTCCTAACAAGGGATTTTGCACTGTCTTTATTGAACAGCATAAAAAGCATCATACAGGGGAGAGAATGGGATACTTGACAGAAATCATTAACACAGTTTTACAAGGGATTAAGACACTGGCTCTAACTGATCTCAACTGACCCAGATGACAAGCACCATTGTCAAACAAAACCCATAAATGAATGCTTTCAACCTTTGTGATAGATTGCAGACTATTGCTGTACTCGCTGCTTTCAGCAAATGATACACATGCATTATCCGGGGCAGGGCATGGAAGAGTATACTTAAGATTTTGGCTATGCATTGCTTAAGATATAAAAGTTGATTACATGGAAAATCCAAGGCATGTAAGGTTGACTGTTACATTGTTCTCTTAAAGGCAGGTTAAACAAACAGGGTGAGTGCACAGCAGGATGGCAGTCTTGGGTCTTAAGTACTTCAAGGTGTATTAACTCTGGCTGTGAGGTCCAGCGAAAGTTCCAGTCTCTTAGAATGTCAGAGATATTTTTAGAATATTGCATTACCACATCCAGGGGTTTTATTTTATTTTATTAAGATTTATTTATTATGTATACAGTGTTCTGTTTGTAAGTCTGCCTGCAAGCCAGAAGGGGGCACCTGGTCTCATTATGGATGGCTGTGAACCACCATATGGTTGCTGGGAATTGAACTCAGGACCTCTGAAAGAGCAGCCAGTGCTCTTAATCAATGAGCCATCTCTCCAGCTCGGGGTTTTATATTTTAGTTTTGGAACAGAACAAACAGGATGGGGTCCCTTAAAGTGGTGATTTTTAAAAGATTATTTTATTTTTATTTTTGATTTGTATTTATTTTTTTGTAGGTTGTAGATGACTGATCTTTCTTGTGAGGATTTTGCACACTCCCTGGGGAGGTGGGAGCTCCGGGACAGTCCAAGGGATGGTCTTTCTTGGTTGCTGAATCTTGGAGTTAATCTTTTTATGACCCACAGCTGTGTGCATCTGACCTTGCCTTCCTGCTTCCAGAGGACTTTTAGGGCGGTGAAAATACTTGATAGGGCTCTGTGAAGGCAGGACAAGTCACTACACACCCACCAAAGCCCACTGCAGTGCCACCAACAACAGAGCCCCCACGGAAGCGGCGCTCTGTGAGACCGTGTGTGAGTGTGGATTTGCAGTAGCAGCAAACGCTGTCCCTAAATCTGTTAAATGTAGGGACTCTGTACTTCGCTGTCTGGGCTGGGAGGAGGAATACATAGGAGTTTTCTACTTTCTGCACACTCAAAACAATTTTAAAAAATGAAGTCTTTCCATTAAAAATGTGTCACAAGAAAGCTGTAAAATTAAGAAAAGAAAGGAGATGATTTTTTGCATGTCCTTGAGCATATTTGCATAATCTTGAGTCATCCCCATGGCTCGCAAACTTGAAAATGTGAACAGCCACAGGGTTGCCTCGGCTCTCGGGGAGTGGGGGGGCGGGGGTGTGCCTGCCCTATGGCTCCTGTCTGACCTTCAAGAGCCTGTCAATACCAGGAAGAGCTCAGGACCTGATCCCTGTTCCGTCTAGTTTACTTGGGACTTGACCAGGCTAGGTGGTTATGTGGTCAGGGTGTGGTACCCAGCTGTGGGTCACACACAGTCCAGGCCGCTGCTGGGAAGGTGTTTTGTTTTGTTTTGTTTTTTAACACATATACACACATGCACACACATACACACACACACAGAGAGAGAGAGAGAGAGAGAGAGAGAGAGAGAGAGAGAGAGAGAGAGAGAGAGAAGAGGTTGGGGAGAAGAAGGAAGATTGGAGGTACCTGCAGAAGCTAGAGGCTTTGGATCCCGCTGGAGTTGTAGTTATGGACAGTCACGAGCTGCCTGATGTGGGTGCTGGGAACCAAATTTAGGTCCATCTGAAAGAGCAGTACCTGCTTTTAACCACTGAGCTGTCACTCGGACTCATTTTCAGATGAGATTAATACTGCAGTGGCAGACTGAGAGACACCGTGGACGGTGTAGTGTGTGAACTTTGTTGCAACAATTTTTGTGCAAGTCTTGAGTGGAGGAGCTTCCCTCCAGAAGGGATACATTCTGAGCACTGGCTTCACCTTGTCCCCACATCTGGTGGTCTGCTGCCTATCCTGGTCACAAGAGCCCTAAAAGTCTCTCCTTCTAGGTCCTGTAGATCCTGTTACCCTGGGAGGCTCTGACTGCTAAGGATAACCCTCTTGGGGCCTCATTTTCCCCCTACTTCGTTGAGGGGTGCCAGTCCTCACATGCTCACAGATGGGGAATCCTTCCCTTTCGCTTAGCTCAGGCAGCTTCTGGGATTAGGCAGAAAGCCACATCTTCCTGCCAGCACTTTGGGCTCAGGAACTGCCCTTCCAGACAAGAAAAAGATCCTTGTTATAAAAATGAATTCTGTCCTCATTAAGTATGAACTTGTCATCCCCCCCTCCCAGGTCCTGGTGGCCACTGTTTGACTTGCCATCTCCGACTTTCACTCCTCGTGTGAGCAGAGTCACAGTTTGCCTTTTCACGCAGACAGCTTGCTTTCCCGAGTACACTGTCGTTATGATTCATTCATGGTGTAGCGCATGTCAGAGTTTCCTTCGCTCTCAAGGCTAATGTTCCATTGTGCGGGTGGACCATATCTGGTTCATTCACTTCTTCCCTGATGGACATATGGGCTGCTTCTACCTCTTCACTCTCATGAATGAAGCTTCTGTGAATGTGGAACACAAGCATTCCCTTTTTTTTTTAAATTTATTTATTAATGGCTGAAGAACATTCTGCCCGTGTAATGATTTGGTTCTGGAGTTTTGAGATTAAAAAAACCTCAAAACAGCTACAGATTGTATGACCATGTGGTGGGCAGGTCAGTAGTGTACTAATAATGTCTACCAGGTATCCCTGGGTGCTTGCTACCTGGTAGCAGTCCCCTCTGGTCACACCCTGGGGTCAGGTTTCTAGAGGTTGGACAAATGCAGGGGATCCTGTTAGTGAGAAGGGGAGCCTGACCAGGTCAGAGACCCTAAGGTCTCTCCAATGGCTGGAGAGATGGCTCAGCAGTTAATGATGTTCATGGTTCTTGCAGAGGACCAAGGTTCAGTTCCTAGCCCTCACACCAGGTGGCTCACATCTGCCTGAAACTAGTTCCAAGGGATCAAATGTTCTCTCTCCTCCACAGACACTTACATACAAATGATGCCCATAATCTGTGGAAACACACACACACACACACACACACACACACACACACACACACACACACACTTTTACAAAATATTAAGCACCAAGTGTGGTGGTGCACATCTTTAATCCCAGGACTCTGGAAGCAGAGGTAGCCAGATCTCTGAGTTTCAGGCCACCCAGGGCTAGTGAGACCCTGTCTCAAACAAAACAAACTTTGAATCTGTTCAAGAAGGGAAGCAAGGAGTGCCCTGAGCGGCCCCAGTGATTGGGACTGATGTCGCTGAGCCTTGATGGATTGATTGTCCCTGAAGGAATTCCACATCTTGAATCCTTAAAAAATCCAGAGCTCCCCTAACGCAAAGGGGCCCCACCCACACCGGTCCAGTCCACTGACCTTGTATGGCTGAGACCACCAGGGCTCAGCCTCTAGTCCTCACACGGGTCTAGGGGCCAGTCCTGCCTTCTAAGAGGCTAGGCTTCTGGCAGATTCCTGTTGATTCTGCCTCCTCCATCCAATAGGGCCAGACCCTAATTGAATCAGCAGCCTCTGTCCACCTCTGCAACCAGTTAGGGAGGGCATCAGCACCTGAGAGGAGGGGAGCGGAGAGAAAAGCAAGAAACCCTTTGGGTGGGGCTCAGCGTGGGTAGGTAGCTTGGACACCTGGGTCCTGCTCCCCCGGGGTCAACTCTGATTTGTGGTAGAGAAGCCAGCCACATCAAGAGCCCGCTTGAGGCTGCAGCCTCGGTGAGAGGTTAGGGACAGCGCAGTGGGAGGGGGTAGGCGCAGGGTCTCAGCCAGGCGGTGACACATGTGCCTGGGGCAGAGCGAGGAGACGGAAAAAATGAGTGCGGGGAGGTGCAGCGGCTGCTTTACGGGAAAGCGGATGTGAAGTGCTGACAGGTCCCTGCTGTTCTCAGTTCTTATCTGAACCGGGGCTGCCACCACCGGATGGCCTGGCCCAGAAGCGCCTTGCAGCCCAGAGCCAGGCGGGAGGTTCAGAGAACCGTTGAGTGAACGACCACTTCCTCCCGCCCGCTGTGCCTCCTCCTCCTCTTCTCCCTCCCTCCTTTTTTTTTTTTTTTTGAGTACTCCTTCCTACTCTCCATCCCTTCTATATTCTTTTAACTCATAACGATGTTCTTCTAACTCGTAACGATGTTCTTGTAACAACACATTCAAGGTGCATTTATCAGATTTCAATTCTGGTCTTTTTTGCTGCCCACCTGGTTCCCTTGTCTTTCGGCACAACTCTTACTTGGTTGTCTGCAGACACAGTGAGTTGCTGGCCATCCCTATTGCACTTTGTGCTGAGTCTGATCAAATTGTTGAGCCTGCTGATGGGGACCAGAGGACCTGGGCCAGTTCAGATCCCTGTGGCTGGGTGTGTGTAGCTTTGGCTCAGCACTGACAGCCCTGTGCCCCCCCCCCTTCCTCACAGGGAGCAGATGGACAAAGGTAAATGCTATAAGCTTGGGGGAATGATGAGTAAAATTTAATGCTCTTTCAGTGTTTAAGGCGTGTGTGGATGTGGGTGTGTGAACACAGGCATGTATGCAACATGCATATGAACATGTGACCTGCATATGGCAAACACATTCATGCACAACTGTACGCACATGTGCATAAACAGATGATATGCACACAACACATGCATGGACACGAACATTGTATACGCACCCATGTATAAGCAGGCAAAGGTGAATGTGCACTACACATTTTGGTGAACTGATGACTACGTCTCCGGTCAACTTTTCCATGACAGTCTGGATTTCTCCTTCTCAGACTTCCAGATCTCCGTTTAGCTTGTATTTGGATCTTGGTGTGATGGTATGGATGTTTTACCGTACCAGTTTGCGTATGGGATTTCTCACCACCTCCAGGCTTTTGCCTTCCACTTTGGGAGCCCGACGTGTCCATCTTAACTTGAATTGTTCCTTGACGGAGGCTATTGCATAGCTAGGGTGTGCCCTGCACCGTGCCCTTTGGGAACACGCCCTCACCTACTTGACCTTCTTGCAAGTACTTACTGTGCAAGTGTGTGGTCTGTGGTGGGAATACCACGCCAGGGGGATGGATGCCAGCACCTAATAGGTTCAGGGACTTCAGGCTGTTCCTTGCTGGTCCCCGCACGAGCATTGGGGCCTGCTTTCATCCATCCTGTATGATTATCTTGCCTGCGATGTTGACTTTATAGACCAAGTAGGAAGAGCTACTATGTCTGTGGCATGGGGCCATTGTAAGCAGAGCCCTGTGTCCTGTGGGGAGGCACGTCTGTGCCCTGGCTTCTTCTTTAGCCATCTCGTATACGGCTAAGTCAGCAGTTCTCAACCTGTGGGTCACGACTCCCACAGGGGTCGCATATCAGATATTTACATTATGATTCACAACAATAGCAAAATTACAGTTATAAAGTAGCAACGGAATAATTCTATGGTTGGGGGTCACCACAACGTGAGGGATTATATTAAAGGGTCCCAGCGCTAGGGAGGTAGAGAACCACCGCCCTAAGTAATGCCTCATTTGTAGCTGTGATAGAGGGAGCGGGCCATCACTCAACTGTCTGCTACCCAAGAGGGCTTCTTGAACAGTGGAGAGCTACTTAATTTTCACCTTCTTCAGCGGGGTGGCCAGGTTTCTTTCTGTAGCCCCGGTGAGTTTTTCTAGAACCTTGGCTTACTCTTGGCATCTCCCCTTTGACACTTCCTGTTGAGGACATGGCATCTCCTTCTCCCTTGCTCAATGGCAATGAGCTCAGGAGGGACTCGAAGGGCTAGGGAGTGTGTGGGTTGCTGCAGCACCCAAAGGCAGCTGTCTGGTCTCCAGAGAGAGGCTGGGGAGGGCTGCCCGCCTTCCCCTGTGGTCAAAAGTCGAGATCCCAGGCTAGTGAGGGGCTGGGGACAAATTTATCCTTTTTGAAATGTCCTGTCCTGTGCCCTGGGGAGAGGCCCACAGGTAGCTCTCTCATAACCAGTTATACTTCACCCACCCTCCTGAGATGACTCCCTGTACATGGCACAACGTTGCCTGGAAGGACTCACAGAGGAGGACACGGGAGACACAGGCAAAGCAGACCAGGGCACCTTCCCGCTGGGCTGAGGCTTGGGATCTGTAGCTATGGGACCCTTGGAAACCCTGGTGTGGGGAGCATGGCTCTTCCTCCACCTCTGCATGTCAGTGTGAGGATGGCGAATGGAGATGGGGTTAGGGAGTGACTGTATTTCAGTAATGGCAAGGACTGACTCAGGCTGGGCATGAAGACGGTGGTGACCTGCCCTACTTCGCCTGGAGCCTCGGCATGGCCCCGCAGCTCTTCCTTTACCGTCCCTGCCCCAACACCGCCAGAAATAGAACAGAACTTGAAGCTTTTGTGACCATTTAATTATAATAGGCTAGAACCAGAGGAAAGGGACTCCTGAGCCCTGGCCAGATGGGTGCCCACCAGACAGCTAAGCTCTTGCTACCTTGCTTGTCTGAGGTGCCAAGGGGACCCTTAAAACCATTTGTCCACTTCATGGCCACAGTGTGAATGGGAGCAAGAACCAGATTCCAGGGGAGGATGAATGGAGGGACCCCAACACCTAAACCGCTGCCCAAGATGGCCAGTTAGTATAAGTCAAAATTGTGCCTCCGTTTCCCCTTCCCTGCTGCTGACATGGGACCTGTCCTTTTGGTCCCTAGGGGGAGAGTAGGGAGAGGCACTCGCTGAAGGTATGGGTGGGTCTCTAGCTCTGTTGGTTCTTTTCATTGCCTCAGTTTCCCAGCTGTAGAAAGAGCTGAGGTACCTGTGCACGCAGAAGGACAGCAGGGACGCTCACAGAGCCTTTGCCCGGTGAGTGCTCATGCTTCCCTGGATCCCCTGAAGCTAGGGACGTTTCTGGTCTTCACCAGAACCTCTCCAGGTCTTCGGATTAGGTCAGGGTCCCTGGGTCCCCCAGCCTATGAGTTTCCCACTCGAGTGTCTCTCAAGGGCAGCTTTAGGTGCTGTGTCTACTGTGTACCTGGAGTTCCTTGGTGTGGGGGTGCCTCACAGGCAGTCTCTAATCAGGGTTCCCCCATTTCCAGGTACAGGGTCCCCAGAGGCCACAGGCTACAGTGACTCGAGCCCCTGGCAGTACCCAGCAGCAGGGTTCAGGGGACCTAGGCTCAGGCCAGCTCTGCATTTCGTGACAAGAGGGAACAGGGATGCCTGCTGCTCCCAGCTTGTGGTAAACATTAAGAGAACCATCACTCAACGACGCATGTGTTGGAACTGGTACAAGTGCTGGGCTGTCACTCCAGATGGCTCAGACCCTGGGAGCCTTGGCTACACGGTAGCCTGCACATTCCTCCTGATGGAGGAATGGACTGGTGCTCTCTGCAGAGAGTCTACAGGATGCTGATGGCTGAAGCATCTGGTCAAAGGGGCCAAGAGTAGTGTCCATCTTCATGCCTTGGAGGCTGGGGGCCCTGAGGGCCATCAGCTGAGCCCCTGCGTCCTAAGGATGAGGCCCCCAGCCCTTCAGTGAAGACAATGGTGGCATACTCTGTGTGTACACAGGGGGTGGGGAGCTCTGGAGTCTTCTCTCGTCCCTGGAAGTCCAGCTCCTCGTAGGCCACACTGAAGACAGGTGCTGCTGAAGGGTCCTGCTTCTTCGAGAGAAGAGGAGGAGGAGGAGGAAGAGGAGGAGGGAGAAGAAGAAGAAGAAGAAGAAGAAGAAGAAGAAGAAGGAGAAGAAGGAGAAGAAGAAGAAAGAGTCATCTGTGTAGTCAGTTGGGGGCGGTGTGTGCATCACTTAATCCAACCATCCCCTACGCCGGGTTAGCCTATCACTGGATTTGAGGTTCTTCTTAGAGACTGCAGTCACTGAAGCTGGAGCTGGGACCTAACAGCTGCCCCTTCTCCCCATTGCCCTCTCTGAGATCTGGCATGCAGCCCCTTTGTTTCTGGCTCAGTTTCTGTCTCTAAATGGTTCCTGGCCTTCTTGAAGGTCTAAAATTCCAAAATGTGACATTTACACTCATCTCTGCTCAGAAGAGATTAAGCGGTGGCTATGCTGGACATGACAGGGCTATGCACTCAGGGGTCAGCGGGTGGGAAGAGCAGCAGGATATGGCTCTAGAGTTCTGGTAGGAAGTGTGAGCTTAGTTCTCCAGGCTGCAGCTCCCAGCCTCCATGGTTTCTCTGCCTGTACCATGTCCTGGGGGTAGACTGAGACGGACCACTCAACAAAGGGGACCCAGACTCACCAGAGACTGTTCCTTGCTTCCAGCTCCTCTGGCCTCTGTTGAGAAACATACTCTGAATTAGAGGGCAGCTGCTGAGAATGTCTTGGCAGCGTGCGTGCGTGCGTGCGTGCGTGCGTGCGTGCGTGCGTGCGTGTGTGTGTGTGTGTGTGTGTCTGTCTGTCTGTCTGTGGCTTGGAGTAGGAGTTTCCAGGCCCTGAAGAGTTCTAGACCATGGGCAGGCATCAGGCTTTCCATTCCCACTCACGCCCTTCCCATTCAGTAACTGGGAGTTCCTACTTGGGCCATGAGTTGTGGAATATGGGCCTGCCACAGGGAAGGATGCATATCTGCATCCCCTTCCCTGGTGCGCATAGCACACGGCCGGCATGCAGCAGATATTCCGTGTGGCTTCTTAGCTGCCTGATGACCAGACTTAGCTGGGGGCTCCTGGAGATGGCACTGAAGGAATGGTCCATCTGTGACAGGGCCTGAAGGCCGACTTAGACCTTCCTTCTAGCCACACAAAATGGCAACTCTCATTAGTTGTTAGTAAAACCAGCATCCTGGGGCTAGCTGTGGGTCAGGTGGCCACAGGCTCTTGTAGTGGTTAGGGTGTGTGCGAAGTATGGTGACATAGACCCTTCTGGTGACCACAGGCCCTTCCGATGGTCAAAGTATGTGTGAAGTATGGTGACTAAAAGGGGCCATGACAGTCAGGAGCCCTGAGGAATGTAGACGGTAGAGTGTTGGAAGGAGGCACAGTGGGTGGAGCCTGGCCAGCCCGGCTATTTGCAAGGCCTGAGGCTTTGATTTTGGTAGGACAGGGGCAGGGGTATGACGAGCCTTACCTGACGTCCCTGTTGAGCAGAAGGCAACTAGGACCCAGGCCAGCAGCAGCAATACAGGGACACCCACCAGGACGCTCATGAGCCCAATGACCAAGCCTTGAAACTGGCCTGCTGGCCTGGGCGAGGGACTGGGGTATCTTGTTGAGGTCTCCAGGATTCTCTCTACAGGACCACAAAGGATAGAGCTCTAGGACACCAATAGTGTATTCTCTTTAGGGGCACCCATCCTGCCCGCTCCAAGTCCTAAGGACTGTCCACTTTGGATGGGCAGTGACTGGCCACCCAACCTACTTCCATAGGCTCCACCATCCCTTAAAGATAAATGGGCATCTGAGGATTTCCAGAGAGAGGGGGACAGGGTCCTTAAGGTGCTGGGCAGAGCTACGGATGGGAACCTAGCAGGTCCCTAGGCAGGAGGGGGGTCTCCTGCTCAGGCTTTTCTAGCCGCACCTGTTACCACCAGCTCTGCTCCAGGGCTCTCCTTGATTTGCGTATTGGGGGGCAGGGAGATGGCCCCACAGAGGTAGATACCACTGTCATTGCGCCGCGTGGCGAGGATGTTCATGTGGAAGTCATGCCCGTTGGGCAGCTGTGTGATCTGGAAGCGGTTGTCCTGGACGGGCTGGCTGAATCCATTGCAGAAGGCAGCCTGTTTTTGAGTCTGATTGCTGGGGCTCAGGCGGTACCAGTTCAGCATAAGGTCCTTGGACCAGTTGGAGAAACTGCAGGTGAAGGTGGCATTTGCTCCCTCGGACACTGTGAGCCAGGCTGGAGAGAAGGTGAGGGGCCTCCAGGGCCCGTTGGGGACCTCTGAGATGGATGAGAATAAAGATCTGTGAGGAAGGGGTGTGTGCACCTTCTCTGACCATTTTCTAAAAACCCTGGGGAGAGGGACGGTTCTCTCAGACACACCCCAGGTCAGAATCTCCTAAGCAGTCCCCCTGCCAAGGAGCTTGCAGCTTCTTGCAGGTTGTGAATGTGAGTCTCCACCCCCAACAAGCAGGGCTCCTCCTTTAGCATAACCTAGAGGCTGGAGGCTTCTGTCTGGCATTCATATTTCTGTCCTTTGAGAATTTGGGATTTTCCCCCCAGATGTCTTTACCTTCCCACTCCTGTATGAGGTACCCCAGGTCTGACCTGCATGTTTCAGCCCTAGCCTTCTGGTTGACTGGTCTAGTTCTGTTTGAAGGGCCAGTGGGATGCTGGTGTGGGAGTGTCAGGACTTCCATAAAACCCCCGGACTTTGGAGGTAGTATATTCTTGAGTAAACTTGGGGTCCAGGCTTTGTCCTGGCCCGGGGAGACCACCCAGCATGACAGAGCTGCCCTGGGTAGCAGAAGGTATAGGGCAGCCATGTCTTCCAGCCATATCAGAGGTCACAGCCAGGAGCCTCCAAAGATTAGCTGTGTCACTGTCCCTCAAGTGGACAGGAGGAGAGGTTCCCACGGTGCGGGACTCCCCGAAACAAAGATGATCTGGATGGTATGGCTACCAGGGCTTTGTCAGGGATGCCATCCACACATCATGCAGGGCCCTGGGGCTCTTCTCTGCAAGGGCCTATCTCACGGACAGGCTTCTTGCCACATACATTTCACACTTACATATCACCTTCCCCCTGGTACTCTGAAACACCCCCTGCTGGGACCCACGTGACGCCAGCCGGCTGAACCTGCAGTCAAGTACATAGGTACAGTCAGAAGGCCAGGGTCAAGGGAACCCAGACTTGCTGAGCACACACTTGCAGGGAGGACTGGTATGCACACAGGAAACAGCCACAGAGGCATTCTTGAATATGCTCTGGCCTCAGCCCCGCCTCCGCTGCCAGCTCCCTCTGCCTTTGGCCTGTGCAGCCATTTGGCAACTGGGACTTGTAGAGGAAGGGCCAGTGCGAAACAGAGATTGTCCCCAGCTGACCCCTTTCCAGCCCCCTGCCCCCTCTTCTCACAGATTGCATCACATAGTGAGGGAAGTATACCCAATTATATGGCCCAGGGCACTGCATCTCACTGTATCTCACTGTATTCAATGTGAGGCATTTGACTATACTTACTGGGCATGGTTCCCTCACAGGGTGGCAAAGAGTGAGGTTGTGTTGCCACAGCTCAGGTTCAGCCTCAGAAGGCACAGAGAGAGCAGGAGTCGGAGGCAAAGAAGAGAGGCCGGAGATGGAGAGAAATGAATGAGAGGAGAACCGATGGCCGGAACACCCGGCCAGCAAGGTGTATGCAAGCAGCCTCCTCTAGCTCAGAAAGGAAGCCAGAGATACTTGACGGAGTTATCTGCAGTGAGCGAGAAGACTTCAGCAGAGGGAGGCCCTGAGACATTCCCACCATGCAGCCTTGCCTGGAAATGGTCTCCATAGCCACCTGGGAGAGAAGCAGGGCTGTCATTTCCCCTCCTCGATGCTCTTGGCTACCCATGGATGATGGATGAACAACGCCATGCCCTGCTAATGGTCCAGTGCCACGTGGACCTGGGCATGGTCTATGAGCCAGGCTTGGAGTTCCTCAGGGGCCAGGGTCCCCGGATCCCATGCACTTGGTAAAGTCTAAGTCACATGGTTCTGGGCAGTGGTCCATGTAGGTCTGTGTGGACCAGGAGGACCAGCAGTGTCATGGATCCTTGGAGGGGCCAGGCCCAGGCTGGGGCTGGTCAGGGTGAGATCTGCCCATCTTAGCGAAGGTTCTGTCCCTTCTCAGAGGCAATACAAACACCGTGGAGCTACAGTATACTCTTTCTTTGGCTTGTGGTGATCTGTCCAAACCACACACAGCTAGCACGTCACAACACAGTACTGTCAATGCTTTAAAAACAGTGTCTTTAAACAGTCACTCAAGAAACATACAAGCCTTTTTTCAAGAACACTTCCAGCAACTAGAGTAAGGTTAGACGCAGATTTGGCAAAGCAAACATGTCTTTCCCACCTTCACCCACCTAGGCTCTATCACTGTGGTCTGGTCTATGGTCTCCCTCCTTGGAACTAGAGACCTTGTGTCCCCTTTGCAAGCACTCCAGGTAACCTTCAGTCTACACAGCATTACCCCCGACCCTCTAAATCCACCACCACAACCACACTTAACCACCGATCTCCAAACAGATTCTCAAGACTTTCCAGGGTCATGAGGACCAGAAAAACCCCCCAGAGAACCAAAAGGCACAGTTCCCCTTATGTATTCTGGGCAGGATTGTCACACCTGTCCCAGGGCAGCTGTGAACACACCAGGCACCTCTGTCCAGTTCTCACTTCCTGTCCTCTGATGGGATCTATCCACTAGGCTTTGGGACCGTGACGTGTCCTCAGGGACATCCTCTCTCTCAAAGTTGGCCTCTAGGTTGCCCCAGATGCGTTCTTGGGTGGACACTGGAGTCCAGAGCCTCATCAACTGTTTGCTTCCAGGTTTCTCCGGGTCCCTGTGCCTAAATGTATGACAATCTGAGTCACTCGTCTCCTCATTGACTCTGCTATTTTTTTCCTCTGGTGGCAGGGCCGTTGACTTCCCAGGTCTCTGTCCTCTTGTGGGTCTCTGCCTATGTCCATCCCAGGGCTTTGCCTTGCTCTGTCCAGGTCCTGGGGCCCCCCATGTCCCTGCTCCCTCTGCCCCCCCCCCCCATAGCCTCTTTGCTCCTCTTAGCCATCTCCCTGGGGAATTCTTTCCTTGAACTGGCATGTGCTTTCCCTCAGTGTGCCTGTGGTGGGCCCGGGGGATGACGGGGTGGAGACTTCCTGCAATGGGGATGCGACAGGAGGGATTGGGCTTAGGTAAGAGAGTGTCTGTCTTTGGAGATCACAAGTAGTAACACTATATGGAGGACCCCACCCCCCACCCCCCACCCCCGGCATCCAGTTCATCCAAAGGAATAAAGTGCCACCCAGGAATGAAGAGGCCCCTGAGAGAGCTGCCAGGAAGTGGGCTGGGAGCACCTTGTTGCCATGATGGCAGCTAGGTGGGTCCAGCACCAAGACTTTCCAGCAGTCCTGAGAAAGTGAGACAGATACTGCAGTGGCTGAGGCCCTAGACTGTACTTCTGAGTACAGTACTTCTGAGTCTCCCTTTCATTCTGTGGCTGCCTGGGAGAGCATACAGGTAGATGAAAGTGAAGTGTCACTGTGGTTAAAACACATTAACGGTGGCTTCTCTTTTAAAGACAGGAAGACTGGCTAAACAGCCGAGCCTTGCCTTGAACTCACAATTCTCCCTCTGTTTCCTAGGTGCTGACTACGGGCAAGAGCTGTCCTGTTGTGATAAAGACAGACACTTCTGATTCACCCAAGAGCGGCGAGTGGGGAGGGGCTGTGACCGTGCTGACTTCTGGGAACAGTGGATGAGGATTCCCTGTGTCCCTGCTCTGGGAGTTCCATGAAACTGTTTTGATGCTGTTTGCACAATTGGAAATTTCACAGGAGGGAGAAAGGAGAGCTGGGGAGATGGCCCAGGGGGTAAGGACACTTGAGGATGGGAGTTTGGATCCTCAGCATCTGTGTGAAAGACGGCTGTCGCAGTATGTGCTTGTGACGTCAGCCTCACGGAGGCAGAGACAGGAGACTGATGGGCAGTTAGCTTGGCTGAAAAACACAAGCTCCAGTTTTAGTGGAAGATACTGTCTCAGGGGAGTTACGTGTGAGGCAATGTAATATTTTGAAAATCTCTCTCACATTTTAAGAGACTGGAATTTTTGTTGGGCCTCACAGCCAGAGTTAAAAACACACCTTGGTGTCACCTAAGATTTAAGACTGCTGTCCTACTGTGCACTCAGCCCGTTTGTTTAACCTGCCTTTAAAATGTTTTTCTTCTGGTTTTTATGACAGGGTTTCTCTGTGTAGCCCTGGCTGTCCTGGAACTCATTCTGTCTGTAGAGCAGGCTGGCCTCGAACTCAAGAGATCTGTCAGCCTCTGCCTCTCCAGTGCTGGGATTAAAGCCTTCTGCCTCCAAGCCTCACTTGAACCTTCCTTTAAGAGAACAATGTAAGATGCCTTGGATTTTCTGTGTGATCAACTTTTATAACTGAAGCAAGGCATAGCTGAAATCTTAAGTTACTCTTCCATGACCCTGACCCAGATAATGCATGTGTATCATTTGCTGGAAGCAGCAAGTACAGCAATAGTCTGAAATCTATCACAAAGGTTGAAAGCATCCATTTATGAATATTGCTTGACAATGGTGCTTGTCATCTGGGTGAGTTGAGATCAGTTAGAGCCAGTGACGATTTCATCCGTTGTAAAACTCTGTTAAAGATTGCTGTCAAGTACCCCGTTCTCTCCGCTGTATGAGCTTTTTATGCTCTTGAATAGAGACAGTGCAAAGTCCTTTGTTAGGGACAGACAGACAGATAGACACACACACCTGCACAACTCATAAAACAGACACCACTGACAGATACAGACAGCTACAATGGACGGACAGACAGAGACAGACACACACACATAGAGCTCATGCAACAGACAGATACCAGTCACAGATACAGACAGCTACAGTGGACGGACAGAGAGACAGATAGACACACAGACACACAGACAGACAGACAGACAGACAGACACACACACACACACACACACACAGAGCTCATACAACAGCAGACACCACTCACAGACACAGCCAGCCACAACACACACTGAACAGAAGACACAGACATAGGGCCAGATTCACAAGACAGCCTCTAGGCAGGCACAGGCTCCGATCATACGGTAGAGAGACAGAGAAAGACATGCGGAGCACGAAGTAGAGAATTCTAATCCGGACTGTCTCCTGGTTCAATGACTGGAAGGGGAAGGGCTTCAATTCCTTTCCTTAATGTGACACCGATGCCTCATTGGTGACTCGGAGTTAACCACTAATGGGTATAATCTGCACAAAAGTAGGAGCAATCAGGCAGGATAGCTTCCTCCGGCTCTCACACACACACACGTGCACATAGGTGCGCGCACCCATGGACACCCACATCGACACACCGTAAGTTTCCCAGGGCTCTGGTGTTGGCTCAGCTGCTAAAGTGTTTGCCGAGCAAATGTGAGGAGATGGATTTCCAGTATCTAACAAGTCCAGGGTGGCAGTGCGTGCCTATAGTCCTGGGGATGGGAAGGCAGGGACAGGAGGACCCCTGGGGCTTGTGGGAGAGCTGATTTGGCTGAGGCAGTGAACTTCAGGTTCAGAGAGAGAGCCTGTCTCAAAAATTAAGGTGGAGAGCGATTGAGGAAGATACCTGATGTTGAGCTCTGGTCTCCACGTTACATGTTCACACACGTGTGCATGTACAGCGATGCACACACATGCTCCTTGTATTTGTGAAAATCAACAGAGGAGCCTGCCTTTCACTTGGCGGTGTGCATGCCAATGAGGAGATCTGACCCCTTTTCGTGTTTAGGTCACTTTGTCTCTCACCTTGTGGGTCTCTAACCAGGATCTGGGAACCTAGAACTGGCTGGGACCCCTTTTGGGGATGCACCCAGAGCCAGCCTAGTTGAACTCACCCCTTGTCCCCCAACATGGTGAGGTGTGAGTACCAGAACGTAATGTAAAGGGCCCCTTTCCCCTGCCCAAACTGTCCCAGGGCTCCTGCCTCTGGAGGCCCCGTGTGGAGGTGCCAATGGTGGTAACTTAACCTTCTGCTCTTCGGCTCCACCCCTGTCCAACTTACTTGGGAGTTTCACCCTGCAATCATGCCACTGGTGGATGTCTGACCCCTGAACACTAACCCCAAAGTTATGTACTAGTGATACCAGGAAGGGAGAGCCCTGGAGGTAACTGGGTGCCCACTCAAAGACTGTCGAATCAATCGTATGCTGTGGAGGGAGAGGCTGGGCTGTAAGACTGAGCGCTTGCTCTGTCCTTCTTTAGGATTCCCGGAACCACTTCGGGACTCCACAGTCTCCCCACTGGAGAGAAGGACTTGCTGGAGACCACCCCTTGACCTCAGACTCCCAGGTCCTAGAACCCTGAGATGATTAAACCTTGTCCTTCATAAGTCACCCACCCTGTGGTGTTCTGTGAGAACAACAGAAAAGGGACTAAGCTAGGCTATCTCCCCCAGGGAGCCTTTCTGGCCTCCTTAGCCTGTGCAAAGTTCTGTATACAAGGTACAATTCAGAGATGACGGGGTCTTCTTGATTTCCCTGGGCTTGTTCTTGAACTCATGTACAGAGGCGAGAGGATGGGTGAGTGGCATGTCCCGGTTAGCACAGGGAGGTTGAGAGGGAGAATCCTTTCAGTCAGAGCCTGAGCCTGAGCCTGAGCCTGAGCCTGAGCCTGAGCCTGAGCCTGAGCCTGAGCCTGAGCCTGGAGGGCCGCACGACAAGCTCACTGCAGACCACAGGCTCCTGTGGGCTGAGGCCAAATCATAACCACACAGAAGCATACAATACCTTATTTAGGCAAGACTCATCTGGGATGATGAAAGCATGGTCAGGTGGGTGAGAGGGGTCTCCTTACTCATTACAAATGGATTGTATCCCCCATGTCCACCTGGATAAAAGTCCCCAGTGTGAGGACCCCAGAAGGGCACCTACAAAGACGATCAGGGCTGTAGATGTGAGATGCCCCAGATGACACACCACGTTTCTTGCCTAGTCTGCTAAGGGCACAAGCTAACCAAAGTGGAGGCAAAGGACCTGTAGACACTCAGCCAAAATCACGTCGCCCTCAAGGGCTCCAGCCAGTGAGAAGCAAGCCAGCCCGAAGCACAATGTCAGAGCTCTAGCTGCATCTTGGTGGGGATGTGTCCCCAAGGGATAAGGTGTGAAGGGTTTTCTAACATCTGCCATTGATGCTTAGTGATGCAGAACATCACAGTGATGTGAGGGGATGGGAGATGGGGCCTGAATTGTTCCTAAACTCATAATGGATTCTTTACTGCAGCACCATGGGATAGAACTTTGCTAGCAGTGGGAGCTAGCTATGGGATTAATTAAGATAAGGTCACCTTGGTGTAGGATAGGGTCTCAGTTAGTGGGAGACTAGTGTCTATGTAGAGAGGGAATTATGGACACTGACTGATGCATGAGGCAGAGGTGGGGGTGTGTGTCTAGGTACCAAGGAACCCAAAGATTGTTAGAAAATTCAGAGGCAGAAGGGAGATCTGGAACATATTGGCTCACGGACACTGAGGATCCCTTATCTTGAGTTCTAATTTAAGAACCCCAAGCCCGAGACATTCTTCCTAAACCCCCTCTCCACTGGCTGTGGTACTTGGTGAAAGTGGTCCAGCCAAGCCCACAAAGTACCAACAAACTAGGTGAGATCGTGTGTGCTGGTGATCTCAGCACTTGGGAAATTGGTGCTGGAAAATTTTGAGTTTTAGGCTGGCCTGGGCAATCTGACGAGAACATTGCCTCAAAGAGGTCAGTTTTCTAAATTAATTTCTCTCTCTCTCTCTCTCTCTCTCTCTCTCTCTCTCTCTCTCTCTCTGTCTCTGTCTCTCTCTCTCTCTCACACACACACACAGTTCTATCTATCTATCTATCTATCTATCTATCTATCTATCTATCTATCTATCATCATCATCATGTATCTATCTATAACTGTTTTCTAAATATCTATCCTCATACCCACAAATAAATATAGCTCTCACCCCTCATCAAAGAAGATTCTTTTTGCAATATAAGGAGGTAATTACAGAGACAACCAATTGCTCAAATTGCAGAGAGTAAGTGCCTGTAGACTGCACAACCCCAACTGATATGTTTGGAACGCAAACTCTGAACCTAAGGCTCAGGGAAATCACAGAAGAGATCGTGGAAAGCTTGTAGGATCCAGGGACCCAGGATACCTGTTGATAGAGTGTTCCCTAGACACTACAGGGAAAATGCATCCATGAACTCTCAGCCATGGCAGACTGAACACAAGACCAGCAGAATGAAAACACCACTTGCCACACAGATGTGAACAGAGGAAATTCCATGCAGTCCTAGCCCCATAGGAAGAGCTATAGGAGGTTAATGGTTAAAGAGAGAGGGAGAGTAGGTGGCCCCAAAGACGAATTCCCACATAGGTTGTCCACTCTCGAGTGGTCAATATGAACATGTGCACATATGAGCAAAGCTTAATGGACTTAATACGCTATAAATATGCAGACATGTATGTATATATGCATATTCATATTTTTCAAAATTATAGATTAAAAAAGCAAGTATGACTTTAAGAAATGTGTCTTAGGATGTGCTTGGCGGTTTTCATAAATGGTCTGAGTAAATCTCATGACCCACGAGGCAATAATTGTTTTCCCCAAATTGTAGGTGAGTGCTGGAGAAATGCCTCAGTGGTTTAAAGCTCTGGCAGTTCTTCCAGAGGACTCAGATTCAATTCCCAGCACCCACATGGCAGCTCACAACCTTATATAACCCCAGCTCCAGGGAAGCCGGTGCCTTCTCCCAGCCTCCACAGACATTAGGCACGCACATAATGCACTGACATGCAGGCAAAACGCCCATACACAAAAGATAAAATAATGAAATGGAAAATTTAAAGAAGAAAAGAAAAAATTGTAGGTGAGAAAACGGTAACGAGACAGAGTGGTTCACAAAGGTCACCGTGCTCACCAACGGCTTTGTGGACTAAACTTACAGTGTTTTCCGAAGGGGTCTGTCAGCAAGGCAGCCCAGCCTGGCTTTGAACTTCTGACGAGCGTGCTCCACTATGCCTGCCTTTAGTCTGAATACAAGATGGTCCATTTCCAAGCCTGAATTTTCCTTACCTAGGCAGTCATTGTTGAGGCTGGGAGACATGTATCACTAGTAAGCATGAGAGGGGCTGTCTATGGGAACAGCTGGCAGGGCACTGGCCATGGAGAGTGCTCGGTGCAAAGCTATTCCAATGGGGAAAGAGGCATGCCAGCTTCCAGACATCTGTCAGACGCCATCTAAAGCAAGCCTGTACAGATACACCCATATTTCCATACTTTGTCACGAAGTTGCGTTTGGGGACATGCCCAGCGTGCCAGGTCACCAGAGTGAGTCACAGCCCCCTTTCTGTCTCAGGTCCTTCTCTCCGATGACACATGGTCCTTATCCCTTCGTTCTCTGTCCCTAGATTCCCTCGAGGGACATCTTTCATCCATAGGGCCTTGGACCATCTATGATGTTCAGGTCTATTTCCTCATCAATCCTGACAACCACCCAGGGGCTCTCCTAAAAGAGGCCAGCAAGGAGGGAAAGCATCCCCAGCCTCCCAAGCTGTGGCCTGCAACCTGGAGAGGGTCCATGGTGATGAGCACCCAGCTCCCAGTCCCACCCAGCTCTCATGATACTAAAGAGGCTGGGGTGAATGTGACTGAGGCTTTATATGAGCAAGGGGATGTCACTGCAGGCAAAACACGTCCTAAAGCAGCACAGGGTGTAAGCTTGGTTGGGTCACTCTCCCATGCTCTACAAGAGTAGCCCTGTCTTGGGAGGTAGGTGACTTTCCCCCTAGTCCTGGGTTCCCAGTGAAGTCTGGAGAGCAGAGGGCAGGGGTCAAGGGGTATGGGGGCATGAGGAGTACAGGAAGTCAAGTTTTCGCTAGGAGGAATTTGACCAGGATTACAGTACCCCCTCCATTTCACCCTCCCCAGTGCTGACCACAGATGCTCTGAGGACAGGAATGTGCAGTCTGGAGCCCTCCAGAAATGGCAGCACAGGAAGCCGTGCCGGATGAGGGCACAGAGCTGATTATCCCCTTGGAAAGAAATGGCCAGTCATCTATCTAGAGTGTAGGGCGGGCCTCATGTAGGGATGTCCCAGATGCTAGGAAAAACAGGGGAAGGCGGAGGACACCAGAGCCTGGCAGAATCCTGAAGCAGGGCCACAGTGGCCAAGGCCAGAGCTCTGGCCAGACCCACCATTGCCCCACAGGGAGGGACATAAAGGATCAGCTGAGATTGGACAGATGTTCAGTCTGCCTGAGAGAAAGTGGGGAGCAGATTCTGAGCCCCGAGAGACACTCCACCTGTAAAACCCACCGACGGCTAAAAGAGGAGCCGATCGGAGCAACCAGGGGCACAGGTGTCCCCGTATTCAGTGACAGGGACTTAGGGTGACGGTTTCTTCAAGCCCTGACCCAGCCACCAACCCTGATCCCACGTCCCTAGGATAGCCACGTACCTAGAAGCCACCCTGCTTGCCAGCTCAACTGCAGCACAGCCCAAGTGAGTGGCCAGGGCACTTGCTGGACCCACATGCCCAGAGCCCCTGGCTGTGCCTCCTTCAAGGGTGCCCGCTGTCTCCTCCTGCTCCTCCTCCTCCTCCTTCTCGGCTGCTCAGGCAGAGTTGTCTGTGTAGCGGAAAGGAAACTGTCCTGGGTTATGTTGGAGGGAGGAGACCTACTCTTGGCTCCCGCCCCCTCTTCCTCCACCTCCACAGAGGTGTGGGAGAACTGGCGAAGGGGGGTGGGGGAGGGGCGTGGAAGGGGAGGGGAGCGGGAGGGAAAGATGCCTAGGAGGAGCGGGGGGGGGGGGGGGGAGTTGGGCAACAGAGAGGGGGGAGAGAAGACCAGCTGCTCTTGCCTCCTGCCCCACTACGGGGTCTTCTCCTTTTCAGGCCCCTCCTGTGGGCCGTTTCGGTCCTTTCCGATCATCCCTACATCCTTGATCCTTAGTTCCTGAGGTTTGGGGGAGCTTAAGATGAGGGCCAGACTCTTGTCCCTTCGGGGAATGGGTGTCCTCCCTGGCTACAGTGAGGATGAGCTGGACCTTCCCCTACCTCGTCTGGCATGTGTGGCCTTGAGTCCCCTGAGCTATGGCTTAGTCCTTTACTTTTGGGGAGCAAGAGCCCACACACCCCCACTTGCTCTGCCTGATGGGTCAGAGGAGGCCTGGAAAGGTTATAGTGAACCTCTCCTGGCACCCTGAGAAGATGCCTCTCTCCCCAGCCACACCCTCAGACCCAGAAAGCCCCTGGGCCTGGTCTGGCTTTCTCTCGTGGCTTTTCTTCCCTTTGGGACACTGGGCCCATCTGCCAGGATCACTGACTTCTCTGCTTCCACAGTGGTCCTAGGTTTGCTGGTCCTGCTTCCCTGCGTCTTGCTCTTTGCCTGAGAGACCCTAACACCAGGCTGGGGGTGGTCACAGTTTTTGACTTTCCCAGTCAATCTTCCTCAGTCCATAGGTGGTGGGGTCCCACCCCACCCTCTGCCTGTCTTGTCCCTGTCTCCCTGGGAGTTGGGTGGGGTGGGCAGACCTGTGTGCACAGCCCCAGCTGGTTGGTCATTTGTGGGGAATCTCTGATTACTTAACAGTTCTGCTCTAAGTATTTTATCACAGTGAATGGGAAATAGGAAAAACGAAACTGCTGATATTAGCAATGAGATGAGTGGGTCTCGCAAGCCTAAAATAACCAGCCCGGCTGGAAACCATCTGGCAGCTGTGGCAGCCACCCTCGATCAGAGGCACCAGCTTAGCGGGGAAGGAAACATTGCTTTGTACAGCGCAGAGATGGAAAAAGAGTATGAGGCCCAGGCTGGCCGCCCCCAGTTGCAGTATGGGGCCTGTGGGCAGAAGCAAGGGGGATCCCCTCCCCAGGCCTGGCTGTTACAGAGCCTCCTGACGCCCTCTCAGACATGCTCAGGCTGGCAAGTCCCCCAACAGGCCTGGCTGAGTAGGTAGCGGCTACAGGCCTAGGGCGGATGCTGGACAGATCATCTCACGCGCAGCCTTCCTTGTTCTGAATGTTCTATCTAGACTCTCCGTAGACTCTGAGACTTTGTGCCCTACAGTGTAGAACAGTTCATGAGGGCTGGAGAGGAGCAGGAGTCTGAGCAGCAAGCTGTCGTCCCATCCCTGGAGGTTTACTCAACATCCCAGGCCAGCAAGTAGTGGGACATCTCGTGGAGAGCAAGGGAAGCCCTGCCTGTCTCTCCCTCTCTCTGCTGCTGTACCTTCCTCCTTCCCTTTATCGCCAGGCCTCATTTCTCTCTTCTTTCCTTTCTTCTCCCTAGCAGTGGGGTGAGGGACAGGGCTGGGCCTGGGGTAGCCCTGCTTGGCTCCCCTGTACCAATAGCCATCGTAACCCCCTCGGAGAGGAATGTTTTCCTGAGAGGGTCTGGGGGCCTGAGCCTTGTGGGTCCCAGGGCCTGCAAGGAGGCAGATATTGGAGGGAAAGGGAAGTCCTGGGCGTGGAACAGCAGGGTCCTAGGACCAGGGACCAGGCCTAGGGAGGGATTGCTGGGCCACACCTCAACATTGTACTGCTGACTTCTTATCCTATCATCCCTACAAAAGTCACAATCCTCAACATGCTTATTATTCCCCAAACCCACAATCCAAAATACACATGCTATCCCCAAGCACACATATTTTATAAAGTACGTACTATCTCCCAATTCTCATGTGATCTCCAAATACACATGTAACCCCCAAGACACATGCGGTCCTCCGATCCTTCTAATCCCAAACATGCACATTATGTTGCATGACATGCGATCCCTAACATAATACTGTCCTGCAATACATATAAAATCCCTAACACACTCTCTTCCCCAGTAAAGTCATCCCCAGCATAATGCTATCTCTTCACACACATGCAATCCTCAAAACACATGATATAACCCATAGTCTCAAACACATATACTATCTTGCAAAACACACACACACACACACACACACACACACACACACACACACACAGAGGCACATATAATCCTTAAGACTCGCTTTCTACTTTAATACATATGCTATCTTCTAATACACATGCTATGTCCCAATATACACTTTATTTCCAACACACATACTACCTCCCAATACACACACAATCTGCAACAACATGCTATCCCACTGTGCTGGTTACCTGCACAGTGAGTAAAGGAGGTGCCTGTTGCTCTAGATTCCTATGGGGCATCATTCTTTCACTTACATGTCAGCTCTCTAGTCCCTTTGAGTACTGAGTCAGGGTTGGTGGTATGATCTGTTTCCAACAGGTGTAGGAAGACCCCAGTTGGTGGGGATCGTGGACAGGGACTATTAGGGACATTCTTGTGTGGATCTGGGTTTGGCTACCAGTTATCATTTCATGAGGGCAATCATTGGATGTGAGGTTGTCATGGTAACATGAATTGGAGAGCCTGCATCCACATCCGTGTCTTACTGGATTCACTAGGGAAATGCTCAGTGAGCAAGGTGGGAAGAATCGGCCCACGGCTGGGCTCAGTGGTCACCAGCTGAGCTTCCCTGTGCCAAGTCCTCAGAAGTCTCCCCCACCTCCGAGGGGCCTCCCCTCCTTCTGGACAGGGCAGAGAAGCATGAGTTTCCAGGGTGCTGACCTCAAGACTATGACACAAAGGAGCACAGATGGAAAGTTAGGGAGAGGGGATCCCCACACGCTGGAGGTAACGGGAAGTTTCCATCCAGGTGGGGACAGGGGACAGAAAGTCGAGAAAACAGAAGGATCATTTTGAAACAACTGCAGGGGAAACAGGGGGCAGGGGGCAGGCCAGAATCCAGACCGACCCCAAACCCGTGCGGCCCACAGTGAGGTCTTATGGGGGCACAGGGCCCTGCAGCCCAGGTGACGGGCTGATTCAAAGGTACTTCTGAGGTTGGAACAGGAAATGGTTAATAGTGTTTGCAAATAAAAACTCTCTGTTCTACCCTGTTTTGAAACATTTCCCAGAAGCTAAAGGAAGAGCCGCTAATTTATCTGCCCAATTTACAGTCCACACACACACACACACACACACACACACACACACACCACACTTAACACACACATATACAACACACACATACATATACACACCATACCATACACACACGGACTCACACATACACACACACCACATTTAACACACACATATACAACACACACATACATATACACACCACACCATACACACCCACACACACACAACACTTCACACTTAATTATGTACTTGTACTTGTTCCTTAAAACATGTGATTTCTAGCTCCCCCTTTCTCTGAACTTTAGAGTGTGGTTAGTGGTTTAAATGTGCATCTGCATTTTTAATTCCTAGCGTGCATTTCCAAGTGTTTGCTGCATGTAGTGGGTAGCCATTCCAGCCTTAATCTGGAAGTTCCAACCCCCACTGAGGCTTCAGCAACTGTCACACCTACAAAGCGGGGTCAAGGGAGGACCCTCGAGACCCGAGATCGGGATGGGCCAGCTCTCTCTCTGTTTCTGGACCCTTGATGGTGGAGGTTGACCGAGCAGAGCTCCAGAGAACATCGCTGGACTGTGATACACCTTCCCCAGACCCTGCGACCTACCTATCCCTTCATTTGTAAGTTACCCACTAAATAAATCATGCGAGCACAGTGTCCTCTGGGAAAGCTTATAAAGCCAATAGCTGCAGAGGGCTGAAGAGACAGCTCACCTGCCTGGGTGGCCGTGCTGGCTAGTTTTATGTCAACTTGACACAAGCTAGAGTCATCTGAAAGGAAATGAGCCTCGACTGAGAAAATGCTTCCAGAAGATCAGGCTGTAGGGCATTTTCTTAATTAGTGATGGATAGGGGGAGGCCCCAGTCCATGGTAGGTGGTGCCAACTATGGGCTGGTGGTCCTGGGTTCTATATGAAAGCGTGCTGAGTAAGCCGTGAGGAACAAGCCAGTAAGCAGCTCCCCTCCATGGCCTCTACATCAGCTCCTGCCTCCATGCTCCTGCCCTGTTTGAGTTCCCGTCCTGACTTCTTTCAGTGATGGACTAAGAAGTGGAAGTGTAAGTCAGATAAACCCTTTCCTCCCCAGCCCGCTGTTTGGTCATGGTGTTTCATCACAGCTGTAGAAACCCTGAGACACTGGTCCACTCTCGGATGTTGTCCTGATCTTGCTCTGAGGCTGCCATGCTGCCAGCTGTCCTAGCCCTTGTCAGAGCTGAGCTTAGAAGCTGAGCCACAGGGTGAAGGTGAGCAGGGCCGTGAGCAAGGGCAGGGGGAGGACTCGGGCGTCCTAGTGGGTGGCTGATAGTGCTGAAGTTGACCTGGCTTTCCCAACGGGTTCTTTCCTGTGCTCTCCCCTGTCCCTCTTCCAGCCCATTGAAAGCTTTTTCTGGGGAGGATTCTCAGTTCTTAGGACAGGATTCTCATCTATAACCTGCTCCTAGAGCTTGTCCTCAGAGGCCAAACTGAGGATGGCTCCCCACACCTACCCTGATGAGTATACATCAGCACAGCTGGATCCAGGCTTGAGATTTACCTCATAGGGGGCACAGTTTTTAATTCACTGTCCTCCCACCCCATCTCCATCCCCGTCTCCCCCCCCCCCCCCCCCCGGTATAGATAAAGAGAATGCATAGGGTTGATTGACCGTGTGAGTGAAATAATATATGTGAGAAAGTTACGTATTCTCACACTTACTAAGCCAATTAAGAGCATGAAGAGTCTTTTATCTTGGCTGGTGACCAAGAGTGGGGTAGCACCTCAGAAACATTTCTACTGAAGCTCAGGGGGTATGGTGTTTTTAAAGGTTAAAAAACCCCACAGTGATACCAGTGTGAGATGGGGGTCAGGATCACTTGGCAACATTTGTGTTGACAGACCATGGTAGTGATTCCAGTCATGGCCGAACAACTGATTTTGATTTACACCTTCATTAGTTACTTTAGTCCGTAGAAACATTAGTTATTCTGTCTAATACATCTGAATCATGGTCACGGGCATGAGCGATCCCAAGTGCTGCCAAGGCAGACACGGTTGTTGGGGGGGTGTTGGGAGCCACCCCAGGCCAAGACTTTCTCAGAAGCCCCCGATGAAAGGACAAAGGGAATGTTAGTTCTGTGTCCTTGTCCAGGAGAGGACTTGGCAAGGTCCAGTCTGAGGTTGGAGCCTGGGTCTGTAAGGCATTAAGGCTTCTGTTCCTGGGAACCCTAGCTTTCCACCCCCGAAGGGCTGTGGTTAGCAGCCCTATGGCAACTGTGTCTGAAATGTCCTGTGTTTTCTTTGCCTACATTGTCTGATTCAGCTCTCTGAGGATCTCGGTCCACTTTCTCCCTGCAAATAGTATACAAGATGCTGTACTTTTCAGCTGAGCAGGGTAGTCTCACCAACACCTCCAAG
This sequence comes from Peromyscus leucopus, assembly GCF_004664715.2. Classification (NCBI taxonomy): domain Eukaryota; kingdom Metazoa; phylum Chordata; class Mammalia; order Rodentia; family Cricetidae; genus Peromyscus; species Peromyscus leucopus. The sequence continues at coordinate 10,880,726 of NC_051074.1, forward strand.
TTGTTGGGTTTCGCAGGATCAGCAGCTGGGCCCTGGGTTGGCCTCAGACAGCGTTCAGATCCGTTCTGGTTCCGTCCCACGGAGATGGCTCGATGCTGGACTTTTAAATAAACCTGCTTGGCATAAGTCACAAGCTCATGTGAGACCCTCTGACCCCACCCCAGCTATTGCTTTCCTCTTTATTTCTCCTCCTTGGTCCCCCCACTTGACACTTGGCCATTTGAGACCTCATTCTTGTGGGTTGGAATCAGGGGGAGCTGGGGGCCAGAAGAGGGTGTTGGATTGATTGGAACTGGAGTTATAGATGGTTGCGAGCTTGGGAACTGAATCTGGGTGATCTGCAAGATTAGCAAGTACTCTCAACCATTCAGTCATCTCTCCAGCCCCACAAACTGTGCACTTATGACTTAGGGATTTTAAAGCAAATGTTTAGTTTTTTTTTTTTTTTTTAGTTTTTTTCTTTTCTTTTCAGAGCTGAGGACTGAACCCAGGGCCTTGAGCTTGCTAGGCAAGTGCTCTACCACTGAGCTAAATCCCCAACCGATTTTTTTTTTCAGTTTTTTGAGACAAGGTTTCTCTGTGTAGTTTTGGTGCCTATCTTGGATCTCGCTCTGTAGATCAGGCTGGCCTCGAACTCATAGAGATCTGCCTGGCTCTGCCTCCTGAGTGCTGGGATTAAAGGCGTGTGCCACTACCACCCAGCTAGTATTTTTTTTTTTAATCAATAGAGTTCAAAGATGTGGGATGATGCTGGATGTTAATGCACATGTGTGGTGCTGCTGGTTGGTGATCTCCGGTGGGATATCACTTCAATCTTTTCTGCTTTTCTGGTTCTCTGATGCATATTAGCTGCCATGGAGACCACACTGTTGTGAAAACAGCTAATTGGCTGGCATTTAAGATATAAGGTGCTTGTTTGGTATCTGAGTATATGCAGCACTGCAGAGCCCAATAGCAACATGGACAGGCCTGAGGCAGATGTATGGGCAGGTAACTTTGCTCAGCTGATGGAGGAGAGGAAGTCCCATGTCATCTGGGTTCTGCATCCCTAGGAAAGCCAGGTTTAGGGGCACCTGGACAGTGCCTATCTCCAGCAACACCTGAAGATGCTTTCATGGTGTGGAGAGGGTTGGGAGGCCTCCTGTTGGGTTCTGGAAGATGAAGGAGCTGAAAGCACCTTGTTGTTGGCCTTGGTTGACTTGGCCCCAAGACCATCCTCATTGTAGTAGGGAGTAGATGCTGTTGGGGTGAGAATTGGGGCTTGATTAATCTTGTCTCAAACCTGTGGGTGTGGCTAGGTATAAGCCATCTTTACTGAGAAATTGAGGTTTTCATGGGCTGCCTGGGTGGGATGATTGTGGTGGCTTATCTATCTATCTATCTATCTATCTATCTATCTATCTATCTATCTATCTATCTATTTACCTATTTATTTATTTGTTTGGCTCACTTGAGAGCTGCCCTGGGTAGATGGTCATCTCAATATCCACAATGTTGCCATGGCATCTCAGGTGTAATTGCTGATAAGCAGGAGCCAGAAAGTAGAGGCACTCCTCATTGTAGATGGCCCAAAAGACATAGCCTTGCCTCAAGTGGAAGCTGAAGGGTTCATGGGGCCAGGATGCTTGGCCTAAGGGATGGGAGAGCTGCTCTGGGCTGTTAGATGGCATTAGAGGGGTGGAGCAGAGCTTGGGGTGGTTAGAGTAACTATTATCATGATGATAGCTACCATTAATGACTGATTCAAAGACACAAACTGATTCCTCTGGCTTTTGCACCCAGAGGCAGCTCTTGCTCTGTAGAGAGATGGGATGGAACAGACATAGAGCAAACCAAAGGTCTTGTAGGGCAGAAAGGCAGAGGGCTAGCCAGTTTGTCAGTATGAAGGGACACTGGGCGGTGGGGATGGGCAATAATCTGCCCTTTGATATGGATGCAAACTCTCAGGATCTGAAACCCCTGAGGCCAGTAGAGTTGGAGTTGGGGCTTTTCAGGTTCTGGGAAAGTAATAGGCATCTGAAAGGCCCACAAAGCATCTTGAAGCACATTCTTATTCCTTACGCCACAGCAGAGAGCTGGTTTAGTGCAAGCAGAGATAGGACACATACTTGTGCTATCTGGGGTTGTATAGGTGGGGCCCAAGCAGGAATAGGAATCTAAGACCTCAACCACAGTGACAGTGCCTAGTCATTGTCTCCTTTTAAAAAATAATTTATTAATTTTTATTTATGTGCATTGGTGTTTTTCCTGCATGTATGTCTGTGTGAGGTGTCAGGTCCCCTAGAACTGAAGTTACGGACAGTTGTAAGCCACCATGTAGGTGCTGAGAATTGAACCTGGGTCCTCAGGAAGAGCGATCAGTGCTCTTAACTGTTGAGTCGTCTCTCCAGCCCTTGTCAGTGCTTCTGAGTGATGATGAACCCAGCCAATTTAATCAAGCTTGACCTGTCACTCCTCAGGCACTGTGGTAGAGGGCCATCAGCTATAAAAACAGGATTCCTATGTGTTTACAGATGACCTTGCTCAACCTTGCTCAGCACAGATAGGGGTGTTTGCAGAGACAGCCTGTTTCCCAAGATAATCGGTCTTACCTGAAGTGAACACTTCCCAGAAAGAGAGAACACAGACCTGCATGTAGCCCCCACAGTTGCATCAATTTCCACAATTCCAAGCCTCCATAAAGGACCCCAACTAGCTTTTCCCCTTGCAGATCACCGCCATCTCTGCAGGATGATGAAGAAGGCTGCCCCTCCTGTGTGTGCTAATAAACACAGTCTCATCTGTTCCGGTCAGACTCTGGCCTCCTTCTGCCTTCTGCTCTTTATGCTGCCTTGGAAATCTAACATTTGGTGCTGAAACCCAGGAAGACATTTGGAGTCCACAGGCCGCTCTGAGCCCTCTTGTTCAAAGCTGGACCTCCCTTGTGCTCATCTGCTCCCCGGCACTGGGCCCTGAGTAAGCCTGGCAGGGCCAGCCATCCCCCCAAGCAGCCATTTCTTCCACCTCTTGTCTCTGCCCTCTGCTCCTCTCACTCTTGTTTTGCTCTGTTGAGTTCGACCTCTAGATAAGAGGCTGCTCGCCATTTGATCAGATCATACATTCAACACAGTCAAATGTCAGGACAAGGTGACGCACGGGACCTAACTTGGTGGCATATAGTTAGGCCTCAGGGGCTCATGGGAGGCCCTCTCAGTCTTGTCTTGAGATGTGTTCAGTTGAGAGTTCCAAGAACTCTCCACAGGCCCTCATGATCTCTTCACTGCTGGAAGGTATGAGTCTGAGGATGCCCCCCCAACTTCCCAGTCACATTTGGTCAATCTGAAATGTGGGGGATGCAATGGGCAGCTGGATCTGATTTCCACTTTTAGCTTGATCCCACATCTGCTATGGGGTCCAAATTATCAGCACCAAAGGACACATCCTAAGCCTGTCTGGGGGCTAATCTTAAAAAGCTTCATCTGGGAGACCCCAGAACAACCACACTTATTTAACTCTTAGTCCAAATCTGGCCTCAATATACATTGGAAAATGGCCACTGCTGGCCCAAATCTGAAACTTCTGATATTAATATCTAAATTGATTTAGATAACTTTTTAAAAAAGATATATTTATTTATTATATATACAGTATTCTGTTTGCATGTATGCCTGCATGCCAGAAGAGGGTAACAGAACTCATTATAGATGGTTGTGAGCCACCATGTGGTTGCTGGGAATTGAACACAGGATCTCTGGAAGAGCAGCCCAGTGTTCTTAACCTCTGAGCCATCTCTCTAGCCCCTGATCTAGATAACTTTGTAAGATGGAATGGAGAATTGTCTAAAGCACCCCCCCCCCATATAATCACCTAGCTCATTTCAACTCTTCTCTGATGTGGAATAATCCTCTGTACACTGTGAAAATGTGTTGCTCTCATTGTTAATAATAAGTTGATTGGTCAATAGTTAGGCAGGATTTTTGGGGCAGAGAAAATGCTAAGAAGGGCAGAATCTGAGGAGTTGAGAGTCAGATGTGGAAGAAGCAACATGGAAAGTTCATAGATGAGGTAAATGAGCCTCAAGGCAGCACATAGATTAATAGTAATGGGTTAATTTAAGTTGTAAGAGCTGGCTGGAGATAAGTCTAAGCTATTAGCCAAGCATTTATAATTAATAATAAGTCTCTGTGTGGGTATTTGGGAACTGGCTGGTGGGACAGAAAAATATGCCTATACTTCTTGTCCCTGCCAATCAGTTCCCACTCACAACCTGGCCAAGAGCTGATCTTATCAACTCCTGTTTCCCTTCTCCCAAGGGGCTCACTCAGCCCCTAGTAAATGAGCCATGAAGTCTTGCTAGCTAAGCCCTGCAGAATAAGGTCCCCTCCAGCTTAGGGTAAGGATTCCAGTCCAGGTTAGGGGTTAGTGTTAGGGTTTGCCTTAGGGTTAGCAACAGGGTTAGGAGTTAAGGTTATGGTTTGGATCAGGGTTAAGGTCAGGGTCAGGATGAGGGGTGGAGGACTAGGGTTTGTTGTGTTACCGTTTCCTCCAAGATTGAAACATTCGTCTTTCAGGGAAGCTCCTTAAGCAGGAAGGTAAACAACTCAAGATAGCTTTAGGAAGTTCCTGAAATCAACCAGATTCACCAGATGGCTCCCTGTTGGAATAAACAAGCCAAGCTGCAAAGAAGACTCTGAGACCAGACCAGCTGCCTGGAAGAGGTTTAGGATGACTGGGTTACTTAGAAAGGACACTCTCCAACCTACTGAGCCACCAGCAGGCTGTGCAGGGTGCTCCAGCTGTTGTGAGCTGCCACCCATACAGGGGTGGGCTTTGGTGATGCAGCTGTCTTGGCATCATTTCTGTTCCTGTAAGTAACCCCTCCCCCATATTCCTGTAAGCAATCCCAATAAAACTCATTGGTTTTCCAAATTGGATTGTGGTGGTATCTGTACTTTGGTCTGTCGTGGGATCCCTATCTGGGTAGGTAGGTGTGTATGTAGCATCTCTCCAGGAAAAGTTTTGTTACACACCATAATTGGCATCTGAACAGGGACATCAAAGAACCAATGACGAGTTGGTGAGGAGGGAGTGAATGGTCATGGCTATGGGTAGCAAGGCATTCGACTGAGGCTGAGCAGCCTAAGCAGGGAGCACCTATGGATGAAATTCCTATACAGTTGTCCTTTCCTGTGTGGTCTGTACTATGCCTTTGCACTATGAGAGCAGTTGCATGGTTCTTGCTATAGTTAGTGAGCTGTGCAACTAAGGCTGAGCCATGGGATTGGGAGTGTCTGTGGGAAGAATCTCAGGATAACAGTCTGCCTGCATGGTGTGGTGTGGCATGCCTACTTGATGAGTGAGGTTTACTGCATGAATATAGAGATGCTCTGAAGATAACTAAAGGGTTAGAGGGAAGTTTGCAGTCTTTGAGATTAGCATTCAGGGGTTGAGATTGTTAGCAGCCATGGCAGAGATTGCCTGTCCTCTGTTGAGTGCAGATAGAAATGTAACTGAGGCCGAGATGCTAGTTAAGCAGGAAGTTATTTGTATAAAGGAGCAATTGTAACAAGACAGGGAGATTCGGCAGCATCCTCCACGTTAGCCTCTCATTTGGCAAATAAATTAGATGAAAAAGAGGATGAGATGGAGGTGTTGGCTTGCTGCTTCCCCTAGGGAAAATCGAGCACACATTAGATCTATGCTCAAAAGCCCTTCCTGGGACATAAGAACTTGGAAGCCATGGGAAGATTCAGAGAGTACGGAGGAGGAGAACATGGTAAAACAATAGTAGATATCCTGAGGGTCCAACATTAAGTAGAAAAAAAGGTAAAAAATCTATAATCCAGCATGTAGCTGTGGGCATCAACAACAGTCCTGCACACAAAAAACACTAGTGTTATCAGGGAATGTTCGTTCAATGCCTGAGCTTCTGGAATTGGGGAAGACTTTTAAACAAGCAATGGAAGAGTGCGTCGAAGCCTGGCTTGTGAGGCTGTGGGACATGGGAGCAGATTGGACCAGGCTGTCTGTTGTGGAAACAGAGGAAAGTCTGAGCGATGTAACTTCCCATCCCTCCTTGAGGCAAAGGCTGTACAACCTGAAACAGTATGAGGGAAGCCAGTCCCTAATGGACTAGATTCCAAAGCCATCAGGAACACTTGGTTATCTCTGTCTGAAGTCCCTATGTTTGGGAATTGAAAACAGTATAGGGACAGGCACTACCAAGGGAACTAGGAACAAGAGAAGCTGTACACGGCCCTCAGTGCACTGGGCCTGACAGAACTATGATGACAGAAGAATTAAGTAAAAAGTTGATCCAATAGGGACCTAGAGATGGGTATGGGCCCTGCCCCCAGGGTGGGGCGGGATCTTGAGGAAATAGGAAAGACTTTGGCAGACCTGAGTGATCTAGACCTGTCATGTGGATTGGGTTTATAAGGTGCCAAAGCACACGGGAGGGGGTGAGGAGAAGGATAAGCAGGCAGCGGGGGCCTGTCCGAGGCACCTGAAAGCAAATGTGGCTAGACTTATGTTGAGTTGGAGTTCCAAGGGAAGATATCAATAGTGAGATAATTCACGTGAGATAATTATTGACAACCACGCCAATTAAGTCAATTAAAAATTTTTTTATTGATGGCTAAAAAAGAGTGAGATCATGCCCCTGAAGTCTCTTGGTGCCCAGCTCAGGAGTACAGTATTTTAAAGACAAACACATACTTACATCAGTGCTGGGGGGTGCATACATTACTGAGGGATTTAGAGTTATCTAGTAACGTCTGCTTTCTTTGCAGGGCTCAGTGGTATTTTCCAGACACTGCATAACATGTTTGGACCATGGTAAGTTCATGGACAGTCCCTAAAGCCCTGCCGAGGTACAGGTCACTGTTGTTGTTGGAAGGCTAAAAAGTAGCCAGGCAGTCATAAAATAAAGTTGAGACAGGATGGTGTTACCTGAAGGGACATCAGCCTACTATACCATGTGGCTCTGGCTTCCTCCCCCGACCCTCCATCTTGCTAAAAACCATTAGATTCTGTTCCTAAAGTTAGCCACCAAGGTCCACTTCCTTATTTGGCCGCTTCTTCCTCCCCAGGCTGACTACCAAGGTCCAGCTATCAGCGTACTGAAGTCCAGCAACCAGAAGCCTCCCTTTAGTCCATCTAATTAACATGCCCAATTGTGGTGATATTTTGTTTGTGATCTAACAATAAAGCTTGTTTGAAGATCAGAGAAGCAGAGCAGCTTTCTTACCTCTACCGAATTCTCAGCCTGAAAGGGCCCCGAGGTCCGGTCTCCTCCTACCTTATATTCCTCTCTCTGCCCAGCCATATCACTTCCTGTCTCCACCTCCCAAGTGCTGGGATTAAAGGCATGTGTGCCAGCACTGCCTGACTCTGCTTCTCTTTTAGACTGGATCTATCTTGTGTAGCCCAGGGTGGCCTTGAACTCACAGAGGTCAGTCTGCCTCTGCCTCCTGAGAATGATGGGATTAAAGGTGTGTGCCACCACTGCCTGGCCTCTATGACTTAGCTCTGCACTCTGATCTTCAGGCAAGCATTATTTGTAAGAGCACAGACAAAAGGTCACCACACCCAATTAAAATTAAACACCTCATCCTATCATGGGTTTTCCCCCTTTCCCTTTATAAACCACCATTTGCCCATGTGCCAGGCCTGTCCTCTCTCTATCCAGAGGCAGTCCTTTGTCTCCCCAGGACAAACACCCCCGCCCCCATCCCTTGTCCCCTTCCCTCTCTCCCTCACCCCTGTCTCCTTTGCCATCACACCCCAGCCCGTTCTAATACAGGCCTCCCCTTCTTCTCCTCTTGACAATCACACCCGTTTTCTGCCTGAGTCAGAAAGCGGCCACTTTAACTTTTCTTTCCAGATTATAAAGGATCTCTCTGTGAAAACAGGTGTTTGGGTGTGGTGTGTGCCTCATCTGGGGTCCAGGAGGGAGCCCCTGTGTGTGGGGCCCCCTTCATTGCCTTAGTCATTTCATTTGCCCATTTCTTTAGTCACTGCCACACACTTCATCTTGGCTGAGGGGCAAATACTGGCTCCTGAGGATCATTAGCTTGACTGAGGCGATTCTTCGTCTGATGAACTTTAAAAGGCAATTTCCTATGCAAGGCCCCACAGCACATCCTGAATTCATACCATCCAAGGCCCCACAGCACATCCTACACAAAGGAGGAGCAAGGGGCCATCTGTAGGGAGCCGCCATTCTAAGATGGCGCTGGCTTCCTGGTAGCCTAGCTGTAAACAACTCCATATTTGGCTATGATGCACGAGTATGGTAATTGGCCTTATGTCCTCAGCCTATCCCGTGGCTCCCCGTGCTAGCATTCTGGCGGGACCCAATCACAGTATGACACGTTTGCCTGATTCCCTATATAAGCAGCTGCATTTTAGTCCTCGGGGGCCCCTCACCTCCCGCTCTCCCTTAATCAAGAGGCGCGCCAATAAAGTGTGTTCTGAGAAGAATCCTCGCGTGGTGGTCGTTCTTCCTCGCTGGCCGAGGAGCGCGCCACAGCCATCCAGGCCAGTGAGGGGAGCTGTGAGCCGGATTTCAAACAAACATTTTATGGTACCAGGAATTATTTGACTCACACTCCTGTTGTCTCTTATCTAAATCCTCTCTAACCTTTTGTTAAAAAACAAACAAAAATCTTTTCAATAATTCCTGATTTGTTTGCATGAGAGCAACAAGTCCCTCCTAGTATCACACGAAGTCCTCCCTGGACGTGAAAACAGTCTAAGCCTCGCTGGTTTGGGAGGACAACTTCTACCAGAGCCTCCGCCTGGGCATGGGGCGTACTGAGAGAACAGGTGTCTGATGTCTGTGTCTGTCTGATGACTTGTCTGTTGTGGGCCAGTTTCTCCTCTGATTAGGACCGTAGTAATCAAGGCGGGAGTCCCTGCCACCCCCATTTCCATCATCACTGGGATGAGGAGAGGGGCCGCCCTACGGAGAATCAGAGGCCGTCCTCCTCTGGTCTCGAATAAGCACACACTTGGGGGAGAGCCTGTACAGCCATACACGAAACTGGATGATTGTACAGACGTCCTGAGGTCATGTAGAGGGGGCGATGGGGCACAGACAAACCAACGGCCTGGGGAGTGAAAGGAGCTTCTGAGATACACGTGACCCCGATACCGCTGCTACAGAGGCAGAAAGAGGGGACCAGCAGGGGGTATTGTGCAGTGATAAGATATGAGGTGTTTAGTCACATCTGATGTAGTGGCAGCTTCTGGGAGTGGACAGAGAGGATGGAGGACAGTTACTGGAATTTAGCTCTTCGCGAACACAGTAAGGAGGCCAGGCTTTTAAACGGACCCAGCAGTCTTGTACCAGCTCAGGCTGGGTACAATTTAGAAGGTGGTTTGTCCTGGCTGGATTTTATGTCAACTTAGCCAAAGCCAGAGTCATCAGAGAGGTGGGAGCCTCAATTGAGAAAATGCTTCCAGAAGACCTGGCTGTGAGGCATTTTCTTGATTAGTGATTGATGAGGGAGTGCCCATTGTGGGTGGTGCCATTCCTGGGCTGGTGGTCCTGGTTTCTATAAGAAAGCAGGCTAAGCAAACCATGGGGGAGTAAGCCAGTAAGCAGCACCCGTCCATGGCCTCTGCATCAGTTCCTGCCTCCAGGTTCCAGCCCTGCTTGATTTTCTGTCTGACTTCCTTCAATGATGGACTACGGTATAGAAGAATAAACCACATAAACCTTTTCGGACCCCAACTTGCTTTGGGTCATGGTGTTTCATCAGAGCAACAGTAACCCTAACTAGGACAATGGTGCATTCCTTGAAACATAATGGAAAGGTCAGGTGAGGCAGGGCCCCCCCCTTAGGAGAGGAGTCAATTGACACAGCCCTAGAGGTTGATAAATACAGGCCAGAAGCCACAGGAGCTTTTGGCTTTGGTTTACCAGGAGGAGGAAGAGGAGGAAGAGAAGGAGGAGGAAGAGGAGGAGGAGGAAGATAAGGAGGAGGAGTATGAGAAGGAGGAGGAGGAAGAGGAGGAAGAGGAAGAGGAGGTGGAAGAGGAGGAGGAAGAGGAGTATGAGGAGGAGGAAGAGGAGGAGGAGGAAGAGGAGGAGGAGGAAGAGGAGGAGGAGGAAGAGGAAGGCAACTGGAAGTTTATCTAACTGGGCTATTGGGCCAATGGGCCGGAGGGGTGTCTGCTTTGCATGGTAAACGGAGTCCCCCATTCATGCCCAGTTGAATATAATCTTATTCCTTAGGAGGATCCAGCAACCCAAGCAAAATATAAGGGGGGGGGGTTGTTTACTTATAAATACACAGGATTACTAGTTGTATGGTTGGAACCATAGCGCTCCTCCATACAGACAGAAAAGTAGTATCCTGTTGTGGAATGTCATTCTGTGTGCTGGGAATATGTGTTGCTCTGATTGGTTGATAAGTAAAATGCTGATTGGCCAGTAGCCAGGCAGGAAGAATAGGCAGGATAAGCAGACAAGGAGCATTCTGGGAAGAGGAAGGCTGAGTTAGGAGTTACCAGCCAGACACAGAGGAAGAAAGATGACAAGGCAGAACTGAGAAAAGGTACCAAGCCACATGGCTAAACATAAATAAGAATTATGGGTTAAATTAAGTGGAAGAGCCAGTCAGTAATAAGCCTGAGCTAATGGCCAAGCAGTTATAATTAATATAAACCTCTGTGTGTTTACTTGGGGGACGTTGAGTGGAAGAGATTTGTCCCAACCACTGGCAGGCCGGGACACAGGAAGACTTTTAACTACAGTGCCCACTCCCCATAGGTGGCTCATTGGCACCAGAGGAACGGCAAAGAAAGCATCCTTAAGAACCATGACTGTATAGACCTCGTGGTCTAGAGTGAGGAGACTGAGCAAAGTGATGGATTTGGAACCATAGGATGAATGATTTTAGTCCATTTACCTCCCAGAGACCCTGAACTGGCCAATAGCCTGAGGTCCCTCCCTGGTTAATGGACTGGCAGGAAGGGTGTATTCTAAACTGACTGGCATGGGGTGAGGATGTTAGCTTCCAACAGCCTCTTGCTATGGGGAGCAATTCCCAGTCTAGACTTCGGTTTGTGGGATAGTGCCAGACCCTTATGGGTGTGGCTGTAGCCAAGAGACTTACCCTGACTGGTGGGTGGGTGGTGTGCTGTCAAGCCTGGAGAATATGTCTCAGCACACACCTTAGGTAACTGTTGATGCGAGTCCTGGAGCAGGGTCCTTGGACCTACATCCGTTGAGTCTGGAAGAGCTAGAAGGTATTTTGCAGGTGGAAGAGCGGCCAAGCCAAGGCGGGTGCAAAGGACGTTTTGGTCTCTTGAGGAGTAAAGGTGATGGTGGTGCCTGATTTTCAAAGATCTCTGCCCAGAATGGGGTAAGGGCAGCCTGCGACTACCATGAAGGAGTGAGTCACCCGCTCGTCACCAAGACTAACTGTTTTCTTGGGTGTGAGGTGATTGTCCTTAGTTGTACTTGTGGTTTCCGGTACCGGCATCTTTTCATTAGTAACTGGCCCCCTCTGCCACAGCGTCTACCAGAAACTTAACTGAGTGGTTTCCCATTGCTGCAGTGACCGAGGGCTTGCCGAGGCCTGCCCTAGATAGTGTTTCTGTTGCTGTGATCAAACACTGTGACCGAAAGCAAGTCAGGAGGGAAGGCTTATTTGGCTTCCACTTTCACAACGTCATCCATCATTGAAGGAAGTCAGGACGGGAACTCAAACAGGGCAGGAACCTGGAGACAGAGCTGATGCAGAGGCCATGGTGGGGTGCTGCTTACTGGCTTGTTCCCCACGGCTTGCTCAGCCTGCTTTCTTATAGAACCCAGGACCACCAGCCCAGGGATGGCTCCACCCATCATGGGCTGGCCCCTCCCCCATCGATCCTTAATTAAGAAAATGCCCTACAGCTGGACCTCATGGAAGCACTTTCTCAATTGAATTTCCCCCTTTCAAATGACTACTTGTGTCAAGTTGACATAAAACTAGCCAGCACAACTGACCCCTTGTCAACTTGACACATAAACACATCACTGTTAAGCCATAACCTTTCCTTTCTTGTTCTTCCCCAAGATCATGCATTAATATCAACATTACAATAAAACATTCCAAATGTTAAAAGTACTTTTGAGTTTAAAAACCCAAACACTTAAAAAGTCAGTCTCTTTCAGATAGCCAATCTTGCCGGGTGGTGGTGGCGCATGCCTTTAATCCCAGCACTCAGGAGGTGGAGGCAGGTGGATCTCTGTGTTTGAGGTCAGCCTAGTCTGAAGAGTGAGTTCCAGGACAGCTAGGGATACACAGAGAAACCCTGTCTTGAAAACAACAACAAACAAAAACAACCAAAACCCTAAAACCAAAAAACCCAAAACCAAACAGCAGCAACTTGGGTCATTTCTCTGGCTCTGCCCTCTCCAGCACACACAGCTTGTCCTCTAGGCTCCAGCTGGCTCCACTCCACTGCTGCTGCTGTTCATGACGGTCACCCCACAGCACTGGCATCTTCAAAATGCCGGGCTCTTCTGCTGCAAATGGGCTACACTTTCACCAAGAGCCCTCTCCTGGGCTCTCTTCGGGGACACCAGCCCGCCACACAGTGCTAAGCCTCAGCTTGCTCTCCACGACCCCTTCACACCTTCAAAACCAGCACCACCAAGTTCAGCTGCCAGCACAAGGTGCAACTTTGGCCACCTCTGGAACACCTGGAACACAGCTGCTGAGTGCTGACTCTCAGGAAATGCTTCCCAGAAGATTCCACCTCACTGATGCTGGTCTCTTCTCACTCACAGCCGAGTCTTCAGCCCCTGCTGACCAGCATCCACTTTTCCAGCAAAACAAAGGTACACTCTAGTCCTTGTCTCTTGTGAATCACAGCCGATTGATTCTTCAGCCCCAGCTGAGCAGACACCACAGATTCTTCACACACATGGAGTGAGTTGACTGGAAAGCAGCCAGCACAATCTTCGTGCATGTGGCTGGGTCAGCAGCCAACATCGCTTGCTTTGGCCTTTTAGTGTCTCAGTTATTATAAACCTTTTGGACCACTCTGACGAGCTGGACGTTATACATCCCTGTAAAACTCGGTAGCTTTTGGAGTTTTGGCTATTTGGAGCTGACTGAATGACAAAAACCAAATTTAATGCCTTTTCATTTTCCAGAGCCAGTGGATCAAAAAGGTATGAATTCTGAAAACTTCTTGTTACCACTCCAAGAAATGTCCTGGGAGACTCTTCCGGGCCGTGAAGAATCTGAGTAGTCTTAGACAGTTAGTAGGGTTCGAGCTGCACCCCAAATTCCAGTCACAAGGCATTGGTGAAAAGTGTTCGGAGCCTGAGACCCTGCGTACTATTGGGGTTCTAAGCAGGGCGCTTACATGGGAACGCCGCCTCAAAAATAGCTTGGGGCTTATTGGAAATAAAGAACAGAAGTAGACAGAGAAAGGACCATAGATCAGGAAAGGCGACGCTGTTCCTCTAAGTAGTTGCCTTAAGGGGCAGCTTTGGCAACCTTCTCTTTGAGAAGACACCCCTGTGTCCTTCCCCAAACCCTAGGGATAATCCTCCCCCTCCCCCGGAACTCACTTTGTAGACCAGGCTAGCCTCGAACTCACGGAGATCCGCCTGCCTCTGCCTCCCGAGGGTTGGGATTAAAGGTGTGCGCCACCGTCGCCCGGCGGGATAAATTTGATAGCACACATTGAAAGGGTGTGAGTTTAGAGTATGTGGTCCCCATGTTAGGAGACAATTTAGGAGACTTGATGAAGTAGAAGATTAACAAGACCAGCCCAGCAGCACCCACAATGACGAGAAGAGGACCCCGCCTAAGACCCGCCACAGAGCCCCTGTTGTGGCAGTGAGAGAGAATCAGGGTCTTGGGGCGGAGTGACTTCCAGGAGCCAATTGGTATGACTGGAAATTTCCGGTCCTGGAGAGGCAAGGAGACATTATTTAAAAACCAAAGGGCCAAACGGAGAGGAAACCGCATACAGACGGTGCCATCCAGTGGCTGAAACCGGAGAAACCGGCAGAATCTCCCAGGGACGAAAAGACAAACCAAATAGAGCTAACAACGGCGTGCAGAGGCTGCCACCTCGTGGCCGCACCCAGAACAACCGGCGGAGTCTCCGGAGGGTTAGAGTGGGGTTAAGTAGAGGTTTATGTTTAGAGGGTTAGAGTTAGACGGGTAGGTTAGGGTTCATGCCAGTGTTAGGTAGGGTTTGGTCAGGGACAGGTTTCGGGTTAGTGTTGGGGTAGAGTTTGGTTTACACATTTTTTCGAAGCTTTTATAGAAAAATCTATAGTCAACTGTGCCCAGGGCTGTGTCTGTGTAAGAATAGAGCATAAACCTGCGTTTGGGGGTGTAACTAAGCAGAAAGGTGCAGACACTTGTTTCGGGGGTGCTTACACTCTGGGACAGCGCAGAAACCTCCTCCCAGGGCACAGCTAATCAGGTAGAGTACAGACTGCTGTGCTCAGCTACTCAGTAAACAAAGAGCGCTGACACCTGTGCACATCTGTGTCCAGGGACCCAGATGTTTTAACGGAAACGCCTGGGTCCGCTGGCGCAGCGTGTCATGAAGAGCGCAGCTGTAATCCCAGAAATCTGGAGGTTGATACAGGAGGGTTTCCATGAAGCCCAGCGGGGACTGTTTACAAAAGTGTCACCCAGAGGAGCTGAACGGTTAGGGTTGGGGTGGCGGTCAAGTCCTGAATACTCTGGCTCGCACCTGGCCCGAAGCTCGCATGCATTTTGGGTCATGCAGCCGATTCCGCTTGCGCCATCTCTTGTTAAGGAGCCTGGGCGCCCTGGTCTATTCTGAATTTTGCGGCGTTTTGGTGCTCACAGCTTTACGGAGTCTTCTGTTTAGTCACCGCTGGTGCTGGGCAGTGTGGCCTCTGGCACCCCGCGACTCAGGACAACGCAGGGACTCTGCGTGGGCGTGGGAGAGCCAGAAACGCGGATGGTCTCAAGGTCTAAATTACACCTCGGATCAGCGTCGTGGGATCGAGGACAAGTCCCGGCGAGGACGGAACCTGCTTGTGTTCCCTGCACTTCTGAGTTTGTTATTATCTAGCGGGCTTTTCTGCGACCCCCAGAGGGTTCTCACAGGCTCGGGGTATTAACCAAACTCTCCGGAAGACTGAGCTTTCTGGGTATTGTAGTCCAGAGTCAATTTAAGGTGGCGGTGTGGGCCCTAGGCCTTCTGGGTGTTGTAGTTCCAAGTCTCCAGAAGGCGGCACTTGTGGACCCTAACCATTCTGGGTATTGTGGTCCAAACTTCTGGAGTTGGCACCTGTGGAGGAGCCTTTTGAGCTTTTTTGGTCCGTCATTTCTCCACAGCCGTCATCGCGGAGGCTCCAGAGAGCTCTGAAGTCTCTGCAGATGAACGTACGGAGCCGACAGCGCCCGACCTCCGCGCGTTTACAGCCGAGTGTTCTCGGGAATGACCGAGCGTGTACGAGAGGCGACGGAAAGGACCGAGATTGGCTGGCAGCGCCGAGCGTTGACGAAGACATCCGAAAGTCCTTGGGCAGAGGCCGAGGGCTCGGAGGACGGCCGGAAAGAGCCGATGTGTAGTCGGAAGCAGCCGAGCGGCCCGTGGGCGGAGCGTGAGGTTTCGGAGACCCGAAGGAAGGGAATCAGCGCGTCGGGGCCGGGGCTGGACGACGTGATGACGTCAGGAGCATGGGAAGGGGCTCTGGGAACTGGAGGAGAGGCGGTGCTGATGGCATGGGGGCGGGGCCACAGGGTGGGCGGGCCTAAGGCTGGGGCGGGCCGCCACTCCTGGAACCTGAGACATGGGCTGTGAGGTTGGACGGGATTCCCTCGGTAGGAACGCAGGATGCTGTCGCTGAGGGTGAACTGCTGTGAGGATGACTAGTGAACTAGCTACACGCGGCCGCTGCATGATACTACATCTGTAGGGTCGGAGTCAGGGCTTGACCGCTGCAAATATAGCAGGGTCAGGGTCCAGTCAAGGTCAAGGTTAGACCTTGGGTCTGCGGCTTGGCTTCCCGGGCTAGCACAGGGCATCCGTTTATACAGAAACAACCACATCACTGTACTCATCTGCCCTGTTCACCTCAGCAGTATCAACCGCTGGCTTCAGGGCCCAAAGACTGGGGTTCCAGCCGCAGCATATGTTCTCCACAGCCGCTCACGGAGGTGACCCGCAGCAGCCTGCACACGCCCCCCCCCCAATCCCCTCCCAATCAAATGCAGCTACCAATTAGCCCTGTGACATCACCCAGGTTCCAGGATCTTAGCCGGAGGGAATGCCCCCCTAAGGAGAGGAGGAGGGACTGCTTGTCAGGGATGAGCTTGGCCCCAGCCTGTCCTCTGCCAGTCCTGGGGAACCCGCCTTTTATGTCCTCTAGATTCCCCCTGTGCTGGCTAGTTTTCTGTCGACTTGACAGCAGCTAAAGTCATCTGAGAGGAGGGAAATGCCTTCATAAGATCAGGCTGTAGGCAAGAGGGTAGAGCATTTTCTTAATTCATGATTGATGGGAGAGGGCCCAGGCCACTGTGGGTGGGGCCATCCCTGGCCTGGTGGTCCTGGGTTCTATAATAAAGCAGACTGGGCAAGCCATGAGGAACAAGCAAGTAAGCAGCACCCCTCCTTGGCCTCTGCATCTGCTCCTGCCCTGACTTTCTTCATGCTTCATGGACTATAATGTGGTAGTGTAAGCCAAATAGATCCTTTCCTCCCTAACTGGCTTTTGTTCATGGTGTGTTGCCGGGGTCCAGCCTCGGCTAGGGTTCAGGTCTCACTAGGAAGCCTCTGTGGGCCACCACAGTTCCCCCTTCTTAATAGTATAAAGCTCGAATGAGTGTACAGAGCTTAACTCTATGCCTGAATCAGCTTTCCCCTAAGAGCTTGCAAGTAGCTGGAATAATCATAACAATACACCTGCTCATTATGGCTGCTATGCCTTCTAGGAAAGGAATAGAGGATGAAAAAGATGGAATGGTCTTTTTGAATCAGTCTAAGATGACTACAACAGCCTTAGCTGCACCAAGCCCTTTTTTAAATCAATAAACTCCTGATGCAACCGCATCAAATAAATCAGTGAACTCCTGATGCAACCACATCAAATCTAAAGACTCCTTAGCATCACCATTAACTTTAACAGGTTAACATTATAATTCTAGAATAAAGATTACTATACATAATTACTACAATTCTCACAAACTTTCATCCAAAAGCAAACTCTCAATAGAACTATTAAGAGTAAGGTCTCACCAGGAAGCCTCTGTGGGCCACCACAGGGGAAGGGGGGCACAGGTGCAAGGAAAACTTCTGACCACCAAGTGGGTTGCACTCAAGTGGCCCCGAATAGCTCAGGTCATCTTTATTTATACTTAAACAGAGTTTTTCTTACCAGGGTTACATGAACAACTTTATCATTGGCTTCCATTTTTGACTTTAATAAATACATCACAACTTAAGGAATACATTGTGATCATTATAAAAGCCCGCACTGTTCCCTGTTGATGTAACCAACCGTCTTATTAAATAAGAAACACAGAAACAATGTAAAAGAGAAAGCCGAGAGGTCAGAGCTCAGAGCTAAAATCTCACCCTTCCTCCTGCTGTCCCAGCTTCGCAAAAGAGACCTACTTCCTGTCTGTTCTTTTTTTTATAGTATGTTGTTCTGCCTTCTCATTGGTTGTAAACCCAAACACATGACTGCCTCGTCACTGTCTGAATGTACAGCCCCCTGGTCTTAAAGGCATATGTCTCCAATGCTGGCTATATCCCTGAACACACAGATATCTATGGGATTAAAGGCATGTGCCACCACCGCCACACTCTTGCTATGGCTCTAATAGCTCTGACCCCCGGACAACTTTATTTATTAACATACAATCAAAATAATATTTCAGTACAATTAGATTACCACCACATTTCCCCTTTTCTATTTTAATAAAAAGAAAAAAAGCAAAAGGTTATAACTAACAAAAGAAAAACTATATACAAAAGTACAATAACTATATACAATATATACAAGTAATAAATACCTAAACAGGTATTTGACAAATCAGAGAAAATAATTCCATTATCTATCCTATTTTGGTAATTCCAAGATGTATCTAATGTACTTTCTATCCTAATTAATTTTCAACTATAACTAACTAATCTTCAACCATAACTAACTAATCTTCAACTCCCTCAGAGACCCAAGAAGGGAATAATTAGCTAACAAAAATAAAAAACAGGAAGTGCATGCAAGCAACTTCCAAAAAATTTGTGAGTTGACAGAAACAGCCAGCTGCCTGGGCAGTCACCTGAGGTTTCTCCGTAGTGTTGGGGCATCATCTTCAGCCTATAGGCTTAGTGTATCTGACAGACTCATTTGTGAAGTAGGATGTACACAAGGTCAACAGTTCAACCTCACATTGGGTGAGAGCAGTCCACGTACCAGAAACACCTGAATTCCACTAGTGTCCTGTCATGATTCAGGATTTTAAATTCTGGAAATTGTTGACAGTTTTTAAATTCAGCTGTCCATTCTTCTTGGCTGTGTATATATGGCTTCATCTCAGCATCCCCTTCTCCACATCCCTCTATTAAATGCCAGTCTACTTTTGAGAGGCATGAGCTTTCAGCTGCTGTTCCATTGTACAACAGAATCCATCGGCCCTCTGCCTGTTAAGCTGCCTTCGAAGAAAAGGGCACCGTACCTTTTCCGGATGCGAAGGCCACTTCAGGGATGGGGCCATATTGTCCTGGCCTCAGAAGATGCCTTTTGATAAAGCCATAACCACACTTGTTTTGGCAAGAATCAGTAGTCCCTTGTTTCGTGATCTGTCTGTCCATTTTGTCCTGTTGATTCGAGGATACTTTGTTGTCCAGTGGCTAACTTTTGCCAAAATGAAAGTTGACTCCATATGCAGTTTCTTCAATGCCCATATTTTCTCTGAAGTAGATTAGTACTGCCAGGAGCCGACATGTCTCAAAAAAGAAAAATTTTCTAAGTTATTAAAACATTTTAAATGCCATATTCTATAGATCTCTGAAGGGTTTGAAGATGACCTGTCTAAAACATCTCTGCTCAATTTTTAAAACATATCTAATATGACTAAAAGTTCTATTGTAATGTCTAACTACTAACTTTCATTTCTTTATATCCTAATAGTTGGTAATAATAACATTCAAGGATCAGAAATTTGCATTACATTGTTAAATGAATGGTATAAATGCAATTAGAAATATACATATAGCATTTTCTAACAATATCAGTTTCAAATTTGTATACAATATAAAACAATTCAATCCAATGTAAAGTATTTAAAACTAGTAATTGTCTTTTTCTTTTCTTTCTTTCTTTTTTTTCTTTCTTTTTTTTTAAACAAGAACCTTAAATCTAATCTCCTTTGCTTAGCCTTTTTCCTAACCCTTGACAATAACTTGTAACCAACCCCCCTAAATACTGAAAATTATCCCAGACCCAAAACCCATTAAAAAGACCAAAAAACCACCCGCCCCACACCACCTCTTTGGGAATGTGGGCGTCGTATTCTTAAAATTGCTTCCTGCTGGGTATGGGCGAAGTTTTCTTTATCCTGAAAGAAAAATTTTAGGTTAATTGTCAAATTCTAGGAGAGGTAACTATATCCTTCATTATCCAGTCTGTGTATAATGCCAAAGTTCAGGGTTTATCTCAAGTCCTTATTCAAGTAGTCTTTGAGACTGGATCATCTCAGCTAGTCATCTCAAATTTGCTCTGAGCACCTTGTAGTTCAAAGCTGATCTGTGGATGATGTTTGTCAGCTTAATGATATTATTATTGTCCACGTGGAATTGTTGTTGTTGTGGGGCCCCATCTTCTTTCTGGAGACTTCAGTTGATGTTAGGCCTGGCCGTGATTTCCTGCAGAAAACTGATAAGAGACTCGAACACAAAAACATATATATGCAGCTAGCCTTTTTTCTAGAATTAGTTAGTACTCTATGTGACCATTCATTTAAACTTAACAAAGTTTAAAATGTATATATATATATATATTAATCTTGTAAATTTTGATATAAAATTTATACTTTAAGAAAAGTTTAAAGAATCAGAATAGAATCAAAGAGTTGAGATTAGTAATAGAATAGTCCCTTAATTAATTTTGCTTTTGTCCTGTACCATAGCAGAAGATGGCTCTTATTCTGGCATGATACAGGGAGTTTGCATTTACCTTTTAACAACATGCTTGATTTTAAAGAAGGAGAGAGCCATTCTCCAACTCCAAAGTCAGCTTTAAATTTTAATTGAACTGGGACTGTTAGAAGACCAATAGTGTTAAATCTTTAGAGAAAAGCAGAAACAAACATTTAGGAAGACATAAAATTTTTTTAGATAATATATACCCATACACCGTTTCACTCTGTTTCTTGGGATAGATGATTTGTCCCTTTTCTTCAGTTGTCTCATTTGTCCAGTATTCTTCAGATTCCTTAACCTTCATTCTCCTAAAAGATAAAAACAAAAACCTTTCCCCAAGACTAATTTTGGGGATGTTCCTTTTTGGCAAGTTATTATCTGATTAAATGAAAAGGCATGTGTTATTGATACAAGTTAGTTTAAATTGGATGTTCATGCTGGTTGATGAACTA
This sequence comes from Peromyscus leucopus, assembly GCF_004664715.2. Lineage (NCBI taxonomy): Eukaryota > Metazoa > Chordata > Mammalia > Rodentia > Cricetidae > Peromyscus > Peromyscus leucopus. The sequence goes on from NC_051074.1 coordinate 10,901,305, forward strand.
TCACCTCCTCTAATTAAGAGGTCTCTCTTGTTCAAATCGAACCTTTATCAATTTTGATGGTACCCACAGCTTATCTTCTCCTGTAGAAACAAAAGCAAAACCTCGTCCCCAATGTAATACATACCCTGGTTTCCATTCTGAGGTCAGCACATCCTTAAAGTATATAGGCTGATTTAATTCTGTAGTTTTTTCTATTATCCAATGTCTCTCTGCAGCTGTTGTTCCTTTCTCATTGGCATTCAGAAAATTCAAAGTTAGAAGAGCATTATGCAGTCTATTTCTGGGGGTTTTTGTTACCCATTTCTGTTTGTTTAGCATATCCTTTAGAGTTCTGTTTGATCTTTCTATAACTGCTTGACCTGTAGGATTATGTGGTATGCCTGTAATATGCTTTATATTGTAATAAGCAAAAAACTGTTTCATTTTAACAGAGACATATGATGGAGCATTGTCAGTTTTGATTTGTGCAGGTATACCCATGATGGCCATAACTTCTAGCAAATGAGTGATTGCAGAATCAGCCTTTTCAGAACTCAAAGCAGTTGCCCATTGAAATCCTGAAAAAGTATCAATGGTGTGGTGTACATATTTCAGTTTTCCAAATTCTGCAAAGTGAAACACGTCCATCTGCCAGATTTCATTTCTCTGAGTACCCTTTGGGTTACATCCTGCTGGTAATGGCGTTTGATTGTAGAAGGAACAAGTAGGACATTTCTTTACTATTTCTTTGGCTTGTTGCCAGGTTATGGAAAAATCCTTTTTTAAACCTTTACTATTGACGTGATGTTTTTTATGAAATTCTGAGGCTTCCAGCACATTTCCTATCAATAATTTATCAATCTCATCATTGCCTTGTGCTAGAGGGCCTGGCAGACCAGTATGGGATCGAATGTGAGTTATATATAAAGGATGATTCCTTTTCCTGATTGTATCTTGTAATTGAATAAATAGTGAAGTTAATTCTGAAGCATCAGGGATAAATTCTGCAGTCTCAATATGTAACACCACTCTTTCAGCATACTGAGAGTCAGTTACTATGTTGAGAGGTTCTGAAAAATCCATTAATACCAACAGAATAGCATACAATTCTGATTTTTGAACTGAATTATACGGACTTTGAACCACTTTACTTAAATTTTCTGATTTGTAACCTGCCTTTCCTTCTTTGTTGGCATCTGTATAAAATGTACGAACTCCAGATATGGGTTTTTGCTGTACAATTTGAGGCAAGATCCATTCAGCTCTCTTTATAAGATCAATTCTATTGCTTTTGGGATATTTGCTGTTAATTTCTCCCAAAAAATTACTGCAAGCTCTTTGCCAAGGTTCACTTTCTGTCCATAATTTTTCAATGTCCTCCTTAGTTAATGGTACGACAATTTCTGCTGGGTCTATGCCTGCTAATTGACGAAGTCTCAATTTTCCTTTGTAAATCAAGTCAGAGATTTTTTTCCACATAAGTTTTTAATTTTTTATTTGGTTTATTTGGTAAAAATATCCATTCCAATATAATATCTTCCCTCTGCATTAATATTCCAGTAGGAGAACGCCTAGAAGGTAAGATAACCAAAATGCAATCCAGCTTTGGATCAATACGATTCACGTGTCCTTCATGCACTTTCTTTTCTACCAAGGCTAATTCTTTCTCAGCTTCAGGTGATAATTCTCTTGGACTATTTAAGTCCTTGTCACCTTCTAAGGTTTTGAACAAATTAGTCAGTTCATCATTTTTTACTCCAACAATAGTTCGTAGATGAGAAATATCTCCAAATAATCTTTGAAAGTCATTAAGAGTCTGTAGTCTATCTCTCCGAATTTGCACCTTTTGGGGTCTAATTTTTTGTAGCTCTATTTTATATCCTAAATAATTAATAGAATCTCCTCTTTGTATCTTTTCAGGAGCAATTTGTAATCCCCAGCAAGGCAAAATTTTCTTTACTTCTTCAAACATTATTTCTAAAGTATCTGCATTTGAGTCAGCTAGTAAAATATCGTCCATATAATGATAAATTATAGATTTAGGAAATTTTTTACGTATCACTTCCAATGGCTGTTGTACAAAATATTGGCACAGAGTTGGGCTATTCAACATTCCCTGTGGGAGGACCCTCCATTGAAATCTTTTAACCGGTTGAGAATTATTATAAGTAGGCACTGTAAAAGCAAATCTTTCTTTGTCTTTTTCTTGTAAGGGTATTGAAAAGAAACAGTCTTTTAAATCAATCAATAACTATGAGAGGCCATCCTTTTGGTAACAGAGTAGGCAAAGGCATCCCAGATTGTAGAGAGCCCATTGGCTGAATTATTTTGTTAATTGCTCTAAGGTCTGTTACCATTCTCCATTTACCAGATTTCTTTTTAATAACAAATACAGGAGAATTCCAAGGGCTGGTTGATTCTTCAATATGCTGAGCATTTAACTGTTCTTCTACCAGCTCTTCTAAAGCCTGGAGTTTCTCTGTTGTTAAAGGCCATTGCTGGACCCATACAGGCTTGTCTGTTAACCATTTTAAAGGTAGAGCTGTTGGTGTCTTTGGAAGATCATCAGTTATTGTGCCCTGTTCTTGTATAATATGGATGGCTGGTGACCACTCATTAGAACAATATCTTCTAATATTTCTCTCAGTAACATGTGCTAGTTTATGATTTGTTTCTGAGATTGGAGGGATGTTAATCTGAGTATTCCATTGTTGCAACAAGTCTCGACCCCACAGGTTCATAGTTATGTTAGCCACATATGGTTTTAATTTTCCTCTCTGTCCTTCTGGACCTATACATTCGAGCCATCTTGCACTCTGTTTCACCTGAGATAATGTCCCAATTCCTAACAGTTGAACGTTTACCTCCTGAAGAGGCCAAGTTGGATGCCAAAATTCTGGTGCAATTATGGTAACGTCCGCACCTGTGTCTACCAGACCAGACAACAAAACACCATTTATTTTTATTGTTAATTTTGGTCTTTGTTCATTAATAGAAGTTTGCCAAAAAATTTTCTTTATGTTTTCTCCTGAATTTTCTATTCTCTCTGTTTCATCATCCTGACCAGCATGATTTATTCCAATAGGCATTTGGTTATTTAATCGCTCTCCAGAGCAGGCATTTCCTCTATGGCTGCAGGAAAGGTTTGAACTGGATTTGCACTGGGGGCCTGCCTGAGGCCCCTCTGGGAGTTTCCCAAAGACTGAGGCAAAGGATTACCCTGTCTGTCCTTTGTTGATCTACATTCGTTGGTCCAGTGTTTTCCCTTACCACACCTTCTGCATACTCCAGAAGGAAGGGGCATTCTGTTGCCATTGTTCCTTGAAGAAACATTGTTTCTGGGAATGACCTGTCTACAGTCCCTTTTCAAATGTCCTTGCTTTCCACATCCAAAACATCTAACACTCCTCAAACCTTTTGAAATTACTTCTCCTACCCATGTATCATCATGCTCATCAGCTTCAACATTAATTGTTTCTCTAATCCAATCTTCCATAGGTGCAGATCTTGCCCTTAATGGCCTGATTATTCTTTTGCATGCTGCATTCGCATTCTCAAAGGCCAAAGATTCAATTATTGCCTTACTAGCTTCTGAATCTGAGACCATTCTCTTTACTGCTGAAGCCAGTCTTTGTAAAAAATCTGTAAAAGATTCTTTTGGGCCTTGCATCACCTTTGTAAATGACTCAGATTTTTTTCTGGTTCCTCAACTCTGTCCCATGCATTCAAGGCTGCCGTTCGACATAAAATTAGGGTTTGGACATCATATAAACATTGTGTTTATGCTGAAGCATATTGGCCTTCGCCCATAAGCTGATCCTGGCAAACTTGTATTCCTTTATCCCTCCATTGTTTTTCTATGTTTTTAGCCTCCTCCTTAAACCAAGTCAGAAATTGAAGTCTCTGGCTGGGTTCCAGAACACCTTGTGCAAGGTCCCGCCAGTCCTGTGGTACTATCCTATTATATGTTGACCAAGAGTTTAACATTTGCTTTACATATGGGGAATGCATGCCATAAGATACTATTGCCTCCTTAAACCTTTTTAAATCCAACATTTCAATTGGAGCCCAATTATTTTGTGTAGCCATTTGATCAGGCATCTGCTGTACGGTTACAGGATAAATTAAGGGTGACTGTGTGAAAACAGGCTTTCTTTCTGCAACCTTATGATCCCAACTTGAAACAACTTCACTGTTAATTTCTTCTGTCTGAATTTTTACAGGTTTAACAAGTTCTTCTAAAGCTGTTATCCTGGCACTTAAATTGACTATCTTTTTAAATATTAAAATGTGGATTAGCATAGTGATAAGGTGCATAATTCCACCAATACTAATATTATATAGTTGTTCCATTGCCAGACTGCCTAAAATTTCGAACAAAAACCAATTTTCTTCCAATGTACACATAAAACCCATTTTTTTTAATGTGGAAAAAAATTCTCTTTTAGATAGTTTCCTTTAAAATATCTGATATATTATGACTTACCAAATCTGCGTAGAACAGTAGAAATCCGAGGGGATTTTCAAAACAGCCACCTAGTGTCCCAGGTGTAAATCCAAAGAGAGAGAGAGAGAGAGAGAGAGAGAGAGAGAGAGAGAGAGAGAGAGAAAGAACAAGAAAGCGTAGCTGGCTAAAGTTTAAATGCAGCCACGTGTTCCCTCTTGTGCCGAGTCAAGGCTTGGGTCTGACTTCCTTAAGCTCCGACCACGTGCGTTGGCTTTACAGGCAGGGCCCTGTTCGGCAGGGCAGGTCTGAGTTGTTTGTAGCACCGACTTTAAGCAAGCAGGCTTTAAGCAAGCAGCTCAGTTAGTCCGGCCTGAGGCCAAGGACTAGGGGGCCGCCGCTCGGACTAGGACGCCAACCGCCCGGTCTGCCGCCCTTGCGGGAAAGCGGACCTGCTGCCAAGCCAAGCGGTTTTTAATGGATTCTTGTCACGTTGGGCGCCAGATGTTGATGTAACCAACCGTCTTATTAAATAAGAAACACAGAAACAATGTAAAAGAGAAAGCCGAGAGGTCAGAGCTCAGAGCTAAAATCTCACCCTTCCTCCTGCTGTCCCAGCTTCGCAAAAGAGACCTACTTCCTGTCTGTTCTTTTTTTTATAGTATGTTGTTCTGCCTTCTCATTGGTTGTAAACCCAAACACATGACTGCCTCGTCACTGTCTGAATGTACAGCTCCCTGGGTCTTAAAGGCATATGTCTCCAATGCTGGCTATATCCCTGAACACACAGATATCTATGGGATTAAAGGCATGTGCCACCACCGCCACACTCTTGCTATGGCTCTAATAGCTCTGACCCCCGGACAACTTTATTTATTAACATACAATCAAAATAATATTTCGGTACAATTAGATTACCACCATAGTTCCCCTTTATGCTTCCCCAAATACACCTTCCCACCCCTCTGCATAACCTTATTTCTAGACACAGAGTTCAGCATTTTTGAAGGCTTAGCTAGATATGGAGCCAGACACATCCTGCTCTGGCAGCCCATATGTCAGCCGGCAGCTACTTGTGGTTACAAAGTTAAAAAGTAATAGACATGGGTACAATGCTCTAAGTCAACAATATTCAAAACCAGACAATTATTTCATGTCTACAAGATAAATTTTTATATAGTTCCCTTTTCTACAAGAGGGTCCCAAGTCTCAATTTCTCTGTAAAAGGCAGACTTTGACAAAGCACTATCTTCCCATCTCATTATGCCATACCTCTTCCACCAATATAAGTTTCTATGTATGGTAAAGATGGCTCTATCCATCCCATATTTTACATTGCATTGTTCCAGAAGATACTAGATCTTATCATTGATTCTATATGATTGGTGCCCAGGGACCTTACTCTCAATAGCTGACTATGTGTACTCCTGAGGCCTTTTCCCTATTCTGTGTATGCACACCCTATTTTCCTTTCCAGAACTGTGAGACATGGTTAATGTTCCAAGTGTTGTTTTCTCATATGCACCTAACTATCTCTGTTGAGTCAGAAAAGTTCCCAGAGTTGGGAGCTGAAGTTAGTAATTACAGATAAGAGATTTAAGAAGCAATAACCCTTTGCTGAATCTTAGGGGAAAATATTTGAGAAGGAACAGAATTTCCAGGGGGAAATTACAGCTGTTGCATGTGTGACTGACAAAGTAAAACTAAAAACCGCCCAAAGAATCACCAATATAATGAGAGAGAAAAGAGCCTGCAAGCTGGATGAATTTTGCAAATTCCTACACTGTCCTGTGGACTACTGGTCCTTGCCAGGTGTTTCCACAGGTGTCTTGCCCCAAGGAAACCTGTTGGACAGGTAGTCATATGCTGAGACTAGGCTGCATGGGTCCCGACAATGTTTCATCACAGCAGTAGTAGCCCTAAGACCCCCCCACCCCAGGGCCCTGGCTCCTATTTTGGGTGGCTGTTGCCTTGCTTGCTGACCTTGACCTTGATGTCTTCCCTATGCTAATCCCCTGCCAGTTTCCACCCTCCTGAATGCTTATGGGAAGTTCCTTGTTTGTGTATCCTGCATATTGGGTTTTAACAGCTTAGATGTAAGAATGTAGAACATCAGTAGTGAACTTCTGCCCTCCATGGTTCTCCCATTGTGCTGTAAGCCTGTACTTAAGGTTTCCTCCCTCTTTCAATAAACAGCATTCAGCATTCTGCTGGGGTGAATGACCTGCTGTCTTTTGTCTCTGTTTTTTGATCCACAGCCCCTTGCTGGGACATGTTGAACAGGTGGTGGTAGTGCCGGCGCTACTGCCCCCCCTCCCCAATTTGCTTCCACAGGAGTGACAGAACAATTTGCAAACACCTGTCTTGTCATGTTTAATATTAATTTACATATTTGTTGCAGGATATTTGACCACACTGTGGGAAGATGTGTCTCTGTCTTTCCTTGCCTGCCTAAGGATTTCCTTGCCTGCTGATTGGATTAATAAAGAGCTGAATGGCCAGTAGCTAGGCAGGAGAGGATAGATGGGACTTCTGGGCAGATAGGAACTCTGGAGGAATCTGAGAGGCTGGGGATTCGCCAGAGAGATGTGGAGGAAGTTGGACATACATTATGGAGGAGAGGAAATTGAACCACATGGCAGATCATGGATTAATATAAACGGGTTAGTTTAAGTTATAAGAGCTAGTTGGGAACAAGCCTTAGCTAACGCCACACTTTCATAATTAATAAGTCCCTGTGTCATTATTTGGGAGTTGGCGGTCCAAAGAAAATCTGACTATACATATTATTTTGGTATTTTGTGGCAGGGCCTCCCGGTGTAGGCCAACCTCAAGTCTCCAGTGCTGAGGGAGAAGGCTCACCAAACTAAGTCTTGTTTTTGTTGATCCCTGGTTTTTGTTTTGTTTTGGGGAGTGTTTGTTTTTATTTTTAGTGTGGTGTGCATTTGTGGTATATGAACACTCGTGTAGGTGAGGGTGCACATGCATGCAGCAGCCAGAGGATGACGTCTTGTGTCTCCCTTATCATGGTCCACTTTACTCACTGAGCCAGGGTTTCACTCTGAATCTGAGGTCCTGCTGGGATTCAGTGGCGTCCCCAGGGAGTAGGGCTGGAGAGGGAAGACAGGTTATCTGGTACAGGATTGGGATCAGACTGGGCAATTTGCCATGGAGGACTGGAAGGAAAGCCACAGTCACTTGCCTGACAGAGGATGCAGGTTCAATTCCCAGTGCCCACATGATGGCTCACAACTGTCTATAATTCCAGTTTCAGGGACTTAACACTTTCTAGCTTCTGTGGGCACTTGACTGCATGTGGCTCATGGATACACATGCAGACAAACCCCCAATACACATAAAAATGATAAATAAATAATTTTTTTGTTTGTTTTTTGAGACAGGGATTCTCTGTGTAGCTTTGGAGCCTGTCCTGGAACTCGCTCTGCAGACCAGGCTGGCCTTGAACTCACAGAGATCTGCCTGGCTCTGCCTCCCAAGTGCTGGGATTAAAGGTGTGCGCCACCACCTCCTCCTCCTGGCAAAAAAGAATCTTTTTTTTTTTTTTAAAGAAAAAAGCCCCAAATAAGCAAATAATCATTCTTGCTGCTTAAACCAGTGATAGAAGACTTGTGGAGTCAAGCGGTTTCCTGGTAACCAGGATAGGGTAGACTGACACATTGTTAATGGTTGCCAAAGGCAGCTTTGCCTCCCCTCCCCCCTCTAGCTCTCTCTGGCTTTCTCTCTCTCTTTCCGTATCATTCTTTTTTTTTTTTTTTTTTTTTTTGGTTTTTTCGAGACAGGGTTTCTCTGTGTAGCTTTGCACCTTTCCTGGGACTCACTTGGTAGCCCAGGCTGGCCTCGAACTCACAGAGATCCGCCTGGCTCTGCCTCCCGAGTGCTGGGATTAAAGGCGTGCGCCACCACCGCCCGGCAAGTATCATTCTTAATACTATGGATGATGAGAAATTCCAATTCATTTTAACTGATGGGCATCATTATTGTTTTGATGTAAACACTCTGATTTTGACCAAAGGGAGCCTCTTCAAAGCAGCCCTGTTTTGGTTTTGACTAGATTTTATTTACCCACTACATTTCAATTCAAGTGTAAGATTTGATTTAGATTCACCCTTTAAACCACCTAGACACATTTAATCACGTATATTTACTAAAAAGTGAGAATGTCAGTAGAAATACTATGCCTCAAGTAGAACATATTATTGTGGAATATTACTTTAACTATGTAAAGGTGTGTTACATCTGTTTGTGCTGCAGGATATTACTTTAACTATGTAAAGGTGTGGTGCATATGTTTATGCTGCATTTGTTTAATTATGTAAAGATGTGTTACATTTGTTTATGCTGCATTGGTTTAATGATGTAAAGATGTGTTGCTTTGCTTGCCTAAGGCACCTGATTGGTCTAATAAAAAATTGAATGGTCAACAGCTAGGCAGTAGAGGGATAGGCAGGGCTGGTGGCCAGAGAGAATTAGGAGGAGGAGGAGGAGGAATCTAGGCTTGGGGGTGAAAAGAAGGAGAGAGTGAGGGAAAAAAAGAGGGAGACACCTAGGGCCAGTCAGTCAGCTGCCAGCCAGCCAGACACAGAGTAGGACATATAGAATGAAAGAAAGGTAAAAACCCTGAGGCAAAACATAGATGAAGAGAAACAGATTATGGTTATAAGAGCTAGTGGGAAAAGTATAAACTAAGGCTGAACATTCATAGCTAATAATAAGTTTCCATGTCATGATTTAGGAGCTGATTGGTGGCCCCAAAAGAAAAAGCCTGTTACAGTAATTATTTCCCTATTTGTAGGTAGGGTTTTCTGTCAGGACCACTGGTTCCCCAATAATCACACAGATACTTATTATTAATTATAAATGCTTGGCCAATAGCTTAGGCATGTTACTTATTAGTTCTTACAACTTAAATTAACCCATATTTCTTATCTATGCTTTACCACGTGGTGGTACCTTTTTTTCTTTTTAGCATGGCATTTTCATCTTCTGCTTCCTCTGTGTTTGGCCGGTGACTCCACCCTTCTTCCCAGCATTCTCCTAGTCTGGCTTTCCTGCCTACCCTCTTCCTGCCTTCCTATTGGCCACTTGGTTCTTTATTAAGCCAATGAGAGCAATACATATTCACAGTGTACAAAAGGGTTATTCTACAGTGCCTATTTCCACCATGTATGTTCTGGAGATGGAGTTGAGGTTGTTAGGGTTGGCAGCAAGCACCTTTACCCACTGTGACATCTTGCTGACCCAAGACATGTATTTTTTACAATAATAATGGACCAGAGATAAGTGAAAAGATGTTAATCTTGGCATTACAAAGCAGTGGTGGCTTTATATTGACCTACATCAATGAAGGAATTTTTCCTCTTCTTTCTTCTGCTCTCAGCAGCTGAAACACCCCTGAAGCAATGTGGCAATGGAATGTGGTGAACTAGAGAGAGCAGCAGCAGATGGGATGGGATGTAAGGAGAATAGGGATTGATGCTTAGTTTTATATGCTGACAACTTGGTTGGATTGAGAGACACCTAGGGGATTTGCCAAGTACTCCTGGGTGTGTCTGTCAAGGCTTATTGGGAGGCAATAAAATCACCAGGGTATTATGGGGAGGTGGTGACAGGTGAGAGTCTATTTTAACTCGTCGGCACCATTTACATGTAAACATAACAACATACAGGTGTAAGAGGCTGAAAATTCTGAACAAAATCAGACTGCCTGTTTTCTGTAAGAGTCACCAGTTTTGCATTTTCTTGCTGAAAATGGTTTCTCAATACTGCTGGCATTTTCTTCTGCTGTTAAAGAAGTTTATTTAAACTTAATTGCATTGTCATTTGCCATCATATTTTGCCTTCTTTTTTCTTTAAAAGCAATATTTAAAAAGTTCTGTTCAACCCATAGAACCATAGAGGCTATATATATATATAGCATGGAGTTCCCTAGGATGACTGTGGCTTATAATAAATTTCAGTTCTACTCAATTATTGAAAAAAAAATAGCCAAATGAATGGAAACACAGGAACTATGAACCAAAGGCTGAGGGGCCCCCAGCTGGATCAGGCCCTCTGAATAGGTGAGACAGTTGATTGGCTTGATCAGTTTGGGAGGCGACTAGGCAGTGGGACCAAGTCCTGTGCTCATTGCATGAGTTGGCTGTTTGAAACCTGGAGCTTATGCAGGGACACTTAGCTCAGTCTGGGAGGAAGGGACTGGACCTGCCTAGACTGAGTCTACCAGGTTGATTGCAGTCCTCGGGGGAGGATTTGCCCTGGAGGAGTTGGGAATGGGGGGTAGGCTGGGGGTAAGGGGAGGATGTGGGAGGGGGGAGAATAGGGGAACCCATGGCTGATATGTAGAACCGAATGGTATTGTAAAATAAAATAAAATAATGGAAAAAAAAAGTTCTGTTCAGAGGGCTGGTGAGGCGGGTCAGTGGGTAGAGGCGCCTGTGCACAGGCGTGACAAGCTGAGTGTGAAACCCCATCCCACAAGCTTGCAAGAGAGAACTTACCCCAGAGAGTTGTCCTCTGACCTCCACAACATGTGCTGTGCCATGGGTGTGGCTGAAACACACACACTCACACATTCTCTCTCACACATACACATTCACACCCACTCACACATACATGCACACACACTCACACACATGCTTACACATACTCACACTCACAGATACACACACAGTTTCACACACACACACACACACACACATTCACACACACAGTAAATTGAGGAAAGGTCTCTTTTCATAACAGTGTTCTGAGACCCGCTTTGTATTCTACATTTCAGCTCATTTCAAACACAAATCCTTAAAATTGTCATTGCTTAGCAGATTAGCATGCTATAGTTTTATGTAAAATGTTGGCAATTAAAAAAAAACCCAACACGTGCCAATGATTCTAATAATGGAAACTGTTCTGATTTTCTTTGTAAGTAGAGAAAAGCCTATTAAAGTTAATTCATTAGGGAAAAAAGTCCCTCATAATTATCAAGGCATTTTTTTTTGAGGTGGAATTTTGCTTGCTCAGAGAGGCTGAATAGCAAGTAGCTAAACTTCTCTGTTTGCTGGTGTCTTCCAAAAAACCCAGTGTCCTTTTCTCAGCCCTCACTTAAAAAGCCCTTAGCAAGGCAATTTCAAACAGAACACACCACCTGTGGCCCTGCTCAGATGCACCTTTACAGAGTTAGCATCCTGAGCCACTGTGGAGATTTCAAAACCCCCTAGACATTGCCACAGCCAGTGCCAATCAGATTATACCTATTGCCTTTTGTTTGGTTCTTTCAGCTCTTTCTAATCATACTCAGCCAGTAGCTCTCCACAAATAGTATTTTAAAAAGTTAGTTTCTAAGTGGGAAATAGCCTTGAGCTCATCAGCATAGGAAAAGACTTCTTGAACAGACACCATTAACACAGACATTGAGATCAACAACTATTAAATGGGACCTTCTGAAACTGAAAATCTGCATAGCAAAGGACACTATCATTCAAACAAAGCAATAGCCTAAAGAATGGGCAAGATTTTTAGTAACTGCACACCTAATAGAGGACTACTATCCAAAATATATAAAGAACTCAAGAAATTAGATATCAAAAAAAGCCAAAACAAACAAACAAACAAACAAACAAACAAAAAACCAAAAACAAACAACAACCAGCCGGGCGGTGGTGGCGCACGCCTTTAATCCCAGCACTTGGGAGGCAGAGCCAGGTGGATCTCTGTGAGTTCAAGACCAGCCTGGGCTACCAAGTGAGTTCCAGGAAAGGCTCAAAGCTACACAGAGAAACTCTGTCTAGAAAAACAAAAACAAAAACAAAACAAAACAAAGAAAAAAAACAACCAAAAACCAAAAAAACACAAAAACAAAAACCAAAACAAAAAAACAAACAAAACAAAAACAATCAAACAAACAAACAAAAAACACCAAATAATCCAGTTAAAAATGGGGTACAGAGCTAAACAGAGAATTCTCAATAGAGGAAAATCAGAACGCTGAGAAACATTTAAAGAAATGTTCAACATCCTTAGTCATCATGGAAACGCAAATGGAAACACTTTGAGATTTCATCTTACACCTGTCAGAATGGCTGAGATCAATAACCCAAGTGACAGCTCATGCTCTAGAAGATATGGAATAAGGAGAACACTCATCCATTGATGTTGGGAGTGGAAATTTGTACAGCCACTATGGAAATCAGTGTGGTGGTTCTTCAGAAAGACGGGAATTGATCTTCCTCGAGATCCAGCTATGCCACTCTTAGCATATATCCAAAGGATGCTTCATCCTACCACAAGGACACTTGCTCAACCATGTTCATTGTTGTTCTCTTTGTAATAGCCAGAAACTGGAAACCACCTAGATGCCTCTCAACAGAAGAATAGATAAAGGAAATGTGGTATATACATGGTGGAGTATTACTCAGCTGTTAAAAAAAATGACATCATGAGATTTTCAGGCAAATGGGTAGAACATGGAGAGTTGAGCCGGCGCCTATATGGACCAGCTTTTCCCCCTATGGACTAGTGTTCATGGTATGCAAAGGCACTCTTCAGGCTACCAAAGGAGAAACATAAATACCAACCCAGCCACAAACCCTCTTAGCTACAGTAGTGTCCTGTCTGCAAGATATGCTAGGGCAATGGTGGCACAAAGCTTGCAGGAGTAACCAACCAATGTGTGATCTTACTTCAGGCCCACTCCATGAGTGGAATCCACACCTGGTACTGCTTGGGTGACCAAGAACCAGAGACTAGATAGACCAGAGACCTAGGGTAAAACCAAATACTACTTGTCTTAAAAAAAGTAGTGATAAAATGACTTCTAATGATATTATGCTATACTCATAGATCAGGGCCTTACTCAGCCATCATCAGAGGATCTTCCTCCTCCAGCAGATGGGAACAAATATAGAGATCCACAGCCAGACATTATACACAGAGTGAGAGGCCTTGGAACACATAGCTCTAAATGGTATGTCTCCATCAATTCACTCCCCTCAGAGCTCCCCTTGGAAGGAGAGGTAGAAAGAGAATAAGAACCAGAGGGGAGTTAGAGGAACAAGGCCCTCTAACTCAGTTGAGCAAGGCTCATATGAACTCACAGAAACTGAAGTAGCAGGCTCAGGGCTGACTTGGCTCTGCAGCAGATCCTTTGTATACATGTTGTAGTTCTTACAGCTTTCAGTTTAGTGTTTTTATGGGACTTCTGAGTACATGAAAGAGTGGATTCTCTGTTTCTTGCACTTTCTCTTGGGGATTCATCCTTTCAGTTTGTTTGTTTAGTCCAATTGCAATGTGCTAGTTTTTGCTCTGGCATCTCCAGTATTTTGGGGTCTCCAGTGAAATCCAGGCCTTACTTTTATAGTGTCACACAATGGCCTCTCTGGGCCACCATTGCAGGGACACCCCTGACACGTGCCTGGCCTCAGCAGCTGAGCAGAGGGAGATTCCACAACCCCTTTCTTGTTTCATTGACTCTAAAACCAGAACCATGTGGCTGAAGCTGTCAAGTTCTGCTCATATGAACACCTGGACCTAAGCTTGTCTTTAATTCCTTTTCACAATTTTGAAGCTTAGCCTGGTGGTATTTTGCCCTGAGGTCACCAGAACTGCCACCCAGGATTACTCAGAGAAAGGCTTCTCAAGAGTGGGGGTAGAAATATTTCTTATCTGTAATAATTCACACACAATCTGAGGGTAATTCTCTTTTATTCTTCCTCAACTCTAATTCTCTTGTTCTAATTCTGTAGTTCTAAATCTTTAGTTCCAATTCTCTCTAGTTTCAGTTCTCTTCCAATTCTCTTTCACACTTCTTCATCTCCCACACTTTTCTTTCTGCCTGTTCAGCTACATCCCTCACTCAGCACACACACACACACACACACACACACACACACACACACACACACACACACACACTCACCTCTGCCCAGCTCTTTTCACAGCAGCCCTTTACATAGCTCTACACAGCTTCTTTTTCACAGCCAAACTGCACAAATATGACTTACGTTTTTCAGGGTCACAAAGCATTTCTTGAGTAAACAATCAGAGACAGAGCCAAACTAATACACATAAGGAATCACATGGTTTCTCTCAGGCTAGTAAGGTCACATTTGCTGGCCAGTGAGAAATGCTTGGCCATGCACATAGCTCTTTCTCAGACAGAAAGTGGCATTGAAATCCAGGACTTAACAATAACAGTTAGTTGACTGAACCTTGAGTGGTAGGGGTATGTGCAGAAAGAGAATTACTGCAGGGAGTTATGTCTACCAAAGTTGCTTCTTGTCTGACCTTGATTCAGCAATAAACACCTGGGAATTTGTCTTTGTGTATTCTCTGCAGGGGGGATAGTCTGTTTTGAATTTGTTCTGAAGTCTAAAATTAGCTGTCTTTGTGACTAAGAATACTGTTACTTTCCTGTGCTAGTTATGAAAAATATTCTAATGTTATTTCTATCTATCAGAATTATACAGCTTAAGCAGAAGTCATCTTCCAGACCATCAACAGCTATATGTGTGCCTAAAGACAGAATATTTTCATGAAATAAACAGACAAGTAGTAGGAAAACACCCATAGCAGTTTTTAGGGAATAAATGTAGTAGCACATGAAAGATTTCAGACAGAAGCAACTGGTCATTTACAGTCAGTAACTCCATGGCTTTTCCAAGTGGGGCTCCCCATCAGAGAGTTATTTGTCTGGTGGATCAACCTGTTAAATACTAGTTGTCACTTACTGTATACTCCCACAGCCCTCGGCACACTCCCTTTATCCATTTATTATCAGACTTTTGTTGAATTTGTTTATCTCCTTGAACACAGAACTTAGCTCCATCATACTTCCTGGCACCCCTTTTCTCCTCAAACCGTGCATTTTGTATTTTTCCTTGTTCAGCTTGTTCCTTTTTATTATAGGTCTGGCCATTAATAGCCATAAGGCAGAGTCAATACTAGGCTGCCTTGAAATCTCCTCTGCTATAATCCAAAACTCTTCAATTTAGTCTCAGGCAAGTCTTTTTTGGACAAGGGCAAGAAGCAGCCAATTCTTTGTCAAAATGTCACAAGAACAATCTCTAGGCCACTTACTAATTCTTCTTCTTTGAAACTTTTGAGCCAGGCTGTCATAATCTATATTACTCTCAGCATCAGTGTCTTCCATGTTCCTACTAGTATGACCCATTAAAGCCCTACTTAAAGCATTCAACTGCTTTCCTAATCCTAAGTCCCAAAGTCCACATTCCACCAGCAAGAAGCATGGTCAGGCCTATCATAGCAATACCCCAGTTCCTGTTAACAACTTCTGTCTCAGTCATTGTTCTATTGCTGTGAAGAGACACAATGACCACAACTACTCTTTAAGAGGAAAGCATTCAATTGGGGATTGCTTGCAGTTCAAAGGTTTAGTCTATTGTCTTCATGGCAGGAAGCATGGCGGCCTTCAGGCAGACATGGTGCCGGAAAAGTAGATTGAGCCTTCTACAACTAGATCCTCAGGGAGCAGGAGAAGAGAGACACGAGGCTTGGCTTGAACATTTGAAACCCCAAAGTCCACCCCCAGTGACACACCTCCTCCAACAAGGCCACATGTACTCCAACAAAGTCACACCTCCTGATCCCTGCCAAGTAGCACCACTCCCTAAGGACCAAGCATTCAAATCTATGCACCTGTGGGGTCATTCCTATCCAAACCACCACAGTCCATTTGGTTTATAGCATCAGACAGCTTCAGCATTTGTCTGTTTAGTTTTTATCTGGATAACCTGTCCATTGGCAAGAGTTGGGTTTTGAGTCACTCACTATCACTATGTGAAGATTAATATGGATTTAAGCTGTATACTGTTTCTTTTATGAACTGAGTGCCTTATGTGCTTGGTGCATATATGTAAAAAAATGCAATATCCTTTTGGTGGATTTACATAGAGAGTAGTATCCTTTTCTATGTCTTCTGAATAGTTTTGGTTTGAAGTCTATTTCCTCAGACATTAAAATGCTACACTGGCTTCCTTCTTAGTTCCATTTGCTTAAAATGTCTTTTGCTACCCTTTTGCTCGGAGGTGATGTCTATCCTTGATGTTAAGGTGTGTTTCTTGGATGTTGTAGAAGTATGGATTCTGTTTTTGAGTCCAGTCTGTTAGTCTGTTTCTTTTTATTGGGGAATCTAAACCATTGATATTGAGAGTTACCAATGATCAGTGTTTGTTTATTCCTGTCATTTTGTTGCGGACTTTTCCTACTTCTTTTGTTTAACTGGTCTGTTATTATTTATTCCTTGTGCTTTCTTGGGTGTGGTCAACCTCTTTACATTGGAATTTTCCTTCAAGCACCTTCTGTAGGTCTGGATTTATAGATAGATACTGCTTGAATTTTGTTTTATCATGGAATGTATTTATTTTATTTTATTTATTTTGGAATGTCTTTTATTTCTTCATCTACTATCATTGAAAATCTTGCTGGATATAGTAGTCTGGGCAGGCATCTGTAGTTTCTTAGCATTTATAGAACATCTGTCCAGTCACTTCTGGCTTTTAGAGGCTCTAATAAGAAGTCAGATGTTATTCTAATAGGTCTCTCTTTATATGTTAACTGGTCTTTTTTCCTTGCAGCTTTTAACATTCTTTTTTTTGTTTTGTATGTTTAGTATTTTGATTATTATGTGCCATGGAGAATTTCTTTTCTGGTCCAGCCTATTTGGTGTTCTGTGTGCTTCTTTGTTACTTGATAGGCACTTCCTTCCTTGGGTTAGAGAAAATTTCTTCTATGGTTTTGTTGAAAATATTTTCTGTACCTTTGACCTGTGTTTCTTCACCTCCCTCTACCACTGTTATTCTTAGATTTTGTCTTTTCATAGTGTCCAGATTTTGTGGATGTTGTATATGGATTTCTTTGACAGATGTATCCATTTCTTCTATCTTGTCTTCAATTCCTGAGGTTCTCTTGCATTCTATTGGGAAGGCTTGCCTCTGAGGTTCTTATTCAAGCTCCTAAATTTTCTTTTCCAGTTTCTTCTAGTTTGGGTTCTCTTTATTGATTCTATTACCACTTTTATGTATTGAACTGTTTTCTTTATTTCATTGCACTGTTTGTTTGTATTTTCATTAATGGATGTATTCATACCATCTTTAAGGACCTCTAACATATTTATAAAGGATGTTTTGAAGTTCAGTATAACTTCAGCTATATTGCATTTCTAAGGCCATGTAGCCCAGTGGCTGGGCTTTAGTGCAGAAATATTATCCTGGCTGTTATTGATTGTGTTTTTATGCTGGTATTTAGGCATAAGGGTTTTAGGATGATTGTAATTCTCAGTGCTGGTAAATTCTTACTTTTTTTTGGGTGAGTGTTCCATTAGCTGGTTTCTGTTGCTCTTTCTGATTCTTAGGAGGGTGTGGTGGTCATGGATTGCCTCATAGAGAATGCTTCTGAAATCTTTGCAGATGTGCCCACTGGGGGTTCTGGGTAGAATTTTTTTTTTTTATAGGTATTGAGAGCTGACACTTAGGAATGAGGATGGGCTAAAAGGGAAGATGAGGGGGTCTACAGAGTGGAGGAAAACTGGATGTGACTCCAGGGTTTACCTAGACCCTTGGAAATGGGGTCAGAAATGTAGGAAAAACCACAGTAGGTGTTCTGCTGCGGAGCTGGTGGTGAGTCTTATGGATTGGATTTGGAGGAGAGGAGGAGGGAGAGGGAAGGCTGTTGACTTGCTTCTCCGGCTATTGTGGCTTCCCGGGGAATGGCTTTGGTGGTCGGTGCTGAGATAAGGGGCTGGGGTGGTGAGGAGGGAATGGATCTGTGTGATCTGTGAGATGGGGGCAGAGAGGAAGGAGAGGTCACAGCAGGTGGTCTTCTACCAGCTGGGGATAAGGCTGGGAGATTGAATTTGGAGAGAAGGAGGGAGAGTAAAGATCATCTATCTCTATTTTTATTATTTTTTTGAGAATTATATATATATATATATATATATATATAAAATGTATTTTGTATATCAGTATATTCACCCCATACTCCTCACCTTAGCTCCAGATCTACCCTACCCTCTATCAGTTTCACATTCTCTTTTAAAATTTTTTAAAAATTCATTTTTATAGCCGGCAGGATTCCACTTTCTGCTGCCTATATACTCATGGGTGGGAGGCATCCACTGGAGCATGGCTGACCTGCCAGCGGCCACACACGTAAAGAAAACTGATCTCCTTCTCTCAGAACCCATCACTGTCCATCGCCCCTTAGTCATACACATTAGGCATATTATTTATTGTGAAGATGTTTTAAATCAGGTTAATTAAAAAAATGGGACCTTGCTATGTAGTCCAAGTTGGACTTAAACTCAAGATCCTCCTGCCTCAGCCTCTGGAGTGCTGGGATCATAGGTGTGTACCACTGTATCTGGCAAAGATGCCAGTTTTGTTTTGTTTTGGATACAGAGTCTGAGTATACAGTTTAAGCTGGCTTCAAACTCTTGGGGATTCTCCTGCCTTAGCCTCCTAAGTGCTGGGAATACCACCATGTCTGGCTCAAAGATAAATTTCTGAAAGCCATTCTTATACTGGGATGATTGGCAAAACTCTCAATATATTGAGGTGACTGCTACTCTCACAGACATACTCCATAAATCTCCAAATAAATGCATCTTTGATTTAAATGCCATAGCCACCCCCATGTCAATCTCTTGGAAGGGATATGAAATAGAGGAGAATTCAGATTAGAAAGAGGTCTTAAGATAAAGCATATTTATTTATTTTGCATTGTATAAAATTATTTTGTCATATGAATATTGCCTTGGAAAGGCCCTGGATAAATTAGAAACCCCCAAATGTAAATTTCTTGCTACCACGGTGATATAACATCTCTCCCTTTTCCCACTTAAGAATGATTTTTTTATGGGGCTAATGAAATGGCTCAGCAGTTTAGAGCACTTGTATTGGATTTACTGGCTTTTTTCTGGGCATGAGATTAGGCAAAAGAGCTAAGATGTCTCTTTGTTGTAAGTGTCTGTGATATCTACCTTCTGTGAGATTTTTGGCTCTCCCCACTCTCCTGCTGTGATAAACCAAGCTGCTGGATTGTGAGCTACTACACGGAAATGATGGTAGAGTGTGGCCAACAGTTACTGGGGAACTGATTCCTCCTATCAAAAGCCTGGGAAGAACTAGGTCCTGCCAGCCATCACTGGAGAGGGCACAGGAATGTTTTCCACCCCAGTCTTGTTTAAGATAATGGCAGACTCAGTTGATAGCTTTATTGGAGCCTTCGGAGCTACAGAGCCAGAGGGTCCAGCTGCACCTGGATTCCTGACTTGCAGAAGCAGTGAATAAGCTGGTCCTTTGCCTCAGTGGGTTCTACCAACCTTGAGTTGATGATATTTTGGAAGAGAATTCCAGAAAGTTCCCAAATGCAAAACCTGAAGTTGCCTTGCACTGAGGACTCTGCCAGGTAAATATGACTGAAGTGATGTGTAGGCATGCTGTGTGGCCTCCCACCATTTCACAGCTCAGTCTATCCCCAGTACTTCTGGAGCACCTGTATTGGGTCTTTTTGGTGTACTAGTTTTTTTCCATGATGGCTGTACCTGTATTGAATATGTATAGTTATTTTTGTTACTACCTCTAAATACAGCATTATGCTTATTTACACCCTACTGCATACTATTTATATAGTATTTATTTTACGTTCTGCATTATAAATCATCTAGAGGTGATTTCAAAAGATGAGAGGCGACATATAACTTATATGAAGTACATATAGGTTATATGCAAATACCATGCTATTTATATGAGGAACTCAACCATTGGAGGGTTTCAGTATCCACAGGGGTTCTGGGGCCTATCTCCAAAAAACACAGGGATGAGTGTTACTGTTATGCTATCACGCTAAGTTTGGGATTAATTCAGTATACTTTAGTAGATAACAAACACACTTTCTAAGTGTTTTCTTACCACCCTGAACAAATATTGTGAAGCTTTAGCTGTATTTTGCATTCTTTCATTTAGAAAGACTTAGCAAGCCCAGTCTAAATGTCGTCTAATACAGTACAACACTAACACATGGTCACTGTTAACTTTCTTTTGACCTTTTATTTGTTTCTTGTTGGCACATGGAACCATGGGCTTCACTGTGACATTTTCATACATATGTGTCACTGTCCTTTGCTCGGAGTCACCTCTCTGCAGCGGTTCACTCCCTGCCCCTCTCTCCCACTTATCTCCTCCCTCCAAACACTCCCACTTGTATATATATCAGAGGAAACATGATGCTTTCTCTTTCTTACTCTATTACTTTCTCTTATTTTTTCACTCCCCTCCCGTATGAACTCCTCCCAACCTCCACTAGTCCTCCTTTACTTGCATATCACATCTAAATATACATACATATACGTTTAAATCTAGATTCTACATAGGAGAAAACCATATAATTCTATCGATCAGAGTCTGGCTTGCTTGTGCTTAACATAATAACTTCTATCTCATCCATTTTCTGGAAAAGGATATGATGTCATTCTTTATAGCTGAATAAAACTCCAGTATGTGGATGTGCCACATTCCTTTCATTGCTTGTCTGTTGTCAGACATATTCCAGTCTTAGCTATGGTGAAATGTCAAGCAATAGTCTCGAGGGTGTGCAAGCATCTCTGTCATTTGATCACTGGTTTCCCTCAGGTATTTGCCTAGGCATAGTAGGTTTAATTTTAGTGTCTTGAAGATCCTCCATACGGAGTTCCACGTTGTTGGTGCTAGCTCATATTTCCACTAGCAGTGTGTAAGATTTCCCCTTTTTCTGCATACTCACCAGGATTTGTTGGCATTTGTTTTATTTTAAAATTTTTATTTTTTTAAATTTTCTATCTATTTATTATTTATTTTTGTTTTTCAAGATAAGATTTCTCTCTGTAGCGCCAGCTGTCCTGGAACTCACTTAGTAGACCAGGCTGGCCTTGAACTCACAGGGATCCCCCTGGCTCTGCCTCCCATGTGCTGGGATTAAAGGCGTGCACCACTGCCCAGCTTACTTATTTATTTTTAAAGGCAGTATCTTTTCTTTCTCAAGGGGACTTTTTTGTTGTTATTAAAACAAAACCCCTATTATTTACTTGGTGTTTCATTGCAGGGAAAAAATAGCACTATGCTTCACTAACATACTTCTTTGCACTTCTGAGCTTACTGGAGAAAGCAGGGACAAAAGGATGTGACTATCCAGTGCGTCATCAGTCCTTCTCATATGGAATGTTTTTATATTAATATTTAGCTTAGTATGCAGTGTAGTGTATTGTATCAACACATCTTAACGCACATGTCATTATATTTGTTTTCCCACGGCCTTCCCCATTTCCTCTCCCCCCTCTAGCTGGTTCCCTTTCTTTCTCCACGTTAGCCCGACTTTTCCACTTTCCTATTATATGTATCCCATTTCCCTGTTCCCCACCTCCCCTAAGATCTCTTCCCCTCACCCTTGGGATCTCATTTCTAGTTTCATGACTTATAAACACACACATAACACACACACACACACACACACACACACACACACACACACACACACACTTTTAATTCCATATTAGAAAAAACATGGTATTTGTCTTTTGAGTCTGGCTTATTTTGCTTAATCTGCAATCACTTCCATTTTCTTGCAAATGCCATGACTTAATTTTTCTTGATGGCTGCACAAAGTTTCACCACACTTTATTTATCCATTTCCTTCTAATGGACATTTAGGCTGGTTCTGTCTCCTGGCTATTGTGAATATTGTGGCTATAAATATGGATATGCAAGTATTTTTGTAGTATCTTGATTTGGAGTCCTCGAGACTTTTCCTAGTCCAAAGTTGACTGTGTCCATAATACTGGTGATCACATTTTCCAATCCTATTAGAGTATTTCTAGGTATCTTCATGACCTTACATCTCACACTTTAAAAAATGTTCTGTTGCTACTTACATTTTCTCTGACACTAAACATTTTGAATGTTTAATTACAGTGAGGAAGGAATAGCAGCAAAAGTGAGATCTAGAAGTAAGCCAATGTGATATAAGTTTAATTTTCTTATAAGTGTAATGTGTCTAAATAACAGTTGCTACCGATTTTGATGAAAAATTGGAACTTGGATCTCAAGAGAGTGTAGCTGGTGCTGAGGTGGGAATGCCTAGTATGTGTCTATTCATATCTGGCATCCTCAACCTCTACCCAAAACTCTTTAGGAAATGTCTGGGATGTTTTCTCCAAACATTATTCTTGCCTAATTCAGAGATTCTAGGTCTTATTAAACATAATGGAAACCTTAGTTCATGGTCTAATCAGAATATATGGACCACAGAAGTCGTTCATTAGATGGGGTGGGGCAGCTCATTTGCAAGTAATAGCCATTTCAAGTATGAGCTGCATATGCCATTGTGACAGATGGAATCTGATGATCCTTGTCTAGAATCTGTGTCCTTCATCTGTATCCTCTCACGTCAAATCAGGGCAGGGCTAGTATGTGTGGCTAACAGAGTACTACAGAAGTGGTGGCTTGTTACATGATGTAAAAGACACACAGAATAAGTAAAAAGGAAAAATAATATGGTTGTGAAAATGAGAAAAATGAGTGAAAATCCCTTAGAAATTACTCGTAAATATATATTTGATGCTCTTAGTTATGGTTGAATTTTCTTCGTTTATGTTGAGTGACATCCTTTCCTTCTACCTGAAGTGTCTTCGTGAGTGAGTGTGTGTGTGTGTGTGTGTGTGTGTGTGTGTGTAGGCCTAGGACTTTGGGGAGGGACTGTTGGCGTAGAATTTAAGAAAAAGAAAGCAAAATGTTGACACACCACATTAAAAATGTAACAGTTTTCTAAAGAACATATATAACTGTGACTATGCTTAATATTCTTTTGTTTTTTTCTGCACATGTCTACTTTTGCCCAAACTCAGAAGCTACAAAAACGTTCATGATGGTAATACAATTCCTATAATATGATTAAGATGTTTTAAAATAAAAAAGTGGTGGCTTGAAATTCAAACCTAGGTCATAAGGGGCATTGAAGCTTCAGCTGACTCATTCTAGAAAACAGTCACCCTGAATAGTCGCAAAGCAGTCCTGTGAGGAAGTTCATGTGGGGAAACTGAGGCTAAAGCCTAAAGCCTCCACTCACCTGCCAGATAAGTAAGTGATCCACCTTGGAAGTAGTTCTTGAAGTCACAGGCAAACTTTGATGACTTTAGCAGTAAACAATGATGGCTCTATTTACTAAAAGACCTGGGAGAACCATCCAGTGGGGTAGATAAAAGATTTCTGACTTACAGAAACTATGAAATATACGCTGTTCTTTAAGTTTTGGGATCATCTGTCACAATGCTTTAAGTGTTTACTATAGCTGGATATCTCTCCTCTATCTGAAATACAATCATTTAATTTGCAAAGATGATCCTTGGTGTACTTGGTATTCCTGGATTATAGTAGGTGCTTAAAAATATTAACTGGATGAATTAATGTCAATGGAATCAGGTGACGATATAATGTAGCTTTAGAATTAACTGAGACTTCAGAAGTGAGTTAGCATCCAAATGACCCGATTAAATTTTGAGAAAGCTTTGTAATAATAAAACAATAACCTCAGCATATGTAGATGTAAGATCATGTTCACTTGCCTAGTAGGAACTGCGACTGCCCTGTGGATGTTCTTTAAAGGAAAGCTGTTGTGAGCAGATGTGGATGAGGAGAACAATAAAAGCCACAGAGCTCCACAGTGGGAGGGCAGGAAGTTATGCCTGGTAGATCAGGAGGAAGCTGCCTTGCAAATATGGAAACGCGCTTGTATTCACTGAACTTTGCTTTTAGAAACAGAAATGCTAGGGTAAATGAGTGCTCAGATGGTTATGAAACTGACAATTGGGAGACTAGCTGCTGTAATGTGATAATTCATTTTAATCAAAGAAAAAATAGTTTGTCATACTAAGACTATGCACATTGACAACGTATCTATTGACATACAAAATATGTCCCATCTGACTGAAAGCAATTGAAACGATATATTTCTCCAGACATAAAAGCCAGTGGTAGGTTATTTTAGCTGAGGTCACATGCACAATTGTTCATTATTTAGATAGTGACAACTTAATCAGAGTTTGCTTAGAAAGCAATTAGCAAGTTGGTTATAAAGCCACATCCTAGCCTATTTTGCATATTGTGAATAAAATTAATTAAAGAGAAAAAAGTGAATCAAACACAAAGCTCTTTGCTTCTCAATTATATTAGACAATTTATATCTGTTTATATACTACCAGCAAACTACCAATATTATTTCAGGATGTTATTTATCCAGATGACCATGAACACATACTTGATTCTATTTCACATGATATCATGTTTCTAATATATTTATTAGAAAATTTATTATTATTGTAGGGTTTTGTACACATCAGATATATTTACATGAAAAAATATACTGGATTTTATTGTTCAGCCCAGGCTGGCCTTAAACACATGATCCTCCTGCTTCAGCTCCATACATTTTCCTTATGAGTCTCATATTTCAAAAAGTGTGACATTTAAATTTCTGTGTTAGATGTGTTACTTTTTATTGGAGAATCAGTGTTCCTTGGTGGCATCATTAGTTACAGGCAGAGAAAATATATTTGAGCTCAAATCAATACTATCAATCCAATAGCAAAGCCATGAGAGTGTATCAGACTGTCATCCTGTGGTATTCCGGCAATGGGCAGGAAACCTGGAGTATCTTCCTCTGCGGTGCTGTTTTCAGAAAGGATACAATTCTATTTCTCTTAATCGTGTAGAGGATAATGGGTAACAAAAAATATTTCCATGAAGTACACAACTGTATTAGTTTTCCTGTTGTTACTGTAATGAATTACTAGTTGTATGTGGTTTAAAATAGCAGCTAGAACTTGGAAATCAGCTTCACAGCTGTTGGTCATACTGGGTCCTTCTGGAGGTGACAGAGGGTAAAGGATCATTTTCCAGGTTCAAGAGGCCACCTGTGGCTTTATGGCTCCTTCCCCCAACTTCAGAATTCATCATCTTACCCCTGATTCTCTCACCGAGTCCCTACAACTGGCTTTCACTTCTGACTTAAATTCTCGCTCTTCTGTGAAAAAGATTCTTGGGATTAGATTGCACCAAGCTGGAGAATCTAGGAAAATCACCCAGAATCCTTAATATAATCACGCCTTTCAGGTCTTTTTATGTAACATGCCATATTTTATAATTCTAGAAATTAATTCAGGAATATCTTTGAAGCTATTATTTACTTTCCTACCAATACTCTGCCAATCTGTTTCAGTTTTCTAAATATTTGTGTAAAGTAAATGTTATTCCTATGTTCTATTATTCAGAATACTTTTACTTTTAACTGTTATGACAGAACAACTCAATTTTGCTTAGGCAAAAGGTATTTTTTTGTTCCTATAATAAATGAAAGCTGCAGAGCTATGTTCTAGAGTCCACTGAAGCCAAGTGATCAGAGATGTGTCACAGACGGTTCATCTCTCAGCCTTGCTTTCCTTTAAATTTATTCTCAACCTTGGCTCTCCTCACCTGAAGTAAGATTGTGGCCACTAATTCTAAGCTTACATTTTCGTACCTTGGAACCCCAGGACAGAGAGACAGATCTCCCACCAAAATTAAAAAAACAAAACAAAACAGTGGAACTCTGTAAATCAAAGTGCTTTTTGCTCTTACTAAGATTGTACCCTTTACTATGTCAAAATCCACTTGAAGTCTTCCTCAGATGTCTCTTCTCCCTCCCTCTCTCTTTTCCTTCCTTCCTTCCCTCCATCCCTCCTTCCTTCTTTCCTTCCTTCCTTCATTCTGGGACTAAAGGCATGTATCACCACACTTGGGCAAGACCATTTTTCATACAGGTTGAGTCTCAAGTTGAGAATAAAGCCATGTTTATTAAAAATTTAAACATACAAAATATCAGAATACATCCTATTAAAGACATTTATTGTTTCTGTGAACAATCTGTGGTATTTGTTGTATTTCTTGACAATTTATGTGGCTACTTTGTTTGTCTAACTGAAATATCTAAGTGTAAATGAATTTGGGTTTCCTGGGTAGAATAAGATGTGAGACATTACTACTAGGTCCTTTCCAGAATTTTCTTCCTTTACTTTATTTTTATTTTTATATTTATTATTTATTTATTCTGTTTTTGCAAAACAGGGTTTCTTTGTATAACAACCCTAACTATCCTGGAACTTGCTTTGTAGACCAGGCTGGCCTTGAACTCAGATATCTGCCTGCCTCTGCCTACCAAGTGCTGGGATTAAAGGTGTGTGCCACCATGGCCAGTTCTTTTTTTCTTAAAAAAACTTTTTTTATTCATTTTGTATGTGTCTGTGTCTGCTGGTATCATCAGAGTCTAGAAGAGGGCATCAGATCCTCTGAAGATGGAGTTACAGGCAGTTGTGAGCTACCTGACGTGGGTGCTGGGATTTGAACAAGCATCTTCTGGAAGAACAACAAGTGATTTCAACCACTGAGCCATATCTCCACACCTCCTAGAATGTTCTAATGTCAAACATTACACTTCTTTTCAGAAATAAGCACATTTTAAATTCAAACAAAACCAAACTTTTTGAATAGTAAGAAATATTTTATTATGTATACAATGTTCTGTTTGCATGTATTTCTGTAGGCCAGAAGAGGGAGCCAGATCTCATTACAGATGGTTGTGAGCCACCATGTGGGTGATGGGAATTGAACTCAGGACCTCTGGATGAACAGCCAGTGTTCTTAACCTCTGAGCCATCTCTCCAACCCCCAAGAAACATTTTAAACATTCATTTAAAATGATTATTCTTTTATAAATATATTTTAAATTTCTAAACTCATATTCACTTTGGGTTGAAAGCAGACCTTATACGTGTTTTAGTATCTTTTACCAAAAATTGAAATCCCTTTTCAGGAGTCACACCTGGTTAGTCTCCAAGGCAGCAATCTTCTTGGCTGGGGCAGGTCCCAGACACACTTGCCCTCTGTGACTGGACCACGTTAACTTCAACACAACAGACTCTTGACTTACTTTCAGAAAGTTTGGCCAGCTGCAGTTGGCAAGTAGGTTTGTCATTTTGTTTTCCTCTAAGCTCATGGCCTATCTAGTCTCAGGTCCTTGGCCACCCAAGCAGTGTCAGGCATGGGTCCATCTCACAGCGGGCTTTAATCCAATCAAAGTGGTTGGTTGCTCTCACAACTTTTGAACCACGGCTGCACCAGCATATCTTGCATTATTGTAGGTTGCAGGGTTTGTAGCCGGGTTGGTGGCTACCTTTATTCTCTAGTCACATGCAGAATACCTTCCAGGACCATGAACGCTATTCAACAGGGGTGAAGATTCGAGGTAGGTGCCAGCTCAACTTCTCTGTGTTAAATGAGATATGTAAGCATTGATTTCAGCACTAGGGCCTTACCAGTCAATAGACTTGGAAATAGCCTGAGATATTCGGGATTTCCATGGGGCTCCTTTGACCAATGACTCAACTA
This sequence comes from Peromyscus leucopus, assembly GCF_004664715.2. Lineage (NCBI taxonomy): Eukaryota > Metazoa > Chordata > Mammalia > Rodentia > Cricetidae > Peromyscus > Peromyscus leucopus. Next base: position 10,929,205 of record NC_051074.1, read on the forward strand.
GATGAAACGCATTCCTAGAACTAGAGGTTTCCGTTGAGGTGGAAGATGTCTAACTGGGCATTGTCTCCTCCATATTTTGACTCCATTTAGATTTCTTTCATGTATGTATATATTTTAAGAAGCTTCTACAGTAGGGGGTTTCCATATGACCTCTAGTAGTAGTTAGGGCTTTCTGGAGGAACAGAACTGATAGAATGAATATATATATATATATATATTCAAAATTGAGTTGTTTAAATATATATAAAGGGAATTTACTAGGCTTATAGGCTGTGGTTCAGCTAGTCCAACAATGGCTGTCTTCTGACAGAAAATCCCCAAATCCAGTAGTTTTTCAGTCCATGAGTCTGGATGCCCCAGCTGGTTTTCAGTATATGTCAGAATCCCAAAGAAGCAAGCTCTAATGCCAGTGAAGGAATCAACTTGCCAGTAGGATGAGGGTGAGCAGGCAAAGAGCAAAGCTTCTTTGTTCTTTATATAAGCTGCTGCAAGAAGGTTTGGCCCATATGATCTGGAGTGTGTGTGTGTGTGTGTGTGTGTGTGTGTGTGTGTGTGTGTCTTCCTACCACAACTGATCCAATTAAATAAAAATCCCTCAGCAGTGTGCCCAGTGGCTTGGGTTTTTATTTAATCCCAGACATAGTCAAGTTGACAACAAAGAGTAGCCAGCACACCCCTCACATGGCCCTTAGCTGTCTTTCCTCCTATTCCCTCCCTTAACCCCCTTTTCCCTCCCAGACCCCATTAAATCATCCCACTCCAGTCTCGCTCCCATCTCTCCATAACTATATATTCTATTTCCCTACTCCTGGGAGACCCTCCCCTCTCCTCCAGACCCTTCTCTATAGCAATCTCTGTGGTTATATGGATTGTAGCATTTGTATCAAAGGCTTAAGAGCCAATATCCACATAGAAGAGAATACATGCTGTATTTGTCTTTTTTGGGTCTGGTTACCTCACTCAGGGTGATTTTTTTTCTAGGTCCATCACTTGCAAATTTAATTTTTTTTAAACTGATGATAACACTCCATTGTATAAATGTACCACATTTTCATCATTCATTCATCTGTTGATGGACATCTAGTTTGTAACAAACATGGATGAGCAAGTATCTCTGTAGTAGATGTGGAGCTCTTCGGGTATATGCCTAAGAGTGATAGAGCTGGATCTTTAGGTTGATGTACTCCCATGTTCCTGAAGAACCACCACATTAATTTCCATAGTGGCTGGATAAATTTTCACTCCCACCAGCAATGAATAAGTGTTTCCATTTCCTCACATCTTTACCAGCATGAGCTGATATCTATTTTATTTGCTGGGAAAAAGGTAATAATAGGGCTTTTCTTATACTTCACACTGATAATCAGGATTTTGTTATTTTAGTTTCCTAAAAACTTTTTTAAAAACAAAATTGATTTTATGTATATGGGTGTTTTGCCTGCGTATGTCTGTTTGCCACATACATACCTGGTGCCCACAGAGATGAGATGAGGGTTTCAGGTCCTCTGGAGCTGGAGTTACTGATGGTGATAAGCTGCTGTGTGGGTGCTGGGAATTGAACCCAGGCCCTCTGGAAGAGCAGCCAGTGCTCTTAACTACTGAGTCATTTCTTCGGTCCCTGTTCTTATTTCTTTATTCACAATATTTTCACTTGTCTCATGATGAGATTGAGGAGATGATAGTAACATAAAGTTCCTGTAAAATGTGTGGGAGAATTTAATAATTATCTACTACTCAACCTATTATGTATTTTATTTTATTTTTTGAGACAAGGTGTCTCAACATAGCCTTGGCTATCCTGGAATTCATAAGTGAGTTTTTTTAAAAAATATTAATGAATTACCTGAGGTAGGGTACTTTATAACAAAAAAGAGCCTCATTTTGACTTATGAGTCTTGAAGTTCAAGGTCACAGGGTTTGCTGCATGGTCTTCTTGTTGGCAGAGTCTATCAGTCACAAAAAGCATCTGTGTTGATTAGTTGTATGTCAACTTGACACAGTGGCACAGCCATATCTGAATGGAATGGCAGAAGTCACAAAGCCAGCACAGCTGTTTGACAAAGATCCAGCAAAGCTGAGCCACATGATGGCTGCCATGCCACCTTTGGTTTTCATCTCCACCTGTTACTTACTTGGGGCATTTTTAATATTTGTACAACTTGAGGATATTGGGTGCCCCGCCTGCAGGGCTACAATGGGTTCTCGACCACCCTAAGGAGGGAATGTAGGGACAGGAGATACAAAGGAAAATACATCAAGTCTAGATTTTGATCAAGGTGCCACTTTATTTCCTTCCACAAGCGTTTATATAGTTCCTGCAGGGTGTGGGGAGCAAGAAGCTGTCATCTGCATAAGGTGGGTCAAGCTAACAGGATGTTTGTATAGAATGTTTACAGGGTGAAAGGGTCAAGGGCTCTGACTCAATGTCCTGACTGTAAGATGATCTAGTTCCCTGTCTTATGGGGGTCTGTATTTTTCCACTAACTAGAGATTCTGTCCTTGTCCCTGACAACTGGGTTGATGGAAAATTCCTTATGAATCATTTATGCCTTCTCCCAGGAATGCTGCTTCTAAGCCTACCCAGGAAAGTCCTGAACATATTATTCCTCCACCCCCTACTTTGAGGGAGATATCCTTATCTACTTGAAGGTCTTCCTTATGCCTTGGAGGTTGTGACACATAAAGAAGAAGCTAGAGGTCTCTTCATGAGGCTATGAAACATCTGTCCCTCTACTTACACTGGAACAAGATATTCAAAACAAAGTAAAATTAAAAAGGTCAACAAGATTCAATGGGCTAGAGGAATTGTCCATAGTTGAGATTACAAGGCTCTTCCCACTGTACACTCAGACAATTACATGGCATACAACTGCCTTACACAAAGACATACTGATGAGCAAAGTGTGGAGTGGAAAGATGATAAAGGTATGAGGTGTTAGGACCTCCCTCTCTTAGAAGTTAGCTCATGTAAAGCCACTATAATGTCATATGACCAAGGAACAACAGAATGCCAGGATTAGACATATAGACCAATTCTATAAAGATATAAATGTGAACATTGTATTATGCCAGAATTTAAGTAATAACTGCATCAGCTTTAGCCTGAGGATTTTTCCTGGACACTCTGACCACTAACAGTTAATAATACACTGCTTGGGACATGGCAAAAAGCCCAGGGTTGTTGAAGATTTTGTTTTAGTTTAGTGTCCAACCAAAGCAACCAGCTTGAGCACAGACTGTCATATGCCTCTAGATTCTCAAAAATTGGGTTATGGGGTTAATGAGTAAGAATTATAACTGTTTATTAATGATGTCAAAACTTGAGGGAAAATGATTGGAAATGATAACTCTGTTCTGTCATAGTTTATTAATGATAACTAAAAGATGAGCAAAAGGAAGTGAAACACATGTCCAAAACAAAAAATGATATGATCTATGTTTTGGGACATCATGAATGTATCCCTGATAACTAAATTCTGTATAAATAAAGAAACACTCTGATTGCTAGTCAGTAAGGCTACAAGATTCTCCTGACCACCATGGCCTGTCTCACTCCCCCCTCCTCTTACATCCTCTGCAGGACCCATCCACCACCGGGGAATGACTCCCGGCACACAGACTAGAGTCATTTGGGAAGAGGGACTCTCAATTGAGAAAATGCCATCATAACATTGGCCTATAGGAAAGTCTGTCAGACAATTTTTTGATTAATGGTTGATGTGGGAAGACCTAGCCCACCATGGGTAGTACAAATCCTGGGAGGTGGTCTTGAGTTGTATAAAAAAGCAAGTCATATGGAATAAGGCAGTCTTATTCCATGGCTCTTCCACGGCATATACTTCTGTTCCTGTCTCCAGATTTGTACCTTGAGTTCCTTATCTGACTTCCTTCAGTGAAGGACTGTGATCTGAGAGTTATAAGCTTAAATAAATCCTTTCCTCCCCAAGTTGCTTTTGGTCATGGTGTTTTATCACAGCAACCAAAACTCTATGATAGCATTTGATGACAAGAGACAGAATATGTTTGCCTGTTTGTGACTGGAATAATATATGTAGATACATATTCATATCACTTATATCCTGATATTGCCCTTTCAACAACCCCTCCTTTATACTTTACTGGTGTCCGTGTTTACTTAATGTTGTATATTTATATCCTAGGATTTGGAGTTAGGAACCACAGATGAGAAAGGACGTATGGCATTTGTCTTTCTGGGTCTGGGTTACTTCACTCTATATAATCTTTTCTAGATCTATCTATTTATCCATTTCATTGTTTCATTTTTTCCTTATAGCTGAATAGTATTCCACTGTGTATATGTACCACATTTTTATTATTCACTTATCTGTTGAAGGACATTTAGATTTTTCCAGTTTCTTTGTTATTGTGAATAGGGAGGCAATGGATACTGATGAGCAAGAATCCATGGATAGGATGTTGAGTTCTTTGGGATTTTGCTCAACAGTAGTATAGTGGGTGTCTTGGTTAGGGTTTCTATTGCTGTGAAGAAACACCATGACCAAGGCAACTCTTTTTTTTAATGGGTTGTGGTCTGATTGTTCTTTATTTTATATCTAGAATCCACTTATGTGTGAGTACATACCATGACTGTCTTTCTGGGTTTGGGTTACCTCACTCAGGATGATTTTTTCTAGTACCATCCATTTGCCTGCAAATTTCATGCTTTCATTGTTTTTCTCTGCTGAGTAGTACTCCATTGTGTATATGTACCACATTTTTTTCATCCATTCTTCCGTTGACGGGCATCTAGGTTGTTTCCAGGTTCTGGCTATTACAAATAGTGCTGCTATGAACATAGCTGAGCATGTATCTTTATGGTATGAATCAGCATTCTTTGGGTATATGCCCAAGAGTGGGATGGCTGGGTCTTGAGGTAGTTCGATTCCTAATTTTCTGAGAAACCGCCATACTGATTTCCACAGTGGTTGTATAAGTTTACATTCCCACCAACAGTGGAGGAGTGTTCCCTTTGCTCCACATCCTTTCCAACTTTGACTGTCATTGGTGTTTTTGATCGTAGGACCAAGGCAACTCTTATAAGGGAACATTTGATTTGGGCTGGCTTACAGTTCAGAGGTTTAGTTCATTATTGCATTGTGGGAAGCATGATGGCATGCAGGCAGACATGGTGCTGGAGAGGTAGTTGGCAGTTCTACATGTGGTTCTGCAGGCAGCAGGAAGAGACAGTGAGCCAAGAGGCCTGGCTGGAGCTTCTGAAACCTCAAAACCCACCTCCCAGTGGCACACTTCCTCCAACAAGGCCACACCTACTCCAGCAAGGCCATGCCTCCTAATAGTGCCACTTCCTATGGGCCTATGGGGGCTATTTTTATTAACACCACCACAGTGGGTCATATGGTAGATCTATGTTTAGTTTTTTGAGGATTCTGCATGTGATTTGCAGAGTGGATGCATCAATTTGCATTCCCACCAAAAGTGAGTGAGGGTTCCTCTTTCTCTACAATCTTACTAGCATTTGTTGTTAGCTGTTTTGTTGATCTTTGCCATTTTGGCTGGGGTGGGATGAAAATTATCGGAAAGCCTCTTTCCTGCAATCTAGCTTTCAAGGTTCTAGAAAATCCTATGCAAGTTGCCAAGGGAGGGAAGCAATTAAATAGTCCTACCTGGCTGCAACACCTCTGAACAACTAAATTACTAGCACGGTAAGTGTGGTGGCTTGAATGAAGATGGCCCTCAGAGACTGGTGTTTTGGAAGTGTGGCCTTGTTGTAGTAGGTGCGGTCTTGTTGGAGGAAGTGTGTCACTGGGAGCAGGCTTTGAGGTTTCAAGTGCTCAAGCCAGGCCCAGTGTCTTTCTCTCTTCCTGCTGCCTACAGTTCTAGATGTAGAACTCTCTGCTCCTCCTCCAGCATCATGTCTACCTGCATGCCATCATGCTTTCTGCCATGATGAGAATGGACTAAACTTCTGAAACTGTAATCCCGTCCCAATTAAATGTTTTGCTGTATAAGAGTTGCTGTGGCCAAGCGGTGGTGGCACACGCCTTTAATCCCAGCACTCGGGAGGCAGAGGCAGGTGGATCTCTGTGAGTTCGAGGCCAGCCTGGTCTACAAGGTGGAAAGGCGCAAAGCTACACAGAGAAACCCTGTCTCGAAAAACCAAAAAAAAAAAAAAAAAAAAAAAAAAAAAACCAAAAAAAAAAAAAAAAGTGTTGCTGTGGATTCTATGAGCAAGGGGCATCAGGATCATGATTGGGAGACCTACAGAGACAACCAAACTAAACTAGTGGGAACTCATGAAATTTACCAACACCTGTGGGGCCTCCATGGGACTGGACTGGGCCCTCTACATTGGCGAGACAGTTGTGTGGATTGATCTGCTTGGGGAGCCTCCTGGCAGTAGGATCAGGATCCATCCCTGGTGCATGAGCTGGCTTTTTAGAGCCCACTACCTATCGTAGGACACCTTGTACAGCCTTGAGGCAGGGGTAGGGTCTTGGACCTTGTTAATTTTATGCAATGCTGTTTACCCTGTGAGGAAAAGTCACGAGGCACAACAAAACCCACTGTAAGAGTTTATTAGGAGACGGGAGGGACAGAAAAGGATGTGCTTAGGCCTATTTGAGAGACACCTGCGGAAGAGGGGGGAAGGGTACACGGGATCCTCCTTCTATGAACTTCCCCACGCATGTGCATATGGGCCTACATAGCCACACCATAGATTACATGATCATGATGCATGCAAATTATATGACCACGAAGCACACGGATTACATAGGACTTACAGCCCAGGAAATGACTAAATGTCTTGCCAGTGCATGTACGGTCATGGGGGTGTGGCTAGAATTCCCATCATCCAGGACTCTTTGTTCTTTTAAAAAGATGATGAATGAATGGGGATGGGGGCATTGTGTCTTCCCAAACTGCTTCCAGCTGACTTGGTGGGTGCCGGTTAACTCTTGGGGGGAGGGTAGGGAAGGGGGCTTCTGAGGTAGCCAGACGTCCTGGGGTAGTGGATTGTTGTCTGCTGCTTTGGAGTCGTCCATCATCTTTCGCAGCTTGGGACTCTGTGGCTGTTTGGGTCTGAGAGGGTGCTGGTGAGACAAAGAAAGCTTAATTTTTTTTTTTTTTACTTTGGGGGTGGTCCCAGGGTGAGGAGGGGGTCCCAGGACCAGGAAAGTTTGGGTTATACTTATCTGAAGCAGATCCGACCTATCCAGGTGGATTCAAGCTGGTTCTGGAGCTCGGAAGAATTTTTTAAACATATTAAGAAGCAGCCATGGGGAATTCAAAATCTTGAGCTGGTAGCCATGATACTGTAATGTTTAGTATCCCCCCATCAAAGTTCCATTGGTTAGTGTTAGCAAGAGAAAGAGATTTGGAACATGCACACAGATTACGTGATCATGCAGCACACAGATTACGTAGAATGTAAGGGATGACTAAGCCTCCTGCTTGGCTAGTGGACAGCACATGTGCAGTCATGTAGCAACAGACTTGCCTCTACTGAATGTACCAGGCTCTGCTGACTCCACGTGGGAGGCCTTACCTTCTTGTAGGAGGGAATGGGGGGTAGGTTGGGAGGAGGAAGGCTGGAGGGGCGGGAGGAGGGAAGAGGGAGATCTGTGATTGGCATGTAAAATGAATAAAAAATTTCTTAAGAAAAAAAAATGAAACAAATACACTGTGGAAAAAAAAAGAGTTGCTGTGGTCATGGCGTCTCTTCATATCAATAGAAAACCTAACTAAGACAGCAAGATATGCATAGAAGTGCAGTAAGTGGCTCTCACATCTTGATGTCTGTCTCAGTGGACTCAACAGGAGAGAATTCATGACTGATACTGGAAACCCAGCCAGCTTCCTGGGGCTAGTAAGGTCACGGACCTTAGAAAATAATCAGCTCCCTCAACTTTATCAGACTAGCGTAATTCCTTGCTACATTCTAAATCTTATCCTTATGCCCACAGATAAGTCTACCTACTCATCAAAGAAAGCTCTCCTTGCTGTAAATAGAGACCATCATAGAAAACCACAAATGGACACAACGAAGAGATCAACTGACTGTGGATTCTCCAGCTCCAATGGATAGATCTACTTTACAGCTCCTCCATCTATGGCTCAGCAAACATCGTGGAAGGCGGTGGAGGGGGACATGGAAAGAGCCAGATATCTGAGACTCTGCTATGAAATGGTCTCTCCTAAAATGGCTGCAGAAACAAGACCAGAACAAGGGTAATATCAACGGACATGTTAACATGGAAGGGTCAAAATTTCAAGGGAATGCATCCCTAAACAAAGAACCATATAAGCAACTAATGAGTGTTGGGAGAAGGAGAATTAGCCTCTCCCAATAACGAGTCCCTCATTGGCTGTCCAACGTAGAGTGGTCAGCCTTGAAACCATGTACGTGCAAAGAACCGAAGTGAACTCTCAGGTTGTAGTTATATACACTTGTGCACAAACATACATGCATACTTATGTGTGTGTAATAATAATAATGAAAGAAGAAGAAGTTATCAACTCAAGAGTTGGGGGTACAAAGAGGGGTTCAAAACATAACTGGGAGGGACTGAAGGGAGGAAAGGTGAGGCAAAGTGATATGATTCTATTTCAATAAAAACATATTCAAAAAAAAGTGTCACTGAGTTTAGTATGTGTGTACTCTGTTTCCAGAATCTGCCATTTTGTATATAGCATTTACAGTGCATGGCTCTTAAGCCAGCTACTCTATCTGTAGAGATTTTCTTTTGAAATCCAAGGACCATTTTATTAAGAATTCAAAAGAAAAACTTCAGGGTAGGCAAGCTGTCTCAGCAGCTGCCTGGCGAAGAATGGAGCAAAGAAGAAAACAAGACCGTGTTGTTTGAGTTAAGCCTGCATGGAGACCAGCCACATGGCATGGAGAAGAGTAAAGGAAGCCCAGATCTCTGGCAAATGCAAACGTAGGTTCTGGGCAGCATCCAGAGGAAAGAGATAAAGAAAAGGAAGAGGAAAAGTTGCACCCGAAAGGTAGGCAGACTCAACAGAAGGTCACTGTGGCTTGTGGGGACTGTGAGGTTTGTCTTTATGGAAAGATAAGAACGAGAGGTGTAGCTCAGCAGTGAACCATTTGCCCAATATGTGCAAATCCATGGGTTGTTTATACCCTCACCAAAACCAAAACCAAAACCAAAATCCAACCAAAACCAAAGCAAAGCCAGGCAAGTGCAATGACTCTGTTTATGTAGGAGTGCTGTTGTTTTTCCTTTTATTTATTAGAGGCATCTCAATTAACTACCACTGGCAAAGATAAATTAGGAAAAAAACAAATAAAAATGATAAAGCTGGATCATAGCTGTGTATCTCTATTGTTAGGCAGATATATAATTCTTTGAATAAAAGCTCTTGTTTTTCTATCGGCACGGTGGCTGCACCTGAATCTGCTGCTGTTTCAGCCAGTGATTGCGGTTCAGCAGTTACTGGCCCCACTTCTCAGGCAGAGGCCTGGTGGGACTTTTACTTCCTGCTGGATCCACCTGTTGCTGCCAACAAATGTAGTTTATAATTAAATCTCTGTTGTTCTGTTTATCAATAAGATTCAGGAGCCAGGGACTGGGGTGAAAACCCACTAGCTCAGAGAGGTTGAGGAGCAACTAACTGCCTGTATCCCAGAAAGAGCATCTTTCCACTCTGCCAAACCAAAAAGACCATCACACTCAAAGTTCCTCTGTCCCTCCCTACTACTTCCTGTGCATCTCTCTATCCATCTTCCAGACTCCGTCTGATCTCGGTGATTACTTTCTGTCAACTAGTTGCTAGCTCTGCCTCCTGACCCAAGGTTGATTTTATTTAATTAATAAAAATGCAAACTCGAGATTCATAGTGTGATTGAATATCTCACAACAAAAATCAAGTTTCATTATGATGTTTTCATAGATGTACGTGGATTTTACTCTCTTCCCAATGCATTCTTGTTCCTTTCTCACTGCCCTCTCACTCCCTAAGGAGTACACAGTGTCCCTTCCTGTTTCCTTTTAAAATCTAGATTCCACATGTGAAAGGAAATGAGATTTTGTCTCTCAGAGTCTGGCTTAATTGCTTAGTATGATGATTTCCAGTTCCATCTATTTCCCTGAAATGACATAATTTTGTTCTTCTTTGTGACTGTATAAACTTGTGTGTATGATAAACTTGTATATGTATATATATATGTATACATGTGCCACGTTTTCTCTACTATTCACCTGCCAATAGATATCAAAACTATGCATAAATTAGCTGTTTTGAATACTGCTCTGATGAACATGCATGTGCTATGTTTTTTGTGGCGTGTTCATTTGTGAGTTCAGGAATGGTACAGCTGGAACACGTGTTAGTTTTACTTTTAGTATTTTTAGGAACATCTTTACTGATTTCCATAGTAACTGTACTAGTTTACAATTTTATCAGCAGTGCACAAGAATCCCCCCCCTTTTTTTTTTGGTGTTTCGAGACAGGGTTTCTCTTGTGTAGCTTTACACCTTTCCTGGAACTCACGTGGTAGCCCAGGCTGGCCCGAACTCACAGAGATCCGCCTGGCTCTGCCTCCCGAGTGCTGGGATTAAAGGCGTGCGCCACCACCGCCTGGCCAAGAATTCCCTTTTTACACATATCTTCTCTAGAGTTTGTGGTTATTTGTGTTTTTAAGGATAGATACTGTGAATGGGGTATGGTAGACTCTCAGTGCAGTTTTGACTGGCATTTTCTTGATGTTTAAACTTTTAAATATATTTATTGATCATTTGTTTTTTTTTTTCTTTTTGAGAACTGTCTCCTTAACACATTTACTCATTTACTAATCACATGATCCTGTTTGGTGTTTAATTTGAGCTCTTTGCATGTTCTGGGTAGTAGTCCTCTGTGGGGTTAATGGCTGGTGAATTTCGTCCCACTCTGTAGCATTTTCTCCCTGACGCTTCTTTTCTTATTTCACTTGTCTCGGGGGAAACCATGATGTGTGTAATTCTAGAGGGATCAAGGTAGTATGGAACTGAAGCTCCCTGCCACAGCTCTGTGGTTGGTCTTGGTAGCAGATATGACCCAGTAGAGTCTCAGGTAACTGAGACCTCAGCTGACACCAACTGTAGCCTTGTTTGGCACCCCGAGCTGGATCCACTGAACCAAACCACTCCTCATTTCCCGAGCCATTCAAACTATGAAATAAATATTTCTACCTTAAATTACTAAACTTGGGTAATGGATTATGTCACAACCAGTAACTAATGAATGTGCATATCAGTCATTTTGAGCATCAGGAAAATGAAGGCTAAAATCTCTGCTAAGCTGGAGCCAGTGCCATAGAGACAGACTTTTAATCAGACATTAAGGGACTGCTAAGCATTGATATCCTTAGTTTTATTTTGTCGTCTCTTAGAGGGGCCAAAGCCAGGCTTTCAACTGGTGCAGAGTGAATTGGACAGCTGTATCTTGGAACTTCTGTTTCCTCTCAGGTCTTTGGGTGGTTTGAAGTCTAGCGATGGATGGGGGCCTGATTTCATGATTTCTAAGCCTGCCCCCGGTGCCCCCCCCCCCGTGGTAATTATTTTTAAATTTATATATTGGGGGGTCAGTGCACAGAGGAGTATCAAAGGAGATGTGAGATGAGGGTAATCAGTGTGACTGAATTTCCAAGCTTAAGCCCATTTTAGTTGACGTGGTAGTTGTATATAGTCTTCAAGCTTTACGTGCTTGCAATAGGCTTTTAGGCAAAATTTTGGCTCCCAATGCTAGATAAGAATGTATCACTTAGAAATAACCCAAGGAACAGGGGCTGTCTACAACTCTTACTGGCTCTTGGGACCCTACTCCCTTTATGGGACCTCCTTGCCCAGCCTTAATACATGGGGATGTGCTTAGTCTTACTGCAACTTGATACGCCATGTTTTGTCGATACTCATGGGAGACCTGCCCCTTCCTAAACAGAAATGGAGGAGGAGGGGATTGAGGGGTGGGAACAGAGGGGGGTGGGGGAAGAGAGGAGGGAGGAGAAACCACAACTGGGATGTAAAACAAACAAATAAACACACACATTTATATAAAAATAAATAATCCAAGACTTCAGAAAAATGAGGAATACCTTTGATTATGTTCATAACATTTAATTCAATGTCATAGTAAGCTCCATGTCCTGTGTTTTGAGGCGGTGCCTCTATCTTCTATTTATCTAAGCCTATCCATACATTTACATATGCAGGCATACAGACATGTTTGTGTGTTGAAGGAAAACCTAGGTACTTTATATGAGCTAGTTTAATTTATTTTTAAGACATTAATAATATTAAAATGTATTTTTGGCTAATAGCACTTTCTTTCATGCAAGTAAAACAACTGTTGTGGAATGGAAGACTCAAATTGCTGAAACTGTGCCAGGATCAATAAAGTCCTAAGAAGCCAGCCAAAGGATTCTAAGTAAAAAGGATTAGTTCAGATTAAGCAGGTACCCTCATCTCTCTCAGCAACAGCATTATCATGGAAAAAAAAAGTCACATACTGCTGCAAAGCTACCAGCAGGGGTCCTCAGCTCCATAGTCTATAGGGGAAAAATCTCCGCAAAATGTGTAACATTGATTACTGGAACTCAAATCTGCTTACTTCAGACTTCTAATCAAAGCATGAAGTTTTAAACTATTAATGGAAAATGGTTGAAATTAAAAGTGCAATGATTATACAGGGCAGGGTATGAGGTCTTGAAAACATACAGGTGCATAAGACCAAGGGAGCCTGTGTGAAGTCCGGGCTTAAATTGGTGGTATTTTTCAGAAAAAAAAAAAAAAAAAAAATGAGCAGGTGAAGGTGAAAGAATGCTGAGGAGAAAATAAACCATGCACACATGTGCTGTCTTATTTGTGACCTTTGCAGTCTGAATAACCATTCTGCTGGGAGAAACACAAACAAAACCAAAACCCCCAAAGAGATTCATTTAGAATTTTCTTTCAAAAATCCTGAAAACTTGAAAAGTGCATTTTTGCTATAAAGATGAACTCTAAAGAGGAAAAAAGTTATAAATATAACCAATTAAACTAGAAGCTATGAGCTGATGGCATATCCTCATGCTTATAGACATATTACGTAAGTACATTTATATTTATTTTTACACTGATATCCTTGTACATCTTCCTCCCTCTTCTCCTTCGTCATGTTCTTCTCCCTCCTTTTGATGTTTTAAGATAGTGTCTCATTGCATAGTCCAAGCTGGCCTCCAAGTCTCCATCTTCCTGCCTCTACCTCTTGAGTGCTGGGAGTGGTTTTTTAATTTTCTTAAAAAGGAAGTACTCAGAGAGGTGACCACTAGAGAAATGTGGGCATCACTTGTTTCCTGGTATTGTATTAGGGTTATTTGATACTGTGTGTGAGAGATCTAAAACTAACCTTGGCCAGAAAGACAAAACCAAATTTTAAGACAATGGCAGAATCTCTCTGGATTCCAGCTTCCTAATCTATATAATGCTCAGAGGGCATGGCTGCCATGAAGGGAGTGTGTGAAGGGGAGAGGAGGACGGAAATGGCCACACATGGACATCCAGGCTGGCAGACCCGGTTAGGATTATCTCTGAGCCAAGAAGCAATGCATGGGGAAGCAGAGTGTCAAGAGAGAATATGTGTTATCTCTGGATAAAAGAAAACAGGATGGCATTTCTACACAAGTGTCTTCCTGTTCATTTTAAATATTGGGGTTGTTTACTTATATTTTCCTTTCTTTTCCTAATATGGTCTGCTTTTTATCTTTTTTTTTTTTTTTTTTTTTTTGCCACTGCCTGTGTTGATAATTGGAGGATAACTTTTTAACTTAAAAAAAAAAACATTTATTTATTTGTACGTGTATTTTCTTGCTTGGGTTTATGTGTACCATTTGTATGCACGAGCCTCAGGAGAGCAGAAGAGGACACAGGATCCCCTGGAACTGGAGTTACAGATGGTGGTCAGCAGTCTGCTATGAACCAAGGCGGGCTCCTCTGTTAAAAGCAGCCAGTACCATCTCTTCAGCCTGACAATTGAGGAGTCTTTAGGAGCCAGAGGTAAACCAATAATGAGGTTGTGGGAGACAGTCTTGTCCTTTCCCAAAGTTTTTTTCCCAGAGGACTTTAAGAATATAGGAAGGTACAGCTTTAAATTTTAAAAAAGGAGTTTCTGCTGAAGCTGCTTGAGGGGGTAAGTGTTCTTTGGGCATGTTGTTCTCTCTCTCTCTCTCTCTCTCTCTCTCTCTCTCTCTCTCTCTCTCTCTCTCTCGGACTGAGATTATTTTCTCCAGCCCTTTTCTTTGAGTTTACTTTTAGTGCTAATTTTAATTTTAATTTTATGCATACGAATGTTTTTCCTGTGTGTATGTCTTGTGCCATGTGCATGCAGGGCTCATGGATGTCAGAAGAGGGTGTTGGATCCTTTGGAACTGGAGTTACAGGTGGTTGTGAGCTGCCATGTGAGTGCTGGGAACCTAACTGGGTCCTTGGAAGAGCAGTGCGTGTTCTTAACCACTGAGCCATCTCTCCAGCATTTCCCATACTCTCTTCTGTATTCCAGCAAGAGGGAACCAGGTGAGGAAGAACTGTACTGGTGGAACTAACTGCCCAAGGGATGCTATGATTATTTACCACCTGCTTGTTTATGCATACTTTCACCCTAAAGAACAGGCTTTCAGATCTGATTTATGCTACACAAAATGATTTGAACAACTAATTTTCACTCACAGAGTAGTATGATATGTGCAGATTCATATGAATCGCTTCAGACCTCATGGTCATAGGCCTTTGCTTTATATAAAGATGTTCACCTTATATGTAGCATTTTCCAGTTCAGATTTTATTTATCTGTAGTATAGGATCTTTTCAGTGCATTAAAGATAAATTTTAGGAAGATAAGCAGAGTTATTTGTGTTTTTCTCATAACCCTTTTTATTTGCTGTTGTTTATTCAGGGCATTATGTTGTGTCCAGAGTTTCCATGAAGGCTTTAGTAAGAGTCTCTTTAAATTCTCTTTAGTGTGTTCCCCAAGTGAAAATACTCAGGGTAAAAATATGGAATAACATCATCAAGAATTAGAGTCATATATATATATTCAATATGAAAGTTAGATCTTAGAGAACTGGCTAAGTTAGAGCTTCAATTGCTGTGGTAAAATTATGACCCATGTAGGAAGGCTTACACTCTCACACTCCATCACTGAGGGAAGCCATGGTAAGAACTCAAACAGGGTAAAAACTTGTAGATAGGAACTGATATAGAGGCCATGGAGGAGTGCTGCTTAGTGGCATGATCCCCATAGCTTATTCAGTCTGTTTTCTTACACCATCCATGACTACTGGCCCAGCAGTGGGACCACTCACAACCGGCTGGGCCCTTTCACATTAAACACTAATTAGGAAAATGTTCCACAGACTTGCTTGCAGGCCAATCTGGTGGGGCATGTACTAGCTGGTTTTGTGTGTCAACTTGACACAAGCTAGAGTCATCAGAGGAAGGAGTCTCACTTGAGGAAACCCCTCAGTGAGATCCAGCTGTAAGGCATTTCCTTATTTAGTGATCAGTCGGGGAGGGCTCGGACCATGGTGGGTGGTACCATCCCTGGGCTGGTGGTTCTGAGTTCTGTAAGAAGTGGGGCTGAGTAAGCCATGGGAAGTAAGCCAGGAAGCAGCATCCTTCCATGGCCTTTGTGTAAGTTTGTCTCCAGGTTCCAGTACTGTTTGAATTTCTGTCCTGACTTCCTTCAGTGATGAACAGCAATGCTGAAGTGTAAGCCAAATAAACCTTTTCTTGCCCAACTTGCTTTTTGATCACGGTATTTCATTTCAGCAATAGAAACTCTAACTAAGACAAATTGGTACCAGAAGTGGGGTATTGCTGTGACGGATCTGACCATGTTTTGGGGAGGACTATGGAAAGACTTTGGAACTTTAGAACTCAATAGCTAGCTATTGAGTGTTAAAAGCTCCGTGGGATGTTCTGTGGGAACTTTGAAGATAAGAATGTTAAGAGCAGAGCAGAGGTACTGACTTGTGAACTTTCTGAAGGAAGTTTAAAAATCTATCAGGGCCATTTGTTATTTTGAATTAAGATCCTGTGGTTCTGGTTAGCTGGGGCTGAAGAATCAGCTGGGATTAACAAGATACCAGAACTACTGAAGTGAAATTTTGCTTTGCTGGGATAGTTGATGCTGTGTCAGCTGGTGCTAAGAAATTAGCGGTGATTAAGAAGAGACTAGCATCACTGAGGTG
Source organism: Peromyscus leucopus (assembly GCF_004664715.2). Classification (NCBI taxonomy): domain Eukaryota; kingdom Metazoa; phylum Chordata; class Mammalia; order Rodentia; family Cricetidae; genus Peromyscus; species Peromyscus leucopus. The sequence continues at coordinate 10,945,409 of NC_051074.1, forward strand.
AAATCTTCTGGGAAGTGTTTCCTGAGAGCACAGAGAAACTGTGTTCCAGAGGCGGCCAAGGTTGTACCTCATCCTGGCAGCCGAACTTGGTAATGTGTTAGCATCACCCAGGTGGTACTTGTTTTGAAGGCATGAAGGGTCATAGAGAACAGCTGAGGCTTGGCACTATGAGAGGCCAGGAAAGGCCATTGGTGAAGGTGCAGCCTCAATGGCAGTTGAAGCTCAGGACTGAAGGGGTCATGCAAAGAAGTTGAGGTTTGGCACCATGAAGAGAGCCTATGAGAGGCTATTGTGAAAGTCCAGCCCAGTTGCGGCAAGAAACCCCAGCATTTTGGAGATGCTAGTGCTATGGGAAGACTACTAAGAACAGCAGCAGCAGCAGTGAAGTAGAGCCAGCCTGAACCTAGAAGACAAGCTGTGTGTGCTGCAGAGGGGAGAGCTGGAGACATGACCCAAACCCTTTACAGGAATCCAGAAGATCGTGAGTGGATCCCAGATAATAGGACATTGAGTTTATTTATACTTCTGGAGTTTGGTTTTGCTTGGTTTAGATAGTGATGGTGCCCTGGTTTTTCCTTCTTGAAGAAGGTATTTAATTTTGATTTTTAAAGAAGCCCACAGCTAAAGACGAACTTTTAAAAGTTTGGATATTTTAAAGAGACTGGAATTTTAAAGACTGAATTTGTAAAGACGGGACTTCTAAAATTATTTATGATTTTAATGTGAGATCTTGGGGATTAATAAGAAAGAAAGGAGTGTGGTCTAATAGTGATGTGTTTGTCTGCCAAGTTGTTAAAGGGTCAGTTGTACTGGCTGGTTTTGTGTATCAACTTGACACAATTGAGAGTCAGCAGAGGAAGAGCCTCAGTTGAGGAAATGCCTCTATGAGATCCAGCTGTAAGGCATTTTCTCTATTAGTGATCAATGGTGCTATCCCTGGGCTGCTGGTCCTGGGTTCTATAAGGAGGTGGGCTGAGCAAGCCAGGGGAAGCAAGCCAGTAAGCAGTACCCTTCCATGGTCTTTGCATCAGCTCCTGTTTCCAGGATCCTGCCCTACTTGAGTTTCTGTCCTGACTTCCATCAGAGATGAACAGCAATGCTGAAGTGTAAGCCAAATAAACCTTTTCCTCCCCAAATTGCTTTTTGATCATGGTGTTTCATCTCAGCAATAGAAACCCTAAGACAGGGCATTTTCTCAATTGTGATTCCCTCTTCTCAGATACCTCTAGCTTATGTCAAGTTGACATAAAAACTAGCCAGGGCAAGTATATATGCAAGTACAAAATTCTTCAATGTTTGGTGGAAGTCAGAAATTCTGATGTGTTCTTTTTGTAGTTATACATCTTTAAATTCTCTCATGTAGGAAATAAACTTCTAAATCTACACTTCACCTCGTGAGGAAGGTTAGACTTAGAACTTTGGCTAGTGTCCTTGTCTGTTTTGGTGATTTCATGTGGCTTGTTAAGGTCGAGGGGGTAGATATTGTTTTTGTTTTCCTATCTTTGAAGTACAGCAAGTGTCTTTAAATAATAGCGATGTATTTATTCACAGAGGACAGTAATTTGTTCTCTCTTTATTGAAGGGCTGTGTCGCACTCATTTACTCCCACTTAGCTCTTAGGTGATGTGTTACTTACAACTTCTCTCTGGTTTCTACCTCATTAGTTTTCAGGCTCCATCTAGAACTGCTTTAACTGTGACCGAATCAGCTCTAGAGCCAAATGCCAAGGAGCTCCAGCTGCGTCATGGAAGGAAAGGGAAGGGACCCAGAGGACGACGGCCAGCAATTTTATCCTTGAGAACTTTTCCCTGGCAAAGAGGAAGACTCATCCCAGGGTTCCACGTTAGGATAGGACCTTAGCGTTCCAAAGAGAATGTGATTGGTGGTAGTGAGAAAACGCTGCCATCTGGTTATGGCAGAGAGAGCTGAATTTTCAAATCACCTTCTCACTTCTATTATCTACATTAATACCTTAATGATGGTCCCTTTCACATTAAGTCAACAAGAAACATTTGTAAAATGAAATCAAGCAAAATAGACTACATGCAAAGAGTTATAGTGGCTTGTGATTGTGTTAAATTTTCAATGAGATAGAGACAAATATTTTGGACTAGTTGCTAAGCTGGATTTTATAATTTTTGTTATTTTTTGCATATTCTTGTTATCTACCCAATATCTCAACATAGGCATATAAATAGGAGACTGCGCCGGGCGGTGGTGGCGCACGCCTTTAATCCCAGCACTCGGGAGGCAGAGGCAGGCGGATCTCTGTGAGTTCGAGGCCAGCCTGGGCTACCAAGTGAGTTCCAGGAAAGGCGCAAAGCTACACAAGAGAAACCCTGTCTCGAAAAACCAAAAAAAAAAAAAATAAAAATAAATAAATAAATAAATAAATAAATAGGAGACTGCACAGTTTGCAATTTTTTTTTTCTGGTCACCAAATTTGTATTATCTCCTTTTGAGTACTATTTCTATTTTGTGACCAAAGTGGGAATAATAATTTCTTTTCAAGCCACATTCACTTTATTAGAATGTAAACAGGATTGACTCAAAGAAACATTTAAAAACTAAGCCTTAAATTAGATTTGTTAGGGCGGGGATGAGCTGACCCATAGTAGATTCCATTTTTTTTATTATTCATTTTTAAACCAAATAATGGCAGTGAGAGTGAATCACTTTCCCATATATATCTATATCTACATCCATATATGTCTATATCTCTGTGTGTTTGTGTGTATTTTGAAGTGAGTGTGAGGCAGGACCTGGTTAGCTTTATGATGGATATACCATTGAACTATGTTAAAAAGTAGGGAAATTGTGATAAAGTAAGAAAAATTCCCCAAAGTGCTAGTGAAAGATGAGCGCTTTATCATCACCCAAGCTCTGCTTACTTACCTTGCTCTGTAGTTTTGCTCCCCTATCTTTATGGAAGGAAGAGGAGAAATTATCTGGAGCAGGATAATGGTGGGTCTGTTTTCTAAACTGACAGTTTCCAATGCTGGATCTTAGAGTTTCAAAAGTAGAGTTGGAAAAAAAGATAATGGAAAGGGATTTTTCTTTATAAGCTTATCAATCTACCATCTATATCTATCTATCTATCTATCTATCTATCTATCTATCTATCTATCTATCTATCCAATCTATTTGGTTGGGTCTTAATTGTCTCAGGTTGGCTGTGAGCTTGTTATGTAGCTGAGGATATATCTGAAGTTCTCTTTCTTCTTATTTTACTTCCTGGTTACTGAGATTTACAGGCACGTAGTTCCATGCCCATTTTACTCAGTGACAGGGATTGAACCCAGGGCTTTGTGTATGCTAGACAGGGAGTCTACCAAGTTAGCTACATCCCAAGACTCTTCCTTTGCATGTTTTTATGAGAAAGGGTCTTAGTCTGTAGCCTAGGTTGGTAGAACTTGTGATCTTCAACTTCAGTCTTCGGAGTGCTGGGATTATAGGTGTGAGCCACCATGTCTGTCTATATAAGATGTACATATTTATATTTAGGTTTCTTACTTTTTTGTTTCTTAGATAAAATAGTATAACCTCTTTCTCATAGACTTATTTTTCCTCATTTAAATGGTCTCACTGTTAATATACATTTTATAATTTTGTAAATTATAAATTTAAATTTAAATTTAAATAGGGGCCTAAATAAAGTTTATCTTTGTTTTCAGTTGAAAAACTTTGCTAAAAAATTAATTGCAAGTGAGATTTTAATGGCACATCTACCTAATTAGGTAAATTAATTGTTTTTACCTAGCTTAGAAACACTTTAAATACAGTATCATATAATTGCTATTTATAAACACATAAATTAGATTTGAGCTATTTCAGTAATAAAATTAAAAATAATTCCTGTGTGTTCTTAAAGCAAGACTTTAATGTAGGAGAGTTTAGGTAATGCATAATAAACATCTAGCATAATAAAGTTACCACTTAAAATTGCTTTATATTTAAAATCAATTATATAAGCAAGGGCACTTTTCTTAGGTAAGATTATTTCTTTTGACAATTGATAAAGTGATAAAATTATAGAGCATCAGTTTTTCAAAGAATAGTAAAAGGAAAAGAGAGATTTTAAAATAGTCAAGAGACCAGTTAATTCCATCAAACTTCTTATAGCTAAAAACATTACTGTAGATGTTGCAGCTCCATGCTACAGCATTACCTTGGCAAAAGATTAAGAAAAATCCCTAGAGTGTAGAATATTGATCATGGAAGTATTCTGAAGTAATTTTCAAGTATGGGCACTTGGGTTATTTTAGACAGAAGGTCTGGTACAGTATGAAAATAGGAACAATGGTGTCATACTCTGAAATAGTGGACAAGTACAAAATAATAACTAGTTAACCTGTGGCTTCACTTGAGCTCTTGACATCTGAGTCACATCTTAATCTATAATATTAAGAATTTGGACTGGATAATCTTTTTTTTTCTTTAATTTTTTTTATTCATTTTACATACCAAGGACAGATCCCCCCTTTCATCCCTCCCCCCTCTCCCCAGTATTCCCCTGTTCCCGACCCACCCCTCATCCCCTTCTCCAAAAGAGTAAGTCCTCCCATGAGGGGACAGTGAAGCCTGGTACATTCATTTGAGGCAGGACCAAGCCCCTCCCCGCTTCATCAAGGGTGAGCAAGGTGTCTGACCATAGGTAATGGGATCCAGAAATCCAGCTCATGCACCAGGGATAGATCCTGACCAAACTGCCAGGGGCCCCTCAAACAGACCCAGCTACACAACTGTCTCCCATATGCAGAGGGTCTAGTCTGGTCCCATGCAGGCTCCACAGCTGTCAGTCTAAAGTTCTTGAGTTCCTATGAGCTTGGTTCAGTTGTCTCTGTAGATTTCCTCATCGTGATCTTGATCCCCTTCCCCCTTGCTCATATTATTCCCTCTCTTCCTTCTCTTCAACTGGACTCCCAGAGCTCGGCCTGGTACTTGATTGTGAATCTCTGCGTCTGCTTCCATCAGTTACTGAGTGAAGGGTATTCACCAATCTGATAACCAGGGAATGGATAATCTTTAGTGTTCTGTTTCTAAAGTGGCCTGTGAGTGAAACATTACTATCATAATGCTTAAAGAACCCCAGAATCACGTCATCTTGAAGAGTATGTTTATTGAGAACACTAAGACTTCTGAGATATGAGTTTATTCCCTCAGTTAGTTTATTGTAGCAGTGCATTTCATTCCAAGGAAGCTATTGGGCTCGCAGGATTGTTACCATTCAAGGAAAAGCTACTTTATCCCCTGGCAGAAGACATGGAATCTTATCTGGAAGTTTCATTCTGCTGGCACTTGTATTTTAGGAAGACTCAAAGAAACCAAAGTGGCTTCTACTGTTGGTCACAGTTGGTACTGATGATTCCAAAGGATGTAACCTGTTACATGGAGGGAGATGTTCAATACTTTCCTTCCTGTGCACAACAGCTTTAAAACCTTGCCTGGAAGAGACGTTTGTTTTTCATAACCCAAACTGGTGATCCTTTTGTAATGAAATTAGGTTCTCGTTGTCATGGCAACACTGGATTCCACACACCTGCTTTCCACAATGTAGACTTCTCCGAGTCAGGGTGTTGGAGAGTAGTTTGCTTATTGGAAGTGTGTAGCTACTGACATCAAGAAACGGCAGCAGCCAGATAACATCTACAATACCCATTGACTTTGAATTCAACACACTTAAGCAGGGCTGAAGGGGTGGGTTAGTGAGTAGGAACCTGAATTTGATCCCAGCATCCACTGGCTGAGGACAGTGGTGGGATTCTTGTAATCTTACCGCTGGGGAGGTAGAATCAGGACACAGGATTCTCTCTGGAGTCTGGCTGGCAAGGCAGTCTAGAATCTGTAACCTCTAGGTTCAGCATGAGATCCCACCACCAAAAAATAATTTGGAGAGTGATTGAGGAAGACACTTGAAGTCAACGTGATGTTCCCAAGATTCAGTAAGAAAAAAAAAATAGCATACAGCCTGCCTCTGCTTTTTTTGTTTACAAATGTTTTATGTTTAATTGGAATATCTTTGGGGAAATTAGTTCTCTCTATTTAAAATTCACATTGAATCATGAACAGGTGGTAGCTTATGTATTAGTTTAAATTTATCTTCATTGCCTTTTCATGAAATACTTGACTTTTTCTTCTTCACAACTTAAGGTTTTATAAATGTAACCATTACATTTTAATTTTTTTATATTTATTTCTGCCTTAGGATCTCACTTTAATTACCAAGCATTTTGCTTCTGTTGAAGAGAACCCCATAACTTACAAAGTAATAGTCATAACGGGACTTTTTAAAAATTCCTTAGAAACCAGATGAACTTCATTTACAGTAATTTAAAATCAATTATTTTTTTGTGAAATATAACTTTTAGTTTAATTATCTTGCAATTAAAAACAAAAGTTCTTAATGATCATTGCTTCAAAAAAAACTTTAGTGAGTATGTAGCCATTCATGATCAATTAAATGTGTCCATAAAGTCCCTAATACTTCTTCATCTTTAAGTGGAGGCCATGACCCCTCCCTTTATGTCTTGGTGGGTTCTCTGACTGCTTTGATGGTAGAACCTGAATAGGTGATGCTGTGATTATTTTCAGGCCTGGATCTTAGAAGATTGGTCACTTCCAACGTCTGATTTCTAGGGTAGAGATGAGCTTCAACAGCCAGCTTCATGCACCCAGTACCTCTTGCCAGATGTGGGTGAGCCATCTCAGAAGTCAGGCCAATAGGGACTCTAAGAAAATCTGTAGGGCTAGTTAATTCACATCAAGCCTGAAATGTGAGATCACTGAATAAGTTGCTATTTTATGTAACAGTAAAAAGCTGTCATATATTTTTCCATGTTCAGATTTTATTCCAAAAGCTTTCAAGCATGATCACAGCAAGTTTTTAACCATTCCTTGAATATGGGTAAATTTCTTGGGAATTAGAGATAATCACATTTCTTTCTATGTGTCTGTCTTTATGCATATCCACTTAGGTTCGTCACAATTTAGTTGCTATTGTCGGTCAACTGGGCAGACTAATATTTAAGTATGAGTAACATTGCCAAGAACTGGGTTCAATAAGATAGGCTTCTTAAAGTTGGTAGCAGGTGATATTCTTTTAGTTTTGTGGGTCATTGGCATGATCTAAGATTCCGAGAGTATAGTAATTTAGTCTAAGGGAACACCCAACTCAATACTTTGTGTGCGAAGTGGTGGCAGTGTCAAAGTATGGATAATAGGAAATCCTTTTGTTTAGGAAAACCGCACACTTATAGGTGTTCAAGAATTCAAACACTGCTAATAAAACAATGTTACCGTGTGAGTAGGTCAGACTCTGTGCCGACTATGCTGGACTGTGTGTGCCATGCGGCTTGGAAGACCTGGGAAGGGTCAGATTATCTTGGAGCTTCCTTTAAACAGGCATCTCAATCCTGAAAGGCTGTTACTATACATTCAATCTTTTTGCTTAATTTCCCTGCAAACCTGCATTAAAATGTACATATTCCTTTGCAAACTGTTACTTGGAAAAAAGTCACCCTCAGCTATAAGAGATTTTCAGGTATACCTTTTCTATATTAAGGGGAGAAAATCCCTTAAAGGGAGTTGGTGTTATTTGTTGCGGGATATTTGATTGCACCGTGAAACTCAAGACTGTGTTAATAAAATCAGCCTTGGATCAGGAGGCGGAGCCAGCAACTAGTTGACAGGAATTAGCCATAGAGAGTGCAGAGGAGTCTGGAAGATGGATAGAGAGATACACAGGAAGAAGTATGGAGGGACTTGGAGTTTCTTTCTTTTTTTTTTTTATTTGGGATGGGTGGAGTGGGCCTCTCTTGCTGGGTCTCTAGCAAAAAAAGTTCATCCGGTTGCTTGTTGGACTTTCGGAGCTAGCAGGTTTCCACCTAAGCATCTGAGTTCCAAGTCTTTATTGGTTAATAGAACAATAGAGACTTAATTAAAAACTACATTTGGCGGCAGTGGTACAGGTAGTATCAGCGGGATGGGAGTCCTGCTAGGCTGCAGCCTGAGCTGTGGGGAGCTGAGTGCCGGGCCCTGTGGTCACGTGTGATAGTTAAAACATCAGTAGAGCCAGGTGCAGTTGCTAAGCCGACAGAAAAACACCACTTATTCTTGATAAAAACGCTGAGTGCTCGAATAGCGAAACGGGAGGGAGTAGATTGTGTCCTACTCCATCCCATAATTTATGTGGACCAACGCCAACGTAGGCAGTGTTCTTATCATTTGCTTTGAAGTAACTCTTTTGAGGTAGTCCCATACCTCCTATGTATTTTACAAAACAGCAAAATAGTGAGTCAACAGCAGTTCATATTTCCTAATGTTTAGAGCTAATCATTTCTTTTCATCAGCCTCCTTTCAGGGCAGTTATACCTCTTTGGCAAATGACTTTTGAACAAAGCATGGCAGTATTGCCTTCAACAGGAAAATGCTTGGAGTTATAACTCTTTTGATAGTTCTTTAATGTGTTCCAGATAAATGGAGTAAATACCTAGGGAATTAGTGTGTTCCAGAGGCACAACTTAAGTAAAACTGATTTTTTTGATCTTTCTTCTACCATTTCAATTTCCCCTTCTCTGTGTGCATAGTTCATTAAAATAAATGCTATGTTTCCTAAAACTTCTGGTCTTTGATCCTTTCAGACTAAGTTATCACCAATGGAATGGAAACAGAAGTGGATTGGACAATCTCTGCCTCATTTGATAAGTAACATTATATAGGCCATGTATAATATATATAAATACATGATGCAACAAATGAACGAATCTGAAAGAGAACGAGGAGTTTCTGGGAGGGCTTGGAGGGAGGAAAGGAAGGGGGAAATGATGTAATTATAATCTAAAAAATAAATCAAATAGGAAAATAAAGTGAAATCTCTGTAGCTAATTTTTAAATATCTCCTTCGTGTGTTGATGATGTTCCTTGTTTTAAGTACCAGAGAAGCAAAAGAGGTATTGGATGTTGTTGGAAGGAGCCTATGCTGTTGTCTGTACTGTGGCTATCATCTCCTAGACTTCAGAATAGTGCCTACCAGGAGAGTATTTCATGGTGATGTGAGGAATGGATGAACAGAGTTTATGGGGACAAAGTCCTGAAGAAAAACTTAACAATGCTGGATAGTATTGAAGTGTCAAGTGGACATGAGGACAATATGCATGGAGTTTAGGATATCAAAAATTGATAGTGGAGTAGAAACTCTGAAGTATGGGAACTATAATCAGAGAGCATGTCAGTTTCTGGGGCCAGGGCCACTGTATATGTACATACATATATCAGTGTATACACACACACACACACACACACACACACACACACACACACACGCTGCTTGTATACATAAAGATGAAGCATTCTAATCCATCTTATTTAGTAATTTATGTGATGATGGAAGTCTTCGTTATCTGTCCCATTTGGCAAGGGAAAAACTGAGCCACACGATGCTATTGACGACTTGATAGGAAACAATTCTGGAGAGAAACTGAAATTTGAATTTTAAGTAATTTCAAGTAGTTAAAAGCGAGAAAGTCATACATGGGTAAAGGCTGCCATTGGGGAGGACACAGACATAAGCAATTTAACTAGAGGCCGGAGAGATTGCTGGTGGTTAAGGGTGTGGACTAACTATTCTTGCAGAGGACTCAGGTTCAGTTCCTATCGTTTATAATAAGGTGGTTCACCTCTGCCTGCAACTGCAGCTCCAGAGGCCTCTGTGCTCACATGCACACTGCCCCCCCCAGTATATAATTAAGAATAACAATAAATAAGTAAATAAACAAACCTCCACAACTTAGTAGTGAGGTGAAGGAGCAAAGGTTTGACACATGGGTATTCATGGACAAAACTTAAGGATTTTACAAACTGTCTTCAAGTACCATTTAGATACCTTACAGTGTGCATTGGATTTGCCGCAGTGCTGCTTCAAACACACACACACACACACACACACACACACACACACACACACACACACACCCCACATACACATATACACACTCATATACACATACATTCACACTCACATGCACATATACACTCACAAACACATACACTCTCATAAACAGTCTTGAAATAGGAGCTATTTCTTGAAAAACATTGAGAAACATCAAGGTTATAGTTAAGATGATTAATTTTTTAAAAACAGAAATATGTGTCTTCTCTCTCTCTCTTTTTTTAGCTCTTAAAAATGCAATTTTATGATGGAGTACATCAAAACATCTAAATTCCAGGACTTTCCCTCAAGTTATTTAGTGGTGGGATGACACAATTTACCAGCCCACAGCTTTCTTTTGGATTAATTATTTTCTAGGAAATTATGAGATGTGAAAATGGAACTGAAAATGTTTTCCCATTTCGTATAATTAATTTGAGAGTTACACTCTATTTATGTCAACTTGCCTAAGGAGATATATATTTTATCCAAAATGATAAATGCAGGTAGTAAATATTTAGTGAACATAATTCTGAAACACGTTAGTGTAGATCAAATTTTGTAAATCTGTGTGAGAAAGAGAGTTAAATGAGAAGGGGAGACGAAGGAGGGCAAGACCAGGAAAGGGAAACAGGACCATGGATGTGCTTGTCAGAATATTTAGTTTTGTTGAACATTCGAGCGTATTTTCTTTATTCTTTAGATGAGTATGAGCGAAATGAAGCATTAGGAAGACCTCACTAGATGGAGAAGTCCCGGGGTGTGCTGAATCAGTCGCCGAGCTGTCTCCGAGCACTTTGTGGTGTCAGCAAGTGCACTGAGGTGGCTGAGTGGAAGTGACTGGGAAAATTATACCCTTTGAATGACAGATACAGGCCACTTATGAGATACAAAGAGAAATGTTTCTGAGGGACATTCTGTTAATTCCAAGAGAGTTTTCTTTTTTAATCGATCCAGTGTAAAAAATTAATTTCTGCGTTCACATATGTAGAACTCTTGTTGAGGACTGTGGTGGTTTGGATGAGACTAGCCCTCATAGGCTCGTATGTTTGAATACTTTGTCTGTCTGCTTGCTGTCTGCCAATCAGGTTGTAAATCTCTCAGCTACTGCTTCGGCTCTATGCTTGCCTGTTTCACACCACGATGGTCATGGACTAACCCTCTAAAACTGTAAGCAAGCCCCAAATTAAATGCTCTCTTTTTATAAGAATTGCCAAGGTCAGGATGTCTCTTCACAGTAACAGAATGGGGACTGAGAGAGGGACAAAGGGAAAGGAAATGTCACAATCCAAAGAGGATGCTTTAGCTTGTGTTTTCCAAGACAGATTCCAGCAGGAGGAATGTTAGCATGAAACACCAAGCCTAGAAGACTCTTTCCACACACAGTGAGAGCTCTGTAATGCTTCTTTCTCCTGCAAGAACCTCAATCCAATTGTTGGTCTTGAACTGCTCTGGCCATCCATCTCACCTCTAGAGATTTCCTTTACTCTCTTCTATGGCTGCTGGAGAACAAACAGAAAACAAAAAGACTGACCTGGAGGCTGGAGTTTTAAATTTACAGCCACTTATTTTATTATTAAGTTGTGACAGCCGAGTAGTTTTAGGAACAGTGGCATTAAAACTTATTGATATTCCTCTTCAGCAGCCCTAGTTTAGGTATAGTGACCCCTCCCTTTTTTTTTTTTTTGTTAGTGGAGGAGTCCATAGAGATTTTTTCTGTTGCTGAGTTTTAAGTAGGATGTATATACATGGTTCAGATATGGCTGCTGGTTAGCTTCTGTGTACCTGGTTTTGCAGTCTTTTCATTTATCTTAAAACAGTTTTAGAGTGTTAAAGATATTCTGCGAGTCCTAGGGGTGAAGAAAACTTCATGACTGCTTAAAAATAACTCTGAATAGATTTTTGATTTGTGGAGTAATTTTATTTTTTCTTTTCTTTAAAAATTAAAAATATTCATTTTATGTGTGAATTTTTTTCTGTACGTGTGTGTGTGTGTGTGTGTGTGTATACTATGAGCCTGCTTGGTGCTATAGGAATCAGAAGAGGGTGCTGAATCCCCTGAAGCTGGAGTTAGGGATGGTTGTGAACCACTGTGTGCCATGACTTCTACTGCAAGACGTGCTGGGGGTATTAGTCTCTGTTGAGTAGTTCTTGCTTCTAGGCCTTTTCAGTGGACAGCTAGGAAACTATATAAATAATATATTTGAGTAAGAAACCATGAGATCCCGCCGATATTTTTTTAGTTTAAGTTTAAAATTTCTATATTTGGCATTAGCTAAATTTAGTATTAAAGCCTTATGACTTTAAAAATTTGCTCAGCCACAGCTGGGCATAGGGTAGGGGGAATAGAGTCCTTTGAGCTCCCATCAGCTGGCTACAATATTAGGATACATATAGACCACTCAGTTTTGATAAATTGTTAACATGATTTATAGACTTTAAGAAATGACTGGTCTGGGCCAGGCAGTGGTGGCGCATGCCTTTAGTCCCAGTATTCAGGAGGCAGAGCCAGGCGGATCTCTCTGAGTTCAAGGCCAGCCTGGTCTACAGAGTGAGATCTAGGATAGGCACCAAAACAGAGAAACCCTGTCTCAAACAAAGAGAGAAATGACTGGTCTGATATGAGGCTTTCACCACAAGAGGGAGCCCATGACCGACACTGCCTAGATGACCAGGAACTGGAGGCTGGATAGTCCAGAAACCAAGAAAAGAAAAGAAAAGAAAAAAAAAATGACTCCTAGTGATATTTGCTATATTCATAGATCAGTGAGACCTCCTCAGGCAACTTATAGAAGCAGATGCAGAGACCCACAGCTAAACAGAAGGAGAAAGAGCCCAAATTGGAGATCTCTGTTAAGTCTCTCCTTTTGGAGCGCGGGGGAACCACCCAGAAGAAAGGGAGGGAGAATTGTAAGAGCCAGAGGAGCTGAGGACACCAGGAGAACACTGTCCACAGACATCAACTTTTGTAGTGATAGTGGGGCTGTCTCTGGTTCTTTTGCCTGCTCTTGGGACTATTTCCTCTTAGTAGGTTGTCTCTTCCAGACTTGATATGAGGGTTTGTGCCTTGTCTTATTGTAACTTGTTATGTCATGTTTGGTTGATATCCCTGGGGGCCTGCTCTTTTCTGAAGTGAAATGGAGGAGGACTTGATCTGGGGGAGAGGGGAGGTAAAGTGGGGACTGGGAGGAATAGAGGGATGGGAAACCAGTTGGGATGTATTGTATGAGAGAAATATAAATTAAAAAAAAAGAAAGTATATTTTTACTGTTTATTAATTTACTTGTATTTAATATATATTAATTACACATACAAATGGTATATATAATTTAAAATATATTAAATATATAAACAAATCATGTTTATTATTTTTTGTTATCCTTAAAGGTATAAATCAGTATTAGACAAAAGAAGAGGCACATAGAAATCCGGCATTGGGAGAGAATATTCTAAATGTGAAGTTTCTACATTCTTAGTGTTAAATTAGTACCCCAGCATTGATGTGTGGTCATGTGTACATGCACTGCCGCTCACCGAAGTAGCTCAGTCAAGTTTTGGTATCCAGAATTTTTACTGAGATTTCACTGTGTAGACATGACTTGTCAGCTACCCCAAATAATCTCATTAGGAAAACTATCTAGATGTCAAAGCTAGCGTAATTAGTTGAGTGCAGTCTAAGGGACCTAACATGTACAGCAAAGACATTCCCATCAGTGTGGGAAATCCCACAGAGTTAGTGGTCACACCCCAGGATTTGAAGCACTGTCAGATCTTTCTTGGGTTAAAGCTAATTCTTCATCAGGAGACTTATTTTCTTACTGGTTTTGATTTGTAATCTTACTCCCTTTGTGCTAAAGCTCTTGGTTCTGGTTCAACACTTTAACCTACTGCTTAGGGAATGGAGAATGTAAGAAGGCCACCAATAATATGTTCAAAAAAAGAGCAGGGCTATGTAGAAGATAATCATAATCATCACCTTGATGGGATTTGGACTCACTTGGAGACTGGCATGTCTTGGGCATGCCTGTTGGCTTAGGCTGCTCAGGTTAATTGAAGTGAGAAGACTTGCTTTCTTTGGGTGGCACAACTCCTGGGTTGCGATCCTGAACCGTATAAAGAGAAAGTAATAAACACAAGCATTTATCAGTTTCTACTTCTTGACTATGGATGCAATATGACTGACTGCCTCAAGGTTCCACTGTTGTGATTTTCTCACCGTGATACATTATAATCTCAAAATGTGAGCTGAAATAAACCCTTTCTTCATTAAGTTTCCCTTGTCAGTGTATTTTATCACAGAAACAGGAAAAGTAACTCAGACCATGAATGATTACTTGATGTGAATGGTGATGACAAGAAATTGTCTAATGGAAGAGTCAGATTAAGATTAAACCAAGCAAGGCATTATGACACACACACACACACACCCCTTTAACCCCAGCATTTGGGAGGCAAAGTCAGGCAGATTTCTGGGAGTATGAGGCTAGCCTTTCTTTCTTCCTTTTTTTTTTCTAGACAGGGTTTTCTGTGTAGCTTTGGAGCCTGTCCTGGAACTTGTTCTGTAGACCAGGCTGGCCTTGAACTCACAGAGATCTGCCCGCCTGCCTCTGCCTCCTGAGTGCTGGGATTAAAGGCATGTGCCACCACTGCCTGGCTTGAGGCTAGCCTTATTTCTATAGTAAGTTCCAGGACAGCCAAAGCTACATAGTGACACCCTATCTTGCAAAACAAAACAAAAAACAAAACAAAACAAAACAACAAAAAGACAAATAAACTGAATTGTTATGAACGGAACTCCAAGTATAATGGTTTAGTATTTCAAACAAAAGCTTATTGCTTGCTCAAAGTACAATCCAGGAGCTTGGTGGTTGGCTGGAGCTTTCCATTCTATACAGTCATAAAACATCTAGGTTAAATGTGGATGGGGAAATTTCACAAGGTTCCACCCCTGTATGTAGAGCTACAAGCAGTCAATGGCTGACGAGAATGGGAGAGTCAGATGTTTTTCCTCACAGCTACGAGACATGTGATAGGCTATTTAATCCTAAGTGGTCATCCATAAACACATGCATATATGAGTAAACACTAAATGGACTCAGTGTATACATATATATGTGTGTGAATGTGTGTAACACAATAAAGAAGAGATCATAAGTCTGAGAGGGAGTGGGAAGCATGGGAGGAGTTGGGGGTGGAAATGATGCAAATACAGTACTATGTATGAAATTCTAAAAAAAAAAAAAATTAAAAGAAGTCTAGGTTAATGAACATTTCATCTGTCACACATGGCCTTCAAAGTGGGCCTGGATCTTATAGTGTCATTTTCCTGGGAGCAGGAAAATGAGTGAGGCTTCAAACGCAGCACTTCTGTGTGTGGCCATGGCTCATTACCATTTCTACGCACATCCCATTCTCACACCCCATTAGCTAATACTCATTCATAGAGCACAGGTCACATCAAGAAGGACTTTGTATGATCTCAGCTGACATCAAAGAAGATGGAAATATGAAATATGTGGGAATGTTACCTTCAACAGAAAGGTAAGGATGAAGTTGGTGACTAGATGGTAGCCTGTTATACAGAGCTTGAATTGACCTTTGGTGGTAAACTCTTATCAAGGAAAACATTTAATTGTGGTGGCTCACTTACAGTTTCAGAGGTTCAGTCCATTATCATCATGGCAGGAAGCAAAGCTGCGTGTAGGCAGACATGGTGCTAAAGAAGGAGCTGAGAGTTCTACATCTTGACTCACAGGCAACAGGAAGTTGTCTGAGACACTGGGCATGGTATCTCTTCACAGCAGTAGAAACCCTAACTAGGACAACATATGAGCTGTATTTTCATAAAGTCTTTATGCATTGTCATTGATATACATTAATTCATGCCTTTATGAGAAAAGTCATTTTTTTGACAAAAATGGAAATGAATTTTATTTATTGAAAGTATAGATATTATATTAATCTACATTTAAGGAAGAAACCTCTGATTTTTTTTTTGATCACCAATGAAGCTGTCCAACAGAGGAAAAATTATAGCCAGAAGGTTCCTCTGGTCCTGCCTGGCTCCCAGTTCCTCAGCTGCTTATAAAATAATCATTCAGAGGCTTAATATTATTATCAACTGTATGGCCCATGGCAGGCCTCTTGCTAGCCAGCTCTTATAGTTTATCTCAACCCATAACTGTTAATCTACATATCGCCACATGTTCCGTGGCTTTACCTGCATCCCATTACATGTTGTTCCTAGGATGGCAATCTGGTGTCTCCCCCACTCGGCCTTTCTCTTTCCTGTCTCCCTCCTTGGATTTCCCACCTGCCTGTAAGGTGCTTTGCCATAGGCCATAGCAGCTTATTTGTTAACCAGTGGGAACAATATATATTCACAACATACAGAAACACATCCCCCAGCAAGAAGTTAAACTAGTTTCTGGCCCACATTGATGGGACCTCCTGTCCCATAGCTTCTTTCTGGTTTATAACCGTGACTGGACACCAAGAACAGAGGGACAGAGCAACAAATCATAGTCCAGTTTCTCTTTCATGCCCCCACAAGCCATATTTATTCTTGTCTTAGAATGTCTGGCTCTTTTTAAGGGACCCTCTCTCTCTCCTTTTAATTTCCTCTCTCCCTTCTTTTATCCTTCCCCTTCACCACTCAGGTGTGTGTTGCTTTGGTCTCTTATTTTGCCAGGCCTATAAAAGTGAAGTCATTTGGGCACATTGATGCCATCCAGAACTGCGAGTCCACAAACTTCCTTAGATTGTTTATGTTGGTAGAGGGAGAATCTCTCTTTAATCTTATTTTGCCAAAAGCCTTGTAATGACCGTGTGTGCTCCCTCATGAGGTAGTCAGTACCATAGGACTTTGTCTCACTATGGCTGAAATGACAAATGCTTTGTACCCAACAGTGATTCCCTGTTTCAGAAATAAGGTTAATTACTACACATTTTCTTTCAAAAACATCTCTCTTTCATTGATTATATTAGCAGGACTAATTTTGGAGGGATTTTAAAGACCTCAGGCCCAAATAGCAACCTCTGTGTTGGGTTCACACAAGATTTTTCCTTTTGGTGGAGTGAATTGGACAATGGGTTGATCTGTGTTGGTAGTAACTATTTATGAGGCTAAAATCACAGGCCTAAGATTTCTTAGTTTTTACAGTAAAAAGAATTTTTTTATTTAAAAAGATGTATTATTATAACTGTCCTTTTAGACGCAAACTGGAAATGTTTGACTACTAGTGTTGAAAGCCTAGAGTTTCCTAGGGATAATTTGTACTTACTGTTTCAGAAAGATGTCACCACATGAATTGTGCATATCCACAGAAATGTGAAGATCTTTAGAAAAGCTGTGTATAAACATTTTTTCCCTGCAGCTCATATTTTAGGCGTTTGTCCATGTCACTGACCTCTATTGTTATTACATCTTTTTGGAATATATTTTGATGCTAGATGGAGTATTGACAAAGGCCCAACTTAAGTAGCTCTAAGTTGACAAACAATACATGTTCCAATTAAAATGAGGTATAACCATCAATGCCTGTTTCTCCATGGAGCCTTTAAATATTGTGTCTATTTTCCATTGTCACTTTAGCCTAAAACATTCTTCTCTATTTCTCCCTTCATTTGGCAGGTTCCATCCATGGAATGCATTTCCCAATGATCCAGTTTGTGATAGGTGCTCATTCAATGTACCCTCATGGGGTGCATCTATCATCTTTTTTGCAGCTGACAACATTTTATATTTCATCAGGAAGATGTTGTGTTTGCTAGTGCTGGTATTTCCTGACTCTGATCAACCATTATGAATATCATTTTGTTACCCAAAAGACCTTAGTTCAAACTCCAGATTTTCTATTCATAAGACTCATTATTCCAAATGAGCCATTTGCATTTTTTGACTTTCAGTTTCTTCATTTGCATAATGGGAAAATTGTATTAATGAATTAAAGCGTTTTGAGAAAGAAATTGCTTACTATATATACAAAATGCTTAGCATAGGACCTGGGGAATGCAACCATATACATTATATAAAGTACTTGGCATGCTCAATAATTGCTAAATAGTATGCACAAAAATTTGGAGTAAATCTTTCAACTGTCACATGTGACTATTGGATTTAGATATTTAAACAAAGCAGAACTGTGCAATTGTAATGAACTGTTAACCTATAAGGAAATACAGTAATTGTGGAGCAACCGTCCAGGGAAGTGGGTAATGTCTGATAATCAGTTCATGTTTGGGCATCATGTTGGTAAGACCTTATGGGTGTAGTTTCTGGCATTACCAAGAGACACAATCTCATAGAAAACCCCTTGATCCTCAGGTTCTCGAAATACATCTGCTCCTTTTTCTGCAATGTTTCCTGAGCCTTAGGTACAGGAGTTTTGCAGATGTGTCTGTTGGGACTGGGCTCCTTAGCCCTGTATTTTGACTGGTTGTAGTTTTCTGTACAACCATGCTCAGCACAGCATCACAGCTAAAGGGTACAGCAGTGGCATGCATACTTGGCAGTAGCCAATGGCTCTCTAACTGAATTTAAGACTCGCTCAACGGGAGGGAAATCATGTCTGGCACTGGAAACCTAGCCAACTACCCAGAGTTAGTAAACTTGTGGATCTTGGAGGAGAACATACAACCACCACTTTACTAAACCAGCCCAGTCCCTAACTACACTCTAAATATCTGTTGCTATATTCACAGATAGGTACAGTCCTCACCCCCCATCAAGGAAAATTGAGTTTGCAGCAGATACTTGCACTTTTACGCATGACACTGTAGACAAACTTTCTTGTACTTACCTAGTATTGAAAATTGCTAAGTGCTAAGCTGCTCTGACCTTATGACAATATACCTAGTTAATTCTTGTTTGTCCGAGTTCTACTGTGGATGTACTAAACAATCTAGAACTGATCTCTGCTTTCCTTCAGCCCTCCTATCCCCCCGGACTCCCTTCAACAGGTTCTCAAGCATTTCAAAATGCATTTTCCAAGCTGATCATGCTGGTGTACACTTGTAGTCCCGGAACTCAGGGGGAAATCATTGTGATTGCATACACTTCAGGGCTTCCTGGCAAGAGTCTGTCTCAAAAACAAAAGGAAAAGGAAATAACAGACAGAATCCACAGCATACACTTTCCTCCTGTTGGTAGAAGCTGTATTCGATGCTGTCTGTGGAAGACAACCTTTTATCCACCATACATCTGACTCTGCAGCATGACAGACAGGTTTTTTGGGGAGGGGAATGACTAGGTTTTAATATCAATTACTGAGAAATTTCCCCTTGTCATTGACTACTTTTCTCATAACATTAATGTCATCATTTAACTGACTCAGAGCACTTCTGCAACCTTCTAAAGATAAGAGCACGTATGTTCTTTTACATTCCTAATACCCCTGGGCCTGTGGACAGTATATGTCCTCTGCTGTCTCCAGATCTCTTTCCTCTTCTCCTTGAATATGTTAGGTTTTTCATGTTATTTTGTTAGACTATATTATTGTACCTAGACTCCTTTGTCTTTGCAAACATTTATTATCTTTTATTATTTGCCTGAACTTCATCTAAAGACTTTTCTTCATTGAATCTTAGGCTCCTGGACCGCAGACACTTTAACTAACGCTGTTGTCATTTGCAATGATGTTAGCACCTCCTGCATGGATGATACTTCCAGTACCCTAGTCTGTCTGTTACAATCCACTGTGCATCCATTACCGGCATAGATGACACTTCCAATATTCAGGTCTCTCTGTTCTTGAAGTTCCTCTTTTGGTCTCCATCCAACCCCAAATCATTTATTCCCAAACGCTATCTTCAGCTTTGCTGGCACATAGGATTTTAACCCCTTCATAACCTCAGCTTCAAGCATCCAGGTCACCCAATACTTCCTGTTTTTGTCCAATTCATGCCCTCTAATAAAACAACTAAGCAATCTTACCCAAACAGGTATGATTTAATCAACCTATAAATACCTGTAACTCTTGTGTTATCCTCAATTATGCCATTTTTCATTGAAAATGATATGTCCAATTATTTTAGTGACGTATTACTTTACTGTGAACAGAAAAACAGCAACGACTAGAGAAAAACATACCACCATACAGTCCAATTCCCTTTTTTGTTTTGTTTTTAGTTTGACAAATTACTTTAGATATTTCAAAATATAGTGCAAAATCTACCAGTGTAGAGTTTATTGGAATTGTAAGCATTCTTACTGTTCATTCCTGGCGTTTTTCACCTTCCCAATATGACTTTTCATTCCTATTGACTAAAACCCTTTATTCCTCCCCCATCTCCAGCTCCCGACAGTCATCATTCTATGGCCCATCTCCTTGATTTGACTTCTTCAGGTCCCTCATGTAAACGGAGCCATCGGGTTTGTCTTTTTGTGATTTGTTTATTTCACATGTTCACTCATATGTCAGAATTTCATTCCCTTTTAGAGCTATACGTATATACCACCTTTAGTGTATCAGCTCATAATTAAAATTAGAATTTTTGATCACTTATCCCCATTGGAGCCTCAATACTGCAGGTGACTTACTCCATTCCCACATTCATTTTACTCTCTCACTATGAAGTAGATTATTTCACACCTAATCTTATTTTCTCAAACTCACTGAACATGAATCTGAACTATTGATGTTGCTTTGTATGTCACTGTGAAGTTAGAAGTAATGAAGAGGGAATTTCTAGAAGATTCTACTGCTGTGCATACTGTCAGTGAATGTTAGCACCAGCACACAGCACTTTTCTATCTCATTATTGGTCTGCTTTTCACCATCTAGTGTTAATTTTTTTTTTTTAAAGCTCAAAGTGGTTACTTTCACAGGTTCTCTGCTACGTCATCAGCTTTCCTTGTTGATTAGAACTTTCTTCATCAGTACACGACAGGCAGGGACTTCTCCTGTTGTAAAGATGACAGCATCAACCTCCCCCACCACACCCTTTCTGACTGACATCCCTTTGCACTGACACCAATATTTTTTTCTGGTTAGTAAGATTCCATGGGGATTCTTTGTGATTCTGCCTCAGTTTCTGCTTGAGTCACCGTATCTGCCTTTGATCTCACTACATCAATGCAGCATATCTTACTAGCATAGCTGATAACTTTAGATATTTTTTTTGGATGTTATCCCATGGCAAGTCAAAGATCATCTGTAGTTAAAGCCAATGGGCACCTCTTTGACCTTATGTTACCAACCCATCAAAATCACCAAGCAACACTAAACTCCTTCTCTTGTCTTCTTGGACAAACAGTGAATTCTACTTTTTCCTATTATCTCACTATTCCTTTCCTATTAATTTTTAACCTCCTTTTTTATTTTATAAACCTCTTTTGAGTTTTCTCTATCACAGCCCTGGTATGTAAAATATATATACAAATATCATGTGATAACAATATGTACAAAGAAATGTATTTTAAAACAATTATCTGGTATGTATATTATTTTTCATATATCAAAGAAAAGAATCAAATTTGCATATGAATGAGATGAAGGTGCTTTTTTATTTTTACATAAATAATTATGCCTTGGTTGAATATTTGATATTTCATGGCTTGGAGCAGTTTCAACGTTTTTAGAGTTGATTGATATTTTGATTTTTTAAATTGTCAGTCTTGAATATAGTGCTTCACAAAAATATGTAGTACACAACAGTAGAATTATATTCAGAGCCATTTTAGAAATTGTTGGAAATTTTGTCCTAATGCTAAGTCAAAATTCATTAACAATTTTTTGAAACTCATGTCAAAGAATAATTTTTAAGGTCAAATATTCCAACACAATACAACCCCAGATACACTGATTTTACTTAAATGCTGAAGAATGATAGAAAAATATTAGCAGTCTTTGTTTTCTGTGATTAAACCATTACGTTTTCATGAGAGTAGAAAACTGTGTGTGTACAATAGGAAGAAGCTGATATTCATGATGCAATTAAAATATGAGCCAGAGTATTTCAGGCAGTATTCATGGGCAATGCCTGCCGTGATGGGATCTGCAGTGCAAAATGCATGTTTTGTCTGTGCAGAGAACCAAGGCCACAGTTGAAGTTGCAGGATGTGGAATGACTGAGTGTGGTCAGATACATTTAAAGTTCATTATGTGTTTGATTTTAAATGAATTTTAGGTCTCTGTGCATCCAGACAGCCTTTATTGTTGCTAAATTTTCATGACCCCAACATTTAGTCACATGAATAATGACCCCCAGTTTAAGATACGGTGCTCTATGCAATCAACTCCTGATGAATCTCCTGGTTCTATGTTGTTAAAAGTTCCAGGATGCCCATATTCTATAATGAACATAGTTGGCCATCTGAAATCTTGAATACATGTCTAATATTTTTCTCAAATTTATATTCCAATTGGACATATCAGTCCTTTTCCCCAAACCTAACACCTTTATTATCTTTCCCATTTTAGCAACTGAAACTGCATTCTTTCAATTGTTCGGTTAAAAATATCATGGATGTCTTTAGATTTTTTTCCCATTTATTTTCTTTCTATTTATTTATTATTTATTCTTCAGAACAAGCCTCGACTTTTATTACATAAAAAGCGCCATATTTATTTCACTCTCTGACTCTGTCATTGTGCCTTCAACACTTTCACTAGTTTCCTGCTCTTCAACAAGGAAAGCTCCTTGATCCTGTTATGGACACACTTAGCGCACATGGAGCCATCACAGGCCCTGCTCATATGCTTCTTTGTCTTAGGCACTCTCAGAAGGACTTTAGGTCTTACAGCCTGAACCCCTTGAGGTCTGTCTGGGCACATGTCACGTGACGATTTGGGTGCTTGCCCAACCTTCTTGGCAAATCCTATTGCCAGTGGTTCTAGACAGCCTAGTTTTGTGAGAGGTTGTATTGTAAGAAAGCCTATGGTATGGTATGTCAGCTGTGGGACCATTCTGAGTGCCTCTGGGCACCATCCCTGGAAGAGCCCATTGCTTTTATAACCTATATCCAACCACTTAAGAAATCTTACTGGCATTACCTTGAACACACATGACTGCGATTTCCCTCAAAATGAAGCACTATCTAATGTCTTTACCTGGCTTCCTCTTTCACTTTTCATACACCTTTACCCAAATGTCACTACTGAGTAGATGTCAGTAGAGGACAGGCTGCATCCTTCAACTACAACAGCACCTGTCCCCTTTCCTGTTTTGCTTTTTGTTTCTTTAGCTTCCATTTTTATTTAATTCACTTTATGTTTTACTGAGGCTTTTATATTGAACACCCTCTCCAAGAAACTAAATTCTATGAGAACAAAATATCTTGTTTCTTTTACCATTGCATGGCATTTAAACAATATTGACTGACATATAGTTGTAACTGACTGCTTGCTGAGTGAACAAATTAGTACTGAAAAAAAAAAAAAGATACTGTAGGACCTTTTGTCTAAAGACAAGTGTCCTTGGTTGTTATTTTGGTGGTTCTGTGAGTAAAATTTTGGTTTTATGAAGCTACAGTTTAGTGATAATAGTAACAAGCAAGCACCTGCTGTGTATAGAGCAGGAATGCCTCATTCACATCCTTCCTTAACCTGCACAAACAGGAGAAAAAAACTATAATCCTGAGTCATACAGCTGAGACTAAGCAACTTGCTTGAGATCATCTTACCATCGAATGATTTTGCTGGGTTGAGAATCAATTCCACATGACTTCAGGGTTTTTTTTTTTTCCTGTTTTAATACATAGGTTACATTTGACTTTTGGCTGGTGTCTTGGTTAATGAGGCTATTAATACAAGCAATAAACCAACCAGAAAAAAAAAAACCCTGAATGATACACCATTAAGCTTGCTGAGTTCATCATTTCTTTTATTACACACACTTGAGTATAATGCAATTTTAATATCATTTTTATTTGTAGAGAAACCCCAGTAGCCAAAATCTAAGGCAATTTTCACTTTTAATTGAAAATTAAAGGTTACATTATATCAAAAGTTGTATGCATATAGTAGTAGGTCTATAATATAAGTCTGTGCTTTAGCTTTAAGTATAGTATTTAGTTGTTAAAAGCTGAATTTTATTTGACTTGAATATTTCTCTTGCAAGAAATAAGTAATAAAAAACACTCCTGTGGCTAATTTAATAAAAGCAAATTCTCATGGATGTGTTGCAAATATCTGCTGTGAGGCAGAGCTTGCTTCATTTTATTTTTATTTTTACTCTTTTGTTTCAGCATTCATTACATTGATTGCAATGTAATGGGACACAGAGGCTCTAACAATGGAAAAGAAAATTGGATAGGTGTGTGTGGGAAAATCAGTGGGCCTTTTGCTCCGCATTCTCACTGGAGGTGTGGTTTTGTTTTGGATTTGCAACTTACTCACTTTGTAACCGTATTAAGGAATATAGATCTTGCTTGATGTTTGAGATGTAATTCAGAACAGTTTCCCCCCTTTGACACATTTTTAGTTATGAGGTAAAATATGTTGATGAATCAATATTATTTCATACATAAAAATTCAGTTTCTAGATAAAAAGTTGACTGCAAACTACTCACGCTGGAGTAATGTAATAGCTTAGGCATTGTAAGAATTGATTTCTAAGTCCAACTTTATGTCTGCCTAGTGTCTTTGTTTCTTGATATTTTTCTGTGATTATGGAGCAAAATATTCATTCTGTTCTCTTATGAGCATATTGAAATTTTGATGAAGACTTAATATATGAGAAATTACTTTATAAATGGAAATCTCTATGTAAATGGAAAACAGTGGTTTTGCTTTGTTTGTTACAGTTTAAATGGATTATTAAGTACTTTATCCACAAGTTGATAGATTTGGATTATAACATTCAGAATGTCTTTGATGTTGGTTAGTTAATGGAGAACTTTGTGGAGTGAGAAGTGAGCCAGTGACTGAACTAAAGTTCAGCACCAGTGATGAATTAACAGTCATTTTCCTTTCATTATTAAAACAATTGATTTTCACATGCATATATTTAATTTTTTGTGGATATAAACAAAGCAATAATGCACACTTTAAAACATGAATTTTTGTATTTATAAATAGTGATCAACCAATGTACCAATGTCTGGTTTAACTTGAGGCTCACATCAGGGTAGGGAGCCCATGGAGATCTAGGGTAGAACTAAGCATGACTAGCCAAAAAATCAATGAAATGATTCTTAATGATATTGTTCTATACTCATGGATTGGTGCCTCACCTAGTTGTCATCAGAGGGGCTTCCTCTGTCATCAGACAGGAGCAGGTGAAGAGTCTCACAGCCAAACATTATACAGAGATAGAGGCTAAATTAAAGATCTCCATGGGGTCCTTCCCTATGGAACTCAGGGAACCCCATGGAAGAGGGGCCCTTGGCATTGACCCAATTTTTAATTGAGTTGTTTTCATGATAAGGTGATCAGTAGATTGGAATCTTCTACATGTAGACATCCAATTTGACCAGCACCATTTGTTGAAGATGCTGTAATTTTTTCCCCATGTGTATTTCTGTCTTCTTTATCAAAAATCATGTGTGGATTTATGTCTAGGTCTTCAATTTTATTCCATTAATTGACATGCCTTTTTTTGTGCCAATACCATGCTATTTTTATTACTATAGCTCTGCATTATAGCTTGAAATTAGGGTTATTGATACCTTCAGGAGCTATTTTATTATTTAAGAATGCCCTAGCTATCCTGTTTTTTTTTTTTTGTGGTGTGTGTGTGTGTGTGTGTGTGTGTGTGTGTGTGTGTGTGTGTTTCTACATGAAGCTGGAAATTGTCCTTTCAAGGTCTGAGAAGAATTGTGTTAGAATTTTGATGGTGATCTCAATGAATCTGTAGATTGCTTTGGGGAGGATGGCTACTTTTATTATATTAATCCTACCAATCCGTGAGCATAGGAGATCTTTCCATTTTCTGGTGTTTCCTTCAATGCTCTAAAGTTTTTTTTTTTTTTTTTTTTTTTAAATCATCCAAGTCTCACTTCCTTTGCTAGAGTTACCCCTAGGTATTTTATATTATTTGAGGATATTGTGGAAGGTGTCCCCCGCTCCGCACCCCCTCCCCCCGCCCTGACTTCTTTCTTAGTCTATTTGCCAGAAGAATTTGATTTTTGTGAGTTAATTTTGTATCTAGTTACTTTGCTCAGTGTGTTTATCAGCTATAGGAGTTTCCTGGTGAATTTTTTTAGGTCACTTATGTATACTATCATATCATTTACCAAAAAGATACTTTGACTTCTTCTTGTCCTATTTGTACCCCCATGA
This sequence comes from Peromyscus leucopus, assembly GCF_004664715.2. NCBI lineage: Eukaryota > Metazoa > Chordata > Mammalia > Rodentia > Cricetidae > Peromyscus > Peromyscus leucopus. The sequence continues at coordinate 10,971,557 of NC_051074.1, forward strand.
TCTCCTTCAGTTGTCTTTTTACTCTAGGTAAGATTTCATGTACTGTATCGAATAGGTATGGAGAGAGAGGACAACCTTGCCTTGCTACTGATTTTAATGGAAATATTTTGAGTTTCTCTTCATTTAAGTTGACATTGGCTATGGGCTTGCTATACACTGATTTTATTATATTGAGGTATGTCCTTTGTATCTTTAATTATCCAGGACTCTTAACATGAAGTGGTATTGGAGTTTGCTAAAAGGTCTTTTTTGCCTCTAATGAGATGTTCACATGGTGTTTGTCTTTCAGTTTGATTATATGGTGGATTACATTTATTAATTTACATATGGTGAACCATCCCTGCATCTCTGGGATGAAGCCTACTTGATCATGGTAGATGATCTTTTTGATATGTCCTTGGATTTGTTTTTTGAGATTTTTTATATCTATGTTCATAAGGGAAATTGGTCTATAATTCTCTTTCTTTGTTGGGTCTTTATGTGGTCTGAGTATCAGGATACCTATGGTCTTATAAAAGAGTTGGGCAATGTTCCTCTGTTTTTATATTGTGGAATAATTTGAAGAGTACTGGCATTAACTCTGTTTTGAAAGTCTGATAGAATTCTGATGTTCCTGGGCCCTTTGACTTTTATTAATTACTACTTCTATTTTACTATGGACTTTAGTTTTGTTTAAATTGCTTATGTGATCTTGATTTAACATTGGCAAGTGGTATGTATTGAGAAAATTATTCATTTCTTTTAGATTTTCCCCATTTGGTAGAGTGCAGGCTTTTAAAGTATGCGCTTATGATTTTCTAGATTCCCTCAGTGTCTGTTGTTTTGTTGCCCCTTTCTTCTCTAATTTTGTTACTTTGGACTTTTCTCTTTCTGCCTTTTAGTTAATTTGGCTAAGGGTTTGTCAATCTCATTGATTTTTCTCAAAACTAATTCGTTTCATTGTAATTTTTTTGTTTCTATTTTATTGATTTCAGCTCAGAGTTTAATTATTTCTTGCCATCTACTCCTTTGTGGTCTGATTTATTCTTTTTGTTCTAGAGCTTTCAGGGGTGCTGTTAAGTTACTAGTATGAGAGCACTAGTTTCTTTTTTTAAATGTAGGCACTTAGTGCTATGAACTTTCCTTCTAGATTCACCTTTATTATGCCCCATACGTTTGAATATGTTGTGTCTTCATTTTCATTGAATTCTAGAAAGTCTTTAATTTCTGTCTTGACCCTTTTTTCATTTAGTAGAGAGTTCAGTTTATAAGCTTTCTTTTGTTTTGATTTAATCTGTGGTGGTCAGATAAAATACAGGGTGCTATCTCAATTTTCTTTTATCTGTTGAGACTTGCTTTGTGTCTTAGTATGTAGCCAGTTTTGGAGAGAATTCCATGAGGAGCTGAGAAGAAGATTTTTTTTTTGTGTTTGGGTGAAATGGTCAACATGTAATTTATGCTATAGTAGTGTTTCTTTGATAAACTTGTCCTGTAGGATAATACTTTTGTACAGTGGTTTAAAAAAACGCTGCTTGGCCAGTAGCCAGGCAGGAAGTATAGGTGGGATAAGCAGATAAGGGGAATGCTGGGAAGAGGAAGGCTGAGTCAGGAGGTGCCAACCTGCCCTCCAAGGAGCAGCATGTAATGGCACACAGGTAAAGCCATGGAAAACGTGGCGACATATAGATTAACAGAAATGGGCTGAGTTTAAGTGCAAGTGCTAGTCAGTATTAAGCCTGAGCTAGTGGCTGAGCAGTTTATAATTAATATAAGCCTCTGTGTGTTCATTTGGGTCTGAGCAGCTGCAGGACCTTGAGGCCATGGGAGCCGGGTGGGTACAGGAAAACTTTCAGCTACAAACTTGGGTGGCCTTGTGTTTGGTGCATAGATGTTAAGAATTGTAATGCCCTCTTGATGAGTATATAGTGTCCTTTCTTATCACCTCTGATTAGTTTTAGTTTACAGTCCATTTTGTCAGATATTAAAATGGCTGCAGCAGCTTGCTTCTTAGGGCTATTTTCTTGGAATGTCTTTTTCTATCCTTTTATCCTGAGGTGATGTCTGTCCTTGATGTTAAGGTGTGTTTCTTGGATGGAGCAGATGGATAGATCCCCATTTTTGAATCCATTCTGTTAGTCTGTATCTTTTTTTGGGAGGGAATTGAGACCATTGATGTTGAGAGATATTAATAAACAGTGTTTGTTGATTCGATTTATTTTGTTGTGGTGGTGTAGGTTTTTGCCTTTTTTTTGATTTGTCTGATATTTCTCTCTCTCTCTCTCTCTCTTTCTCTCTCTCTCTCTCTCCCTCTCCCTCTCCCTCTCCCTCTCTCTCTCCCTCCCTCTTTCTCTCTCCTTCCCTCTCTCTCTCTCTCTCTCTCTCTCTCTCTCTCTCTCTCTCTCTCTCCCTCTCCCTCTCTCTCTCCCTCCCTCTCTCTCTCCTTCTCTCTCTCTCTCTCTCTCTCTCTCTCTCTCTCTCTCTCTCTCTCTCTGTTTGGGTGTAGTTAATTTCTTCAGTGTCTTCTGTCAAGCTGTATTCATTGATACTGTTAAATTTGTGTGTTTTTTTAACGGAATGTTTTATTTTCTCTATCTATTGTGATTGAATGTTTTGATGGTTTTGGTAGTCTTAGCTGTAATATATGGTCTCTTAGAGTTTGTAGAACATCTCTCTAGGCTCTCCTGGCTTTTAGAGTCTCCACTGAGAAGTCAGGCATTATTCCACTAGGTCTGCCATTATTGGTTACTTGGTCTTTTTCTGTTGCAACTTTTAATATTCTTTCTTAGTTTTGTGAGTTTAGTATTTTGATTATTATGTGCTGTGAGGAATGTCCTTTCTGTTCCAGTCTATCTGGTACTCTCTATTTCTGTTGTTCCTTGATAGGCATCTCCTTCTCAAAGTCAGTGAACTTTTCTACTCCGAATTTGTTGTAAATGTTTTTTGTGCCTTTGACTTGGATTTCTTCTTCTTCCATTCCCGTTATTATTTGGTCTTTTCATAGTGTCCCAGGTTTTTTGGATGTTTTGTGCCAGAATTTTTTTTTTTTAAATTTAGCATGCTCTTTGGCTGATATAGCCATTTCTTCTATCATGTCTTCAGTGCCCAAGATTCTTTCTTCCATCTCTTGTATTCTGCTGATGAAACTTGTCTCTGAGGTTCTTGTTCGAATTCCTAAATTTTTTATTTCCAGACTTCCCTCAGTTGGGTTTTCTTCACTGATTCTATTTTCACTTTCATTTGAACTTTTTTATTCATTTCCTCCACTGTTTGTGTTTTCATAGATTTCTTTAAGGGATTTATTAATTTCCTCTTTAGGGTCCTCTATAATATCCATAAAGTCTTCTTTAAGGTCTTTGTCTTGTGCTTCAACTATGTTGCAACACTCTGGGCCTACTGTGGTAGGTTGCTGGGAGACATTGTCTTGGCTATTGTTGATGGTGTTTTTATGCTGGCAACTAGGCATCTGGGGTTGGGAAGATTGTAATTCTAGGTGCTGATATCTAGTCTCGTCTTTGTTGGGTAGGCATTTTGTTCCTTGTTTTCTGTTGCTCTTTTTGGTTCTTAGAAGGTATTGTGCCTGGTAGGGAGTTCTTCTGGCATCATGCCAGATGGTGGTTCAGGTGCCAGTAGATAGAAACCTACAGGTTTCTAGGTATTGTGATCTGACACTTAGGAAGGGGAATGGGCTGGGAAGGGAGGCCAAAGGGGGTCCAAAATGAAGAAGGATAACAGGGTGTTCTACCAGGATCTCTTAGTCCCCTGGGAATGGGGGCAGATCATGAGGAGAGGCCAGAACTGTTGGACTGCTGCAGAGCTGAGGATGAGAGTGGGGGATTGGATTTGGAGGAGAGGAGGGAGCAGTGAAGATCTGCAGTTAGCCTGCCTCCTTCCCTGGCCAGAGTGGCTTGTATACTTTTCATTACTAATTGAGCCAAAGTATTTTTGTGGAGGTGTGTTGTCCTTCTGTCCTATTAATGTCACAGTGGAAGCTTTGCTGCAGATGTCTCATATTGTAGCAGATGGTTTTCTTGTAGGTTCTCGTGGATTCACTAATGGTGAGGCAAAACCTGGCTAATTTCCAACTCTACAGTTTCTAATATTTGGATGTCATTGTTTTTTGCTTCATAAAGTCTGTGGGAAAAATAAGTCTGACAGGTGCTGTTTTTCTTTACTCTGGGTGCCTATTGTGCCCTTCAGCTTATTCTCTCCAATCTTTTTTTCAGTCGGATAGGTACATCTTTATGGTGTACAGCTTTTCTTTTAACACATCTTATGAACCCACCACCATCTTTCTGCTGCAATGAAACTCGAAGTGGGCAATAACTAGTGTAGGATAACATGAATGACATATTGTTTTAATATTTTCAAAAGAACTATCTGCATCATGCAAACCAAAACTAACAACAAATGGAGTCTCCCAGTTGGGATAAGATAGTAGCCTGATCTTCCTGATGATGCATGCAGGGATATTGGAGCAGGATGAAGTTGCAGAGGTGAGTTAGCAATTATTGAAAAATTGTTTAAGGGGGTGACTGGTAGTGAGTGGTGAGAGGGTATGGGATAATTAAAGGTGATGCCAGGGTTCTGTGAACTCACTCTATGTGTCAGACATCTGTCATAGCCAATTTCACCTAAGCCTTTCACTAATATTGTAAGATTGGTTTAATCTATTTTTTTTTCTTGTTTTTTTTGAGATGGGTTTTCTCTGTGTGGCCCTGACTGTCCTGGTACTAGCTCTGTAGACCAGGATGGCTTTGAACTCAGAGGTCCACCTGCTTCTGCTTCTTGGGTGCTGGGATTAAAGTGTGCACCACCACTGCCCAGCTAGATTGGTTTAATTTTTAAAATCACAGAGAAGTTTCAAGTAATTTTACCAGGCGTAGTATATGGTTCAATATGAATTCTAAACTTGTGTTAATTCTGTGAAATGTTTTATAGGGACTAGAGAAGGGCCAAAGCAGTCTACAAGGACTATACTATACCTCACTCATGCAGATGCAAAGAGGTTGCATAGGCTGTTATGCCTGGTGAGAAAATTACCCAGTTAAGTCATAACTGTACATATTTTTGTTTGATTAAAATCTTGTTAATAGACTCATAGGCATATATTCCTTATTCTTCACACTTCTGGAAAAACCAAACCTGTAAGCAAGATAAAGTTTAGAATTCACAAGGGAGCTAGCTAGAAATGTACAGCAGTGTTTTGGGAGAAACAAAACCTTTTTAGCAAAAGGCTTGAAAATATGATGCTATAAAAACTTAAATTGGGCTCAGAAATCCTCGAGACTTTGATCTAAATCAAAGGTTTTTGGGTAGCGTATGGATTTTTTTCTTCTGCGATCTGCTGCAAGCCATAGATTGAAAGAAATTTCACACAGATATGATTATCACAGTCCCAATAAACCATTTTCTTTCTTGAGCCGCAGTCCATTAGTCAGTGTTCTGTGCAAACAGGTACTCAGCCTTAGTGACACCATAGCTGAGTTTGACAAAGTCGTCTTCAAAGTGTGTGTGTGTGTGTGTGTGTGTGTGTGTGTGTGTGTGTGGTTTACAAGTGTTCATGAGAAAATCTTACCAGCACAAGCCTTAATAAAAAACTTTATTTAGATGTAAGTAGAATGGTTTTATATTGAATGGCTTGGAAAAGGGAATTTTGACTCCCCCTCTTTATTTTTAACTTAACAAGAAAACATAACTAATATTTGAAACAGCTTCAAGCTATAACACAGCTTCATATTTAAAGCTATAATCACAATTTCTCAAATGTACTTCTTATTAGTAAAGCACTAAAAATCTTACCTCTACAAATTATTTTACTTTTCATTTATTCTAAATCTATATATCTCATTATTGTACACTGTAAGAAATATATGCAAGTAGAAATTGTGCTGGCTACTTTTATGTCAAGTTGACACAAGCTAGAGTCATCAGAGAGGAGGGAGCCTCAACTGAGAAAATGCCTCTCTAAGATTGGACTGTAGGGCATTTTCTTAATTAGTCATTGGTGGGGGACAGCCCTGCCCATTTTGGGTGGTGCAATTCCTGGGCTGATGGTCCTAGCTTCTGTAAGAAAGCAAGCTGAGAAAGCCACAAGGAGCAAAACAGTAAGCAGCACCCTTCCATGGCCTCTGCACCAGTCCCTGCCTCCAAGTCCCTGTCCTGTCTTCGTCTGATGATGAACTGTGATGTGGAAGCATAAGCTGAACAAACCCTCTCATCTCCAACTTTCTTGGTCATGGTGCTTCACTACAGCAATAGTAACCCTACCTAAGACAGAAACTTAGGGTAGAAATTAAAGTGAAATAAACATTGAAAATATTTTGCTTTCACTGAAAATGCTAGTATTATTATCAGAAATAGAATATATTTCATTCAAATTGAAAATTTTGGTTTGGTCATCCCTGCATGTTTCCCCATCATGATCCTGATGCACTTGCTCATAGAATCCCTTTTTTCTCTCTTTGACTGGACTCCTTGAGTTCTGTCTAGTGACTGGCTGTGAATCTTTGCATCTGCTTCAATCAGTCATTGGAGAAAAGTTCTGTGATGACAGTTAGGGTATTCACCAGTCTGATCTCTAGGGCAAGCCAGTTCAGTTCAGGCAACCTCTCCACTATTGCTAGTAGTCCAGGCTGGGGTCATTCTTGGGGATTCCTGCAGGTAACTTCCCTAGCACCAGGTTTCTCTCTATCCCCATGATGTCTCTCTCTATCATGGTATCTCTTTCATTGCTTTTCCCTCCTCCCTCCCTGTTCCAGTTCAACCATCTCATCCTTATGTTCTCATCCCCTATCCCCTACCCTCCATTGCCCACCCTTCATCCCCAGTTTACTCATGGAGATCTCATCTATTTCCCCTTCCCAGGGCGGTCCATGCATCCCTCTTTGGGTCTTCCCTGTTAGTTAGCTTCTCTGGAGTTGTGGGTTGATGCCTGATTAGCCTTTGTGTTACATCTAGTATCCACTTATGAGTAGGTACCTACCATATTTGTCCTTCTGAGTCTAGGTTACCTCACGCAGGATGACATTTTCTAGTTCCATCCATTTGCCTGCAAATTTCATTGCGTCATTGTTTTTCTCTGCTGAGTAGTACTCCATTGTGTATATGTACCACATTTTCTTAATCCATTCTTCAGTTGAGGGGCATCCAGGTTCTTGCTATTATGAAACATGCAGGGATGACCAAACCAAACTAGAGGGGGAACTCATGAAAGTTGAATCAATGGCTGTAGAGCCTACATGGGACTGGACTAGGCCCTTTGCATGGCGAGACAGTTGTGTAGCTTGGTCTGCTGGTGGTAGGATCAGAATCCATCTCTGGTGCATTAGCAGGCTATTTAGAGCCCACTACCTATAATGGGACACCTCGTGCAGCCTTGAGGCAGGGGGAAGGGCTTGGACTTGCCTCTATTGGATGTGCCTCCCCATGGGAGGCCTTGCCTTCTTGTGGGTGGGAGTGGGTGTGGTTTGGGAGGGGGAGGCTGGGGAGAGGCAGGAGGAGGGAAGAAGGCGATCTTTGATTGGTATGTAAAATGAATGAAAAAATTTTCTTAATTAAAAAAAATAGAAAATGAAAAAAAAAAGAAAATATTGGCTAACACGATAGTGTTGTTATTTTAAAGTCTGATCCTAAGCTGAATTTATTTCAACACTTGACTTTAATAAGCTGATAGCTCATGAGGATATCTCTTAAAGGTAACAAATTGCTCCTTGTCTGTGTTTATTAATCATGGAACTCATGAAAAATTCACCTATAAATTTCACAAGCTTTTGAATTTAAAAGCACTAATTTTGAACATTTTAAAAATTAAAATGCTTTTCGTTTGCATACCAAAAATTTAAAAGTATTATTCTATAGCAAGACAAAAATATTTATGGAATCTTTTCAGACTTTTTGTCTGTTGAGTTTCAAAATGTGTTAGAAATTTTTAGAGTGTTTCAAATGTGAAGATGTGAAACTTTTGCCATCACTTTAAAGCAAGAGATACCATGGGAATGGAAACATTATCAGGCATTAGTCTTAAAAATACTCTGCTTTATTTTGTAAACAAGTTGGCTACTTACTTCCTAAAACTCCTTGAAATGCTAAAAGGATTTATTACATGCATTTCCTCCTTCATTTCAAGTGATTTATTAAGTCTGTGAATTTTCCTTTATAGAAAGTACTTCTTTTTTTAATTAAAAAAGAAAAAACCACCCCCTTCTCCCCTCCAACTCCTCCCCACCCCACCACTCCCTCTCAGATTCACTACCTTTTCTTCTTTAATTATTATTGTTGTGAACATGCACACACATGTGCACACACAACTTGCTGAGTCCATTTAGTGTTGCTCATGTGTACACTGTTCAATGCTGATCACTTGAGATTGGATAGTCTATCAGGAACTCATCCTTGGAGACCACTGGTTCTTCCTCAGCGCCTATTGACTGCTTATATGTCTTTATCCATGGGTAGAGTCTTGTGAGATTTCCTTCATCCACACTGGCATGTCAACTGGTGCTTTCATGGCACAGATCTTGTTTAGGTGACCATATTGTAGAGATTTTCTGGGTGCAATTCCCTGTCATGTGTATACCACTACTATCTCGTAGTAGATGTTCTATTCCTCTGGCTCTCACAATCTTTCTGCCTTCTCTTCCATGATGTCCCCTGGGTCTTAGCATCAGCAGAGGGCAGGCACCCCATGATTAGTTGCTTTCTTTTTTTTTTTTTTTTTTTTTTTTTTTTTGGTTTTTCGAGACAGGGTTTCTCTGTGTAGCTTTGTGCCTTTCCTGGAGCTCACTTGGTAGCCCAGGCTGGCCTCGAACTCACAGAGATCCGCCTGGCTCTGCCTCCCGAGTGCTGGGATTAAAGGCGTGTGCCACCAACGCCCGGTGATTAGTTGCTTTCTGCATTTTGACTTGTTTTGGATTCCTTTATGGTCTGTCTGCTGCAAAAAGGGGTGTCTTAGATGAAGGGTGAGAGCTTCACTTATTTGTGGATGTAAGGATAGGTATTTAGAGTGCAGGTGGGAATTATACTAGCTTAGGAAAGTGGCAAGAGTTCTTCTCTGTGGTCCATGACTTCACCGGTCACCCACAGGCAGTTGCTTAGCTTAATAGTATCAGGCACAAATTCCTTCCTATTATGAAGGCCTTAAGAGGAGTAAATGGGAGGATTTGAAGGGGGAAGGAGAAAGGGGAAGAGCTACATGTACAACAAATAAAAATAAAGACATATTTCTTCCCATTGCTACAGTATGTTAGTGTATATACCATTCAAGTTTTGTGGGTTGCTTGTGTATTTTAGGTCCACCATGTGATTAGCTAGAAATTGAATGTTTCATGTTCTTACACCATGGATCTCAACCAAAAGACTACTGTAATCATTTGGAAATTATTTTATGTATGTATGTATGTATGTATGTATGTATGTATGTATGTATTTAACATGTAATCTTTCTAAGATTTATTAAGAAAGAATATAAAAGTACAAAATCAAGAATTGTTTCCTATAGCAGCTGCGTATCATATAGATTAGATACATGATTTATGAGCAGAATCAGGTTTAGTAAATAAAGTTTTAAATCTACAAATTAGGTCTACTCAAGGCACTGACAGCATTTACAAACCACCTTTAGGAGACATTGCTATGATGTTATTTAATTTAATACTGAAGTACCTCATTTTGAGTCAATCCATATATATATATATATATGTATATATATATATATATATATCTCACATTTCTCTTCCTTTCTATATCACAGATTTATACAAATATAACTTAATTATACAATTAAAACACTTACATTCCAAACTTAAATTATTAAGTATAAATTGGATTTTTGGGTGCCTTATAAAACTTCAGCTTTGTCAACATTGCTGAAAAACAAAATTAAAAAAACATATGGCAGAGATTAGATCTGTGGTGATGTCTGCCATTGATTTCAATGCACTAGGACTTTCTCCCATTTTGGAGGCCAGGGTTGACAGGGCAGCCCAGGATTTCCTAAGTAAGTGTTGTAGCCTGACTGGCATCCTGCCTCTGCTTTGTTCCTCTCCTTAACAGGAGGTGCAGTTTCCTGAGACTTAATAGTTAGCTGTCACGTGACTGGGAAACCACCACCAGAAGTAAAGGGCTTAACTGACTGCTACAGTTTATATTGTTTGTTTGTTTGTTTGTTTGAGTTTTAGAAAGTAGGAACATCAAGGATGAGGCAGAGAGGGGACAGGGAGAAGCCAGGAGTCAGGGTCAGCATGGGAGAGGAGATGCCAATTCAAGCATCTCCTTAATCTGCAAAGACCTTCATTTAGAAATCACTATTTCTTTTTTGACTTGTGAATTAGGGAAACTAGTTTGGTTTTCACAAATAGACAAACCGGAACACTTATTCATGTTAACAGCCCTCTTTCAGGTGCCTTTTCTTCCGTGCAAAAACTGGACACGCCTTCCAACACGGTTGTCATTTTTCTCTTTCTTTCTTTTCTTTCTTTTCTTTTCTTTCTTTCTTCTCTTTCTTTCTTTCTTTCTTCCTTTCTTTCTTTCTTTCTTTCTTTCTTTCTTTCTTTCTTAATTTCTTTCTCTCTCTTTCTTTCTTTCTTTCTTTCTTTCTTTCTTTCTTTCTTTCTTTCTTTCTTTCTTTCTTTCTTTCTTTCTGTCTCTTCTTTCCTTCCTTCCTTCCTTTCTTTTTCTTTCCTATGAAAGCTATTTTATTATAATTAGTCAATGACATTAATTGTGCAAACTCATTCATTTAATTGTCAGCTTTCTTCAAGACACAACTGTAATAGTTGTTCCTCATTGGGTGTGAAAGTATGCACAGCCTTGTCCAGAGTCTGCCCTGTGTCCATCCCAAATGCAGGTTTGATCTTACAGACATCTTGCATTTGATTTTGTTCAAAAGATTCATTTCTTTCCTCCAGATGAGGTGAGAATCTTTTGTACTAGATGGATTAACCAAGGAACACAAAGCAAGAAACCGAACAGGAGCAGAGCGAGAGCATGGTTCTCTTCAGATACACTCATTTAAACACATTCAGTCTGAGTGGGCTGGAAGTTTACCTGTCAACCTTTACTTTGCGGGAGAGATCTAAATTGCACTGAAGTGAATGCAGTGAGCAGACAGACTGCTCCATGGTCCGGAGGGGATTTTCAGGCTGTCCGGAGAGGCAGCCCCTCGGGTGGCAGCTGTTAATGAGTATGTGTCTGCATAGGGGTCTGGATATGAGTGTAGGTTCCTGTGGAGGCTAGAAGTGTCAGACCACCTGGAATTACAGATGGTTGTGAGCCACCATGTGAGTACTGGGAATTGAAATCCAGTCCTGTGCAGGAGCAGTAAGTGCTCTAATCCACCGGGCCTATCTCTTTGCCATAATTGTTTGTTGTTGGTCATCAAATGGGCTGCTAATAAGGATGTTTTAAATTGTGTTATTTTTAACATGAGGTTTCTTGTACTCTGCACTGGACTTGCAGAGGGTCTAAAAGTAGAGGAAACAGAAGAGAGGGCAAAGTTAACATTTGACTACAAAGTTTGAGCCATGAGTTAATGGCTGTTTGCAAATCTATGTGCTCTTTTTCTAGTAAGTCAATTCTTCCCAAATCATTAAGCAATTATACAATACAATGTTTAAACATTTCAGGCAGAAATATTTTCCGAAGGGCTTGGAATGAACGTTTCATTGTCTTTTATCATTTGAGAAGAAAGATTTTGTTCATTGCCTATCAACAGTTTTTTAATTTTTTTTTAAATTTTCAGCTAAGGAGACAATGATAACATGTTTCTTCCCCTTCTTCCTCCAGCCATCCCTCTTTTTGGTGTGGTGATGTTGGTGGTGGTGGTGTGTGTGCGAATGCATGTGCCTGTGTGTGTACATGCGGAGGCCAGAGGAAGATGTGAACTATCTTCTTCTATTACTCCTTCACCTTATTTTTTGAGGCAGAGTCTTTCCTTGAACCCAAAGCTCACCTTTTAGCGAGGCTGGCTGGGCAGTACGCTTGTAGAACCTGCTTGCTTCTGCCCATCAGTGCTGGGGTTACAGGCAGGCAGCCATTCCTGGCTTTTACATCGGTGCCTGGGGATTTGAACTCAGGACTTTTGATTTCACAGTAAGTCCTCAGCCCCACAGACATGTTTTCTCATGTTGGGAAATTTGAGATTCTCTCTATTAGCTATTTTAAAAGTAAGTATGTCTAATGAATAAGCACAGCTTTGCCATTAGATGAAAAAAATTTCTCTTGCAAATGCTAAAATGTAATCTTTGATTTGAGCCCTTTCTTGCATTGGAACCTTTCTTATACACTCAAAAAATAGGCAGATTGTTTTCTATTTCTGTGCCCAGATCTATTTTCCATTCTCCCCCTTCTGCTGCATGCCTCAGGAATGTCAGCCCTGTGGGCTGCATCCACGGTCTCCTTGCAGTCTGTATTTTAATTGAGCTTGGCCGTTGGAGGCTGTCAGCCCAGATGGTGCTTTTTTCCTTTCATTTTTCTTTTTTTTCTTTCTTTCACCTTTTTTCACTGTATTTTCTTCACCAGCCGAGAGGAAAGCCTGAGTTCAGGTTGTGGGTTGTGGCTCTTTCTCTTCAAAGTGTGTTGCTATAGATGAACCCCTGAGCGACTGGGTCCAAATCATTTCTTTCATGGAGTCCTCCACTAGGAATGACTACCATTCCCATCAGGCTGTGATTATTTTATTACTTACTTTGTTAGTTCCTTTTTCTTTTCCCCCTTTCTCTCTTATATTTGAAGATGCCAGAAGGTGCTTTCAGAATGCCTGTTGTGTGCTATGCTTGGACTCATGTGTTTTCTTTCTGTCAAAGAATACTGTATTGTAGATGAATCTTAAAGGGTCTTATTAATAAAACACATGGGAGCGAGATATTGGGGTGAACGCTGAAAGATCAGAGAAGCAGGACTAGCCACAGCTCACCTCACCTCGCCAGTTCCTCAGCTGATCTCATTTCCTCAAACTGGAGGCCTCCGTGTCCTCATCTAACTGCTGCTCAAAAGCCTAAAAGCTTAACAAATTTAGTTCCTGGTTTTCACGCCTTATATACCTTTCTGCTTCCTGCCATAATTTCCTGGGATTAAAGGCGTGTGTCACCATGCCTGGCTGTTTTCAGTGTGGCTTTGAACTCACAGAGATACAGATGGATCTCTGCCTCCAGAATGCTAGGATTAAAGGTGTGAGTGCCACCATTTTCTGGCCTCTATGTCTATCAAGTGGCTGTCCTGTTCTCTGACCCCAGATAAGTTTATTAAGGTACACAATATATCGGGGGACACAATATCACCACACTGTATTGATATCACTGATCCTTTATTGCATATTATTTTGGTTGACTGTGGAAAGGACATCTTTCCTGTCTCAGTTTCTGCTGGGGTATCAATACAATTGCACTGGACAGAAAGTGTGACTTAGAGCCACACGCACATAAATTAACAAAGAGAAATATGAAGAAGCGTGTCAGTGGCTCTTGGATCCTGTGGTCCAGGGAAAGATACAGACAGAGGTCAGAATAGCAAGTAAGATTTTGAGAGAAATCTTTTTTTTTTTTTTTTTTGGTTTTTAGAGATAGGGTTTCTCTGTGTAGCTTTGTGCCTTTCCTGGAACTCACTTGGTAGCCCAGGCTGGCCTCGAACTCACAGAGATCCACCTGGCTCTGCCTCCCAAGTGCTGGGATTAAAGGCGTGCGCCACCACCACCCGGTGAAATCTTTTTTTTTTTTTTTTTTAAATTAAATTTTTAAATAGAAAACTGTTAGGGTTTTGTTTGCAAATTTTGTGCAAGACCGCAGTGAAGCATGAGAATCGAGGGTTTTGATTGCCTCAGACCTGTCAGAGCTGGTAGAGTCGATGACGTCAGCATTTGTCCTATGCTTTAGTAGAATACAGGAGTTGTCAGTGTTCCTATGAGAAGGGAGGAGGTGCCTCAAGACAGCAAGCCAGAACAGGTTGCTTTGTAGTGTGGTCTAAATCAGAGGTTGGGAGGTCTGCAATGATCAGAATCTATGCAAAGTGACAACCAGATGACATGGAGCACAGTTGTGGGGAGGGTGTTGCTCACATCATGGGACTTAAAATTAGGAGGGTTCAGTGAAGGCACTTCTGGTAGACTCAAGAAAGCTCCCACAGAGGAGGAATCTGCTCAAAACATATGCCATGCATGCCATGCAACATAATACAGTCTAAGGGCACATTACATTTTATTTGCAGGATATGAAATTAGGAGTAGTATTTTATTTTCATGATTACTGATTTCCATTTTCTACTTTCTTTATTTACTTGAAGTAATATAATTGAAATTTAAAGCATTCCTTTGAGATTGGGTTTCTTTTTAGACATTTTTTCATTGCTTTGATTTTGCATCATGATTTGTGTTTATGTGACTGGGTATACAAATGTTGCCAGTTATCCTGTCTTAATTGTAAGAACCACTAAGATATAAAAAGGTAATTGGTAAAGGACATAAAAAAACCAACTAGCACAAAAGAAGAAACAAAACACAAAATGCAAAAAATGATAAATCTAATATCTAATAACCAACCCCCAGCATATCGACATATTTAAGAATATCCACTTAACAAATATATCTATTTTGTGTCAACCATTGTGTTAGCCCATGAAACTACATTAATAACAGCAAATATGGCCCTTGTTCTCATTATACAGGTAATAATAATAATAATAATAATAATAATAATAATAATCTAATATTTTGAGATGCTTCTGTTTTGCCTTCAGATTATCAATTGCTTATTTTTGATAGGAATACACCAGGCAGGCATTGACAGCAAATGGTGAGCTGGTGACCACACAATGTAGACAACTGTTTAGCAATAAAAAGAGATTATATTCACAATTTTGATCCAGTTGTAGCTAAGAATATGATTAAAAGTGATAAAATAATAATCATTAAAAATAACAAAGCACATTGAAAACTTATGTCTACACAAAAACTTATGAATTTTTTTTCGGTTTTATTTATACTGTTGAACTTAGAATAACTCCAGTGTCCTTGAGTAGGTAAATTGAGGAATAGAGTTTGGTTCATACAAAATGTGGAAAATTTAGTTCTGAAAAAAGAGTGAGCTATTAAGTAATTAACACAAATGAAAGAAACTTAAACACATATTGCTAAATAAAAGATACCATTATAAAAAGTCTATATACTGAGGCTGAGGCTGAGACTCAGTTGGTAGAATGTTTGCTTGTCATGCATGAAGCCCTGGGTTCAAATTCCAGCACCACATGAGACAGGAATGTGTTGCACAAATCCTAAAGGGTCTTATAATAAAAACCCAGAGCCAGATATGGGGGTAACTGCTGAAAGATCAGAGAGACAAAGGAGCAAGGCACTAGATAAACTTCTCACCACTACTGGATCCTCAGGCTGAATGGTAGGCGAGATCCTGTCTCCATGAATCCTCTGACTGAAAGCCTCTGAGTCCTCAGCCAAAAAGGGCTCTAGTTCCTGTCTCCTCATGTCTTATATGCCTTTCTCCACCCAGCCGTTTCACTTCCTTCCTAGTGCTGGGACTAATGGCATGTGTGCTTCCAAAAGACTTAGTAGCAAAGTGAATTTTCCTGTGATGAATATGAAATGTCCTTCTCCATCTCTTTTGATTAATTTTAATTTGAAGTCTATTTTGTTAGATATTAGGATAGCTACAACAGCTGGCTTCTTAGCTCCATTTGATTGGAAAATCTTTTCCCAACCCTTTACTCTGAGTTAATGTCTGTCTTTGAAGTTGAGGTATGCAGCAGAAGAATGGATCCTGTTTTTGTATCCATTCTGTTAGTCTATGTCTTTTTATAGGCAAATTGAATTCATTGATATTAATATATATTAATGACCACTGATTGTTAATTCCTGTTGTTTTTTGGTTTTATTGTTGTTGGTAGTGTTTGTGTTTTTCCCTTCTTTGGGATTTGCAGGTGTGAGATTATCTATTGCCTGTGTTTTTGTGGGTGCAGCTAACTCTCTTGGATTGGAATTTTCCTTCTAGTACTTTCTGGATTTGTGGGTGGGTATTGTTTAAATCTGGTTTTGTCATGGAATGTCTTGTTTTCTCTGTCTATGGTGATTGAAAGTTTTGCTGGGTATAGTAGTCTGGGCTGGTATCTGTGGTCTCTTAGTGTCTGCAAAATGTTTGTCCAGGATCTTCTGGCTTTCAGAGTCTCCATTGAGGTTGGATGTAATTCTGATAGGTCTTCCTTTATATGTTACTTGGCCTTTTTCCTTTGTAGCTCCTAATATTCTTTCTTTATTCTGTATGTTTAGGAGTTTGACTATTATGTGGCAAGGGGACTTTTTTCTGATCCCGGCTATTTGGTGTTCTGTAAGTTTCATGTACCTTTATAAGGATGTCCTTCTTTAGGTTGGGAATGTTTTTTTCTATGATTTTGTTGAATATATTTTCTGTCTGAGCAGGAATTTTTCTCCTTCTTCTATTCCTATTATTCTTAGTTTTGGTTTTTACATGGTGTTCCAGATTTTTTGGATGTTTTGTGTTAAGAATTTGTTGGATTTGACATTGTCTTTGACTGATTAATCTGTTTCCTCTATTGTATCCAACACCTGAGATTCTCTCTGCCATCTCTTGTATTCTGTTGGTTATGATTGCCTCTACAGAGTTCCTATCGTCCCTGTTCATTTACCCAGATTTTCAATTTCCAGATTTCCCTCAGTTTATGTTTTTTATTGCCTCTATTTCAATTTTCAAGTGTATTCATTTAGTATTTTTAATTAAGAAAACTTTTATTCATTTTACATATTAATCACAGATCCCCCACTTCCTCCTCCCACCCCTCCAGCCTCCCACCCCCCTTTCCCCCCATTTCCTCCTACAAGAAGGTAAAGCCTCCCAGGGGGAGTCAGCACAGCCTGGTACATTCATCAGAGGCAGGTCCAAGGCCCTCCCCACTGCCTCAAGGCTGTTCGAGGTGTCCCACCATAGGTAGTGAGCTCCAAAAAACCTGCTCATGCACTAGGATCCTGATCCTATTGCCAGTGGGCCCTTAAGCAGACCAAGCTACGCAACTGATGGGCTGGAGAGATGGCTTAGCAGTTAAAGACTAGGCTTACAACCAAAAATTTTCAAGTCTTGAATTGTTTCCTTTCTTAACTTGTTTGATTGTTTTTCTTAGCTTTCTTTAAAATGGATTTATTGATTTCAATTTTTTTTGTTTGTCTTTTCCTCGATTTCTTTAAGGGACTTTTTCATTTTTTCTTTAAAGGGCCTCTGTCATCTTCATAAAGTTATTTTTCAGGTCCTTTTCTTCTTCATTTGCACTGGGATGTTCAGGTCTTGCTGTTGTAGAACTACTAGGTCTGGTGGTACCCTATTGCTCTTTATGTTGTTGAATGTATTCTTACACTACCATTTACCCATCTGGGTTTGGGGTAATTATAGGTGCATGTGTTGATTCCTGTGATGTCTTTGTTGGATGGGTCTTTTGTTCCTTTATTATTGTCTGTTTTCTTAATTGTCATTTGGCTTAAATGACCAAGGGTTCTGGTGATTGGCTGGTTTGAAGGTTGAGTAGTGTTGTCTCAGCTGAGGTTTGTGGGGGTTTGGGTGCCTAGATCCAGCATATCATCCAGTTCCTCTGGCTGATGTTGGCTTTACTTGTACCTATGGGATTTGTTCTTCCAGCTGGCGTGGGTTGTTCCTGTGCCTATGGGCTCTGTTCTTCCAACTGGTGTGGTTGTCACTTGTGCATATCAGGTCTGCTGATGTTGCTGGAGAGGGCTGTTCACCGAGTGGATGCTGGGGTAGGGGGGATTGGGCAGCAGAGTAGGTCTGTTCTTCCAATTGGTGTAGGTGGTGCTTGTGCCTATAGGGGATGCTGTTCTTCTAACTGGTGTAGGTGGAGCTTGTACCTCTAGAAGTTGTTGATGTTGTGGGGGATGGTTGCCCAGGGGAAGATGATGGATTAAGTGGGTTTGGGCAGTGGAATGAGTCTTATAGGTTACAGAGTCCAGTGGGTGGGGGTGGTAGTGGAGCTGCCTGCCTGCAGGACTCTTGCCTGCTGGCTGGCTGCTCGAGATTCTTAATACTAGTTTATCATCAGTTTTGGAGCCAAAATATTTACTTTTCAGCCAAATAAAATGGTTGTTTAATATTTTATTACATAAATATTACAGAAGTCAATTTTAAAATCCATTTAGCCTCCATATATGTATATATGGTTATATATGTATATATAGATTAGGATATATGTATATATGTATACATATGTGTTAAGGTAGTATAATTTAATCAATAAATTTATTGCCAACCCACAGAAAAACTGCAGTGCATTTTTTTGAATTGTGAGATGGTGCTCACTGCGAACTCTCTGAGGATCTTACTCTTCTCTCTAGATATTTGGAATTTGCTTTGTAATTGAGGCCAAGTTAGAGCACCATTGTCTAGTGATCTAGGAGATATGAACTAAGTTACTTTTGTTTTTCACTTTAAAAGTAAAGACAAATGGGGAAACATGGCATTTCTTTCCTGTACTCTTGTAGCTAATCACCTTCATTCCTTAACAAATGCACATATGGGTCAGGTGGCAGTAGTGCTGCTGCTGGTGGTGCCCACCTTTAAGCCCAGCACTTAAGAGACAGAGGCAGTAGGATCTCTGTGAGTTCAAGGCCAGCCTGGTTTACAGAGCGAGTTCCAGGACAGCCAAGGCTACACAGAGAAACCCTGTTTCAAAAAACCAAAATCAAATCAAAACAAAACAAAAAACACACAAATGCACATATGGATATAACAGACAGGAGGAAATCTGGCTGAAATGTCAAGGAACATAGGATTCAGACACTGATTGGAAAATTCAACAAATGGAAGGTATAGTCATTTTAAAGAATAATTCAGTGCAGTGACGTAAGTAGTCATCTCTGTTAGGGGCATTTCTATGCATAGAAAGTGATAATGTGTACCAGTACTTTGGTATGAGAGCATCAAAGATTTTATTTTTGAAAGACGTATGAGACAGATGCACATGTATTTATTCATGCATATATCCTCTATGTTCTTTGTAACCTATCTGACAAATAGTCCAAGCTTCCAGCTGACTGGAGTGTGTGTCATGTTTCCAAGATGACAGCGATAGCAAAAACCTTCTAATGATCAGTTTCGATTTCAAATGCTATTGCATTGGGCTTTTTCTGTGTTCTCATTTGTCTTCATGTGTGTATAATTTACATATAAATTACTATTGTGACAAGGCTTTTAGGATTGTTTGATCCATTCTCAGGGTCAAAAGAAACTGGGCAAAAGCCTCTTCTTCTATGACAATAGCATGGTAAATAGGTCCATGACTAGAAATAGAGGTGCCCTTGTCAGCTAAGTGATAACACAAAATTGTGTCCACCATGCTCAGCTGGCTTGAGTATGTTTTTAGCAGAGGACAGTGAATCTGACAGGGGGTGATGCATAAATACAATCGCCTGAATAGTTGAGTGCCTGTAACAACTGCTTTGAATTATCTGGGTTAGAATAATTTCTCCTGCATTCTTAGACTCAGAATTTGGACTTATACTTCACTTGTTCTCTTTGGTAGGTCCTAAAATGTGCATAGTTTCAGGAAGACTCAATTCAGCCATTAAGACTTTCTGGATTGCTCCAGGATGCACAGTTTTTACAGCATTGACAGATATGCAAATATAGAGCTAGCTAGCATCATATGCTGAAATAGAAATTAGCTCTGTGATTTTGGTCATTATAGCATTGAGGAATTGCTGTGTAGATATGTCAAAAAGCAATACAACCCTGTGAAAAATACAATTACTATGCTATTGCAACAATTATTAGCCAGAAAGAACTCCATTTATTGCTTTAAGTCAGTAAGAAAAATGAAAAAGAAGAAGCCAGTGCGATGGCAGGGCTAATGTGTGACTTGCCCATGAGCTTCAGAAGCCACTGACTTACAGCTTTCTAAATACTTTGTTGCTTTTTTACCCATTTGTCTCATTTTACTGACTAGTGACTATCACCGAAAGAGAGCAATTGGAGCATAAGAAACAGAAAATAAGTTGAATAAATAGAAAATGGAATTTATATATATAAATAATAATATGAATAATAATAAAATATAAATAATATATAAAAATAAATAATAAAAATATAAATATATTCCTACTTTACAGAACATGTAAATATGCTTTTATGGTTCATATAAAAAATCATTAAACTTCTCAAAATTCCTAGACCTCTTATTTTAAATACACAATATACACCTAAATGCAATAAATTATATCAAGATGAGTATATCTGCATTCATTTAAGTAGCTCTAAGAGCCCCATCAGCTGGCCTACTTGTATTAAATGTTTGAAGCACACAAATTCTTAGGAGAGGTTAAGACAGATGGCTCCTCCAGGTTTACTTTAATGTAACAAAAAGCTAAGATTAAATCTCATCTCAGTTGGTGGCTATAACATACTGAAAACTATGGCTTTCCTAGAACATCAGACATAGCAGTGACTGAAAATACAGATATACCAGTAGAACTTGTGAGGGAACACTCCTAGGACTGAATGCATAAAGAATAAGATTGGGCCAGGCAGTGGTGGTGCATGCCTTTAATCTCAGAACTTGGGAGGCGGAGCCAGGTGGATCTCTGTGAGTTTGAGGCCAGCCTGGTCTACAGAGTGAGATGCAGGACAGGCCCAAAGCTACACAGAGCAACCCTGTCTTGAAAAAACCAAACATGCTGTGGATGGTCTGTATGTCAAATTACTCTGATTGGTCAATAAATAAAACACTGATTGGCCAGTGGCTAGGCAAGAAGTATAGGTGGGACTAACAGAGAGGAGAAAAGAAAGAACAGGAAGGCAGAAGGAGACACTGCCAGCCACTGCCATGACAAGCAGCATATGAAGATGCTGGTAAGCCACAAGTCACGTGGCAAGGTATAGACTTATAGAAATGGATTAATTTAAGATATAAGAACAGTTAGCAAGAAGCCTGCCACGGCCATACAGTTTGTAAGCAATATAAGTCTCTGTGTTTACTTGGTTGGGTCTGAGCGGCTGTGGGACTGGCGGGTGACAGAGATTTGTCCTGACTGTGGGCAAGGCAGGAAAACTCCAGCTACACAAACAAACAAACAAACAAACAAAATGGAAGGAATAAATCGGGGTCTGGAGAAATGGCTTAGAGGTTAAGAGACTGACTGCTCTTCCAGACGTCCTGAGTTCAATTCCCAGCTACCAGATGGTGGCTCACAACCATCTGTAATAAGGTCTGTTGCCCTCTTCTGGTCATACATGCCGTATACATAATAAATAAATAAATCTTAAAAAAAAAAAAAAAGGATAAGATTGGTCAATTGAGGATGGTTTCCAGGTGAGGATTTCTTTTTTTTCCCTTATTTTTTTTTTTTATTAAGAGATTTTCTATTTGTTTTTACATATCAACCACAGATTTCCCTGTCCTCCCTCCTCCCACCCCTCATCCTTCCCCCCCAATCCACCCCCCATTCCCACCTCCTCCAAGGTAAGGTCTCCCATGGGGAGTCAGCAGAGCCTGGTACATTCAACTGAGGCAGGTCCAGGCCCCACCTCCCTGCACCAAGGCTGCCCAAAGTGTCTCACCATAGGCACTAGGTTCCAAAAAGCCGGCTCATGTACCAGGAATAGGTCCCGCTCCTACTGCCTGGGGGCCCCCTAAACAGTTCAAGCTAAACAACTGCCTTGCTTATCCAGAGGGCCTAGTTCAGTACCATGGGGACTCCTCAGCTATTGGTCCATAGTTCATATGTTTCCACTAGTTTGGCTAGTTGTCTCTGTACTTTTTCCAATCATGGTCTCGATATCTCTTGCTCATAGAATCCCTCCTCCCTCTCATCAACTGGACTCCTGGAGCTCTGCCTGGGACCCAGCCATGGATCTCTGCATCTGCTTCCACCAGTCACTGGGTGAGGGTTCTATGATGACAGTTAGGGTATTCAGCCATTCAATCACTAGAGTAGGTCAGCTCAGGTACCCTCTCGACCATTGCCAGTAGTCTATGGTGGAGTCATCTTTGTGTTTCCTGGGAACCTCCCTAGCACTCTGCTTCTCCCTATTTCCATGATGCCTTCATTTATCATGGGTAAAGAAAATGTGGTACATATACACAACAGAGTACTACTCAGCAGAGAAAAACAATGACATCATGAGGTTTGCAGGCAAACGTACTAGGTACAATTTGAGATGGATGATGGTGATACCTCCAGCAGTTCTTTTATTATTCAGGAGTGTTTTAGCTATCCTGTCGGGTGTGTGTGTGTGTGTGTGTGTGTGTGTGTGTGTGTGTGTGTGTGTGTGTGTATGTGTGTATGTGTGTGTGTGTGTGTGTGTGTGTGTGTGTGTATGTGATTCCATATGAAGTTGAAAATTAGATGTATCCCAATCCTGGGACTGGAAGTTTCATTTTGGTGAACAAAGGATGGCCAAATTTTTATGTCTGGATTGGGGTCTGCATCACTCAGTTAAAGAAGTATAGTCTCTGTCTTTATAGAGTATATAAAAATTCTTTTCATGACCGGTTCTTTATCATTATCAAAAAATGCAACCATGTTTTATTTGTTTAGACTCTTATAGTGCTTAGCACAAATTCTGCCCCTCGTCTTGAATGACTCCATGAAGAACTGTTTAAAAACAAATATCTGGAGATGTAGATGAGGAGAAGATAGATGAGTGTAAGCTCCCAAGTGGCAGTAAAGGACACAAACTCATCTGTGTGGCAGATTGCTACCTTCAGTGACTTCTCTATCACAGTTGTTTCTCCTGAAACAATATTTTCAGATTATATCAGAAGACAAGATTCCAAATTAAGCATGTGAAAAGTGAAATGATAGGGCTGGGATATAAGTTATGAGCTAAGGGAGGTGTAGGTAGAGTTTCTTGTAGGGAGTGCCGGTCAGCTCTGTCCCACCAGCTGCTCCCAAATAACCACCCAGAGACTTATTATTAAATATAAATGTTCAGCCAATAGTTTAGGCTTGTTACTAACTAGCTATTTTAACTTAAATTAATCCATATTTCCTATCTATTCTCTATCACATGGCAGCACCTTTTTTCAGCATGGCATGCTCATCTTGCTTCTCTCTGTGTTTCCTTGACTCTCTTTTACTTTGCCCTTCTTCTTCACAGCATTCTCTCAGTTTGGCTCTCCTACCTAACTCCTTTTTCCTAGCTATTGACCAGTCATCTCTTTATTAATCCAATCAGAAGGCATCTTGTCAAAGACACATCTTCATAGTGAACAAAAAAGATTATTCCATAACAGAGAGGTACTGATACTTTGATTTCTTACACAAAAATAGAACTAATACAAACAAGTTATGTTATGCATAAGTGTACATCTACAGAAATAAACACATATAATCAAACTGTTTGTACAAGTAATCTAATTTGGTTGATGTGATGGTTAGGTTTTTTTTTTTTTTTTTTTTTTTTTTTTTTTTTTTTTTTTTTTTTTTTTTTTTTTAGCTTGACAGACACTAGAAAAAACTGGGAAGAGGGAACCTCAATTGAGGAATTACCTCCATCAGATTTGTTTATGGGCTAATCTGTAGGGGACTAATGATTGATGTGGTTGAGCTCAGTCCACTATGTGTAATGCCATGTCTGAGTAGGTGGTCTTGGTTTGTATAAGCAAGCAAGTAAGCAAGCCAAGAACAAGATAGCAAGCAGCATTCTATAGTTCTGCTTCAGTTTCTGTTTCCAGGTTCCTGATTGAGCTCTATTCAGACTTCCCTCAGTAATGTACCATGAAGTGGAAAGTGTAAGCCAAATAAATCACTTCTTCCCCAAGTCAATTTTGTTCAGTGTTTTATCACAGCAACAGAAAGCAAATGAAGACAGCTGAGAAATATATATTATGTGATTTATAAAAATAAAGGCAGAGATCTTACTTTAAAGTTTCTTTAAAATGATTTTTTCCTAATTTCAGACTTCAATGTTTAAATATACATGTTATTATTTTTGTAGAGTATATTAAAGTTCAGTTATAAGCAAGTGAGAAGAAGAAAATGTTAATTTGGTATCGAACAAGCCATATTGAATTCACCTAAAATGATAAATAATAATAAACTTTCCCTTGAAGAGCAAGTTAACTTTAGATCATAGTAGGCTTTGAAATTCTCCATATCAGCTCAAAACATCCCAAACTGAAACTTATGAGGTATATCCTGGTTAGTTTATTTTTTTCAACTTGTCACAAGCTGGAGTCATTTGAGAAGAGGTAACTTTAGTTGAAAGAATGCTCCCACCAGACTGGCCTGTGGGCATGCTCGTTGGGCATTTTTTAAAAAATTAATGATTAATGTTGGAGAGTCCAGCTCATGCAGGACAGTGACACTCCTGGGAAGTCCTGGATGGATAAGAAAGCAAAGCAGGCTGAGAAAGCCATGGATTGAAAGCCAGTAAGCAGTATTCTTCCATGGATTTTGCTCCAGTTTCTGCCTTCTGGTTTCTGCCCTGACTTCCATGGATGACATATTCCAAATTGTAAGGGTAAAGAAACCCTTTCTTTCCCAAGTTGCTTTGGTCATGGTATTTTATCATAGCAATAGAAACACTAACTTTAAAACAAGGCATTAAAATTGATTCTCTATACCCTTTACAGAGTGATTCACTTTGGTAGACTCTCAACTTTGAGAATAATTTTATGTTCTGATCATTTACATATAAAATCAGCATGAAAAATAAATGCCTCACCAGATAGAGATTATTTAATTTGATACCACATGTAACCTTCTAAAAGTCTAAGGTCAAATGTTGAAATTGTGAAGCTCAGGTTTTACATTTAGGGCCATTGACAGCAACAGAATTCTCATTCAAGTGCAAGCTGCTTAGAGAGACCTGCACACACATTTAAAGGCTCAAGTAATTGAGCTATCCATCTGTAGTTACTTGAAAGCTGTGATTTCTAATCTCTGACTGCTGCTTGCTTTAGGGCTTGAACATTCACATTTGTAACTTCCATTTCGACAACAGATTCCAATTCAGATTGTCCTCAGGGCAATCAAGCTGCTGGGTTGGGGGTCTGGTCCCTGGCTCTTCTGCAGGCTTCCTGCTTTCTCTCTCCATTCTTCACTACCGTTCTGTGAAATAGTTATGATGAAAAGCCATAGTTCTGTTGTATTTTTTTTTGTATATTTACTGTGATATAATAGAGAAGTAGCATGGTACAATAATGTTAAACTTATTTTAAGAAAATTATGAAGTAGTACAATGGCTATCAATGAAAGTTTCTATGTTTATAATCTGCTTTGCAGTTGTTCACTCAGGTGATCATAGTATCTTTAGAGAGGAGGCTGAGCAGGCTAGAGGAGGGTTCCACAGTCTCTCCCATGGGGGTCCTACTGTGGAACTGCATGGTGCAGATTCTTTGGAATATCTGGAAAACACAGAGGGAAGTAAAGACTTCAGTGAGGCAGTTTGTAAAGTGAAGTCAGGATTCAAAAGTGAGGGACTAAGGATTGAAGAGAAGAGAGTAGACGCCAGCATAGGGTACATGGTGGGAATGGCTTTCTAGCTCACTCTTGCCCATCAGTTGGGCTGGAAGGCAGGGGATGGAGCATCTGTCTGTGCAGCTCTGTCCTCTCCTCCTTGCCTCTTCGAAGTTTTGCTTTCAGGGAGGCTTCATGTGCTTCCCCAATGATGGAGAAGATTTTAGGGTTTGGAAGAAACTGTTAAGTGTTAGGTGTCTAAACTCTGTCCACATTTGTTGATTCAATAGGACATCACATTGAGCCTAATTCAGTCTTTCATATCATACTGGAGAAGTCATGGCTTTCTAACTGGGCTAAGTAGGCATGTTTTAGATGAAGAATCAAGACCAGTAGCTTTTAGCTTCTTTTTGTTGGGGTTTTTGTTACCCCTGAAGTGCAGGGTAGAGGAGTAGCTTCACACTGTGAACATTTCATTGCCTTTCTACCAAATCGGTTTGACATAAATTTAAATTTATCTAATTCTAAAGTTGGGGCTTCTCAAATGAACTTTTCTTCAGAAGGCAAGATGGATGTGAAAGACCATGAAGTGTGTCAATTAAGGTTGAGTTTGGCTTATAAGTTTGAATTTTGCCAGGTAGCAACGTTATCGATGTCAGGCAAGTTCTCGATCCTCATTGTCACATCCCCTGACATTTACTTACGTCCTTGGAGGGATATGAATATACTCTGAGATGATGTGTGAAAAGGGCTTAGCACAAAGTCTGGCCCCGAGCTAATCCTGCAGCAATCATGATGGGATGCCCTGAAAAATGAGAGGACAAATGTAAGGCCTGGGGAAATCTGAGGGCTACAGAATCAAGACAGCTAAAAAAACGAGAACTCAAAATTATACTTTTAGAAGCTGCTTTTTGCCTGGGAATTGCACTGAAAATAGGAGTCTAAGTTAGAGATAGTGACAGAATTTAGGCTTCATAAAGTCAATGATTACAATTTATAGATATTTATAATAGTATTGCATTCCATTGCCTCCTTCAAACACTGGAGTTGTTACGATTAAAATATAAATTTCTCTGGAAGGTGCTTATTTGTAGCTGGTGAAGAAAATTCCTCATGGTGTATGTTGATGGTTATACAGTCAGATTCTATAATATTTAACAAATATTTTTGGCTTCAAGTCTGTATTTAGTATATTTGATTTCATTTCATGTCTATTGCAATTTCTTCTTGCATTTTCTACATATGCAAACTCCTATGGACAGAAGGCTGAGAAAAGACATCAGTTTTGAATATTAAATGGTTTTAGATGTGAATATTTAATAATGCTTTAAAAATTTTATCTTTAAGTATTCCCTTCATTTTTTAGATTTTTGGGCTGGCAGCTAATAATTTGTATTTCATAGGTTTCTTGTATTAACTAGAATATAAGTTTCCTTTATAAAAAAGTATTACACTATTAAATTTAAAGGAAACTATAAGATGTATAATTTTGAACTGGAGTAATGAATAAAAAGAAAACTGATTTATAAAATATGTTTTTATTAAGTATAATAATATGCATATAATATATAATAAACCATGCTAAAATTGTCAGAGATTTTATATATAAATAGAGTAAATTCCACACACAGGGTAAGTCAGCTTGATTAGTAGCAAATAAAGTAAGAAACTATTAATTTAGTCTGAATGTCTATAACATTATCTAAAAATATTAGAGCTGGTTTTCAAATTTAATATCTTCTTATTTACAGATGTGTATCATAATTATTGCCCAGGCAGATTAAGGTTCAAACTTCTTTATCACATACTATCAATGTTACATTGAATTATTTTTATAACATTATTTGCTTTTACATATTTCCTTTTACATATATGGGTAAATTAGTTAATCCCAGTTGCATAGGTTGGTGTATTAATGAAACATTACATAGTTACATGCACAAATCAGATACATATATGTAATAGACACAGAAGTATATACCAAAGCATGCCACATGAGCAGTTGTCCCATAGTTCCTCGTCTTTCTGTATGCTGATAATGCAATCCAGGTCTTCCACATTTACAAAGCCATTTATAATTGCAGCAATAAATGGTTTATTGACATATATTCTCTATGTCAGGAAATCCCTCCCCTTTTGTGTCATATGGATATGATTCTTCTCTCTCTTGGAAGATACAGACTAGAGGTTTTACAGTTTCCTCTGTTTTTTTTTTTTTTTAAATTATCTTAGCTTCCTTCTCTGTGAGGTTTACCCAGAGGAACAGAACATTATAGAATGAATATGGGTTACAAAGGGGCTTTATGAGATTGGCTTACATGGTGAATGCTGGGTAGTCCAACAATGGCTGTCTATACTTTCTGGCAAAGCTGAGAAACCAATCTTCACTCCATGAGGCTGAATGTTCCAGCTTTTCCAATCCGGTACTAAACAGCCTGGAGGACTCCTGGAGCAGCACTAGTCTTTCATTGTCAGTGGAAGGTTGACAAGCTGGGCTCCACTGCCAGTAGAAGATGGCAGCCATTGCAGTAACGGGGAAGACACTTCCTGTAGCTGAAGCATCACCGCCTTTCTCTCAGATCTGCCCATCTCTGGGCTGCCACTGCCAAGGGATACCCCTTTGGAGGAAGGCCTAATCTTCTCAGTTAATCCATCCAGAATATGTCTCCACAGGTCCTCTGAGAGACCTGTGTCTTAGTTGGTTCCAGAGTCAATTAAATTGACAACCAGTATCAACCATCATACCCACTGAGGGGTGTGAATATGTGTGTGTGTGTGTGTGTGTGTGTGTGTGTGCATTTGTGTGTATGTATATGATATGAGTGTGTGATGTGTGTGTGTGCACATGCCTATGTGCATGTATGCATGTGTGTGCATCTGTGTGTGTGTGTGTGTGGTGTTAATATTTTCTGTCTTAGAAGGAATTTTTCTGAAAGCTCTAAAGATCTTTAGTAATTCCTAAGTATCAGTGCCTACAATGATGATTAGGAGTTGTGATCCTGTACTAGAGCTTGTCTAAGGTGGTTGATAGGGAGCTTCTGTTTTGTTGAGGATCCAGACTCCATAGCTCAGTTTTTTTCTCTCATTCTATTAATTTCCCAAGAGAACTCCCAAACCTCCTGCTTGTGTGAGAAGCTGATGTAGGAGTCAAGTGGAGGCAGAAGACTGATCAGTAGATTTCCCTTCAGTTAGCTCTCTTGTTTCTGGTATATGCTCTTCTTCTTCAGTGTCCTCTGCCCTCTGGTCCAGCACATGTTTATCCAGCCTTTGTTCCCCTGAGAGGCAACACAGGGAAGTCATGAGACTACTGGGGTAGACGTAGTATCTAGGTTCTTACTATTTCTCTTATCGACAGCCACCTAATAATTTTTGAATTCACCCTCATTCCTGTCTCCAGAAGCAGCAGATGTGTACAGTTCCTGAGTTTGGGGTGTGTGTAAAGCTAGGCTAGCATTTTAGCTTCTGTCCTCTGTGTGCTCCTCAGTCAGCAGGCTTCCAGCTTGCTTTGGCTTGTTGCATTTATCATCACCTGTCTGTCGCCTTTGCTTTTAGCCTTTAAATAATGATTCAGACCACAGAAAGGAAAGGAGCATAAAGTATACAATGTAATATAATAATTCTAAAGTGACAGGAGTCTAACCACCATTCTTGTCAATATATAGTACACGTATTCCTTTGTGATTTCATAGTTTTCTTTTAAGGACAACTATTCTTTCAACATTTGTGTTAATCATAGTCTTCTTGTATTATAGTTACTTTTCAATGCTCCTTTAAGAACAGGCCTTATTTTTTTCCTTTTTACAAGCTTTACACCAGTAGAAACAGATTATGAATATTCTTATTTCTCTGATCAATCATTAGACTTTTGCATATTATGAGTGGCTGAAGCCTATTTTATCCATTTTATTGCAATGTGAGTGTGCCATGGCTTGGCTAGACTCTAGTTTGGAAAGTTTTGTTATTGGTGGACATTTCCCCCATATATTTCTGCTTTTTTAACTTCCTTATTTCTCTTCAGTTCTTTGTTTGCTGTACCCTTTCTAATTGTCTTTAGGTGTGCACCTTAAATAAAATCCTATGTAACTTCTTTCTTTCTTTTTTACGACCAGAGGGGGCATCCTTTATTGACAGATTGTCTCCAGATATCAAAAGGCTTTAAACTGTCAGATACCCTACATGCTTCAAGATTGAAGTTTCCTTTGTTTTAACCAAAGAGGGGATAGAAACTGCCTATTTGGTTTTTAAATTGAAAATAGAGTTTTTTTTTTTTTCATACACTGTATTCTGATAATGGTATTCCTTCTCCCAAATCTTCCCAGATCCTCCCCAATTCTCACCCACCCAAATCCACATTTTTCATTTTCTGTCTCATTAGAATACAAACAGGTATCTAAAAAATAAAATAAAATAAAAATAAACCAAGCAGAATAGGAACAAACAAACAAACAGATTAAAAAAGGAGCCAAAGAAAAAGCACGAGAAACATAAGACATTGACACATGCACACACATTTACACACAGAGAAATCCCATAAAAGAAAAATAGGAAACCATAATATATAAGCAAAATATCCGTAAGAAAAAAAATCCCAGAGAAAGCATGGTGAGACAAACCCCCTCCAAAAATTCCACTGAATTCATTTTGCGTTGGCCATCTACTGCTGGGTATGGGCCTTGCCTTAAGTGTGATTTGTATACCCAGTGAGACTTGATTGGAGAAAACTATTTTTTCCTTTGTAAACTGTTATCAACTGGAGATAGCTTCTGGGTTAGGGATGGGAGATGTGTTAACATGCCCTCTCAGTGCCAGGACCCCGTCTGGCTTAGACTTGTGCACACCTGTGCACACTACCACAGTCTCTGTGAGTTCATATGTATGTCAGTCCTGTTGTGGCTAGAAGGCCTTGTTTTCTTGGTGTCCTCCATCCCCACTTGATTTTATAATCTTTCCACTTCCTCTTCTACAGAGTTATTTTAGCCCTAAGAGGAGGGATTTGATGGAGACATCCTGTCTAGGGCTGAGTATTCTAACTCTCTACATATTGTTGAGTTGTGGGTCTCTGTATTTGTTCCCATCCACTGAGGAGGAAGTTTCTGATGATGGCTGACCTATAGTAGTATAGCAGAATGTTGTTAGAAGTCATTTTATTGCTACATTCCTTTAGAAGAACAGTAGTGTTTAGTTTTACCCTAGAGCCCTGGACTCCCTAGTCTTGGGTTCTTGGCCACTTGATCAGTGTTGGACATGGGTTCCTTCTCATGGAATGGCCTTAATTCTAATCTGATAGTGGTTGGTTACACTCACAACTTTTATGCTACTATTGCCGCATTGTGGATTGCAGGGTTTGTAGCTGGGTTGGTGTTTACCCTTCTCTGGTAGTGTGTAGAGTTTCTTCCTGTACCATGAACACTTATCAGTATGAGGGAAGGCTATCTAGGTAGGCACCATCTCCACAACTTTGTGCTCAATGAATTGTGTAGGTGATGCCTTCAGCAATAGGTTCTTACCACCATTTTTTTTTGTGTGTGTATTGGGGGTTAGTAGGTAAGTCCTAGCTTTACATCAACCTGTAATTATTAAGATATGATCTGGCCAGTTGTGGTGGTTGTGGTAGTTTGAATGTAATTGCACCCATAAGCTTATTGGGAGTGGCACTGTTAGGAGGTGCAGCGTTGCTGCAATAGGAATGGCTTTTTTGGAGGAAGTGTGTCACTGTGGGGGTGGGCCTTGAGGTCTCATATGTGATCAAGCCACGCCCAATGTCCCAGTTCACTTTCTGTTGCCTGAAAGATGCAGAACTCTCAGCTCCTTCTCAGGCATCCTGTCTGCCTGCATGCCGCCATGCTTTCCACCATGATAATGATGGACTAAACCTCTGAAACTGTAAGACACCCAGTCAAATGTTTTCCTTTGTAAGAGTTTCCCTGGTCATGGTGTCTCTTCCCAGCAATAGAAACCCTAACCAAGACAGTGGGACACACTTATAATCCCAGTACTGTGTAGGTGGAGGCAGGAGGAGCCTGAATTCCACACCATCTTGAGCTTCATAGCAAGAACCTGTCTCAAAAGGAAAGAAAAGGAAAAAGAAAGCAAATCTGGTACAGTAGCTATGGAGATGATTTTATTTTCATTTAGGGTAGCCTATAAAAAGTGTTTTATTCTTTGTAGATTTCATACACACATGTATAAAATGTGTCTTGATCATGTCTACCCTATGTTCTCCATAGTTCCCTCTTTCAACTCCCACAAGATTTTCCTCAACAGTATCTTTTCCAACTCCATGTCTCTTTGCTTTTGAAATATGTACAGCTCAACTAGTGCTGCCTACATGTGCAGGGATGAGGTGTCATCCACTAGGCATGGGCAACTTGCTAGTACACACCCTCAAAGAAGGGTGACTCTTTTTTTTTTTTAAATTACTTGTATTTTACATGCATTGTTTTGCTTGCATGTGTGTCTGTGTGAGGGTGTCAGGTACCCTAGAAATGAAGTTACAGACAGTTATAAGTTGCCATGTGGGTGCATGGGAATCGAACCCAGGTTCTCCGGAAGAGCAGTACGTGCTCTTAACTGCTGAGCCATCTCTCCAGCCCAGAAGGGTGACTCTTATTCCTTGAGTAGTCATCAACTGCCAATAGCTGTTTGTAAGGAGGGGGCTCTCAGGAGCTCTTCTACCCTCCGGGCTGGAACTTTTAGCTGCTTTGATCTTGTGTGGGTACACACAGATGTTGTGAGTTCACGCAAGCCATGTCCATGTCATGTACCGAGAAGAGCATTTCACAGCGCCCTGCTCAGTTCTTTAGTCCTTTACACACACACTAAATATACATATGTATATATATATATATATATATATATATATATATATATATATATATTTCTGTCCCCTCTTCTGTAATTTTCTCTGAGCTTGGGGGGGGGGTTGATAAAGATGTCTCCTCTATGGCTGAACATTTGCTGCTGATTTTTCTCAGAACTTTGTGTAGTTACGAGAATCTTTAGTAAGCACTACTCACTGCCAGATGAACCTTGGAGATGATTTTAAATACCAACCTTTGTATACTCAAGTTTCTAGTTTTTATCCCCCCATCATAAAACCGAACTGATTGACAATCTTCATGTAATGCTGAAACCAACTTTTTAAAAACCAATGGTATGATTTGGTTGAAAGAGATTTCACTGCGTGAAGAAAATGCAAGTAGCCACTTCCCTAAGACAGAGAACAACCAGCAGCTTTTTAATATTGGCCTTTGAATTGTAGCATCTTTTAGTTGGTCAGGATTTTTTATCCTTAACATTACCTTAAGAAACATTGCCTGGCAATATTACCAGGCACAAAACAATACACGAGTAATGATAATCACAAAAACCTTGGTCATATTGTCATTGTATTGGCTATTCTTTTCTCAGACCTGTGGTGTAGCCTAGTGTCTCATGTTTCCTGGGGGTAAGCAGCCATTTGATCTTGGACTGCTAGAGTAGAGCATTGCAGTGGCCAGTGGATACTCTGGACTGCCTATTAGTAAGAGCCGAGTATAGATATAGACATCATAATACTAAAAATTATAGAAGGTGCTTTATTATTTCTAGGCATCAGCACACAACAAATGGAGAGGACAGGCAATTGAATTCAAGTGATATAACAATTCTTCATTCTTTTGTCACCATACATAGTTCTATCATGTTTTATTGTTGAACATTTCATTTTGAAAAGTATAACCTAATTATTTCTAAAGGTTTTATTTAACCTCAGTCATGACCTTAATTATTACTCTATGTGAACAAGCTATATTCTAAAAAAGGAATGTTTTCTATTAGTTCACTATAGTGAACACATAACATTTCCCTTCTTTTAGGTTACGGGTGACAATGGTAAATAAACCACCTTGATTAAAAGCATCAGTGGTGGATTGGAGACTAAATCTGAACTCCAGGAAATGTGGTACCTTGCTATTCATCACAGTGGCTGTTTTCTAACATAGACAGAAATATTCCACACAGATCAAGGGAGAAACAAGGTCAGGAAGGAAGAGTGATGTACAGCAGGTGTCGTGATCTGCCTACTATGTGATCTGGAAAGCAAGATACTGTCTTCTTCTTTTATTTACAGAAAACAATTGTATGAAATCATATCACTTGTGTAACAAAGACAGCTACTACCCTTTGATACCAAGTCTTTGATACCAAAGACTAACAACATGTATATATATTCTTTCTACAGTAGAGGCTACCTGGAATTTTTCAGTATCTCCAAGAAGATCTTTGCTGGATCAGTCTGAGACATGGCTACTTTTTCCTTTCTTATTTTAATCTCTTATATCTTGTCCCCTTTTGTTCTCCTTTATTACCTTAATTTTGGAAAAAAGAAAAAAATATCAGTAATCTTGTGGAGGACAGAAGGTGGCAGTCTTCCTTCTATCTTGGGCTATTTTCCACTGGAGTGTTCATTTGAATTCTTCTCTGTTAAGATTTAGAGCGGCATTCTCTGGGTAAGCCCATTGCTTCTTTGTGGTTAACGGCCACTCTTTCTCTTAAGGAGAGGCGTGGGCTCATTCCATGAAGTGTGATAGTGAATGCAAGGCACCAACTGTCATTGGTAATTCTCTAAGAAGCAGTGGTTAAAGTTTGACAAGGTCCTTTCCAGTTTACTTGTCTGTGTGAGCACCTCTCCAGAGTAATTTTCAACTCATTTGTTTTACAGGCATGGGGAATAAAACCCAGCTAAGTATATGAGATCACTTGGGAAAGATTTTTTTCTTTTAACTGCTATCATGTGCTCTGAGCATGGCTGCTGCTGAATGAGCACACACTGATGCAGTCTCTGCTCTCTTGGTCTGTTCTAAGACTCACATTGAACTCCGTTTGAAACTTGTACTCGGCATGTAATCTTGAATAGTTTATGTCAGTACAGTTCAGACTATCTCGCAGATGACACTAACACCAGTTTGCATGCTTTTCTTTAGCTACATCCTTTCCTAAGGGCATTTAAGTAGTTACAAACACTCATCAAGCAGTATCTAAGCATTATTACCTCCTTAGAGTTAATACACTCTGTTTGTCTTTGGAAGGCCATCTGTTCGATTATGTGTCTAAGGTAAGGTCAGTAGATTTTCATAGCGCTGTCTATGTTTTAGGCTTTACTTTTATTTTGTTAGTTTTCTTTTATAATTTGCTTCATTTTTTTCATATTGGCCCCAAAATAGTTTACTTGGATTATAAACAGCAGTATGTTTTATTATGTATAAGCTATTAGAATGTATGTATGTATGTATGTATGTATGTATATATATATTCTTTGCAATTAAACTGGAGTCATATAACTTAATTCTATTTCTAATACTTTTCCAGGCAACAGTATAAAACTCAAATCCTTCTCTACCCAACACTTTAAAAATATATTCTTTGGGAAATTCCTCTACCTTATGATGTTTATGGGGCTGTCTGCTTTTCAGAGCTATGTGGGTAGTTTGTGCAATTCTACTTTTGTCTCCCAGCTTACAAGTGTGCTATTAAAAACATTTAGTTTTTGTATGTGTAGGCGTGTGTGAGCATGGGTACACACATGCCATGGTGCACATGTGGAGGTCAGGAGACAGCTTTTCAGGAGTCAGTTCTTGCCTGCCAGCTTGTTGAAGCCAAGTGTCTCTTATTTCTGCCGCTGAAATACATGTATCAGACTGTCTGGCCTTTGAGTTTCTAGTCATTTTTTTTCTGTCTCTACCCCCCTACTTTCCATAGAAGTGCTGAGATCACAGATATGAGGCAGGCATCTGTCTCCTCACGTGGGTTTAAAAGCAAGTAATTTTACCTGCTGAGACATCATCTCTGCTCATGAGTATGCTCTTTCACCCATCACATTCATTTACACTAACTAAATAATTCAACAATTAAGCTTTGCAGCCTTGTACAATTTCAACTATTAAGAAATGAAACCAAAATTCACAGACAAAATAAAAAATATTTGGATCTTTGTAGGAATTAGATAAAGATGAACAATTTTTTTTTATTGTGTGAAGACCTTGATTTTGAACAATACAGAAAGATAAAGACAATACTTTTGAGACTTTTGAAGGCTCATGGCTGGCAGAAGGAGCAGTAAGCTATGGCTATAACAACCACAAGCAGAGAATCGCTTGTGATGATTATCCCTCTTTCTACAATGATGTGCTAAGCTATGGAAGGTTCATAGAAACCAGTTTAGTAAGATGATTGTACTACACAGACACCATCAGCATAGTCCTGAGAAAAATTATAGAGTTCTAGCAGAATCATTGAATTGAGAATTTAACAGTTGCAGAATCCAGGTGTCTATACATATATATTGTACACACACATATAAAATTAGTGTTGGTGTGGTTTTGTCTCCTGCCAGAAGACCTGTGATTTGCAGTGACTTGGAGAACAGTAGGCTTACCTATGTGAGTCAGGCACACTTTGCATGGGTCTTGCTGCAGTGACTCTCATGAATGAGTTCATTAAGTCTGGGAAAGCACCCTAATAAAAATGTTGATATTTTACAGCAGGGGTCAGTACAGTGTTTTATAAAAGGTGAGGCAGTTACTGTTGTAGTTTCTCTGTGGCAGAAAGTGAAATCAAAGATTGTGTGGATGTTCTTAAACCATTTACAAAGGAACCACTTAAGCACAAGAACACATTTCTTAGCTGACCTATCAAAAACAGGCTGCCAAACTAAATTAGTTTGCATATCACATTTGCTTATTCCCTTCAGGGTTCAAACATTGTATTCTACATTTCCAATGATTTTTAATAATTTAGGCTAGGGTCCAAATATTTGTTTGGTTAGCTATATAGGCATACCAATATCAGAGCACTGAATGTTTGAATTTTATAAAAGATTTCAAGCTGATTGAACAGCTTACAATTTTGGTTCATCTGTGTTGCCTGCACTAATAAAGACAAATTTACATCTGGCAAACATAAAGGCAGGCCCTCAACAATCTAGTGGCATTTGCTTACACTATTACAGAAATGTCAGAAGTACCACT
The DNA here is from genome assembly GCF_004664715.2 of Peromyscus leucopus. NCBI lineage: Eukaryota > Metazoa > Chordata > Mammalia > Rodentia > Cricetidae > Peromyscus > Peromyscus leucopus. The sequence goes on from NC_051074.1 coordinate 11,007,956, forward strand.
AGAGACAAAGAATCATTACAGCACACAGTCCTTTAAGTTGTAACTGTGCGTGGGAGATAATGGAGTTAGTTTAATAAGTAAAATAAATCAGCCAGGAAGATATAAATAATATTTATCGAGATGGAAAAATAAAAATGTGCAATTCAATGATATTTTTGTCTTATAGTTGTAGAGGCTTTTTAATGGTTCTTTGGTCAGTATTGAGCCTTTGAGAGTTTGGTTTCTATGTTATCTGAAGGAAAACTCCCAGCATATGGGCTAAAGGCCTTGCCTAGCAATTGAGAAAGTTATTAGCCTAAAGAGAAACCTGGTCACCCAATCAGGGGAGCCCATTCTCTGGAGGCTTGGCACAATTGTGCCTTTGGATGGCAGATACTCATCAGGCCATATGGGGCTTTTAGTGTTTGGCTGACCTCCAGGAAAACTCCAGTAAGTTTGGTCTACTACATTTAGGCTAATCTTCCACTGTTTATATATGCTTCACAACTTACGGCAAATACCATTCCTTATTGGGAAGTAAGGCTTAGAGTCACTGGGGTAATCCATTTATATGACAGGAAAGACAGGAATTTATTTAATGACAAATGATAAGAAATTTAGTAAGTGCTTCATCAACAAAAGCAAGCTGGACTTCTGGAGCATGGAGCACAATTCTAGTTACTTTATAAATGTTATGAAGAAGTTTACTCAGATTATCGTTAAACAGCAACTACCAATTGATCAGTAAATGTTTCAAGTACAGTACTTTGATTTAGCTCTATATTTTAGTTAGCACTTCTTAAGTTGTCTTAGTATAACTCTGAGATACCAACACAAGATTAAAGTCCTTAAAAATAGTTTTCTCCATAAATATACATTTCATTTACTGATAATTGAAAACTAGTAAGTTCTCAATCGTTTGTGCCAAAATGCCCTCTTAACAGTTATATTTTGGTTGTTTGTTTCAAGACAAGGCCTGGTTCTGTGGTGAAAAGTTTCCTAGGACTTGTTAGCTCAGACTCTAGCCTTGAGGTCACCACTGTCTTCCTTGTGGCATCCAAGTGCTGGGGTTATAGGTGTGAGCCATGACACCTGGTAAGGGATACTTTCTCACTTTCACTGAAAAAAAGATTTTTATACTTGTGTGTGTGTGTGTGTGTGTGTGTGTGTGTGTGTGTGTGTGTGTGTATGTACCTGTGGAGGCCAGGAGAGGGCATCAGATCTCATGGAACTGGAGCTACAGGCTTTTGTGGGTAGCCTAACATGGGTGTTGGGAACAGAACTTGAGCATCTGGAAGAGCAGCAAGGGTTCTGAGCCACACAGCCATCTCTCCATCCCTGCTTTGGCTGTTTGATATGTTTGGGACTCAGGGCAAAGAAATAGGAAACATACAGAGTCTATCTCTCTTAAAGCATTGACAAGGGAATGATGATGCACTTATCTATTTATATATGTACGTGCATGCAGGTAATAGGAAACTTCCGGGTTAGGGATGGGGCTCATGCCCAGATTCCCTCTCAGCATTGGGATGCCATCTGCCGTGGACCTGTACGGACCCTGCGCATGCTGCCATGGGCTCTGTGACTTCATCTGTGCATCAGTCCTGCTGTGTCTGGGAGATGCTGTTTCCTTGGTGTTTTCTGTCTTCATTGGCTCTCGTAATCTTTCCATCCCTTCTGCATAGCAGCTCCCTGAGTGCTGAGGTGTGTGTAGGGGGGAGCGTTGAGGAGTCCATCCTGTTTAAGACTGAGTATCCCAAGGTTTCTTTTTTTTTTTTTTTTGGTTTTTCGAGACAGGGTTTCTCTGTAGCTTTGCGCCTTTCCTGGAACTCACTTGGTAGCCCAGGCTGGCCTCGAACTCACAGAGATCCGCCTGGCTCTGCCTCCCGAGTGCTGGGACTAAAGGCGTGCGCCACCACCGCCTGGCCCCCAAGGTTTCTTATTCTCTGTACATTGTCCAGGTTTTGGTTTCTGTATTAATTCGCATTTACTGTAGAAGGATGCTTCTCTGATGATGGCTGAGTGAGACACTGATCTATGGGTACAGCAAGATGTTGTTAGGAGTCATTTTATTGCTGTGGTCCTTTAGCAGAACAATAGGTTTTTCTCCTAGGTCCATGGCCTATTCAGTCTCAGGCTCTTGACCACTTGAGTAGTGTCAAGCATAGAATATAGATTCATATAGAATGAATCTCTCTCTATCTGTATCTATCTATCTATCTATCTATCTATCTATCTATCTATCTATCTATCTATCATCTATCTATTATCTATCTATCTATCTATCTATCTATCTATCTATCTATCTATCATCTATCTATTATCTATCTATCTATCTATCTATCTATCTATCTATCTATCTATCTATCAATCTATATCTATTTATCTATCTATCTATCATCTATCTATCTATCTATCTATCTATCTATCTATCTATCTATCTATCTATTGGAATGGGATTAGAATGATTTATATGATGTAGTCCAGCTAGTCTAACCATGGCTTTCTACCAATAGAAGAATCCAGTAGTTGTTCAGACTAATGGACATCTCAGCTGGTCTTCAGTATACACTGGAATCTGAAGAAGTAGGCTCTAATGCCAGTGAAGGAATGGATTTGCCACTGAGAGTGAGAGCAAACAGGCAAAGAGAGCAAACTTCTTATGTCCTTTATGTAGGCTGCCAGCAGAAGGGGTGGCCCAGATTAAAGGTGTATCTTCTCACCTCAAAGATCCATATTAGAAGTGGGTCTTTGCAATTCAAGTAATTTAATTAAGAAAATGTCCCTCACAGGTGTGCCCACTCAGCATGAACATGTGTCTCAGTTAGGGTTTCTGTTGCTGTGAAAAGACACCATGACCATGGCAACTCTTATAAAGGAAAGCATTTAATTGGGGCTAGCCTACAGTTCAGAGGTTTAGTTCGTTATCATCCTGGTGGGTGATGTGCAGGCAGACATGGTGCTGGAGAAGGAGCTGAGAGTTCTACATTCTGATCCACAGGCAACAGGAAGTGAACTGTCTCACTAAGTGTGGCTTGAGCATCTATGAGACTTCAAAGCCCTCTTCACTGTGGCACACTTCTTCCCACAAAGCCACACCTCCTAATAATGCACTTCTTCTTCCCACAAAGCCACACCTCCTAATAATGCACTTCTTCTTCCCACAAAGCCACACCTCCTAATAATGCACTTCTTCCCACAAAGCCACACCTCCTAATAATGCACTTCTTCCCACAAAGCCACAACTAATAGTGCCACTCCTTATGGGGGCCATTTTCTTTCAAACCACCACAGTATGGTAATTTGCTTGTCAAATTTATTTCCTTTTTTGTGTGTTTGTATGTATATGGCTATGTGGATGCATACAGGTCAGAGACCAACTTGAGTGAGCTATCTTCTACCTTTGGGGCCAGAGTATTGAATTCAGCTTGTCAGTCTTGGCAACAAGAACTTTTTTTTCCCACTTATAAGAGTTTATTAGAGATAAAGGGACAGAGAGTGCTCAGGCCTGTGGGAGAGACATGTGCGTGCGTGGAGAAGAAGGGGGACTGGGAACATGGTGCTCTACTTTAAAACCGGCTGGGGGCGTGGCCAGGTCACGTCACTACTCCACGAGTGTGCGTAGATCACATGGTCATGTTGCGCGCTTACGTGGCCATGTAACGTCATGGATCCTGGTTACGCGAGACGCCTTGACCCGGAACTTGCTAGGCGGAGGTGTCCGGGTCCGCCGGGTATCCTGGTTACGAGAGACGCCCTGACCCAGAAATGCCTATCCTGACCTGGAATTGGCTAGGCGGAAGTGTCCGCCTGGTATATGTGACCGTGGGGGCATGTTGTGAACCTTTCATTCCCAACTCTTTTCTTTTTAAAAAAAGAAAAAATTGTGGTTGACTGGGTATGGGGGCGACATTTCTCTCAAAGACTGCTTCCAGCTGAATAGCGGGTGTTGGTTGGCTCTTGGGGGATGAGGGGTATCTTGTGAAGTCCGGGGATGATGGTGGAGGTCCTGGAATGACGTTCTGCCATCTCCTCGTTCTGCAGCTGTCCATCCGTGCTGTGGTTGGGGACCTCCTGTGCTGCTGCTGGGGACCTTCTGTTTAACAAGATACTGGGCAACAAGAACTTTTACATTCTGAGTCATTTTAATGATCCCATTATATGATATTTTGGGCTTTCCTAAATTCCCAAGTACTTAAGGAAAACCATCTTCTTGCCTATAATTTCAATTATGCATATATGATTTGATGTGTACTATAGTGCACAACTGAAGAACAGATTTTTCCCCTTGTTTTATTAGTTGAGAATTTTGTGTGATGTACTTTGATCATATTTATCCCTTCTCCCAATTCTCCCTAGAGCCCCCTTGCTCTACCCACCTATCTTTGTTTCCTCATCAAGTTCAATTTGTGTTGCCCATATAATCTTGGTTTATGGCCATCCATTAGAGCATGGGTGTGTTCAACCTACTAGAGGCACACCCTAAAAAAGAACTGGACTGGCTCTCTCTCTCTTCCAGTTGCCAATCTCTCCTTGTCTAGATGTAGATATTCTTGTCTATCTCCTCTTTATGCTAGTATTTTTTATGGCTTTGAACTTGTACAGGTCTTGTGCATGTTGTCAGAACTGCTAGGAGTTTACATGAACAACTTCCCTGTTGTGTCCATAAACACTGTCTAGTTGTAGTTACCACTTCTGGCTGTTATAGACCTTCTTCTTCATTCTCTACAATGATCTGTGAGCCCTGGAAAATGGGCATGTGATAAAGATAATCTATTTAGGGCTGAGAATTCTTCAGTATTTTGTTCTCTGCACCTTGTTCAAATGTGATTCTCTGTTAATCTCCATCTACTGCAGAAAGAAGCTTTTCTGATGAGTGTTGAGAGATGCATTAATTTATGAGCATAATGATAAGTCATTAGAAGTCATTTTAACACTGTGTCCGTTGGTTAGAATGATAGCAGTAGGATCTTCCTTAAAGCCCATGACCTGTATAGATATAGGTTCTTGTCCCAGTAATGATACCATCTATAGGTTTTATCTTGTGTAACAAACTTAAGTCCAAGCATAAAACTGGTTGGTTATTCTCTTGACATTCATGTCATGATTATACCAGTGTGCATGTTTTGTGAGACTGGTCCTTATTGTAGCTTGCAGGGTTCAAAGCTGGTAAAGAGTGATGATCACTTTTTTCCTCTGGTAGTGTTCATTGCATTTTTCAACACCATGAAAGGTAGCCAGTAGGGATGAAGCTTCCAGGTCAGTATCATCTTTATTTCTCTATGTTCAATGATTCAAGTATGTGGTATCTTTAGGCATAGTGTCTTACTGTCAACTTTTGGAGGGCAATTGAGAGCATTGACAAGAGCCTATAATGTTTGGGTGTTTAGGAGACATTTCTTGGAAACAACTAAAAAAGGTGACCTATTTCTAGCACTAGACTTTTTGTTAAGCTCTGGTGTCTAGGAGGGGTGTTTTCTCCCTGTCTTAAGGGCTTCTCCATTTTTTTTTTTCTTTGGTTTTTTGAGACAGGGTTTCTCTGTGTAGCTTTGCGCCTTTCCTGGAACTCACTTGGTAGCCCAGGCTGGCCTCGAACTCACAAAGATCCGCCTGGCTCTGCCTCCCGAGTGCTGGGATTAAAGGCATGCGCCACCACCGCCCGGCGGCATCTCCATTTTAACCCTCTTTATATTGTATGTATATATTTTAGAATTGCTTTTCCAGGAGTTGGTTTCCATATGTCTTTCTAGAAAACACTTAAGTGTCACTTATCTCTAACAACCTAATCAAACCTCTGGAAGCAGTTAACAATGTCCTATATGGGATTCAGCCTTTTGCTCACTGACATTCTCTGCCCCTCCCCACCTCTTTTATTGAAAAAAGACTTTGCTTTTATAATAATACATCTGATTGTGGTTTTTCCTTCTCCCCACTCCTCCTGGTTCCATCCCACCTCTTCTCCCATCCAGATCCACTCCCCTTCTGTCTTTCACCAGGAAACAAACGGGCTTCCAAGGGATAACAAAGCAAAATAAAACACAGTAAAACAAAACAAAAACAAACACATCAGAACATGACAAAACAAATGGAAGGAAAGGAACCTGAGAGAAGACACAAGAAACATGCCATTCCTTTGTGTACTCTGGAGTCTCAAATAAACACTAAACTGGAAGCCATAACACGTGCTCAAAGGACCTGTAGGGTAAAAAGAAAGAAGAAAAATAGTAATATAAAATTAAAAACAAAAGGAAAAGCCCTGGCACAACATTATGAGACAAGGACCCTTTGAAGATTCTGTTGAGTCTGTTTTCTGTTGGCCATCTAATGCTGGGCATGTCGCCTACCCTCAAGGGTAGTTTGTTTTCCCAGTGAGACTCCTTAAGAGGAAACTAAATTTTCATTTGCAAGTGGTTATCAATTTGAGGTTGCTTTTGGGTTAGGGATGGGACCATGCAGGCATGTATCCTCTTATTTCAGCTCTAGGGCCCCAATCTGGTACAGATCTACATAGGCCCTGAGCTTGCTGCCTCAGTCTCTGTGAATCCATACGTGCTTGGATCATGTTGATTTAAAGGGCCTTATTTTCCTGGTGTCCTCCAGCTCCTCTGGCTTTTCTATTCTTTCTACCTCCTCTTCAGTGGGATTCTCTGAACCTTGAGGGGAGGGATTTGATGAAGACATCCTGTTTGGGGCTGAGTACTCCAAAATCTGTCCCTCTCTGCATAATGTTTGGCTGTGGGTCTATGTATTTGTCCCTATCTGCTGAAGGAGGCTGGTGTCTGAACAAGACACTGATTTGCTTCCCTGGCTGGAGTGCCTCACTGACATTCTTAATAGAAGTTCTATTTTGGTTGATGGGGATCAATAAAGGTGAGACCTTATCAAGTTATTTTGAGTCTTGTGTTGCCTTTGTCCTTACCATGTTAGCTTGGAAATAACCTGATTGATTTGGTAGACACCATCCTAGGAGAATGTGTTTTGCGAAGGTCTGTGATGATTGTCAAGTTTATATCTTTTAAGCATGAAAAGCACATTATGCTACTTACATTTAATTAGCACTCCCAAATTGACATTGATGTAGGATGTCTCTGAATCCAGTGGCTCCTTTTCCCCTGTCAAGTTGCTAGCATTTGAATAAAATAATTTCCCTTTAATTACTGTGGGTGACAAAGATATTTTTTTCATAGCTCTTTTCTTTAAGTCAAAATTTCTCCCATTACATTTCAAGGAAGAGAAAAACACACTCCAACGAATTTACCAAAATTAGGGATTTATTGGCTGCATGAAATAAAGTATAGATTCAGAAGTCCAGTTCATGTTATAAAGAGTCTGCTTGCCCCTATTCCTGGAGCCAGGTTACTCAGACCCTGCTAGTTTTTTTGGATGGTGTAGATTCACATTATTTTCCAGGTGTTAGGTCTCAAACCTGGGATCAATGGATAACTGAGGTACCTATTTAACATATTTAACAAGACTGACCTTGCCACCAGGCTCTCCCAGCACCCCTCAGTCCCTACCTGTTATAGGATATGGCTGGCATACCCTGCCCCCTACCATAAACCTCTCCAGCCCAGGGCCTGGGCTGCCCTTCCTCCAGGTGCCCTTCCTTATATAATCAAGCCAGGTTGACTATACCAGTTCTTTTTTATTCTTTATTTTTACCCTTTACCCTCTTGGTTTCTTGGTCTCCTTCCTCTTTCCTCTCCCCTTTCCTGATGTGGCTTGGCTCGGGCTTATGTTCACTCTGGACTCTTCCTAGATGTCTATGTCTCTGGCTATACCCTCCCTCATATCTACAATAAACCTTCTCCTCCATCATATCTAGGAACAGTAATGTCTTCCTGTTTTTGTTTCCTTTTTTTCCCCTGGGAGCTTGTTTAGCATTTGTATTAGACACACGTGTTTATAGATTCATTCTATCTGATGGCCACTGAATTGGTGTTATATAGTCTTACACTGTGGTGGAGATAGACTAGGCAATGCCAGTCTTAAATTATTAGCTTGAGCTTGCATAGACCTCAAGACAGAATCTTCCTGTTATGAGGGTCATGAGCTTTCCTGAGTCAATTTTCTTGGTTAGATAAGTGAAATACACCCACAGAGAGATCTCTGCTCATGCTGAGGGTGGAGAGGGATGGCCAAGGCTGAGATGTAGGAGAAACTGACTCTCAAAGTAGAATTTCTCTCTTTAAAAAAATTACTTATATTTTTTGAGATTATGATATAAGCACACCATTCCTTCCTTCCCTTTCTCCCTCCATCCTCCTCATCTACCTTTCTTTTCTTCCTGTCTCATTTGTGGCCTCTTTTTTTCACTAATCGTTGTTACATGCATCTATGCATATTCCTAAATGCCTAAACAGTTCTGCAAAAGTGCTCTTCCGAGGAGTTTGAGGATATAAATGGGATAGGCAGAAGCAATATTATTCCTTGGAAAATGAGTGGCTTTCTCTTTTGGATGGGAAGTACCAAAGATAGTCTTCTGTTTTTCTTCTTCTTCTTCTTTTTTTTTTTTTTTTTCAATTTTGCAACTTTTCGTAATACCTGACTCCCTTAGTTTTCAGAGGCCATGTGTTTCTTGTGTTCTCACTTTCTCTTCTGGCCCTACAAGGATGCACAATTGTTTCTGCATTGTTGTACTGTTCCTTCTTTCCTAGAGATTTTCTCAGTTCTCAGCACTTCTAAGTTGTTCCCTTGTTGAATTGGCTCACAGTAATCAGACTCTGAAGGGAGTGATTCGTAAATCAGCATTCAGCTTATTTATACAGGAAACTCCATCTAGCGTAATCTATGATAAGCACCAGCTGTCTTCCTAGCACACTACTCTCTCACATCAATATATGTGGGAAGCTCAATTTGTTAGTGCTAGATGGCCTTGGCAAGCATACAATCAGCCAGATCAAAGAGAACTAGATGGATTTAAGGCACATCTCCTTTAAGTTTCAGGATAGCCTGAGAGAATTATGTTTCCCACAGTAAGTATAGACCTGAGCAGTAATCAGTGCCTGCCACTCAGGTGTGGCATCTTTGTTCTGCAGGTTAGCTCCTGAAGGCAGTGGCCAAGTTCCTATTCTCTCTCTTCCCAAAACTCTTGTTGGTACTAATGAGTTTCATTTTTCCCTTCTAGGATGATCTTAGGCAAAACTAGGGCATAGACACATTTTTTTTTCAGTGTGTCATACATATTTTTGTAGTCCAATTATTTAAACATTTTTATTGAAGAAAAACATACAATGGAAACTGTTCATAAATGTAGAGCTCACTGAATTTTTACAAACAACATATTTGCACATAGCACTTTCTAAAAATAGTATTTTCCCTTTCATGTCACCATTATTTGTTTCCTTCATTTCTGCTTCTTAAAAAAATTTAGAATAAGCTCATGAAACAATATCAATGCTCAGTTGAGGTTGGTAAATTGCTGAAAATGTAATGTGATGCTTGTTGTAGAGAATAAAAAACTGTGCGGATTTGTCCACATTTTCCTTCGCATAAAATATGAGGAGGTATGCAGGAAAGAAAGTATAATAAGACTGGAGAAAGCTTCACATAAAAGTTGAGACAGAATTTTTGATTAAGACTGTAATCTTACCATTTGAAAGCAAGAATAGGAAGAGAGTGAGTGAAGATGCACGATATGGCATAGTATGGAATGCAAAGGAATATAAAGGGGAGTAACACAATGTGGTGCAGTCTGGGCTGTAATGATAGCTTGGGAAGAGCTGAAATAAGATTTGGGATGCAGGCCATACTGGAGTAAGAAGTAAGGTTTCAAAATACAGGGTCCTGTGAAAGGAAGACATCGAACAGATCAGAGAGCCTGGATGGCATCCTCATTTTTAGTGAGAATCAGAGTGAAACCTGCCTCAGAAATAGTGGTTTGACCATTGTGTGTTGAAGGTTGTTGAAAGGGCAGGCCATTGGGATGAATAATTAAATTATTCCTTTACTCAAAGCATGAACTGATTGTCATTTGACATACAGGAATGGAGAAAAACAATACAATGTAGACATTGTGAAATAAGAATCAGTAGACTTTGGTTGCATATCACATACAAGGAATACATGTGAAAGCAAAAAATTAAAGACAATATTTTAAATTTGTGGGATTAGTTACCAAGAAGAGCTTGTTTGGGCATAAGAAGAAAGTCTTAGGTGCAGGTAGGCAAGTTAAAATATGGAATAAGTAGACGTTGAGTGGAGTCACCATAAAATGATAGCCATGTGAGGTAATACCTTTATTGGTTGTTTCGTGTGGCCATTTTACACGTGCATATGTTTCCACATATCATCCTGACATAATAAATATATGAAATATAGTCTACAAAGTCAAAAGTTAAAATAGTAAGGCAAGAAAATATGAGAACCAGGCATAGAACCACATTGTCTTAGTACCAGAACCGGGGAGATGATGGCTGTGGATAACCATGAGTTCAAGCCTGCCTGGGCTACCTGGTGAGCTCCAGACTAGGCTGGTAGATAGTGAGACCCTCTCTCAAATACAGAAAAACTGAAGCAAAATAAATACCCTATCAGACAAAAAGAAAATATGAGATGATAGAATTGGTCAAGATTGGACATGCCTTTTAGTGGTTTATATTGAGGAATTTGGAAACTGGGACAATGGTGGCACAAAGCCTGTGGGAGTAACCAACCACTGCCTGATTTGACTTAAGGCCTGATCCATGAGATAGCACTGCTTGGGTGACCAAGAACCAGAGACCAAATAGCCCAGAGACCTAGGGTAAAACCAAATACTAGTGGTCTAAAAAATGTAACAACAAAGTGACTCCTAATGATATTCAGCTCATAGATCAGTGCCTTATTCAGCCATCATCAAAGAAGCTTCCTCTTGCATCAGATGGGAGCAAATATATAGAGACCCACAGCCAGACATTATACAGAGAGAGAGAGAGAGAGAGAGAGAGAGAGACCTTGGAGCACACAGCTCTTAATGGTATGTCTCCATCAATTCCCTCCCCTTGGAAGAGAAGATGGAAAGAGCATAAGTACCAGAGGGGATAGAAGACACCAGGAGAACAAGGCCATCGAAATCAGTTGAGCAGAGCTCATATGAACTCACAGAGACTGAAGCAGCAGGCACAGGGCTGACATGGCTCTGCAGCAGGTCCTTTGTTTTTATATATATATATATATATATATATATATATACATACATATACAAATATATATATACACAAATATATATATATACAAATACACACACAAATATATATATATATATATATATATATATATATACACAAATACACACACACACACACACACACACACACATATATATACATATATATGTTATAGCCCTTATAACTTTCAGTTATATGAGATTCCTGAGTGTGTGGATGAGTGGGTCTCTGATTCTAGTGCCTTCTTTTGGGGCTCTTTTCCTTCTGTTGGTTTGTCTTGTCCAACTTTGAGATAAGCATCCTAGGACTTGGGATCTTTGGGGTGGTCTTGGAACAAACCCCCACAGACACTGAGGGACAACTGTTTGTAATCCCATTAGGTCACAAGCTTTATCGTTACATTGTTTAAATCTATAATGTTCTCACAGCCACTGTGGTTAAGTAATTGTAAGTTTCTTTTAAAAATGTTTTAATGTTCTTAATATATATTTTGGCTATATAGTTAGGTGATTACATGTCCCAAATTATTGTATTTTTAGGCAAATTGTTTCTTTGTCATTGTGTGTATTTGTGTCTGGGGTGTTGATAGAATTGTATTAGATTTCTTCTGGTTGGTATATATTCATTATGTCTTTTCCAACTTCTTATCTATGAATTTTTCTGTGTCAAAACTAAACAAAACAAGACAAAAAAGAATTAGGTCATGTTCCTTTTCTATGGATTGGTATGAATTATTCTTTGAAAGTCTGATTGAATTCTGGCTAAACTCATTTGACCCTGGGCCTCATTATTGCTTATATTTCACTAGTGGTTATGTATTTGCTTATATTGCTTATCTGATTTTAATTTTGGTAGGTGGTGCATATAGAGAAAATGATCCATTTCTTTAAAATTCTCCAGTTTACTGGAGTACAGATTTTTAAAGTATGTCCTTGTAAATCTTAGGATTTCCTCAGTGTCTGTTGTTCTGTCCCCCTTTCACCTCTAATTTTGTTAATTTGAATCTTCTTTCTCTGTCTTAATTAATTTGGTTAAGGGTTTGTCAATCTTATTTATTTTCTCAAAGATCCAACTCTTCACTTTATTGATTCTTTGTGTTCTTATTATTTTTTTTGTTTCTATTTAATCAACTTCAGTCCTGAGTTTGATTTTTCTTTTGGTGTTCTTCTTTTTGTTCTAGAGCTTTGAGGTGTGCTGTTAAGTTGCTAATAGGAGATCTCTCCATTTTTTTTTAAATGTAGGCACTTAGTGCTCTGAACTTGCCTCTCACAACTGCCTTCGTATATTTTGGTATGTTGTGATTTCATTTTTATTCAATTCTAGGCAGTCTTTAATTTCTTTTCCAATTTCTGTCTTGACCCATTCTTCATTCAGTAGAAAGTTGTTCAGTTTCCATGAGTTTGTAGGCTTTCTGTTGTTTCTGTTGTTTTTGAGATCCAGCTTTAATCCATGGTGGTCTGATAGAATGTATGGTGTTTAATGTTTTTGTATATGTTGATACTTGTTTTGTGCCCAAGTGTGTGGTCGGTTTTGGAGAAAGTTCCAAGGGGTGCTGAGAAGAAGGCATATTCTTTGGTGTTTAAGTGAAATGTTCTATAAATATCTGTTAGGTCCATTTGGCTTATGATGTCATTAGTGCCAGCATTTTTCTGTTTAGTTTTTGTCTAATGACCTTTCTATCGGTGACAGCAGGGATGTTGAAGTCACCCACTATCACTGTGTGAAGGTAAATACATGATTTATGTTCTAGTAGTATTTCTTTAATGAACTTTGGTGACATTGTGTTTGGAGCATCAATGTTTAGAATTACAATATCCTCTTAGTGGATTTTTTTCTCTGATGAATATGTACTGCCCTTCCCTATTTCTTCTGATTAGTTTTAGTTTGAAGTCAATTTTATCAGATATTAAAATGGATACATCTGTTTGTTTCTTGGGTCCATTTGTTTGGGATATCTTTTCCCATCCCTTTACCCTGAAGTGATGTCTTTCCTGTATGTTTTGTGCCTTTATTTTTATTTTTCAGAGTTAATATTTTCATTGACTGAGGTATCCATTTCTTCTGCGTTGTCTTCATTGCTTGAGATTCTCTTTTCTCTATCTTGTCTCTATTGGTGAGGCCTACTTTTGATGTTTTTTTTTGACTTCTTAAATTTTTTATTTACAATTTTATCTTATTTGAATTTTCTTTAGTGGTCCTGCTTATACGTCAATGTGTTGAACTATTTTCATTTTTCCATTCTTCTTTTTGCATTTTTACAGACTTCATTTAGGGATGCATGCATGTCCTCTTTAGGTCTTTGACATATTCATAACAGCAATTTTGAGTTCTTTTCTGTGGTTCAGCTATCTTATATTTCTCTGGGTCTATGATAGTAGAGTTACAGGGTTCTGTTGGAGACATAGTGTCTTGGCTGTTACTGATCATGTTTTTTGCTCTGGTGTTCAGGCATCTGGGCTTGGGCTAATTGTGATTCTGTGTGTCATCATCTGGCCTTGTCTTTGTTGGGTACGCTGTTCCATTCCTTGGTTTGTGTTGCTCTCTTTGGATCTTAGGAAAGTGTTGCGGCTGTGGATTGCCTGGTAGGGAGTGCTTGTGCAGGTTGGTGTGTGGAAGAGATGGGTAGATGCAGGTTAGAAGAAGAGGTTGAGGGGAGCTTCAGGGAAAAGCTAAGGGGATCCTGTTCATGCACAGAGGCAGATCCACAGGAAGTTGGCGACGTATTAAGAAGAGGGGATCCTGCAAATAGATTGCAGTAAGGCCAATACTTACCTGGAGAGAAAGATGCGACAGGGCTAAGGAAACTCTGAGTGAACCAACAGTTTCAGTCTCCAGTGAATGAAGCAGAGGTAGGAGGATGGGCATCTGTATGCAGGTTGTTACTTGGCTGAGGTTGAGAAGAGAGAGATGGTAATGGAGGACAAGAAGGATAGTATAATTCAACTCATCTACCTACATCCCTGCCAGGGGTGGTCACTGGAGGTCCAGGGTAGACAGTGTTTCTAGGTATCAGGGGCTGACAAGAAGGAATGGGGATGGGCTAGGCTGGGGACTGAGAGTGCCTATAGGAAGGAAGAAATCTAGGTACACTACAAAGTTTCATGAGTCCCCTGGGAGTGGAGGTAGGATGGGAGGACAGGCCCCTGCAAGAAGTCTGCTACAGGTCTGAGGATGAGACTGGAGAGATAGTATTGAAGGGCAGAAAGGAGAGTGGACATCACCTACCTGAGTCCTGGTCTGGTGTGACTACTGGAGATCTCAGGTAGACAGTGTTTCTAGGTATTGGTGTCTTACTCAGTGGAACAGGAATGGGTTAGAAATGTGTGTGTGGGACTGAGAGGGTCCACAGGAAGGCAGAAAGCTTGTTCTATTGCATGCTATGGTGGAGTCTGGATGGAATGAGGATTGAGTGGGAGGACAGGGGCCCCTGAAAACGATCTGCTACTGGGCTGGACTGGGAAAATTGTCATGGAGAACACAAAGGAGAATGAAAGTAGCCTTACCAGATTCCCAGCCAGGCATGGCCACTGGGTGCCCAGGTAGAGGGAGTTGCTAAGTATAAGTGGCTGACACGAAGGGATAGGGAGAGAGAAGAGAGCTGGTTCAGCTGCAAAGTTTGGCCAAGTCCACAGGGAATCACTTTTCTTTTTTGAATGCATTTATTTGTATATATGAGGTTTTTGACATGAAGTTACATTGTACATATAAATGAGGCAGTGGTTGCTGTAGCAGAGTGGACTACATAACATCTTACATTGTTATACTATTTTTTATGACATGAAAGCCAAAATCTACTTGTTTAATACAAATCCCCAACACAATGCAGTTTTATTGCTTTTAATCCTCATATTTCACATCAGTTCTCTAGACTGGTTCACCTATTTTTTTTTTGTGTCCTTGACTTTCACCTCTCATTTCCTCTCCCTTTTCCTCCTGTTCCCCTGTCTTTTGTCCATGGCAATCACTATTGTATTCCCTATTTCTGTCTATTAGAGCTTGATTTATACATATGCACCCCACATGTTCACAAGATCATATGCTATTATGCCTGGCTTGTTTTAATTAGCAAAGCTATTCACTTTCCAGGTCCATCCATGTTGTAGTAGAAAATGGAAAGATTGCCTTCTTTTGTAAGACTGAACACTATTTCAGTAGTGTATGTATGTCTTTGTTAAGGTTTTTATTAGTGTGAAGAGACACCATAACCATGGTAGCTCTTATAAAGAAAACATTTAATTGGGGTGGCTTGTTTACAGTTTCAGAGGCTAGGTCCATTATCATCATGATGGGGAGCATGGCAGTGTGTAGGCAGATGTGGTGCTGGAGCTGAGAGTGCTACATCTTGCAGAAAACAGGAAATCGACTGTGACACTGGGTGGTATCCCGAGCATAGGAAACCTCAAAGCCTGCCCCAACAGTGACACACTTCCTCCAACAAGGCCATATCCATTACAACAAAGTCACACCTTCTAATAGTGCCATCCCCTATGAGATTATGGGGGCCAATTACATTCAAACTACCACAATGTGTATGCCATATTTTCCTTGTTTACTGATACACACTTCGGTGGTCTCTATGAGTGAGCTACTTTGAGTAATGCTGCAATGAACATAGGGTACTATTACTTATCAAGAGATGAGATACTTCTGTAAACAAAACTTTAAATTTTTTGATAGCCCCCCCCCCATATAGAAGATCAAAGCAGTGGCTCATATGTGCTAAGCATTGCAACTCACTACTGAGCCACATACCTGACCTCTGGTAATGTTTGGAGTTTTCCAATTTCTGTGCCTGGTTGTTTTTTCCCCCCCTCTCAGGCAGTTGAGTTGCTTGTTAATTAATGTAAAACATTTTCCTTATACTAGCAATCTCATCTCTCTTTAAAGCTTTACTTAGAATATTAAAAAAGATCATGCTTATAGAAGAACTAAGACAATTTTAATAGGTAGGGTCTAAGTTGGGTTGTTGTAGCTAGGAAGCCATAAGTAACAACTTGAGGTAAGTTTTTCTCTGATGTAGCAGAGCAGAGCAGAGGCAGGCAAACCATTTCGAGGTAGTAGGTGCATTCGATCCAGGACAGTGTCCAAGGACTAGGCCCTCTCTGGTCACTTTTGTTTTAGGATGTTTCCCTCATGTGCATGGGCAAAGTTATCTTACCCACATTACATTTTCATTGAAGGCTAAAGGGGAGAGGTGAGGTCTCATGTTACAGTCATTTCTGCCCCTTTCCTAATGACTTAAACTTAGTCTTATGATACGTGGTCTGAAGGGGGAGGGTAGGAAGCATAGCCATTGCTGTCATGCCGTTAACTACCTGAAACTCAAGATTTCTATTTTGAAAAATAGAAGGGAAATATGATGTTGAATATTTAATAGTCATTTCTAAAACACTTAGGCAAATTCTCAAGCACCGAGAATCTTGAAGAATGAGATGATGTATGATCACCATAGGCAAAGGAATTTATATAAAGCAGGTAGCTTTAGCTAAACATTTTTACTATAATACAATCTTTTGTTGCTAAGCTATTAGAAATGTGGAGATATGCATGTGACCATTTTAACAGGTAAAGTGGGGGTGAGGGTATGTACACACACGACTTTCCAGCTTGTGGAAGAAATACCAATATTGAAAGAAAAAGCAAGTGACTTTACATGCTAGGCCTTGTTGGTGCTTAAACTTAGCAATCTTATTTTAATTCTCCTCTGCACTGTCTTGCTTTCTCTGTTTCCAACCCATACACACCCTAAGAACTTAGAAAGCGTCTTCTGTCCTGCTCAGTTCCAAGTAAGGCAGAGTGATCGTTCTGACAGTTGAGGCTTCCAAATTCAGTGAGAACCCACCATGCAGCCGTATCCACAGTTAAACCAGTTGATTACTGTATATAAAAGAGCCAACACCAAGCCTATAATGAAGTTGGAAAGGGCTTCTCTTAAAACTAATGAATGAAAAGGATATGGATAGAAACACAAGTGTAAGCCAGCAACATGCATTGTTTTTTCCTTCCTTCCTTCCTTCCTTCCTTCCTTCCTTCCTTCCTTCCTTCCTTCCTTCCTTCCTTCCTTCCTTCCTTCCTTCCTTCCGTCCTCCCTCCCTCCCTCCCTTTCTCCCTTTCTCCCTCTCTCCCTCCCTCCCTTCCTCCCTTCCTTTTCCTTCCTCCCTTCCTTTTCCTTCCTCCCTTCCTTTTCCTTCCTTCCTTCCTTCCTTCCTTCCTTCCTTCCTTCCTTCCTTCCTTCCTTCCTTCCTTCCTTCCTTCCTTCCTTCCTTTCACACTAGTGATACTCAGTTTATTGGCTTTTGCCATAGGTTTTGGAAATGTCTAAGGTTTATGTGGCAAAAAATGTGTACGACTTTGATAGAATATAATGTAGTCTTGTATTAACTCTCTGGACTGTTAGGATGAATGGCTTCTGTATTTCTTTCTTTCATATTCTTACTGGATAAACATTTGTATAACCACATACTTTTACATCAGAATCTTTATACCAATAATATGACTAATAAAAAGACTTTTCCTGGTTTATATTAAGTTATTACATTATATTCTTGGAATTTGGGTTCCTATGATATTTTTTTTTCTGATGAGACTGAAGGCTGGGGGAATGATGTATCCCATATCTCATGCTTCCTGCTACATGCTTAGAATTATTGGCTATAATCTTTCTGATTTATCTTCGTAATGACCAATATATATTTTTTTTATAGGAAGGTGCAGAAGGCAAATGCTCACATCAGAAGTCCTAAGCAGGCATTTCAAGTTGACTGAGCCTGAGCCCACTGATCTCTAGCTGATTTGCTGTTTCTGAAAGACATCCCACTTAATTACAGCATAAGACAGACACTCAGCAGCTCACAGACAACGATGGATAACTTGATTATGTTCTATAATTTTCTTGACAAGTGTTGGCAAAGGCAATACATTAGTCTCACAGGCTAGGGCATCAGATGTCATAGTGATAATGGGGTTTGGGATGGTGTGGTTTCCTTTGGTGACAGGCTGCCACATGCTGTTCTGTGCCTTTAGACAAGTGAGAGCTTGGAAGAGTTAAGAGAAAGTTGCAAGGAGGTGAGAAGTGTATGAATCAGTCCCTGGGTATCCTGAGGCTCTGAAGAAAATGACTTGAAACAATTCCAGCTCTCAGTTTTTCCCTTCAATCAATTCCCAGCTGGGGTGCGACAGAAGGTAGATGATAGGAAAGGGAAAGGGAGTGATAAAGTGCAGCAGCTCCGTAAGAGAGAAAAAAGTTTCCCGGAGGGAAGGGAGTGGAAAAGGAGAAAGGGATCAGAGATTTCTTGGGGTGGGGATACTACAGCAAAACCCTTAGCTGTTCTAAACATCAGCCTGGGCAATTGACAAGGAATCAGAACAGGTAGAACACGGGGTGGTGGAAAAAGGGTCCACTACAAGCCATGTGTTAAGGCTAGATTCTCTGTCATTTTTTTTGCTAATTAAAATCGGCAAATGATGGGATGGAGATGCCATGATGGAAAAGACACAAAGAATAAATAAAAAGAAAGAAAAAAGGAACAAAAAAAGTTTGTATCATGACACAATATAAATAAGCTTATTGAGAGCTCAGTTATCACAAAACAGAATAAAAATGAATTTTAAAGGCTTGAGGAAATATTTCAGTCAGAATCATACTTGAGGAAAAAAACTTTTGTTTTTCAATAGTACTAAGCAGATTAAGTTAAACACATAGGCAAATATTTCACATATGCAGAATTGGTGACATAGATACTTCAACCATATTAGAATCCACTTGAACTTTGTAGTTCTGGCATCCGATCCTAAGTCATCATAGACGCTGAACAAACACCGCTGTTGAGCTAGCCCCCAGCTCCAAATCCCATCTTTACTAATGAGGCCCATGAATAAATGAAGTTGAGTCTTAGTAGATTTTAGCAGAGCCCCTTTTCTTTTGTGGAGGTGGATGACAAAAATCCCAGCTACCTACATTCTTGGTTCTCACTAGACACCCAGAAGGATGAGGATTTATATGTGTCAAAATAATCCATTCATTTAATCCTTCTCTTCAAGTCAAAAAGGGAAAGAACCAAAGCCTATGGTTAACCACACAGCATAAAGTGACATATTGTGAAATGCAATTAGGTTTGGAGGAAATGACAGATCTGAAATCAACTCTTTTTGTTCTGCCTTTGGGATGTAAAGTGCACGGGATCATTTATTTGAAGTCACATTGTTATTGTATGCATGTAGTTCCAGTAGAAAAGTTTTCTTGGGTGGAACAGTTTCTTATTCCAAATGGCAGAAGCTAATTCACAGAAGTGCAAGCAAATATAAAGGACTATTAAAAGGAGAAAAATTGCCCTAGTGAGTTGAAGATAAAGATATAGAAACTGCTGCATAGTGTGTGTGTGTGTGTGTGTGTGTGTGTGTTCGTGTGTGTGTGTGTGTGTGTGTGTGTGTGTGACTGAACCTGACAAAGCAGTCTCCAGAGAAGAGGGAACCACAATTGAGAGTATGTGTCAATCAAATTGGCCTGTAAGTAAGTCTAAAATTAATTTTTTTTTTATGATTAATGATTGCTGTCGGAGGGACCAGCTCACTGTAGGCAGTACCACCCCTGGGAAGTAGATACTGGGTTGCACAAAACTGGTGGCTGAATAAGCCATGGGGAGCAAGCCAGTAAGCAGCATCCCTCCATGGTCTCTGCTTCAGTTCCTGCCCTGACTTCCTTTATGATGGGTTGCAACATGGAGGTATAAGCCAAATCAACCCTTTGCTCTTCAAAGTGCTTTTGGTCTGAGTGTTTTAGCACAGCAATAGAAAGCAAAGTAAGTCAAAATGAATTTGATGTGCTTGTTAGAAAACCTGGTGTGATTTCCCCAAAAAGCAAATCAGAAAGCAATCTGGACATCACCAGATATCCCTCAGTCTTAACTTCATTACAAATTAAAATAACACAGGTTAATTTTATTGGGTTCATGGTATAATGGGCAATTTTTGGATTGTGTCTTCATGGATAAAGGGCATCTTGCACAAACTAGCTTTTATGTGTTTCGAAGGGAAGACTAGAATGCTGTTACCTTCTCAGGAACTGAGCCTTTACTGGACACACAGTTGAAACTTATGAAGTACATTTGAAACAAAGCCAAAATGTAGAAGCAGGAAACTGTGAGAGTATAGACAAGTCATTTGAATTTTGGTCATTTTCTGTGGCTTACAAGCGAAAGCAGATTATGCAGATATGAGATTTTTCCCCCCATAGAACATTGGAAAAATAGGTTCTGTATTAAAGCTTAAATAGATATACTAATAACAATAACAGCAACAACATCAACATCTAATTAAAAGAAACCTAACAAGAGTTTAAGGGAAGTAGGAATGTTCACTCTGTAGAAAGTGGTTTTTTTTTTTTTTTTTTTTTAACAACTTAAGTTTAAAAAATTCTATTGGTGTCTATCTATTGTACAAGTTACTGGGTTACATAAGGAATTTTTTGTTGTTCTTTTGACAATTTTATACATGTATACAAAGTGTTATGATTATTGCCTGGGTGGTTAGCGTTGTAGAAGGCAGGGTGCATAGTTTAGACAACTCTTCTCCTCCAGCAGCCTGTACAGAACCTTCTAGAACTATGAATGTTCTACGGGAGGAAGTTCCATCTCAATTAGCTCGACTTCCCTGTATACCATGTCCAAAACATATGATGATTTTAGTAATGGGGTCTTGCCATCTACTTCTAGTGAGCTACCAAGAGCGATGGCAATAGTCAGGTGTCTTGGTAAATATCTTTAATCCAAGAAATTGGGAGGCAGAAGCAGGTGGTTCTCAGTGAGTTCAGTGCCAGGTTGAGCTACACAGCAAGTTCTAGGTATTAGCATAAAAACAGACATGTTGACATGTTAACCAATGAAATAGAATTGAAGACCCAGGCATAAATCCACGCACCTATGAACACCTGATTTTTTGATAAAGAAGCCAGAAATACACACTGGAAAAGAGAAAGCATATTCAACAAATGATGCTGGTCAAACTGAATGTCTGCATGTAGAAGAACGCATATATATCCTTATTTATGACCCTGCACAAACTCAAGTCCAAGTAGATCAAAGACATAAAACCAGATATAATGAACCTGATAGAAAAGTAAGTGAGGAATAGCCTTGAATTCATTGGCACAGCAGATGATTTTTCTGAACAGAACACCAATAGTTTAAATACTAAGATTAATAATTAATAAACGGGACCTCATCAAACTGAAAAGCTTCTGTAAGGAGGACACTGTCAATAGGTTTAAGTGGCAGCCTACAGAATGGGAAAAGATTTTTTTTAACCAACTCTACATCCAATAGAGGACTAATATCTAAACATAAAAATAACTTAAGAAACCAGATATCAAAAACTAAGTAATCCAATTATAAAATGGGGTACAGACATAAACAGAGAATTCTCAATAGAGGAAACTCAAATGGCTTAAAGAGACACTTAAAGAAATGTTCAACATCTTTAGCAGTTAGGGAAATACAAATCAAAACTACTTTGAGATTCCATATTATACTTGTCAGAATGGCTAAGATCAATAATACAAGTGACAGCATGCTGTGAGGATGTGGAGCAAAGGTAACACTTCCATTGCTGATGGAAGTGTAACTTTTGTACAGCCACTGTGGAAATCAGTGTGGTAGTTCTTCAGAAAGCTGGAAATCCATCTACCTCAAGACCCAGCTGTATCATTCTTGGGCATATATCCAAAGGGTGCTCTGTCCTACCAGAAGGATACTCACTCAACTATGTTCATTGTGGCTCTATTTATAATAGCCAGAAACTGGGAACAACCTAGATGTCCTGCAACAGAAGAATGGATAAAGAAAATATGTTACATTTACACAATAGAATATTATCTGTTAAAAACAATGACATCATGATCCAGTCTTTTTTTTTTTTTTTTTTTTTTTTTTTTTTTTTTTTTTTTTTTTTTCAAGACAGTGTTTCTCTGTGTAGCTTTGTGCCTTTCCTGGATCTCACTCTGTAGCCCAGGCTGGCTTTGAACTCACAAAGATCCTCCTGCCTCTGCCTCCCGAGTGATGGGGTTAAAGGCGTGTACCACCACCACCTGGCTCAATGACATTGTGAAATTTGCAAGGAGATAGATTGAACTGGAAAAAAATAATTCTTAGTAAGATAACTCAGACCCAGAAAAATAAATATGGTATGTATTCAATTTTAAGTGGATATTAGCCATTAAGAAAATGATAACCAAGCTACAAACTGTAGACCTGGAGAAGTTAGATAAAGAGACAAGATCTAGAGTGGATGCCTGGATCTCCATGAGAGGGAGAAATAGAATAAATATTATGTGCAGACTATCAGGGCAGGTAGGGATGAAAGTGGGGGTGGGGAGAGGATCAGGAGTGGGGAGATGAGGTAGAGGGAGAGTGTGTTGAAAGATGGCTGGAACTGGGAGATTTCTAAGGGGTCATGTGGAAACCCAGTGCAGGGGAAACTGCTTGAAATGTATGAAGATGATCCTAATGAGGACTCCTAGTATGGGGGTTGTGGATCTAAACTGCCCATCTCTTGATAGCAGGCAAGGCTTGTTGTGGTGGAACTGGGTTGCATTAAATTGAATTGTTGCCAAGGGGTTCCTATGGAAATCCCCAAACAACCCAGGCTTTCTAAGACAAAGGGTTGCTCTTTGCAAGATGACAGTGGGGCTCTATGGCTGAGGACAGCACACCACAACTCATTGAACATGGAGAAGTGGAGCTGGTGCCTACCTGGAGCCTTCACCCCTATGTTCTAGTGTCTTTGGTGTGGAAAGGTACTGTACAGACTGCCAAAAGAGAAACATGGACACCAGCCCAGCCACAAAACCCTTAACCTATAACCTTAACCAGGGCAATGGTGGCACAGAACTTGTGGGAGTAGCCAACCAATGTCTGATTTGACCTAAAGCCCACTCCATGAGAAGGAACCCATACCTGATACTGCTAGGGTAACCAAGAACCAGAGACTCGCTAGCCTAGAGACCTAGGGTAAAACCAAACACTACTGGTTTAAAAAAAAGTATCAATAAAACGACTCCTAATGACATTCTGCTATATTCAGAGATCAGTGCCTTATTCAGCCATCATCAGAGAAGCTTCTTTCTGCAGCTGATGGGAGCAGATGCAGAGACCCACAGCCAGACATTACACACACAGAGAGAATTTAAATGAGAGGTCTCTATTAAATCTCTCCCCATCAGAGCTCAGGGAATCCTGAGGAGACTGTAAGGGCCAGAGGGGATGGGGGTGGAATACCAGGAGAGCATGACACTCTGAATTAAGAGCTCACAGAAACTGATGTAGCAAGCACAAGGTCTACATGAACCTGCACCAGGTCCTCTGTGTATATATTACAGCTTTTAGCCTAGTATTTTTATGGGACTGCTGACTGTGAAAATGAGTAGGTCTTTGATTCTTGTGCCTGCTCTTGGGAATCTCTTCCTCCCATGGGTTGCCATGTCCAACTTTGATATGACAGTTTTTGCTTCATCTTATTATATTTTATTTTGTCATGTTTGGTTATTTTCTCCTAGAAGCCTGTTTTTATTTTTCAATGAGAGACAGAAAGGGAGTAGATCTGGAGGGGATAGGAGGAACTGGGAGAAGTGGAGGCGGGGGGGGGTAAACTATAATCATGATATATTGCATGAGAGAGGAATCTATTTTTAATAAAAGGAAAAAAGAATAAAAAATAAAGGAAAACATGGGATATTTGTAGTTCTGTGACTGACTTAATTTGTGCAATAGGATTATATTCTGTTGTTTACATTTTCCTGAAATGACATTATTTCATTCTTATGGCAGAATATTATTATATTACATTATATTACATTACATTATCTTATCTTCTTATATCATATCATATCATATTATATATTATACATGTATATACAGTACATTTTCTTTTCTCTGTGGATAGTCACAGATTAATCCTGTAATTTAGCTATTATGAACAGTGCTGCAATAAACATTGATGTGCAAGTATCTCTGGGATATATTGTCTTGGAATTTTTTTAGGTAAATACCAGGAGAAGCATAACTGGGTCCTGAGGTAGAGAGATTTTCAGTTTCATGAGAAACCTCCATGCTGATTTTCATAGTGGCTGGATTCCCACCAGCAGTATGTCAAGGTTCTCTCATGTCTACATCTGTGCCGGCATTTGTGGTTCCCTGTGTCTGAATGACTGTCATTTTTGCTAGCGTGAGATGGAATCTCAAGGTAGTTCTAATTTACATTTTGAGAACTATCTGTTGTGTATAGTAGAGGAAGGGTTCTAGTCAATGGGGAAAGAAAATACTCATCAATTGCAGCAACAGAACACTATTCAACCATAGAAGAAAATCCTATCAGCTTCAATATAGGTAGAATTTGAGGTCATTACTTTAAGTGAAGCAAGCAAGACCCGGAAACGAAACTAAAACTCTAAAAAATTTCTAAAAACCAATGAGATAATATTGCGGAAAAATGAAATGGAATGTGGTCAATAGATACTAGGGAGGGCATGGAGAAAGGGGAACTCAAAGAAGGTCTGCAAGGGGCATCAAAGCCCAGTGTAGAGGAAGCATTCCTGGCTCTTCTTCAGCACAGTAGGGCGACCTTGGTTAGAACACCCAGTGATGCGTTTAAAAATGACAAGACCACGAAAGTGACCAATGCTTGAAGAGATGGAAATACTTGTTCCCTTGGCTTGATGCCTGCACTGTGCATTCATAACCAAGCTATCACAATGTATCTCATAAAGATGTACATTTAAAATGAATATTAAAAGTACTTTAAGGATAAAAAATGTATTTTCTTAAAAGTTAAGGTGGTTTTAAGTATGTATTCTAAATAAGAAAGACAAAGGCATTTTTGATATTTTTTAGTCTAGTTCTACAATTCTGAAGAATTGGAAATGGAGGTAATTGGAAAAGTTAAATTGCATTTTGAAAGCTAACATATTTTTCTACTGAAGATTTTAACTTACATCAGGAAATTATTTTGGTGTTAAGAAAAAAATTGAAATGAAACATTGTCCCTGTTGATTTTAATATTTCTTTCTAGATTTTATCTTTCCATGCTTTTTTCATTTTTATTAACCTGCAGGAAGATTTTCTAGTGGGTTAGGCTTAAGATCTGCAAATATGATAGAGAGGTAGAGTTAATATATGCAAATCCCATATGACCCAAAGATGATAGATAAATGTCACTTTGTGTGAAGGTATAAAACATTCTTAGTAAGACCAGTGCTGGGGAATTTCTTTTCACAGTGTTGAGTCTAGTTTTACACATTGCTTTTCTATGTAATTGTATATTGAAATATGTTTGTGAATAAAATAGGGCTTAAAAGCATTTCTTGGTTCCACACAGGACTTTTCTTAACCTTGAATCCTCTCATCTTTTTTTTTATAAACCCCATTTACTTATTCCAGATGATTATACAGATGATTCTCTTGTGTTTTCTTTAAACTGAGTTTGAATTATGACTCTATAAAGTATTCCAATAAATGGCTAAAAGAGAACAAAGCATAGAGAAACTTCTAAGTGACATGGTGGAGCAGACTGGCTGATGATAGCGTATACCTCAATGTACTTTTGGGAAGAAATAAATTTCAGTACTCACAGTATTTCAGGACCGCAAACCATGAAGAGCCACTGGCGTGGGGAAGATGCAGTGGTCATAATGAAAACATTTATTATGCATGGATCAGTTCTCCTGCACTGTATCAGGAGGATGTACTTCACAGTAGGGGACTGGTGGGAAGGCGATTTTTTTTTTTTAATCTTTAGAGTAAATTAGAAGTCCAATGTGCTATTCTCATAGAGAAAATTCTTATAACACAGCCCTTGAGGCCTGGCTCTTTTCAACCAATGGACAGAAAAGTTTTCCTAGAACCATTAGGACCTCCCAAGAGTCAGGTTTATTCTCAAGTGCCTGGAGGCTGCCTTCAGCAATGATGACAAGGTTCGTTGGGAATAACTTTTTGTTACGTCTATTTAGAAAAACCAAATGGCTGAGGTGAGTTATTCTAAGCAAAAACTGTCTTCTATGAAAACCCAGTAGATTTTCTCAGATTCAACCGTTTGCCCAAGTCCTGTCTGGACAACCTCCTTACCAGTTTGCTTGTTAGGTGCCTTAAGTGCAGCATCCACCTGCCTTTTCTACCCTGGCCCCACTCACAGGAATCTTCCCTTAAAAATCACATGTTTTTTTTCCTCCATCCTTTTTATTATAATACTTAGAATGAGTTGCCTTGCACAATGGATATTTATTCTAGATAGCATGTTTTTTCTTTCTCTTTTTGTGACAGGGTCTTTCTGTATGCCCTAGGTTGGTTTTGAACTGGAGCCTCCTTAATGCTAGATTTAGGCATTTGCCCTCATGCCTGTTGGATAGCATCTTGGACAATTAATCCCCTCTTATTTCCTTCTTCCTACTTCTCTTCTCATACTTTCCCTTTCAAGCTGTAAAGATATGAAGTGAGTCTGCCCTTTAGGAAACAGGAAGTGTAACTTTGGTCTCTCAAATTAAGTCATCTAGGGGCTGTAGTGAAATTTAGTGTTTAATGAAAATAGTAGAGTGTTTGAATAGGGAGCAATTCCACCTTCCCATCACTAGAACATATTTCTTCTTCTGGGAGACCAGAGAGGGACAATATGGAAGAGCAAAATAGAATGACAGAGCATGGAGAAGGGGAATTGCTGTCCCTGGAAGTAGAAAGGAATGTACTTACAGTGGGGTTTGCTGTCATCTCGTGGGAAGTTCAGGGTGGGAAGCTGGGCAGAAGGGAATGAATTCTTTCTGCTATTCTCAATTAGTTGTAAGTAGTTGCTGGTACGTAGTAAATGTCACACATTTCTTCCCACTATCTTAACATAGACAAGAGGTTGAGATACTTTCTAGCGTTTAAGAGTCCCATGGGCCAGAGGCGGGGACATCTGTTTAATTCACAAATGGCCACTGACTTATGGTGTATGAGAGTCTTTCCTAGGGACTTCTCAAGTGTCTCTGACCTTCATTTAGGAAATGGTTCTTTCTTTGCATTACCACTCATTTTTAAACAGATGGGAAAATAGAGGCAGACATGATTATGTAACTGCCATAGATCAGAAGAGGCAAAGAAGAGAACCAAACTTAAGCTGTTTGGTGTTGGAAGTCTCTCTGTTTTAAAAAATTATTCTTTTTATTGAAAAAAATTGGTTCCATACAATGTATTTTGATCACATTTTCCCCCTCTCCCAACTACTCCCAGATCTTCTCCACTTCCCTACCCATCCAACTCTACACTTTCTCTTAAAAAAACTAAACAAACCACAAACAAATAGAAAAAAAATAAAAACAGGAAACACACACAAACACAGAAACCAAAATATACAAGCAAAAGGCCAAAAGGATAAAAACTGTAAAAGCCTACAAAAACATCATTGCGTGTTTTGTGTTGGTCAACTACTGCTGGGCATTGGACCTGCCCTGAAGTGTGGTTAATATACACAGCGAGACTCCATTCGAGAAGACTAATTTTTTTTCTTTTGCAAGCAGGTACCAGTTGCAGATAGCTTCTTGGTTAGGGATGGGGACCCATTTCCTCTCCCTCTTTCAGCACTGTCTAGCATAAACCTGTGCAGACCCTGTGAACGCTTTCACAGTGTCTGAGTCCACACTTGCCTCAGTCCTGTTGTGGTCTCCAGGCACTGCTCCCTTGGAGTCATCCGTCCCCTCTGTCTCTCGCATTTCTGCCTCTTCTTCTGCATAGCTCCCTGAGCCCAGAGGGGAGAATCCGATGAAGACATCCTGTTCAGAACTGAGCGGAAGCTCCTCTTGACTGCTGTATTCTGTTGCCTTTCCTCCTTAGTGGCAGTTCTCTGAAAGGTAAGACTGCCTGAATCTGTTTGCTTTGCTTAGATTCTACGCCACACTACTTTGCTGCACACCTATCAGCACAAACCACTCTCAGCTTTAGAAATAGTCCAAGTAGCCAAAAGATACTTAATAAATATGTAAAAACTGAAATAGAAAAAAATAACATCAGAAACTTGAAAGACTACTGAAGCCCATGGAGGAAGTATTATCCTATTATCCTGATTTCTTCTTCATGACTCAGCTCCACATGCTGCATCAAAATCTGGGGCAGAATTTAAACAGATTAATCACACAGCAAATAACATTTTTACTGCAAGACTTTTATTGGGCAAAAGTCTGTGCTGTGTACTGTTGTGGATCTATGGACATGTGGCCAGTAGATTCGATCAAGGGCTACCAGTGACCAAAACCATGAGGCTCATTGTGAAACCATGTTTAGTAAGTGAGATAAATATTTCCCATACAACCTTCTGATGTCCTAACATTCTTGCTTGTTTGTTGAACTTACTTTCAATTTTGGTTCATTGAGATATTTGAAGCACCACAGTAATTAAGCTATTAAAACAGATCACCGCGTCAGTCCAAGTTGCTTGTAGTGAGATAGCATGGCGAATCATCTGTCATTCCCTCAGGCAATCAAATCAAATAATTAGCTTAGCCTGTCAAGGTGCAAAACCTGAAATAATTAGGACTTAGGTCAACTTTGATTGGAAGGACGTGTTTAAGGCTGATTGGAGTCAGCTGTTCTTCATCTCCTCAGAGAATGGAGCAAGACGTTGAGACTGTGACATGATAATTGAGATATGAAGTAGAAGTTTTTAGATCCAGGCATATATGACTAAGAACATCAGAGGAATTTCTTCCTTGAGGCTGAGAGAAGAGCGGAGCGTGGGGCTAAGGTTATCTTGCACTAGTATTTTGCGATAATCTAATTCTCTAGGTTACTGTTTTTGACATGACCAGCTGGATTCTTCTGTGTGCTCTATTTTACTTGAAAGGATGTACAAGTTTTGCCAGAAATGGTGGCACATGCCATGTCTATATTCCCTGTATGAGAAACACTAATGCAGGAAGGCCAGTCTTGGTCATCTAAAAATAAATAATATAAAAACAAAACAAAACCAGATAACACATGTTGCTGGAGGGCTTCTCTCCAGGTTCCCCAAGCCCCGCAGTCCCACAATCCACTTATAAAATAATCACTCAGACGCTTATATCACTTATAGACTGTATGGCCGTGGCAGGCTCCTTGCTAACTGTTCTTTTATCTTAAATTAATCCATTTCTATAAATCTATACCTTGCCACGTGGCTGGTGGCTTACAGGCGTCTTTACATGCTGCTTCTCCTGGCGGTGGCTGCAGTGTCTCTCCCTCAGCCTTCTGCTTCCCAGAATTCTCCTCTCTCCTTGTCCCATCTACTTCCTGCCTGGCAACCTACTTCCCGCCTGGCCATCAGTGTTTTATTTATATAGAATGATATCCACAGCAAACACAGTCAGAAATTTGTAAAAACAGCAGTGACTGATCACTTATATTATTAGTGCTCTGCTATAAAAATTATAAGAGAAAACATTTGGTGAGGATATTGAGAAAAGGGAATCCTTGTATACCACTGATCAAGTGGTAGCTATCTTGAAAAAAACAAAGAATTTCATCAAAGAATTAAAAGTACAATTTCTATATGACTCAGCAATCCCACTTCTGGATATATATCTATATATCTCTATATAGATATATATTCAAGAAAAATGAAATAAATTTTCTGAAGTTATTTGCATACCATGTTTATTGCAACACTGTTTACAATTTGCAAAATATGAAATTGCCTAAATGTCTAAAGATTGAAAGATAGATGAAAATGTTGTGTATATATGTACATAGCATACATACATTGTTATATATACTTGTATTTCAAATGGAGTACCTTTCAGCAATGATAATGAAATCTTGTCATTTTTGACAATGTAAATGAATAAGTCTCTAGAAAATTACACTAAATGAAATAAGGCAGACACAGAATACTAATACTATCTATTCAATATGTGGAATCTAAAACATTTGATACAATAAAAATAAGAGTTGAATGGTGTTGCCAAGCACCAGGGTATGGGGAGCTCTGGGGAGACTTTGATCAAAAGGTACCTGATTCCTGTTAAATAGAAAAGAGAGACTCAAAATATTAATTGTGAAATACAGTGGTTGTTCCAGTTTCATTTCAGTTGCTACGATAACCTGGATCTGGGAGGAGATGGGACAGGGGTAAAGCATGAACATGATATATCGTATGAAAGTTTTTTTTTTTTTTTTTTCAATAAAGAAGACAGAAAAAGAGGCAACTTAGGGAGGAAGTTTATTTCATCATTTAATTCCAGGTTGCAGTTTGTCATTGTGTGATACAGTCAGGGCAGAAATCACAAACAACTTAGTCCTTGAATCCTAACTAGGGGCAGGGCGGGAATGAAGAAAAGACAGCAACACTAAAGAAGTGACAGGCACGTGGACACAAAGGAGCTGGGGTCATCGGTGGGCTGTGCGCACTCAGCATGTTTATTATTTACAGCGTAGGGGAAGAGGTTAGCTAGTCCTGGGAGGAGGTCTCTGTAGGTCACAGGCTGGGGCTGCATGCATTCAGGAGGAGGAAGCTGCAGGTGCTGGGTTTTGCACACACTGGTCTCATTTCTAAACACTTGTCCTTAGACCAGGGGAAGAAGGCTTTCCCAAGGCTGAGCCTGACCTTTATGGGGAAAGACTTTGCCAATTTCCCATGGATCTGAGGCCTTTCTCCTTGTCATGGCTGTGCCCATTGCACATTCACCCAGGACTTCCTCTGGTACATGTGGAGCTATGGAGCTACACATGCTCACAGGCCAACAGGGCGTAGACAATCCCTGATGAGAAAGACTCTTTTCTTAGGTGATTCTGGGTTGTGTCAAGTTCACAATTAAACCTAACCTTAACAGTTAACGGTACCTAATTAGAATATATTGTAATTGGAAAAATATATTCAAATCATGTTGCCATCAAATGATAATGTTATAAGGTAATAGATGTGTTAATTAGCTTAATGTAGTTACGCAGATAATGGATGTATTAATTAGTGATAGAGTTATTCTGCCTTTTATATCCTGTTATATACAGTAAACAATATAACTTTGTGAGTTAACATAAAAATACAGATTGTGTCTGTATGAAAGTTTTGTTTTGTTTTGCTTTTTTTTTTTTCGAGACAGGATTTCTCTGTGTAGCTTTGCGCCTTTCCTGGAACTCACTTGGTAGCCCAGGCTTGTTTTGCTTTTTGAGATGAGTTCTCTCTCTGTAGCCCATACTGCCCTGGACCTCATGGTAATCTCTCTGGCTTCCTCATATGAGTACTGTGACTACAGAATGAGCCACTGTGTCCAGCTATGTAACATTTTTGTTTCACATATTTTTTTTTTTGTATTTAAAAATAGTTTTTAGACATACAGCATTAGCCATCAAAGACCTTAGCAGACATACAGATGCTTGGGTTATTGCTGGACTTACTCAATTGAAGACGGCACTTTACTTGAGCTTGGAGTTTAGCTACCAGCTAGAACTCTTGCCTAGTATGTATGAAGCTCTGAGTTTGATCTCTAGCACTACAGAAAAAGTAAAACAAAAACCACCAACCAACCAAGTAAACAAACAAACAAACAAAAAACCCCCAAGATTTTTAGTTGATTCATTTGCACATCAAAATTTAGGAAATATTTGTTTTCCTAAAACAATTTTTTTACACACACAATGTATATACATAGCATAATACATTGTTATATATACTTACATTTCAAATGGCATACCTTTCAGCAATGATAATGAAATCTTGTCATTTTTGACAATGTAAATGAATAAGTCTCTAAAAAATTACACTAAATGAAATAAGGCAGACATACATTTTTGTTTGTTTTCTCACACAACACTACAGGTAGTCTTTGAAATGTCTCTTGTGTAAGGATGGTACAGGTAAACACTAACAGTCCATTTTAGGAATTTCTTTGTCTGTACTTTCCCTCTAATTTCATGATTTTTTTATTGTCTAAAATAATTGATTTTATTCTTTAATTTTTTTTCAGTTATTTATTTTTTTTAAAGATTTATTTATTATATACACAGAAGAGGGTTCCAGATCTCATTGCAGATGGTTGTGAGCCATCATGTGGGTGCTGGGAATTGAACTCAGGACCTCTGGAAGAACAGTCGGTGCTCTTAACCTCTGAGCCATCTCTCCAGCCCTATTTTTTTATATTTGAAATTAAAATGCAACTCCATCATCTTCACATGTTTCTTTTCCCTTCCACCAATCCTTTCTGTGCCTTCTTTGCTGTCTCTCAAATTCTCTATTTAATTGTTGTTATATGCTACAAGCCACAAAAATATATGAAGTAGGATTTCAGCTGACTATGACAAAGCTAGACCTAGAAGAAGCCAAGGGAATTCCAGAGGTAAAGCTGAAGCTTAAGGAGCCTTGGTGGAAATGAAACAACACCTGTCTCCTAGGTCAGGCAGGTAGCTTTACTTCACAATCCAAAATGGGAGTGGTAAAAGGGGCGGTCAACTGAGTGCTAATGACCAGTTAGTGTAATGATTATGTCCTTAATTACATCACCAGCCTGCAACGGTGTCCCAGCCTAAAAAGTGGGCGTGCTCTCTCTGTGTTCTCTCTTTCCGCACCCTCTCCTTCCGTATTCTCCCCCCTCTGCACGGTCTTTCTCCTCTCTCTCTGTCTTATTTCTCTCTGTCTCTGTCTCTTGCTCTCTCTCCTCCCAATAAAACTCTAGAAAGGTAACCATAGCTCATGACTCTTCTGTGACTCTACTGTCACACCCAGCATTCTCCTCTGTCGGCATGGCTGCCGTGGGCGGTGGCCAGCCACCAGCGCCGCCGCTTAACCAACAGTTAGTATATCAAAAAGGGGATCTATGTGCTCAGTCTACATTCCTAGAAGTAGTTAGGCAAGAAGTTAGGGGTCTATTAGTAAGGTTGTATGAGAAAGGAGGGTCTCACCCTAAACTGCACAAGAAATAAATCTATCCGCCTGACCTAGGAGACAGGTGTTGTTTCATTTGGCCTTGGATGCTTAAGTCTATTCTTAGAGAGTACAGAGGTATCTCTGGTAAGATACTTTCACAGTCCTGGCCCGATGCTGCTGATGACAGTATTTACATGGAGTCTTGAACTGGGGTTCTGGCTGTGCATAGCCATCAGCA
Source organism: Peromyscus leucopus (assembly GCF_004664715.2). NCBI lineage: Eukaryota > Metazoa > Chordata > Mammalia > Rodentia > Cricetidae > Peromyscus > Peromyscus leucopus. Next base: position 11,041,166 of record NC_051074.1, read on the forward strand.
CAGAAGGTTATCTGAATATTCCATTAGTAGAGGGGATATGGTGCCCAATTAATGATGGAAAAGCTACAATAGCACACAAGAAACTCATAGCAGGAAACGGCTGATAATCAAAAGCCAAATATCACCAAGGCTTCTTGAGCCTCAGTTTGACCTCTGGAAGGCCCTTGGCTTCTTCTAGGTATAGATTTGTCATAATCAGCTGAAATCCTACTTCATATATATATTTTTGTGGCTTGTAGCAGTTACACACACACACACACACACACACATTCTTAAATATATAAATACAATCTTTTAAGTCTGTATAATGTTGCTTGTATGTATGATTTCTGGCTGACTATTGGTACTGGGAAACCAACTTGGAATTCTTTCCTCTGGGAAAACTATTTCTCCTATTAGTTCCCTGTGGTATTTTTTCTAGGGTTGAGGCCCTGTGACCCATGAGACTTTCCCCTTCAATGTTGGCATATCTAGTGGTGTCATCCTTTCCCAGATCTTGTTTTGGTAGGCATGTTGATAAGACTTTATGGGTGTAGCTTCTCTGACATTTCTAGGAGATATAACCTCACATCAAACTTCCTGTTCCTGTGCTATTTTATTCACAATAGCTACAAAATAAAAACAAACAACCTAAATTTCCTCCAACCAATAAGCAAATAGGTAATACAAATGTGGTACATATACACAATGGAATACTACTTGGCACTAAAGAAAAATGAAATTATGAACTTTGTAGGTCAATGGATGGATCTAGAAAAGATCTTACTGTATGAGGTGACCCAGATACAGAGAAACAAATGTTGCATATTCTCTCTCATTTGCTGTTTCTGGTAATTTGAATGTAATTTGCCCCCATATGCTCTTAAGGAATGGCACTATTAGGAGGTGTGGCTTTGCTGGAGTAGGTATGGCCTTGTTGGAGGAAGTGTGTCACTGTGGAGGTGGGTTTTGAAATCTCATATATGCTCAAGCCATGGCCACTTCCTTTTGCATATGGATCAAGATGTACGATTCTTAGCTCCTTCTTAGCTCTTTTTCCAGCACCATGTCTACCTGGACACCACCATGTTGCACCATGATGATAATGGACTAAACCTCTGAAAATGTAAACCACCCAAATTAAATGTTTTTCCTTTATAAGAGTTGACATCATCACGGTGTCTCTTCACAGAAATAGAAACCTAACTAAGACACTGTTCCTATCTCCAAATCTTCAGATGCTCTAATATAGCCTGGAGAAACTATCATCAGTCTCTCTCTCTCTCTCTCTCTCTCTCTCTCTCTCTCTCTCTCTCTCTCAGTGTGTGTGTGTGTGTGTGTGTGTGTGTGTGTGTGTGTATGTGTGTGTGTGTGTGTGTGTGTGTGTGTGTGTACATGTACGTGTACATATAGAGTTTACATCTCAATTTCCCATTTTGGTTGACAGTACTACAAGAACCATAAATTATATAACAGAAGTCCCAATGGTTTTTGGGTTGTTGATCAGAATTGTGCAAGAGACACCCCCCAAAAAAGCTATTGCTGTTGTCCTTGATTGCCTCCTAGACATCGAAGGTAAGTCTCTATTGCTGAAGTACCTTATGTGCTTCATACATAGGACCTGGAAGATCTTGGCCTGGTTCTGACCTGAAACTGTCTTCCTTGAGGACTAGCTTTCATGGTCCCAGAAGGTAGCATGCAAGCTTCCAAGGGAAGTAACTCACCAATAGTCTACTCAGCTATGATGCCTATGGACTAAAACAATGACCAGTGTGGCACTATAGTGTCATTGGATTGAAGGCCTACTCCACAAGAGTGAAATCATGCTTGGTACTAGAATCCTTGCCAGCTTCCCAGGGATAATGAAGCCATGACTCTTAGGAGAATCTACAGCTGCCACTTTACTAAACCAGTAGAGTTTCTAGTTTAGTGTTGTTAGAACTGCATGGATTTGTTCACAGACAAACAATGGTGCTGTGGAATGTCGTTCTGTATGCTGTGAATATATGCTGCTCTGATTGGTTGATAAATAAAGCTGTTTGGCCAATGGTGAGGCAGAACAAGGTTAGGCGGGACATTCCAATTACAGAGGGAATAGGGAGAAAGGCAGAGCAGTGGAAATGCTGCTAGCCACTGCCAGAAGAAGCATGAAGTGCCAGTAAGCCACAAGCCACATGGCAAACCATTTATAGAAATGGGTTAATTTAAGATGTAAGAGCTAGCCGGGCGGTGGTGGCGCACGCCTTTAATCCCAGCACTCGGGAGGCAGAGGCAGGCGGATCTCTGTGAGTTCGAGGCCAGTCTGGTCTCCAAAGTGAGTTCCAGGAAAGGCGCAAAGCTACACAGAGAAACCCTGTCTCGAAAAAGAAAAGAAAAAAAAAAAAAAAAAAAGATGTAAGAGCTAGCTAGCAAGAATCCTGAGCCTTTAGACCATATAGTTTAAAAACAATATAAGCTTCTATATGTTTATTTGGATCTGAGCGGCTGTGGACCGGGCAGGACACAGGAAAACTTCCAATACACAATGGCCCCCTAACCTCCACAATTTCTGTTGGTTTTTAGAAGTGGGAATTAAAGTTTTAAAATAAGGCTTGTCCAGCTGGTCCAGAACACTGCTGTGAAGTGGGATATCGTTCCTTGGTTTGTGTTAGTCCTAACAAACTCATATTATAAATGATGGAAGTGGTGCTGTGGATCAGAGGCAGTGACTGCACTGACTTTGGGACTTCAGGAAAGTTGTTTAATCAATTGGAGAATCAATTTTCTTACCTATGAAATGAGAATGAAAGGAGACATGAAGAATAAAATCAGATAATGCAGGTAACAAAGCTAACTCAGGGCCCTGGCACATAGTAGACTTTCTATATGCATTATCTACTGATGTTTTCTCTTTGGGTTTCATTGCGTTTGAAGCTACTGGAAATGATCTGTTCTTATTTTTCTTTTCCTATGGTCTTCAACTACAGTCATTGTACCATATCCTATATCCTAGCAATAAGACTGTCGGAGGACTTCCATGTACATTCCATATTTGTCTTGTTGGTAGCCTGGACACGAGAGCAGCCTTATTCAATCTTGGTTCTCTTTGTTAACCTTTCAGTTAAACCATTCTGCAATGATTGGCCCTATAGTTTGTTATTACTTCCCACTCTCTTCTTTGTAAATTTAATATTTCCTCCTCTACAATAACTGTGTGTCTTGTGCAGTATTGTATTGCTGAACTTAACAACATTGCTTTCATTTAATTGTTTAATTTATTTAATTATCATCTAGTCATTTATCTTTTGCCTTAGAATGTGCTTCTCATTTTATTTTTAAAATAGCACAGTCACACCTTCACTATTTGTATATTCTGAACATATACCACACTGCATGGACCACATTGCATATTCCAGGGATTGTCAGGGACAGAAGTAGCCTATAGAGTATTGTAACATTTTTGTTTGGGATTCTCTATCAATAACTCACGGGCAAAGTAAGTCCCAGGTAGAGATAGCAATGAATTAGTATAAATGCATTTATGTGCCTTTACAGTGAACTAGGCCACTCTCTTCAAAAAATTCTGTAGACGAATATGGTTTTGAACATCATAACTGAAGAATACATAATAGTTGAAAGAAAATGATTGAGACATCAAACTTACAGTTTATTAATCAACCCATACAAATACTCTCTAAAAGAGCAATGTGTGGAATTATTTTTGAGATGCTAATTGTAAATTCACAATGACTCATGTACCCCTATATTGAGTTTTCTAACGTGACATATCACTGACCTGTAGATAAGATGAGGTTACAGAGATTTCAGAAATTTTGATGACATTTTCAGTGTTGAAATGGAATGCATAATGTTAACAGACTCCCTGAACTCCCAAATCCCCGGACTTAAAAGATGATGTAAATTCGGGAAACATAGACATAGAAATGATAGAGTAAGCACTTTCCACACTGCACAAGTGACGGTGGCTGTAAAATGCCTTGACAGGAACAGTAGCAAAATGGCATCGCATGTTTTAGTAGTGGTCTGTCAGACTCAAGGCCAATTAAAAGACATTCTTTTAAAAAGTTAGTAAAATGTCTAGAATTCTTGACTTGAAAGGAAGTAAGTAATAGAATTGCCCCAGGAAGAAATAATTCTCCTTTTATTATCTGTGAACTTGGTAAGCTTCATATTCCTGTAAGTACTTATCTAACTGATAAAACCTTGATTATCTTTCATTAACGAATGCATTGAGATTTCGGATTAATATCTCTTCACAGATGTTTCTTTAGAAAGACTTATGTACCATCAAAGTATAAACAAAATTGTTTTCTTACTGATTTTTCTCTTTTGAAGTTATAATTTAGTCTATCTTCTTGCTTGACATTTTGTGTTTGTTTTTGAAGAGCTACAAAGGAATGCCAATCTTAATTCTTCTTTCAATATGGAGCATGAAATAAGTCTTAGGGAAAAAAAAAATGTCTTCCAGTATCTGAAGTGAAAACTCTTCACAGGAAGGCGGTAAATTGAGATCCAAATTTATAAATTAATGAGTATAGTAGTCTTTTTAGTACTTGCATACATTTGAGGCAATTTCCTTCCTTGCTCTGCTGTTGTCCAGAACTCTAAACTCTTCAAGAAAAAAAAAAAAGACTGTTCTGTTGTGTTTGAAATAAACTGCTTTTTTTTTTTTGCTTGAATTATACAGATGAAATTTCATGCTATGTGCCATGAATGCCCACCATTGATAGGCACAAGTTAACGTTCACTGCGTCAGTGAACTATACATTACTATCTCTCTTCTACAGAACACCAGAGTGACATGGAGGTTCTAAAGAACCGACACTTTTCTTATTATACAATAAAGTGTTTTTAAATTTAGCCCAAACTAGAAAGAGATACAAATCTCATAAGCTGGTGCAATTACTGACATTTTTGTAACTATAATTATAGCAACATTTAGTGCTTCGAGTTGAAAATAAGGGTCATTTTTCTTGAAGAATGTGTTGTAGTGCAAGGTCTTATGGGTGCATGCACATTTGTACATTCTTACCATCCTTGCTTTTTAACAGCCTGTGCACTCCCTAGATCACTGCCTGTGACCTTAGCAAACCACTTTGGAAATGACATTTCCACCTTTGGCCCCCCCAAATTGATGGTATTGCATTTTAAATTAGGGATCACAGCACCACCTGCCAGAAAAGTGGTGCCCAGTATGAATCCTTAAGTAAAAAGAACTTTCTTTCAGAATGAATGGTTTTCATATGGTAATCAGTCCAGTTCTAAACAATCAAAAAGCAGTGGTTATACTTGTAATTACCTGATTTCATGAATATTTATGTCCCGCCGTTATACTCATTTACTACTTTGTTCTTGAGGTAATATAGAATAACATTTACCATGTCCCTCTGGTAAAAGAAATACTTTGTTAATCAAGGACAACTTGATATTCAGGATAGAAAGTCAGCGAGCAAGATCCCCTTCCTGTTTTCCAAGCTTTCTGTAATTCTCTTTCTTTAAAGTGAAGATTGTATAGACTCACTATGTAATCAGTGCCTAGCCTTGCTTCCCTTTCTTTTCCCTTGAAAACACTCCTCATTACAATCTCATATGAAGTCAGACACATTTTAACCTAATTCTCCCCCTTTCTTCTAGTGAGAGACAGATGGAAAATGCAATTAAAGAAGAGTGAGCATGGCTGGGTAACTGATGATCACCCCGCAGTCCTCTTTTATTCCATCACAATAGGTCCTTTTAAGCTTCCTGGGGGAGATACTCAACATTGTGAACATAAATTAAAGGTGGTTTTCTTCTACACCCCCTTTCAAGACAAAAAAGAAAAGAGTTTTGAAATTGTAGAAGCAAAAGACTCAAACATTAAGCTCATGAATGATAAACATTGATGAAGTATGCCTCAATCCTGTAACTTTAATTCAGTTTCGAAGTAAAGACAAATATATAATAACAATGGAAGTCTAAGCATTATTGTGTAGGGCAAAAGATCAAGTAAAAGATTTATCACAAATAAATGTCAGGCATTATGTGTGCCCCACAGTGCTTATGTGCCCACACAGAACAAACATTCAATCTGTTTTTTCCTGCATGTAAATGTTTGTGATGTTTTTCCACTCTAGACCAATGATTTGTAGGCATTTTAAGGCTAACAAAATTTTTAACAATATTGTAAACTGATTCTAAATTCATTTTGTAATAGTGGTACTACCATAGTTAGATTCAGCTGTCAACTTGACACAGCCTAGAGTCAACTAAGAGGAAAGCCTCCGACGAAGAATTGCCTAGATCAGATTGGCTCATGGATACTTCTACAGGGATTATTTTGATTATTAATTGATGTGGGTGGGCCCATTTCATAGTGAATGGCACCGTCCCTAGTGAGGTGATCCCAGACTATAAAAGAAAGCTAGCTAAGCATGAAACTGTGAACTAGTCAGCAAACAGCATTCCTTCAAGATCCCTTCATGAGCCTGCTTGAGTTCTTGCCTTGACTTCTTTCAATGGTGGGCTGTGACCTGGAAGCACAAGTCAAAAACACTTTCCTCTCTTAGGTTTATTTTGGTCAGAATATTTTAGCATAACAGCAGGAGTCAAACTAGAAGAGATACTTTTAATATCCAGGAGCTAAAGGGCAGCATATAAGTGTGAAAAATTGTTGTTTATATGATGTCAACTAAATAGCAGGTCTATATAGCATTTGGATAGCCCAGTTTTAGTATTATAGTCATTTTTTAAATAGGTAATAATGAAGTATAGACAGGTTTGTAATTTTCTCCAAACCATACAAAAAGTGATGGAGTTGATTTTCAAATCCCAGTTGTTTAAAATTTACCTCTGTATCACACTACACCATGATGATTTCAGTAGCATTTTAAAACTAATTTGTATTTCATTCATTATAAGATATGTTTTTAAAATTTAAATGTATTTATTTATTTGTGTGTGTGTGTGTGTGTGTGTGTGTGTGTGTGTGTGTGTGTGTGTGTGTTGGTGTATGTAAGCTCTGTCACAGGCTTGGGGGGCAGAGGAGAAATTTGGGAATTGGTCCTCTCTTCTTCCCTGTGGGTTCTAGGGATCAAATTCAGGACATCAGACTTGTGCAACAAGAACATTTACCTACTGAGCAATCTCACCAGTCCACAAAATACATATACATATGTTTTAAAAGTTGCACACATCTGTGAGAAGTGATGAATCTAGTCCATTTGCTAATAGTATTTAATGTACCCATTTTTTTACTATGTTTTTATGTTCCCACTGATGCTGACTGAACTTCAATCTTTCAGAGGGTAAAACACACACCAAATCTTTCATTAAACATGTATTTAACACCTATTACTAAAAATCTTCCTCGAGGAGATGTAAGCATCATCTACCCATCTAAGATCCCAAGAACAAACTGAGATATGATTCTACCACTGTTCACTCTAAAGAACTGAAGAGTTTATTTGGCTTCCTTACAGAGCATAGGTGAGGAGTTACTTACTGGAGAATGGGTGTTCATCTCCCAAAGGCCACACCAGAAAGTCTTTGCCCAACAGGAATAAGGGCTTTCCCATAGAAGGAGCTCCATTCCTCTAGTCTTCCCTGGCCTGTCTTGCCATGCTGGTTGTTATTGTAGTTCATAGGGTTCACATCTGGTAAGTCGGTTGATGACTTTTTTGTCTAGCAACTCAGATAGCATTTTCCAGAAATATGAAAGCTACTCAAGAGGCAGGAAGCTTCCTGGGTCAGAGCCAACTTGATTTCTCGGTTCTGTGACCAAAGTGTGGTATCCTCAGCAGTGGGTTCTTCCCAACAAATTCTTGTGGGCCACAAGAGCAATGTCAATAGTCAGTATTGTATTGGATATCTCCAGGACACCACTGAGCAATAACTCAAGGTGTGGCATCCCACAGTGGCACTGGGCTTTTCTCTAAGTAGCATTTCTGTAAGTTACCTTGTGTTGGGTAACTCCAGTTAAGCTCGTTTGTATGAATATGCATATATACATATATATTCATAAAGCTTATTATGCAATTTGTGCTGCCCAGTTTGTGCTTGAGTCTGCGGCCATCCACTGGGGCATAGGTGACCTCCCAGGGACCATACACCTAAATAACTAACGCTCCCTCTCCTACAGCTACAGAGTGCCAACAGCTCCACTGCTGGGAGTGGGACTTTAGGGGATTTCCCTCTCATCCAGGGATTGTCTCTGGATAGCATTTGTGTAGGACTTGTGTATGCTGTCACAGCCCTAGTCAGCTCAAATGTATAACTTCCCTGCTGTGCCCTGAAACACTATTTCCTTGTCATACTCCTCTGCCTCTAGATCTTACTATATACCCACTCCTCTTCCATGATGAGCCCTGAATCCTGGAGGAAGGGGTATGATATAGATGTCCCAAGTTTTTTTTTTTTTTTTTTTTTTTTTTTTTTTTCCCCAAAGAAGAGTTTTACAGTCTCTTACTCTCTACACATTGACTAGCTATGGGTCTCTGTGTTAATCTCCATCTGCTGCAGAAAGAAGCTTCTCTGGTGAGGGTTTGTAGATACGTTCATCTATGGGTATAATGATAAGTACTTAGAAGTCAGTTTAATATTAAAAAAATCTGCCCTTTTTCTTAAACCTCCCCCCTTCTTCACTCCACTGCTTTCATTACAAACAACTGAATCTCTCAGTTTTAATTTGTTTCTAAAATTTTATTATGTTAAAAATTTTATACAAATATACTATTGTACATTACATAGAAATTTGCACTGACTCCATCCAGCCCTGGGGAGTTTTCGCTGGGAGGTTTTCTGTTTCTACCTCATTAGTTGTTATGAGTCCATTTTTTAATTGTTTACTTCATCTTGATTTAGTTTTGGTAGGACATATACATCTAGAGAACCACCATTTCTTTTACTGTTTAAATTATGTATAATATAAATTTTGAAAGTATATTCTTATGGTTCTCTGAATTTCTGCAGTGTCTGTTATAATTTCTCCCTTTTCCTTTCTAATTTTATTAATTTAGACCTTCTCTCTATTTTGACTAATTTGGCTAAAGTTGGTCTATCATTTTATCTTTTCAATGAACCAATTCCTTCTTTAGTTGTTTACTTGGTAGTGTTTAAATTTCTATTTAATTAATTTCAGCCTTGATTTTGTCTCTTCCCACCTATTGTTTTTTTTTAATTTAAAATTTTTATTTTTTTGAGACTTTCATATGTGAGTACGGCATTTATATCTTCTTCTCCCCCATTCAACCCCTCTTGTGTCTCATTCTCTCAAATTTATGACCTTGTCTTTTTGTTACTATGTTATGCATAGATACACATGCATACAAAGATACATAATACATGTATATAAAACACCTGATGAGTTAGTATTGCTCATATGTCTCTCTGTTTGAAATTGAACAAACTATTAGGGGACTCATTCTTGGATAAAATTACTTGCTTCTTCCTCAGCAACCATTTCTCTATTTGTCCTGTTTTGGCCCAATTTTCTTTTCCTACTTCTATAATTCATAGGTTTGGTCTTTTTTATAGTGTTCCAGAATTCCTGCATGATCTATTTATGTTTTTTCTTATTATAATTTTTAACAGTTACCATTTTCTTTGCTTGAATGATTCAGGTCTCTGTCTTGTCTGAAAGCTCTGACATTCCACTTGATCCTTCCAATTGGTACAAGTTCCAGATGAGCTTTTTATTTGATGTTCTGAATTTTCCATGTCAAGGTTTATTTCACTTTGTGTTTTGTTCTAAATGCTATCTTCATATTCAATTCTATTTCCGTGTCTTGGATTATTTTCTTTATCTCATTAATTATGCGTTTTTGTAGTCTTCATTCATATTGTTATTGAGTTCCTTGAACATATATTTATAATTAATATTTTAAAATAATTTTCTTGTGTGTCATCTAACTTTCTTTTCTCAGGGAACATTACTATGGGACCATTAAGTTTTGGAGGAGACATGCTGTCTTGGTTATTTGTGTTTTTGTTACGGAACATAGGCATTTGGAGGTGTTTTTTCTTTTTTCTTTTTTCTGTTTTTTTTTTGTGTGTGGATATTTATCTTACCTTTCTCGAGTGGCATTTGGATTTCTCTTTGCTATAATACCAACTTTTCACAGGTTATAGACTAGCTGAGTAGTGCTGGGGGTTAACTCTCGTGAAACTCAGTGTTGATATATCAATGGTGTACCTGAAGTGGCTCAGGCTTATTACTGACTACCTCTTACACTCAAATTAACCCATAATTCTTATCTATGTTTAGCCATATGGCTTGAACTTTTCTCAGTTCTGCCTTCATCTTGCTTCCTCTGTGTCTGCCTGGCAATTCTGACTCAGCCCTTCCTCTTCCCAGAATTCTCCTTGTCTGTTTACCTGTACTTCCTGCCTGGCTACTGGCCAATCAGCATTTTATTTATCAACCAATCACAGCAACACATATTCACAGCATACTGAATGACATTTCACAGCAGAGTTCTACTCCATGGTGACCAAGCATCCAAATACATGAACCTATGGGGCCATTATTATTCAAATCACCACAACCAGGGTGATTTATGGCCCCCTTAATTTCAAAATGACTATTGAAAAAAAACATGATTTGTAGTTTTAGCATAGCAGATTGTGTGTGTGTGTGTGTGTGTGTGTGTGTGTGTGTGTGTGTGTATGTATGTGTGCCAGCATGTTCCTTTCCCTATTTAAATAGCATGTATTAACTTCCATAACAATTTAGCTTTAGGCTTTGTTTATGAGTTTAGATTTTTCTTTGTTTCTTGAAAATAGATTTTTTTCATACAATATATTTTGACTATGGTTCTTTGTCTCCCAGTTCCTCCCAGATCCTTCTATGATGGTTGGCGTAGAGCCCTGGGTACTAGAGACTTGAGAAATAGGAAGAAAGGAAAGACCTTTGTGTCTACCAGGAGGTGCACTCTCCTCTAGCAGTAACTAAATGACCTGTTAGCTGGATCTGGCACTGTTACTGAGTCTTTGCTCTTGGACAAGTATGGCAACTTCCGTATGCCTCAATTATGCATTTATGAAAAGGGCAGAGATATTAGTGTCCACTTCATATAATGAGTAAATCTGTAACTAAGAGAATAAAGCAGTGCTCAGGTTGTTAAGTAATGCAAATGAACTCTTTGCTGGCATTCTAATGCTGCAGCAGATTTGAGAAGAACACACACACACACACAAATAAAACAGAAAAAGAGAGGAAGAGAGACTGAGACAGAGAAAGACAGACAAAGGCAGACACATAGACAGAGAGATACCGAGAAAGACATAGAGAGACAGAGAGAGACAGAGAAAGACACAGAGAGACAGAATGAATTCGAGCAATATGACTCAAAATTGATCATGAATTAATTGGTTAAAAGTAAAATATGTGTGAATTTTAGTTTCTATATGATTAAAGACAGTTTTGTTTCAGGGACTCTGAAACTTCATGGTTTATAAATATTTTGTAGTTTAGCAAATTTTCTTTTCCTTATTCTTTTTTTGGGGGGGGGCGGGGGGGGGGTCAATGCTGGTAGATTAGAGAGACAGAACAAGCCACAGCTATCTCACCTCACCAGTTCCTCAGCTGATCCTGTTTCCTCAGACTGGAAGCCTCTGAGTCCTCATCCAGAATGAATCCCAGCTGAACCGTGCTGCTTCAAAGCCTGAAAGCTTAACCAGCTGAATGCTTAACCAGCCAAATGCTTCTAGTTTCTGATTCTCACGCCTTATATACCTTTCTGCTTTCTACCATCACTCCCTAGGATTAAAGGCTGGCTTTCTGGGATTAAAGACGTGTGTCACCTTGCTTGGCTGTTTCTAATGTGGCCTTGAACTCACAGAGATCCAGAGAGATTTCTACCTCTGAAATGCTAGGATTAAAGGCGTGTGCTATCACTACCTAACTAGTGGCTTTTCTGTTCTCTGTTCTCTGACCCCAGATAAGTTTATTAAGGTACACAATATTTTGGGGAACACAATACCACCACATTTCCTCTCTTTTTGTTTAAAATTAAAGAAAGCTTATAACTAATACAAGAAAAACTATCCAATAAGTATATACAATATATACAGCCAAAAATTACATTAATGATGTCTAGTCCATTAACATTTGACAGATTCAGATAAAAACTCCATTATATATATTAACAATGTCCAGTCCAGTAACATCTGATAAACTCAGACCAAAAAATTTTCATTACTTAACTTATTTAAACAAGTAGTTCCTTTTTAAAAGTAGATTCCATAATCTCCCTTTTTATCTTATCATATTCATATTCTCTCTTTTTTCTTTTCATAATACATTCAGTAGTCTACCTTTTGTCATTTTTATATCTTCCCCTTTTTCTTCATAATCTCCCTTTTTATCTTATCATATCCATATTCTCTCTTTTTTCTTTTCATAATACATTCAGTAGTCTACCTTTTGTCATTTTTATATCTTCCCCTTTTTCTTCAGTGTAGATTCAATGATCTACCTATTAATCCTATTATTTCTTTATCTTTTTTCTCAAAGTAGATTCAATGATCTATCTCATATCTTATTCTCTTTTTCTTTTTGCTTTCTAGGGGTGAAGATATCTTTAGGGAATCTTGAAAAGAAAATTTTTGGGTTGTCAAGTCCTGTATCATTTGTCCAGTCTCTGCATAAAAGGAAAGTTCAAGGCTTATTTCAAGTCTTTCTTCAAGTAGTCTGTCAGGCTGGATCATCTCAGCTAGCCATCTCAAAATTGTCCTAAGCAGTTTGTAGTCCAAAGCAGATCTTTCCGTGGTGTTAATCAGCTTAATGGCTTTACCATAGTCCCTTTGAAGATTTCAAAGTTGCTGTTAGGTGTGGTCATGGTTCCATGCAGACTTTTTTTTTGTGCCTCCTCTGGTTTGGAGCAATCACAGTCTGATAAATGTCTGTCTCTCAGAACCATGAATGTTCTCCCCTAGAACAGAAAATCTTCACAACAATTTCTCCCCACCATTTGTCTTGCCAAACTTTTCCAAACTGACCTTTGCCGATGCTTTCTTGTAACACGATGGTCCTGGCAATTCTTCTCTGAACCAGCAGCAGTAAACCCTTCGTCCCAGGTAGCAGCATTACTCACCAGTTCCTCAGCTGGTCCTGTTTCCTCAGACTGGAAGCCTCTGAGTCCTCATTCAGAATGAATCCCAACTGAACCGGGCTGCTTCAAAGCCTGAAAGCTTAACCAGCTGAATGCTTAACCAGCCACATGCTTAACCAGCCAAATGCCTCTTTTCCTTATTCTTTTAGCTCATAATTTTTAACCAAATCATTTCACATTCACACATTCTCCAGAACTATTTTTTCTTCTGTTCCAACTTGGCCCCACATGAATAGAAGTAATTGTGAGGAGAGGACAGTGAGGGAAGGTGTCTGACCTTCACTGAGCAGGAAGACCATCTATCTTAGGGAAATGTTTTAATATCCTTTGAGGTAGAAAACTGCTGTTACATTGTATCATTCCTTTATTCTGTGATCAATATTTATAGTCCAATCTTTAGACCAAAAGTTGGGCAAATGACATTTTGTGGGTAAATCTGGCCCGTTCCTTTGTTTTGTAAAGTTTTATTGGAAAACAGCCATGTTCATTCATTTGTGTTTATTAATTATTTATGGCTCTTTTTGAACTATAGTGAGTAGTTATAGATTATACTCTGTCACAGAATCTCTTAAAATATTCAGTAGCTGGCACATAACACAGTTTGCTGACTCTATTCAAGACCTCCACATTGTGATATCATCTTTCAGTACAAGACACTTTGAAGTTGATAACAATTATATTAATATCTTATGTGCTTTAATCTTGCAAATTTAAAAAACCATCTTGTTTTCAGCCTGTTGTGCTATTGCATGATTTAAAGAATCTTTTAACATTTTTGTTGCATTCTTTGTCTTAGACTATTTAAGTTTCCCTTTGAGGCAAATGGATTTGCCACAAATTCAATGGCTGTACAACAGCAGGTTATGAAGAATCCTTTTTCTTTCATTGTAAAATCAAAGATTTGAGTCTTCAAATAGTGTTTGATTCTTACTTATTTCATCATAGTTATCAACCATTCATAAAAAATTCAGTACCATGTGCCAGGTACTATGCTGCCTAGAGTACAAATACAAATATTGCCTATTTTCCCCCTGGCATTAAGGGATAAGGAATAGTAGAACTCAGTGACTATAAAAATAGACAAGGGGCAGAGGTGGAAGATAAGTTCATATTGCCGACGACAAACAGGGTCCAGATGCCCCCGAACTGGAACTGACCTGAGTGCTCCCTTCATGAGCACCAGCTTTCAATGTATCACAAGGTGCCATGCAAGCTTCCAAAGAAGGAAAGCAACTGACAATCCTACCCAGTTATGCTACCTATAAACCACATCAATGACCAACATGGCACAATAACCTTATGGGTACAGTAGTGGCGTTCATCTCTTGGTAGCAAACAATTGCTTTTTAATTGGACTTAAGGTCCACTCAACAAGAGGGATACATTGCTTGATACTAGAATCAGTAAACCTAGCTAACTACTAAAATGCTGGTGAAATCATAATTTATGGAGGAGAATCTACAACCACTAATTACTAAGCCAGCATAATCCCTAGCAAAAATCTATAAATATCTATCCTTATACCCATAGATAAATTTACTCTTCACCCCTCATCAAGGAAACCTTCCTTTTCAACAAACAGAGATCATTACAGAAAACCACAGCCAATCAATATGCAGAACTATAGATCCCAATCCCAATGGAAGCATCTTTGCTGTGAGTTTGTGTCTCCTATTAACATCAGAAGCTACACCTGTAAAGTCTCACCATCATGCCTGCCCAAATGTAAACAAGGAGGACACCAATGAACATGCCAAACTGCATGGGCAAGAAGCCTGCAAGGCCCCAGTTCTACATGAAGAACCACAGGCCACTGAATAAAGCTGAGGGCTGGGAGAGGTGGTCCTCTCCAGAGAACACACCAATTGTTTGTCCAGTACCAAATGGTCAGTCCTGAAAAATACATACAGACAACATTTTAAGGACTCAACAGGTCACATTTGGGAGTATATAAACACATACAAATATAAATATGCATGCAATAACAATTGCTGAAAAAAGAGGCCTCAAATTTGGAGGAGAGTGAGTAGAGGTATATGGGAGTGTTTGGAGGGAGTAAATGGAGGGGAGAAATGTAATAAAAATATAATCTCCCAAAGAAAGAAAAAAGAAAGAAACAAAGCAGAGAGGGGGCTATCTGGTGTGGAAATGTTTCAACAGGAAGAAGGTGAAGGAATAGGAGAGACCAGTGGAAGGAAAAGACGAGTATTAACAACAACAAAGTTAAAAAAAACTTTTCTTGAAGAATATGGCAGGATTTAAATATGTATTAATAGTATAAATTGTTTGATATTCTTTTATTCCAATTTTCACAGAGATAACTAAGGTCTTTTGTACTGGCACACATTCAAGATAGGAAATGATCTACTTTAAAGCTAATAATATTATTAATGTTTTATAAAATTACAAGTCATTTGAAAAGAGTACAGTCTAATGTTATGCTTGATGAACATTGATAGAACAGTCTTCAACAGCGTTTTACACAGCTGAATTCAGCAGCACATTAAAGTATCACATGCTGTGATCACATGGGGCTTAATGCCAGGGTGGTTCAGCCTGTGCTAATCCATGTGATACACCACTAACTGAATGAAGGATAAAACCCACAGTCATTTCAACAGATGCAGAAAAACATTTGACAGAATTCAACATCCTTTCACATGTAAGAAAAATCCATTTAACTATGTATATAGATGGGATTAACAGATTAAAAATATCATGTGCGACAAGTCCACAATTAAAACACATATTTAATGCGGCAAAATGGAAGGCAACTCTGAAAATCAGCAACAAGGTGTAAATGTTTACTCTCACCATGTCTATTCCAGAGAGTAGTATAGTTCCTAGCTAGAACACAAAGAAAAATATCCAAATAGAAAAAAGAAGAAGTAAAGGAAAATGTAGATGCTATGGTTTCATATGTGGAAAATCCTCAAGACTCCATCCCACACTTTCTGGAACTAATGAACAAATTGAGCAGCAACACGTAAGTCACTTCATTTTTCTATACACTAGTTGTGAACTACCAGTGAATGAATTTAAGTACACATTCCCATTTCCAATAGTATCAAAAATAGCAACAAAATTTCCACACTGATTTCCATAGCAGCAACAGCAGTTTACAATCCCACCAGTGGTATATAACTATTCCTTTTGTCCTGTTTGCCCACGCTTGTTTTTATTTGTTTTCTTAATGATTGCCATTCTGCCTGGGGTGAGATAGAGTTTCAATGTGGTTTTTATTTGCACTTTTCTAATGGCTTGGGAAGTTGAGCTTAATTTTTTTTTAATGTGCTTATTGGGCACTTGTGTTCTATCTTTTGAAAACTTTCTGTCTATTTCATTAGTCTGTTGCTTGAGTTGGTTGGTTTCTTGCTGTTTACCTTTTTTTAACTTTCTTGTAAATTCTGAATATTAATCCTCTGTCAAATGAATAGCTGGCAAGACATTCTCCCACTCTTCAGGCTGTCTCTTCAAGGAAGTTCTTTTAAAAAATAAAAATAGGGTGACTCAATCAAAAATTTTCATATATGTATATGCATGTGTTTTAGCTAGTCTTCAGTTGTATGCCTCCCTATGGCAGTTTACAATTTCTTTAGTGTTAATTATCCCTCTTCAAACTCCCTCTACCCATCCTCACATTTCTCATGAGCTTATCCTTTCCCATTCAATTATTCCTCTTTTCCTTGTCATACCACCCATGTTTTATTCTCTTCCGTTTAAAATACACTCCCATGCCACCTGACTAGTTTTCTGTTTCTATAGGCACTCCAGTTTAAACCCACACATGTAAAGATTCTAATGTAGCATTCATATCCAAAAGATAACATGTGGTGCTTTTCTTTCTGGGTCTGGGTTAGGTCACTCTAAATGATTATTTCCAGTCCATCCATTTACTTGCAAGTTTCATTATTTTAGTTTTATTTGCAGTTGAATAATATTCCATTGTGCATATGTAACACATTTTCATTATCTATCTTTTAGTGGTTATTTAGGCTGTTGTCATTTCTTAGCTCTTATAAACAGAGCAGTGACAAAAACAGATGAGTAATTAGCTCTGTAGTAGGATATTGAATCCTTCGGCAATATGCCCAGAAGTGGTATAGCTGGGCATACTTCTGCTTTTCCATGAACCTCCATGATGATTTCCATAGCAACTGCACCACTTGAACTCCACCAACAGTGAGTTTTCCCTACATCATTACCAGCATAAGTTGTCATTTAAAATGTTCTGTTTTAGTTTTTGATATTATAATAATATTATATAATTTCTTCTTTTCCTATCTTCCTCCCAAACCCTCCTTGTTCTTTTTCAAACTCATGGTCTTTTTTTTTCATTAACTGTTACATGCATATATGTATATGTACATATACATATTTTCACAGATATAACCTGCTCAGTCTGTATAATGTTACTCATGTATATTTTCAGGGTGACCATTTGGTATTGAATAACCAGTTAGTGTGCTCTTCCCAGGGGAAGACTATTTCTCTCACTCTCACCAAGCTTGTACCAGCCTAGAAGCTTCATCTCTACTGGCTAGCTTTCATAGTACTGGAAGGTGCTATGCACACTACAAGGGGAAAAGTAGTCATTAGTTTTATCCAACTGTGAATCCAGTGACTTACAATAATGATAAACCTGGCAAGATATGGTCATTAGAGTAATATAGCAACACCAATATTATATTGGTAACCAACTAACTAACCAACCAACCAACCACCAACCAACCACCAACCAACCATCTTTTTACTGGGTTTTAAAACATGCTCCACAAGACAGAACTCATGCCTCGTATCATTAATTGGGATAAAACCCCATTAGGTCTTAGGCCCTAGTGGAGGATATAGTACTATTATTCTGCTAAATGGACATAGTAATAAACTGCCTCATAAGTTATCTTTATACCTGTATATTAATGTGTCTATCAGCCTTTACCACAAAGTCTACTATTTGTAGTATATGGTGATTAAAATAGAGACCCACAATTGGGTAGCATACAGAGAATAAGAGACTGTGGAGTCTTCAGCTTTACAGAAAACATCTATCATACCTCCCTCAAAGCTCAGGGATTATCATGGAAGGGGATGAAGAAAGATTATAAGAGCCAGAGAAAGTAGATGATTTCAGTAAAATAGTATTTGCTGGACATGACAATACCACTGTCCAGTTGAACTTAAAGCAGCTGAGACTGCATAAGATATATACAAGATCAAGCCAGCAGAAATCTCAGCACAGATGGTGGAGAGGGTGATGTCCCATCCCTATATAAAGGGCTATTAGGTACTGGTGGCTACTTGAGGAGCAATAATCACTTTTCTTCAAGGATGTGGGCCATGAGGCTACTCATGCTTCAGTAGATGGTTCCAGGGTCTTTCACATGCAAATACTACTAAAAAGAACTCAGTGGGCTAAAATAAATAACACTTGAAGTTGGAAGGGAAAAGTGGGGTGGGGGTAGAGAAGGAATTGGAGGGGAGAGAATGAGGTGTGGGATTTGATAAAAATATATTATACACATGTTTGGAATTTTTAAATGACAAAACATGTGATGTGATCTAGGTATATTACTTCTAGATACATGTTCAAAGGTACTAATTTAACCCAGGATGTTATGGAGACTCTGGCATTCTTATCTTTATTTAAATATTGTTTATAATAGACAATACACACAAGCAACCTGGATATTTACTGGTGGATAAATACATAAAGAAAATGTCATATGGGTTGGAGGGATATTTCAGCAGTTAAGATCACTGGCTTCTTTTCCATTGGGCCTCAGTTTAAAATTCCCAGAGGGTGGCTCACAAATGTTTGTCTGTAACTACAGTTCCAGGGGATGTGAGGCATCCACAGATACCAGACACACACGTGGTGCATAGACAAGCATGCAGGTGAAACACTCAGACACGTGAAATACAAACAAATAAATCTTAAAAATATTATACATATATATATATATATATATATATATATATATATATGTATATGGGATTACGTTCTATCTTATGAGTGAACACGAGGGATTTTGTTAAGCCAAGTCAATTAGTCCCAAGGGATCAAAGATGTGCTACTGCATTGTTCCACTTACATGGGATGTAAACAATGCTGATAAAAATCGAGGAAATGGAGGGTGGAATTGTGTCTGCAGGGGCTTGGGGGAGGAGAAAGTGTGGAGTAGTTATTTACTGAGTTCCAGCTCTGGAAACCTGCTGGACAACACTGTTCTCACAGCTAACAACACTGTACTGTCTTTAAACACACTTGTACCTCGTGTTAAATCTAAAAAAAAAAAAAAAAAAAAATGTGTCCTTGGAGGGAAGGGGGGAAAAGCAGTATGTTTAAATGTAGAGAAAAATGCAGTGTAGTGGTCAAATGCAAGTGGGTGGGTCTGTGGACATGGGTCCTGGAGTCACAGGGACCCGAAAACCATCTGCGGTAGTGCTTTCCAAAGGTGGCGCTGGTGGTAAGGGACTTAGCTCTGTGCTTCTTCATGGTGGAAAAATACAGACATCAATTTCCCAAAGTGAACAGATGGCTGGATTTCCTGAAGCAAAGGAAGGAAAGCTTTGAGCTTCTTACCTCATGCAAGGGGTAGAAGCTTGAGAAATAAGAGTAAGAAGAAATGATTAAAGGCCGTTTTCCTCTTGTTTTCCTAGCATTGCATCTGCTTCCAAGAGTTTGTTGTGATCATAGAGGGTACAGGGAGATATCGACCATGTTAAATTTCTTGCCACTCCAGCCGCATGGAGGCTAAGATTCAAATTTAGTTTTGCTGATTGAGAGGGAAAAATGATTAATTTTAAGAAATCTGACCTATGGTCTAAGATTTATAGTCAGCTAAAAAAAAATTCAGTTCCCTTATTGATAATCCTGCTATTCAATACCTGTCGGGTGTCTCACACTTCATAAAATGTAGTTGGTTTAGATCAAGAAGTTATGGATGTAGCCAGTACCACAGAGTAAATAAATGAGAGGGTCGGCTGTAAATTCAAGTCTGGGTATTTGTAAAGCTTGGGATTTTTCTCACATGACC
Organism: Peromyscus leucopus; assembly: GCF_004664715.2. Classification (NCBI taxonomy): domain Eukaryota; kingdom Metazoa; phylum Chordata; class Mammalia; order Rodentia; family Cricetidae; genus Peromyscus; species Peromyscus leucopus. The sequence goes on from NC_051074.1 coordinate 11,061,270, forward strand.
TCCTGAAGTGAGACCAGAGTGGATCTGGGCCTGAGCAGGCAAGTGGAGGGAATTTTCAGTGGGGAGAATGACCAAACGGCAATGCCTACTGATGCTAGAGACTGTGTGCTGAATTAGTTCCTCCCCGGAGCATTCCAGCCCTTTTGCCTATCTTTAAATACATGCACTGTTGAGTTTCCTAATATCTGCCGTGGAAGAAGACGATGGGAGAAGACACTAGGAGAAGAATGTGGTATCTCCTCAGGACATTTGAAGAGTTGGAGTTGTGACCCCCAAATTTGTGGGTAAACATAGAAAGCAATCACCTGTGACTCCGTGGCTGACTGAATGACATGGTTGAGGGGAAGGGTTGTAATTGGATTTACTAAATCACGTCTGGGTTTGTACGGCTCTGGGCCATGTTAACAAATAGTTTCCTGGATTCTGCTGTAATTTATGATTATGAATGTATGTAGTAAAAGAGTGCTTCCAGATGGCTGCAACCTAGCATTACCAGCTGAGCTAGTGTCATTTTGCCTGAGGGCAGTATTGCCAAGAACACTGGGGGTGCCATTTTGGCAGCCTATTACTTTTTTTAAAATGAGTGTTTCCTTAGGAAAAAAAAAATTACCGAGTCTATGTACTTCATCATACAACATAGCAACTCTATATTTACTTTCATGGTTGAGACAGTTTATGTTGGTTTGAATAAGAATGAACCCCACAGGCTCATATATTTGAATGCTTGATCACCAGGGAGTGGCATTCCTTGATAGAACTAGAAGGATTAAGAGTTATGGCCTCGTTGGGGAAGTATGTCACTTCGGGGTGGGCTTTGAGGTTTCCAAAGTCAGTGCCAGGCCCAGTCTCTCTCTTTCTGCTTGAGGATCAGGATGTAGTTCTCAGCTGTTGTGCCAACATCTGCCTGCATGCTGCTGTGCTTCCTGCTATGATAATGGACTAAACCTTTGCAACTGTATGCAAGCTCCCAATTAAATGCTTTCTCTTAGAATGGTTGCCTTGGTCGTGGTGTCTCTTCACAGCAATAGAACAGTGACTGAGACAGTGTTTGATTTTGTAAGTTTCAAAGTTTGATCCAGGTATACCAAGTGAAGGTGCTCTCTAGCAAAATGAAAACCCTGCTTTTGAGACTACATCTCTTTTGGATGACTAAGTTTTAAGGTATTTTATATAATGGACTTATCCTGGACATAGAGACATTTCTTTATCTGTTCACACGTGTCTGCACAAATAATAGAGACAAGCAGATGAATATTCAATATGGAAAAGTGGAGGCAGAAATGGAGTGAGGAGGACAAAATCCTATATAAGCATTGGGCATAACATATTATCCATACTGGTGGCTTGCTAATGTTTCTTTCTTTCTTTCTTTTTTTTTTTTTTTTTTTTTTTTTTTTTTTTTTTTTTTTTTTTCCGAGACAGGGTTTCTCTGTGTAGCTTTGCGCCTTTCCTGGAACTCACTTGGTAGCCCAGGCTGGCCTCAAACTCACAGAGATCCGCCTGCCTCTGCCTCCCGAGTGCTGGGATTAAAGCGTGTGCCACCACCGCCCGGCACTAATGTTTCTTAAATGAAAATAGATCCTAGAGAGTTAATACATTTGGCCTTGCAAGAACAAGAACACAGGGATGAACTAGAATTAGTAGCTTCGAGTGTCCACAGGAAGGAGGAAAGCTGGGTCCCCTGCAAGGTTTGGTGGAGTTCCCAGGGAGTGGAAGCAGAGTGGGAGGACAGGTCCCTGCCCTTGGCCTACTACAGGCATAGGGATAGGACCAGGGAAAGTGTAATGGAGGACAGGAAGAAGAGTGAAGGTGGCCTCCCAGCCCCAGGCCGGTGTGGCCAATGGTTCCCAGGTGGAGAGAACTCCAGGTGTTGGAGGCTGATACAAAGAGGTGGTGGTGGGGGGATGGGGAAAACTTGGTATGCAGCAAGAGAGATTCTCCTGCATTCCAGAGAATGGAGGCAGAGAGGGAGAGCTAGTCCTGAAAGCAATCTGCTACAGGCCTGGGCATCAGCTATTGTCTTTAAAGAAGTAGAAACTTTGATGAAAAAATGGATTTGGTTATGGTTATAATTGTATTCAGATTTGCATACATTAATATTTTCTAAAGGTACCAGTTACTCTAACATTACTAAAATTCTTATCCCCATAGGATAAAAAAAATATACTTATGTAAACATTTTGCTGTTCATTGGTGTCATGGCATTCTGTGAGGTAAATGCCAACCAGATGGTCTATGGCAACCCAGCAGGAAGGCAGCTGGCCTTTACTTGTGTTGGATATATGGGCTAGCACCCAGGCAAAAGGCATTTGTTTTCTTTGCACTTTGAAACATCAAAATCTAACAGAAAAAAAAATCTAAAAGTGTAACTCACACATTGTAAGTGAATACAGTGAGCTGAGAAATTAATTATATAAACAGTGCCAAATAAAATCTTACAGACATGTTTATATGTTTGCTCATGTTGTGTTTTAGCTAGATTGCATTCACAATAACAGAAATTAGAAAACCCCCTGGGAATGCTTAATGTATTTCAGTTTAAAAATATTTCACAAACTGTATTATTGTATTTCATAAGAAAACCTTCTTTAGGACTTCATTTAAGGCATAATTCTATATGGTGACATATTTACTCCATGTATTATTGGTTATTAGTGATCATATGATACTTAAGAAGCTAAAAGGTAATAAAAATGCTACTTTAGAAAATGGACTCCAATTGCAATGCACGAATAAATTTTTACAAATAATTAATTACTTATATTAAGAACTCCATTACCTTCCATATTTCATGAAAACACAGTTTAAAGACTAACATTAAAAATTTTCTGTACATTCTTAAGAGTTGGGTTTTTTTTTTTAGACAAAGAAGTAGAATTTAGCACTGGATGTCCAAAAAAAGAGTTTTATTATTTTCTTTAAATTAAATTTAACTTGAATCAAAATCATCCCATTTTTGCTCAATCAAATATCGCCAGATGGGACATGAGATGCCTTTTTGTTGTTAAGGATTCTCAGTCCTGATGTCCAATACTTGTAAATGAACATGATTTCATTCTTCACAAGGTTTTACTGCTTCATGTCTCAGGGCTGTGCTGTGAAGTGGAAAATGTCTTTGTCTTTGAGACCCACAGACCATGGTCTTGCTTAGAACCATGAAGACGTCTTTCCACATGCGCTACCTTAGGCACACCCTTCTCTTTTCTCTTTCTTTTTGTAAGTGGTAAGTCTTTCAAGACACATGAACCTTTATTTTTGCTGTCTTTACACAATTGGGCCCCAAAAGTGAAGCAAAGCATTCTTATTATCCATTGTAACTTTAGACACTATTCAAATCATTGTTATTCTACAACATTTTTTATATCACGTTGTATGGTGGTGATATTTTATTTGTGCTGAAATGTGGTGACATTTTTTTGTGCTTTAATAAATAGAGATTGCCTGGAGATCAGAGGAAAAAGGCCAGCCATTATAACTAAACAAAGAAGTCAAGCAGGGGTAGCACACGCCTTTAATCCTATTACTTAGCAGGCAGGATCTCCGTGTGTTCAAGGCCACACTAGGGAACAGAGCCAAACATGGTGTGACACATGCCTTTAATCCCAGTACCAACCATAGAGGTCTGGAGGTCTGTACAGGCGGACAGAAATTGACAGAGCTGTGTAGGAAGAGGAAGTGATGTAGCTGGGCTAAGAGAGCCAATGTGAGAACAGAACAGAAAAGGCATATAAACATGAGTATACAGGAAGAAGCTCTCTTTGGAAGCTGTGGAGTTGGTGAGGTGAGGTTAGCTCGTGGTTTGTCCTATTCCTCTGATCTTTCTCTTGGGCTTTAACCCAAATTTCTGGCTCCGTGTTTTTTATTTATTAAGACCATTTAGAAATTCATCTACATTATTTTCTTTAAACAAGTGAAACTTTGATAAGAAATTGATTTGGGGATCAATTTGCATTGGACATTCATATTTGCATATGTTGACATTTTTTAAAAAGGATGAATTAGGTCATATCCCTAAAATTCCCATTTCCATAAAATGAAAATATATCTGATTTCTGCCCTGTAAGGACAGGAATAACAAAAAGAATACATAAAAAATGGAGACTACTGTAAAAGTCAACACAAATGAGTGAATTGTCTTATCAAATGTATGTATAGGATCCTTGGAATGGTAGACTGAGAAGAGGCAGTATTTGACATATGAGGAGAATATTTCTGGAGTAAGAAGGCATGGGGTCAACAATTCTGATTGAGAAGATAATCGTACAAGGGAAAAAACACTACATTTGAGAAATGGGGAGAAAATGAGAAGCTAAAAATTGGCAAAGAGTGAAACTGATAATTCATGTTAGGTGGTCTCCCATATATTTGTTGAAGAACTAAGATACATAGTGGTTGCAAGATTTGTTTTGTAAGTTTGAAAGATGTGTCTGAGGTTCCTAGAAAGGAATTTCACCAATTAGCGTCTTCTTTAACTCCAGATGCAGGTGGTTACACTGGAAATTATGGTTCAAATACCCAGGTCTCTTGTTAGTCCTCTTAGCTGTCTGCCACAACTAGTGAGTAAGGTCACGATCTGGAAGACACCACACATCTTGGTTGTAAGAGGCAGACAAGAACTGGCATTAGAACCTCTCTCCCTCTGCTGGCATTCACACCATGGAGGTGTTGAGCAGGCTGCTGACAGGAAAGGAATTCTGCATCTTCCCTAGCTACGAACCCCCTGAAAGAGAAGGGTAGTCTGTCGGGTGAGATAAGAAAAGGAGTCAGAATTTTGAGGAGGAAATAAAGGCTGGAAATGCAGGACAAGTCATAATGTGCAGTGTCACGGGCCATGTTTACTATGGTCCTCTTCTAGGCTTCTTTGTCATTCAGGAAGGGCAGATATGGGGAATAAATCCTTGGTAAGAGACAGGGTGCCACTAATCTGTGCTTTTGAGTCTCTGTGTCTTAGAGAGCTTGGGGGGGTCCACTTTATGAAAAGAACAATTATAACAATTCACTCTAATGATGCAGTAGATAAAAAAACTTCTGCTTTTTTAAAAAATGGATTTCAATTTCACTATCAGTTTCACATTCCCAAAAGACACATATCCCTTACATAAGTTTTATAATGTTTTCTTTATACTTTTTTCAAAAACAAACAAAAAATCCCAATATACATAGGCTTTGCAAAATTAGCTTGATTGTAAATATATATCCATATATAATATATAAACAAATAATATATATGTATACACATACATATAGATTTTCTACACACACATGTATAGCTAAGAAAAATATGACTTTTAGTTACCTCTAGTTTTCAGTATTATTCCTGCACATTTATTTTATATGTTTCAAGATTAAAATTTAAGGACATTTGGTCTATTTGCTCAGAAAATTGCAGAGAATGAGTACAGTTTGCACAGAAAAACTGTAGTGATATCTGTAGAGATACTGTATTATGTAGGTGTTACAGTAATTTTAGAGAGTTGCTGGAAATATTGTACCCTGTCATATTTTATTAGAATTATCACTTTATAATTGCTTTTATACAGTGAATTCATTTGCTTATCTGTATTTTATGTTCTATTGCTACTAAGACTTATTAAAATCTAGTTTGAAAAGAAACAATTATTGGCCACTACTGCTTATTTTTTATTTTTTATTCTATAAATAAAAACCAGATTGATTCCTGTAGTGGATAACTGTTCCAGCTTTAACCTGGAAGTACTACCCACAGTGAGGCTTCCAGTAACTGTCATGTTTACCTTATGACTGGTCCCTGAGGTAGGGCTGAGATGGGAGCTCTCTCTTTTTTTTTTTTTTTTCTCGAGACAGGGTTTCTCTGTGTAGCTTTGTGCCTTTCCTGGAGCTCACTTGGTAGCCCAGGCTGGCTCCCAGAGATCCACCTGCCTCTGCCTCCTGAGTGCTGGGATTAAAGGCGTGCGCCACCACCGCCCGGCTGAGATGGGAGCTCTTAAGACCCAAGATCTGGATGTGCTGTCTCTCTTTGTTCCTAGTGATCCTGGGTGCTGGATGGTAGACCAAGTGGAGTTCTCCAGAGAACCCAGCTTGACTATACCTCACCTCTCCTGGATCCTGTAACTAACCCCTTTACCCTCCAAAATAAACCTTTTTAACTACATGGAGTTGCCTTAATAAATCTTCCAATAGATTCCTGCTGCATAGTTAACCCAGGCATGAAGTAGTTTCTGTAAATGTTATGGCAAATGCAGAGCTTGAGGCTTGATGACAGGAAGTGACCTGAGCAAGGACACACACCTGGTAGCACAGTCAGGATCCAGAAGTATTTTTCTAGATACAATTGCAATAAACACATTACAGAGTTGAAAGCAAGGACTAAAATTGGGGAAGAGGTCATGAGCTTCAGCCTGTTCAGTTTCAGGATACAGTTTCATCCTTTCCCAATTATGGCTGGTGCCTTCATTGCAGAGTTTGTGTCTCAGGACAAAAGAACTTAGAGAAAACAAGACGTTTGAATGAACTAGATATAAGAATGAAACACGTCTCACAAACCTATGCAATAACAATTTCATTAAGATGCTCTGGTAAAATATGCTTTTCAAAATTCTTCTATGCTTTATATACATCCCAAACCACACGACACCTAGAAGGAAAAAGATCTAGTAATCTAGCGCTATGAGATGATTATTAATTATGCAAACAAGCACAAAATACCACTCAATAAATTTAAGTGAGTCAGTCATTTGAGGACATCTAGTGCTTTATGAACTGGAAATCATTCATGGTCTTCTGCTTGGGAACTTCTCTCTCCATTTGTGTCTCTGTCTTTCATTTTTCTTCGTTGAGACAGGAAGTCACAGGCCTGAAGGAGAAAGCTTGTTTCTTTTTATCAAAGGAATGACTTTGACCGGCCTCTTCCCATTTCTGCCTTTGATCTTTTGCAGAATTTGTGAAAGCTGTCTAAATCACTCCTGGCTTTACTGCTAATTGGTACCTTTTGGCTGTCTTAGTATCAAGGGCAAAGATTAAATGACTATAGGGACTACACTTTGTTACTTTGTTTTGTCCTGAGCCTGGCTCTTTAGGTTTAGATTGGCTTGACAGGACATTGTGGAGACATATCTCAAATTTCCAAACTATGTCAACCAAATCTCAAAAGTATTACAGAGCCTTACAGTGTGATGTGACCAATGGTGGACAAAAATCAAAATTCTGATGATGGGATTTTTGAAAATGTGCTCTGGGAAATCCTCAGTATTTGGGAACTTTGTAATAATAATCTGGGAAATTTATATACAGAATTAATCTGCATATGCAAAAGGGACTTGAGTAAGTCAAGACAGGTTGGTGGGCATTTAAGGAAGAAATCCCTCCAATGTCTTGTTTGTTTTTTAAAGACAAGAGGATAGAAATCATTCAGTGAACCTTCAAAAGCAAGCATAAGGCTTCAAGGATAAGTATTGGACCATAAAGACAAGCTTAACATTAGATGAAGATAAGATACTGGTACACAGGTATCCCTTGTGAACTAAAATGTTCTCTTTGGGGCTGGAGAGATGGTTCAGTGGTTCAAAGTGCATGCTACTCTTGCAAAGGACATGACTTGTGTTCCCGGCACCCATGTCAGGTGGCTCATGATCACCAGTGACTCCAACTCCAAAGTGATATGGCTTGGGAAGCTGTACTCATGTGCATCCTCTGACACAGACACAGACACATACACATAATAAATAATAAAATAAATAAAATAAATCTTTAAAAATCCCTCTTAGAGGGGAGCTCACAAGATCCAGGAAGAGCATGAAGCTTCTAATGCTCAGAAAACTCAGAAACACAAAGCTCCTCCCCAAGGTTACTTAAGCAGTGAACAATTGCTAAGGGAAAGGTGACTGTTCAGTTAGCAGCCTGCAAGTTGGGCAAAGAACTCCATTTTGGATAATGCTTCCAAAAGTTATCATTCATTCTGGGGTGAGCTTTCCAGTTACACAGTTTGCCATCAGCTCTTCATGCTCCTTTTAGGAACACTTGACCTAAATTCTTGTAGAAACCACAATAAAATCACTGGTTAGAATAATTTCACCGGTCTGTTGTCAGTGCCTTATCTAGGGTGAATAAACAGTTGTTGGTGTCTCATGAGAAGAGGCCCCACCACACACCTGGAACATAAATAGGAACTGGCAGAATCAAAGATGAACTGGACTTGAGTAATTGCATAGTTCCTGTAATGGTGATATGATGTGGAACTGAGGCTGAGGCAATACCCACAGAAGCAACCTTGATGTGCCTGCCTGTCCCTGTGTGATATGGGACACTGTGCCTCTATGCTATAGTGGCAGTTGAATACTCCCTGGTGATAAGACTTGGAACCTAAGGTTGTTGCAGGATATTTGATCACCTTGTGTGAAGATGTGTCTCTGTCTGTCCTTGCCTGCCTAAGGCACCTTCTGATTGGTTTAATAAAAGAGCTGAACAGTCAATATCTAGGCAGGAAGAGGATAGGTGGGACTTCCAGGATAAAGCAGGAACTCTTGGAGAAATCTGGGGCACAGGGGATTCTCTGGCAAGAAGCAGAGGAAGTTGAACACATGGTACTGAGGCGAGGTAATGAGCCATAAGGCAAAACAAAGATTAATATAAATGAGTTAAAGTTTTAAGTGCTAGTACGGAACAAGCCTAAGCTAAGGCCAAGCTTTCATACTTAATAAGTCTCCGTGTCATTTTTCAGGAGTTGGTGGTTCAAAGAAAGACCTCTTGCACAAAGTGAGTCATTTGATGTTGGAGAGTCTTTGAGAGGAATATCAGGATGACTCTCTTCTATGTGTGTGATGGATGATCTTGATTGCCACTGTGACATGATTTGGTATCCCACAGAAGTAACTCTCTAGTTTTTGAGGAAGTTTCTAGATTATGTTAGTTGAGACATTCAGACTCACCTTTAATGTGAGTGGCACCATGAAGAAGGGTTGTGTACCAGATTGAACATAAAAGAAAAAGGGAGCTATGCATAATGATCACCTTTCTCCGCCTCCTGCTTCCTGACTTCAGGTATAATGTGACCACCTACTACAAGCTCCTGCCATCAGGACTTGCCCCACTGTGATGGAATGTTCCCTCAAACTGTGAGGCAGAACAAACCTTCACTTCATTAAGCTACTTTCATCAGGTGTTTGGTCCCACGATGTATAAGGTAACTAAAAGTGTGGGATGGGGTAGTATCTTAGTTAAGGTTTCATTTTGCTGCAGTAAAACGTCATGGTCACAAAGATCCTGAGAAGGAAAGGATTTATTTCGTCTTACAGTTTGTGGTCTCTCATTCAGTGGAGTCAGGGCAAGAAGTAAAACAGAAGCTGTGGAGGGGTGCTGCTTCCTGGCTTGCTCCTCCTGGCTTTCTTAGCCTGCTTTCTTATGCACCCAGGACCATTAACTCAGGCTGGCACCCACTTACAGTGAGCTGTATCCCCCACATCAACCATCAATCAAGAAAATATACCATAGACTCTCCCACAAGCCAATCAGTCAGGGGACAGTTTCTCAGTTGAGATTCCCCTCTTCCAAATGACTCTAGCTTGTGTCCAGTTGACATAAAACTAGCCAGCACAGGAGTGTACCTCCTTGATGAGTAGAGTCTGTCAAGTGAGTACTGGAATGCCTTTCAAATGGGTAATAGACTGGAAAACATATTGCTATCCCAGAAAGTTGTGTAACTGCTGTAGGACTATTATCAGGCTGTAGACACATGTAGTTGTAACTAAGACTCAGTGACCTATTCAGAAAGAACTTGCACATACAAAGTCCTAAGTGAATGGAAAACCAAATGATGATATTGTATCTTTGGGAGGCCTTAAAGCCAGAACAGAAAGTCACTTGAAGGGTAAATGATGGAGTGGAGGACAGGATCCCCACTATACTCACTGCTATAGAGGAAGAACATCTCCTAACTAGCAACCAACCTTTTTGCTCCTTGGACATGATGACTGAGGTTACCTGTGAATGAAGAGCATCCATGTGATTGGAGGTTCCACATAGAATTACAGGTTTATTATTGCCTTCTAATGTGCAAAACACTGAGACTTTGGATTCTACAGCTGAATGTTTCTCACTTCACTGTAATTCCCCTAAACACTGGAGGCAATGGGCAGCAGAAGGTGGATATGGGGATATGGAAATCTGGGGTCTATGTAAAAAAGAAAAGAGTTTATTCTAAGGTAAGTCAATTACCTCCCTACCACCTTCCCCAAATTGCACTGCCCAGATTTCTGCCCTGGAAGAGCATACTGGGTGGTACAGGTACTGCTGGGACATGCCCTGAAAACCACCCGTGGAAAGCATTGACTGAAAGTGAGAACTGTAAAGTAAATAATATGTGGTTGGGTGAGATGGGAGGCTATAAAGTTGCATACCCTGAGTACAGCTATAAATATAAACAGTATAGATTGTCTGGGGGGCTATTATATAATTACAGAAACCAAAAGACCCGAAAGATTATTTACATAGGCCAAAACCCTTTCAATGATCTGGCATGGCCCATGAGGAAGCCAGATGGCTTCCTGAGAGTTAGGAATAGAGAGCCAAATAAAGTATGCCCTACCCATGTCCCTGTATCTTACAATGCTGTTTTGAAAAATCAGCTGTCCAAGTGATGGGTTCTTTATATGCTGTATTTTACCCTGTTAACATCTTCTCTTTAGGGCATGCTCTTAGCTATTATATGACCAGACCAATTTTTGTTCATCTGGAGCTGCCAGCAGTAGACCTATAGAATACATCTTCAAAGTTACCTTCCAGTCCTTGTGCTATCTGTTATGGGATGATGGCCTTGGACTTGGTTTTGTTACCTTGCCCACCCTCTGTTAAAAAGTTTGATTACATAGATGATATAATGCTAACCTCTAAGTGTTTTACAGATTTAGAAAAAAAAAATAGCACCTAAAAAGATTTAGACATACAAGTCCACTTAAAGGACTAAGGATGAAAAATCAATCCTGACAAGGTGCAAGGACCAGGCATAACTATAAATTTTCTAGAAGTATTATGGTTGCATAGGATGAATATAATATCTGAAAAGTTTATTGAGAAAATCCTACAACAGCTTATACTTGGTAGTGTAAAAGAGGTATATTTTTCTTTCAGTTTCTGAAGCTTGAGAATTTTCATACCCACTTTGCCAAATTGCTTGTCCTTTGTTTAAATTTGTAAAAATGGGTGCAAGGTGGAATTGATGACCAGGACAAACTATGTCAAGAAGATTTTGATCAGGCTAAGATTCTTAGAGGATAGCTGTGTATTTCAACATCCCGCTGTCCCTTTTCGTTAGAAATGACTAGAAGCTTACAGGACCACAGTTGCAGACTATGATGAAAATTATCAGAGTAAACAGTTCCAGTATTGTTTTGGTCCTAGTCATGGAAGTGGGAAGAAGCTTGATACACAGTGTTAGAACAGTAATTGCTTATACAACATTGCAACAGATGAAATCCAATATCATGAATAGCAAAAACAGCTTATCTGATAAAGGACTGGATTAAGTGCCCTTGGCTTGTGAGATATTACCCTGTAGAGTATATTGGTACCAATAGGTCCGATTTTCTTTGCTTGTAAATTTTTTCTCTATAGCCTACCCTTGTGCTTTAGACATCTAGATGCCCAAGGCCTTTTGACTTCTTGAAGATGAGTATTTATATTATCCTGTAAAGACAAAAGAACAGAACCCTGCCCTGACCCTTTGGTGATTTTCCTTAACTTGTAGAACTGTCACATAGGTGGATGAGCTATCACTTCTTATCAGGAGATTTCTCCTGTTTGAATCAAATTTTATTAATTTTGTTGGTATCCATAGTTTTTCTTCTCCCGTGGAAACAAAAGCAAAACCCCTGCCCCAGTGTGTAGCACATATCCTGGTTTCCGTTCTGAGATCAACACATCTTTGAAGCCCACAGGATGATTTAGCTCAGGAGTTTTTTCTTTTATCCAGTATCTCTCTGCAGCTGTTGTTCCTTCTCATCAACATTAAGAAAATTCAAGGTTAATAAGGCATTATACACTCTATCGTTGGGGGTTTTTGTTCCCCCTTTCTGTTTATAAAGCATTTCTTTTAAGGTGTGATTAGATCTTTCTACAACCACTTGTCCTGTAGGATTGTGTGGTATACCTGTAATAGGCTTTATTACTGTTTAAAAGTTTCATTTTACTGGTGACATATGCTGGAGCATTTTCAGTCTTCATTTGTACAGGTATTCCCATGATGGCCATAACTTCTAATAGGTGTGTGATTACAGAATCAACCTTTTCACATCTCAAAGCAGCTGCCCATTGAAATCCTGAATAGGTATCTATGGTGTGGTGTACTGTTGCTGGAGGGCCCGGCTAGCTCAGTTGGTAGAGCATGGGACTCTTAATCCCAGGGTCGTGGGTTCGTGCCCCACGTTGGGCGCCATTTGTTGCTGGAGGGCTTCTCTCCAGGTTCCCCAAGCCCCGCAGTCCCACAATCCACTTATAAAATAATCACTCAGACGCTTATATCACTTATAAACTGTATGGCCGTGGCAGGCTTCTTGCTAACTGCTCTTTTATCTTAAATTAACCCATTTCTATAAATCTATACCTTGCCACGTGGCTGGTGGCTTACCAGAGTCTCTACATGCTGCTTGTCCTGGCGGTGGCTGCAGTCTCTCTCCCTCAGCCTCCCGCTTCCCAGAATTCTCCTCTCTCCTTGTCCCACCTACCTCCTGCCTGGTCATTGGCCATCAGTGTTTTATTTACATAGAGTGATATCCACAGCAGTGTACATATTTTAATTTTCCAAATGCTGCAAAATGAAACACATCTATCTCCCATATTTCATTTCTTTGTATACCTTTAGGATTACTACCTGCAGGTAATGGAGTTTGGTTATAGAAGGAACAAGTAGAACATCTTTTTACTATTTTCTTGGCTTTCTGTCAAGTGATGGAAAAGTGCTTTTTCAAACCTTTGGTATTTTCATGGTGTTTCTTATGAAATTCTGAGGTCTTTTCCTATTAATAACCAATCAGTTTCATCATTACCTTGTGCTAGAGGATCTGGCAGACCCATAAGGGATCTGATGTTATATATAATATATAATATATATATTGTTATCATATATCATATATATATAATCATATATATAATGTTCCCTATTTCTGATGATTTCCTATAATTGTGAAAATAGCTAAGTTAATTCTGTTTTATCATGAATAAATCCAGCAGTTTCAATATGTAAAACAACTCTTTCTGCTTATTGAGAGTCAGTAACTATATTTCCCCCCTCCTCCTAGATGATGTATGTACATGAGGTTTAGGTTAAAGGGTTGTGTGGAGCACACTTTACTTTCATTTTTTTGTTGTTATGCATCAAGAATTACTCCGTTGTTCATTTTGCTTTTTGCACTGTCTGTTCCCTTCTCGGTGTTTTGAACTAGTGCAAGGAGTCTGCCTGGAACTGGAAGCTGAGAGTGGTACCAGTTAGGGAGTTGGGCATCAGAGGCCCAGGTTTTCTGTTTGAGATGCAGTCTGACTCAGGGTTTTGGAGCCCACTGATGCAGTTGGCAGAGATAAAGGTAAGAGCAGACAGCTCCTTTTTTGCTGGAAGGGTGGTCCTTTAACATTTGTGGGAGGAGCAAGCAAGGCCTGCTGGGCTGAGTCTGCAGGTCCAGTGTGGTTTAGGTCGGGCCAGCTGGCCTCCGACTGGGTTGCTTTGGGTCTTATTCAAACTATCTTAAACTTTGTGCCAATAAGTGATTTGTGGGATTCATGTCTCCTAAACCAAATCTATTGTTCTGGAAAGTCTCCACTCCTGAGGAGGAGCTGCTCATGGACACCCACAGTTCTGATGGGTTAAAAGATGTTCTTCAAGTACCCATGGTGTCAGAGGGTATGCTTGTTGATTAAAGATGTGACCTTGTTTTCTTGCTCCTGCTGACTAGAAGATCTTAAGGTCATGTGAGCCTTGATGAGGCGGGGTAAAGTTTGTGTTGTCTGATGCCCTCGTTCTGTGCCTGGGGCAGACTTAGCGCTGTGGTTTGACTCCTTTGATTTTGTTGAAAAGCTTCTATTTTAAGGAATTTCTCTTCCTTGTCCTGTCCCCAGCCTCTCTTGGGAAGGCCTGGCCCTGGTCTACAATCTTAGTTGAGAATCTGAGAAAATGGGAGAAGTATACCCTTCTTTTAGTACTCAGACCCCTTTCCTTAGAAACTAGCTCACCTGGAGGAGTCCAGGGAGGCCTCAGTAGGTGCAGCACCCCCCCGCCCCCCCGCAAATTGGGGAAGGGAGTGCACAGAGGTTTCCTAGTGAGATCTGAGCTTGCTTTACCCAGCAGGACTGCATAAGAGGATGATTGGACCACGGGCCTAGTACCAGGTGTTTGGAAGTGTCTAAACTTGGTTGTATCTATCAAGGGGGAGGTCTTTTGCCTTGCCCCTTGGCATTGTTATAAAAAAGCCCCTTTGAATGAAGTTCTGGGCCAGTGATTAAGGATCCAGGCCCTTCTGAGGCTATTTTGTGTTTCTATCTGTTTCTTTCCCCTCTATCTTTCTATCTAAATCTCTTATCCCTCACTCTTCAAGAGTACCCTGGGGAAAAAAGTGGGAGCGGGTCCCCCACAGGTCAGCACAACTTTCTGATAGGATTTAAGACCTACTCCACAGGAAAGGACTCATCTGTGATTCTGAAATCCAAGCAAAAGCTGGGGAGGTCATAGAACTTTACATTATTTTTGTTAAACAGATACAATGTGACAGTCACATCGCTTTCTAGATATTTATGCCTATGCCCATACATTATTATTTTTTTTTCAGCCCTGGCCAGGGAAGAAATCTTCTTTGCAGTGAGCAGTGTTTACCACAGAGACTTTTAAATAGGCAAGCTGCAGAGACTGAGAGACTAAGTGATGGCTGCTGTGACTATTTCCTATTGGAGAGGAGAGAGTGGCTTATAAGCTGCAAGCAGCTAGCAAACACACAAAGTTCAGGAAGTTTACAAATTTACAAGACTCCGGAAGCTTATAAAGTTACAAGGTTCATGAGGCCCCTCTTCCAAGGTTCTCTAAACAGTGAACAATTGCTGGGGGAGAAGAGCCCTTTTAGCACAGCTGCTTTCTAGTTGGGTAGAGGGAGCCTCAGGGGTGTAGCATTGTTACCAAGGCCCGGGTGGGCTTTTCAGTGATGTTGCTGCCTTTGAAAGACCATGCTTTTATACCATGATTAATTCCTCACACATGCTCCTATACTTACATAATCCTAATAAATTGACTGATTCATCAAACTAGACTTGATTGGAATAATTTCTTTGGTCATTCTTAATGCTCAACCAGGGGCAAATAGACATCTGTTCTCATCTCCCTCAGGAAAGTTACACAGTAGGTATAAAGAGACTGGAAATGTATGGTTGATAGGAGGAGATGAAGTAGGCACACAGTTTAGGAAACATATTGGTGTGGGTGCTCTGAAGTCGAATGGGAAAATAAAATACTAGAAACAGAGCTTTACTAAGGGTGGTAGTGATGTTAATGTACCATGAGTTGAGAAATATAACAACCAAATGCTTAGTGCCATATTTCATGGGAGAGAAGGCATGGAGACAGAAGAGAGGAGAGGAGAAGAGAGGAGAGAGAGAGGGAGAGTGAGTTTGCAACATGAAATGTTGTGAGCATAGGCTCAGAATTGTACTTGTGGCATCAATTTTCATGAAATGCATGAATCCAGGCAAACCATTTAACTGTCTTGTAGTTTACTCATAGTCCATACTGCTTACCATTGCATGGCACCAACATTTTCTTGATTTCAAGGTATAACTAATATTTCAACGGGTATATCTTGTTATATATATTTATATAGCTTTTATGTTTGTTTGGCATTTATCAAAATCAATTATGTAGTCAATGCATTTATTTTTAAAATTTAAGACCAGTATCAAATTACCTACTATGTCATCAGCTTCTTTTTAAAAACATTTTTATTTCAAATTTCATATATAAGTACTGTATTAACTTCATCTTCCCCTTCTTCTCTCCCTCCAACTCTTTCCATGTCCTCCTCTACTACTCTTTCTCAAATTCATGACCTCTTTTCCTTAATTACCGTGTGTGTGTGTGTGTGTGTGTGTGTGTGTGTGTGTGTGTGTGTGTGTGTATGTATCAGCTGATGATTCCATTAATGTTGCTTGCATCCATGTAATTTTAGGACTGACCACTTGGTATTGGATAACCAAATAAAGCCATCCCGGGTTAGAGTGATTCTCCTTCCTTCAATAGTCATTAATTGCCACTTTTAAGAGTGGGATCTTGTGAAATTTACCCTGTCCACATTGGCATGTCATCTGGTTTAGTCATTATGTATGTCATGTTTACTCAATTATACTGTTGATATTTCATAGGGGGAAGCTTCCCTGTCATGTCTAAAAGGCACTGCCTCACAGCCAGTGTCCTGGACCTCTGGCCCTTACAATCTTTCTGCTCTCTCCCCAACTATGTTCCCTGATCTTTATGTGTATGCATCTGTTGGGGGTGGGCACTCCACAGCTATTTTTCTCAGTATTTTGACCAGTTGTTGATTTCTGTAATAGCCTCCATCTATACAAAAAGAAGCTTCTTTAATAATAATTTAATAAGTGAGAGCTGCACTTACCTGTGGGTATAAGAATAAATATTTAAAATACATGTAGAAATTATATTGGTTTAGAAAAATGGCAGTAATAGACTCTTCTCTATGGTTTGTGACCTATCCAGTTATGGGTAGTTGGCTAGGTTTACAGTACTAGGCATGAATTTCCTCTTTTCCGGCAAGCCTTAAGTCTGAGTAGACAGCAGTTAGCTAACCCCAAGCTAGAAGAACCACTCTTCCACCATTTGAGACATTGTAGTTGTGGTTACAGCTGGGTAGGACTGGAGTTGCTTTTCTACTTTGGTAGCTTGCACAGAATCTTCCTTAAACGTTGGAATGATTTTAGATTTTCAGAAGAGTTGTAAACAAAATTTAGAGTGTTCTCCTGAGCCCTACTTCCAATCTCACCTAGTATTAACATTTTCTACTACTGTGGTTGGTTTTTTGAAACCAAGACAATAATGCTGATGTAAAATTATCAACTAAGCTGCCGATATCCCACTTTCTCCAGTTTTTCACTAACGTATGTTTCTCTGTTCAGAAGTCCCATCCAGATCACTATATTTCACGGACATGTCACACATCTCCATTTATTTTGGTCTGTACCAATTTCCTGGTCTAAATTTCTTTTCCATGACCCCAAGTCCTCTGATGGTTAGTTCTAGCTTTAGTTTGTCTAGGTGTGTCTGGTGTTTAGTTCACGATTATATTGGGATTATAGACTTGGGGAAACATAGAATTTATTTTCCATTCACCTCATATTAAAACGAGTGTAGGTAGCATTATATGGCAGGTCACTGGTGACAATGGTCTTGGTAAATTTTCAGACAGAGTAATATTTTTAGTTTTCCACGAAGTCTCATGGAAGCCAGGCTGACTTCCAACCCAATATATAGCCAAGGATGACTTCCTGACTATTCCCCATTTCCTGAGTGATGAGCTTGCAGTTATGCACTATGGCTCCTGATTTATGTGGTACTGAGAATTGGAACCCATGTCTTTATGCATGGTAGGCAATCACTCTCAGAACCAGGCTACATCCCTAGCTCAAACAAAGGAAAAATTTAAAAGATTTCTCTTCTTTTTTCCAGGTTTAAGACTTTTATACTATTTTGCTGAGTCTTTTCCTATGAGGATATTTTAGGTATAAAAGAAGTAAGATGACTATGTCTAGGCTATTGTTCACTATCTGATATGTTAATTCAAATATTGGAAAAAGCATTTCTTAAATTTACATACCTAAATTATTATGTTAATAACTGAATTTGGGTAATTCATGCAATTTATTATTCTCATAGCTGAGAAAAATAATCCGTTTTAAAGGGTTAGCTGAAATCAGAAGGGCATAAAGTAGGGACTCAGTGAAAGTTGCACTTTCCCATCCTTGGAGAGCAACCGGACAAAAAAAAGAACAAAAGATTAGAGACTGTAGTAGTTACTTCCCTGTGATAAAACACCCAGCAGAACTGACTTAAAGGATGAGAGAATTATTCTGTTTTACAGTTTCAGAGGGTACGATCCACGATGGTATAGAAGGTGGGGTGGCCGCAGTGAGCAAGCCCAAGTTGACAATTTTCACATGGTGCCAACCAGGAATCTGAGAACTTGGGCCAGAACAAGGAGCAGTTATTGCCATCAACCCATCCCTAGTCACCTACTTCTTCTAGGTAGGCCCATGTGTCAAAGGTTCTGCAGCCTGTCAATCAACACTACCAGCTGCAGACCAGGTGTTCCAAACCACGAGCCTGTGAGAGACATTTCAAATCCAAACTAGAAGGCAATAATTTCGTCTTGGTTTTAGCTGCTGGATATGCAGTATGATGCTACAGTAGTGATTGGAAATTACCCAGAAGTTATGTGGGATCCAGTCTTTTCAGTGATACACAGATCCCCTCTGTTCAGTTCATCTTAGGGAAAAGTGTTCTGCAACAGGAAAGAAACAGCCTCTGCTTGTAGCATTGGGTCTTAAGGATGTAGATGGGAAAGCCTTCCTTGACATCTGACACCTGTGACCCCCAAGGGTCTCAGATAAAGGAAATACTGTTCTTAAATATTACCTCAGCTTACCAATTCAAGAAATAAGAATTCTGCTTTTGTCCCAAGGTCCTATATGTTATTTCCTTCCTTCCTTCCTTCCTTCCTTCCTTCCTTCCTTCCTTCCTTCCTTCCTTCCTTCCTTCCTTCCTTCCTTCCTTCCTCCCTCCCTCCCTCCCTCCCTCCCTCCCTCCCTCCCTCCCTCCCTTTCTCTTTCTTTCTTTCTTTCTTTCTTTCTTTCTTTCTTTCTTTCTTTCTTTCTTTCTTTCTTTCTTTCTTTCTTTCTTTCTTTCTTGTTTCTTCCTTTCTATCTCTCTTCTTTCTTTCTCTCCTTATCCTCCTCCTTCTCTCCCTCTTCCTCCTATAAAAAAACAATCAAAATAACCTTGGAATTATCTGAATAAACTTGAAAAAAATCTCTAAATTAGTGAGCCAATCACTGCTTATGTTTTATTTTATTATTTATTTTTATCTACCATAGCTTAATATTTTACTTACTTTAACTAAAGCAAATAGAATTCAATAATTAAATTCCAGCCATTGCCCTGATGTGTTATAATGATTGCCAATAAAATTATGTGATATAAGCAAAGAAGAGGAATTTAGGGCTTTTATAATGGAAAGTTCTACATGTGCACAGCAAGCCACCTTGAGTCTTTTGTCCTTCTGACATTTTTTTTTTTTTTGTCTTCTGGAAAGAGTGGAATAAAATGACTTCCTAGATTCTATATAACTTTGAAGACCATTGATTTTTTTTTTTTTTTTTTTTTTTGGTTTTTCGAGACAGGGTTTCTCTGTGTAGCTTTGCGCCTTTCCTGGAGCTCACTTGGTAGCCCGGGCTGGCCTCGAACTCACAGAGATCCATCTGGCTCTGCCTCCCGAGTGCTGGGATTAAAGGTGTGCGCCACCACCGCCTGGCAAGACCATTGATTTTTATGATAGTCACTGTTCAGAGGAAAAGAAGGGTAAAAAATATTATAAATACCCATTTTCTCTATTGAAGTCTGAGACACTGAGAAGACACTGATAGAAGTCTGGAAAGCTATTCAATAATTTCAAATTTCCTCTCTACTCTATATAGGTTTATTTCAATTATTTATATATTAACAAAGTGGCAGTTCCTCCCTGACTCTCACAGGGCTTATTGGCAAGGTAGTTAACAGTCTAGATGACTGTTTTTGACTTTTCACACTTGATCTAACATATTTATTCTGAGTCTTTCTCACTATCTACCAAAGAATTGTTGGTTGAAGGAAGCATAATAGTGTGGAATATATTCCTTACACTATATGAATTTATGTCACTGTGATTGGTTTAATAAAAAAGTAAATGGCCAGTAGCTAGGCAGGATTTTTGGGACATAGAGAGGCAGAGGCGCAGGAGTTGAACATGCCATACTGTGATAAGGTACCAATCCACAAGGTAGAACATATATAGAAATATGCATTACTTAAAGTTGTAAGAACTAGTTAGTAACAAGTCTAAGCTATTGGCTGATCATTTATAATTGACATTAAGTCTCTGTGTGATTATTTGGGAGCTGGCTAGTGGGACAGAGCTGACTGGTGATCCTGGCAAAATCTCTGCCTACACAAGAGACAATTCAGAGCTTTAGCATAAAAATGCCACTCAGAGGTGTGGTTATGATCTTACTGATAAAAACCATAAAAGCAAATGTCACAGCTATAAGGGGGTGGAGCTGCTCACAGTTATTACTGAATGATGCTGTCATCCATGTTTCCCTTTGCTCCTTTGCACATGATAGCAGAATTCTCAAATCTAACTAGAATGACAATAATGCAACATGGTCAGTCTACAGTTGTCCAAATCCCTCCATATATAATATCTAATTTGACACAACAAAAATTGCTTTAATATAAATTGAACAGTGGCAAATATCCTACAAACTAGCATTTCCTTCCACACCGAGGAACATAAGTGGTTTCAGCGAACATTGAAGGAAGTGATATTGCAGCAATCAAGGGCTATAAAAATCAAGTATTAGTGGATGCCGAAGGGTATGTACGGTTTAACAAAGGAAAAGTGGTCAGAAGGCTGAAGATTTATGATTGATTAAAAATTTTCAGAGCTTCTGTAAATTATCAGCCATGCTGAAAGGGTTTTCTGATCAGGATTTGTTACTAAACATAGAGAAATGAAGATTTATGTAGAATGATTATTAAGATGAAGAACGATTCACAATTGATATGATGTATATAGTCTTTACTTGGGTATAAGCATACATGAAGGAGACAACTTATAAAATCTTTCTCAGATGACCACTGGTGTTCACATACAAAACTTGATCAGCTTGTCAATATAGAATTGGGTTTAAGTAGAATGTGATACGGCTAATGGCTTAGGTCCAATGTGTTATTATGTTTAGAAGGCCACAAGCTCATTATTTGTCTCATTTTAATGCTGTATATAGCCAATTTCACATATTTCCTGTCACCTTACAGGTTTAAGGTCATATTCTGGGCAACTTCATATGTGTAGGCAAAGACTTAGCACAAAGATCCTTTGTCATTGCTAGTAACATGAAAAATACACATTTGTAAAGGGGATATAATGGTGTATACCTACAATCTCTGTACTCAGAATGCTGAGGCAGGAGGGTCATGTATTCAAAGCCAACTTGGGCTACATAGCAAGACCTTGTCTCACTGCATGCTACCAGAGGGGAAAGGTCATCAGCAATATCACCCTGCAGCCTCCAACAGTGACCTGCCTGCAAGATATACTGGTGCAAAATGGCACAAATGATATAGGAGAAACTAACAACTTTTTTTAAATTGAATTTAAGACCCACTCCATGATATGGAACCCATAACTGACAATGCTAAGGTATCTAAGAACTTGAGATTAGACAGGCCATGGGCCTATGGGAAAACATAATACTATTATTCTGCTAAAGGAACACAGTAATAGAATGTCTCATAATGACATATCGATATCCCCAGAGTTTAGTGCATGGCTCAATCCTCATCATAAATGCCTCTTCTTGTAGTAGATGGTAATTAACATAGAGATCCACAATTGGACAATGTACAGAGAGTGAGAGACTTTGGAGCCCTCTGTTCTAAATGGGATGTCTTCATCAAATCCCTCCTTTCAAGGCTCAGGAATCTATGCAGAAGAATAGGTGGAAAGATTGTAAGAGGCAGAGGTGGTGGATGACCCCAAGGAAACAGTGTCTTCAAGATGTAACAGGAATAGTGCACATATGAACTCACAGAGACTGTAGCAGCATGCACAAGACCTGCACAGTTCAAGTCAGACAAAAATCTCAGCACTGAAAAGGGGAAGTTAAATCAAAGCCCCATGCCTAATCAAGAAGCTATTGCTATTCGCAGTTGATACCTGCTGGGAAAGCAGAAATCAGTTTTCTCCAATGGTGTATCACTGGATATATCAACCACATTCTCAGGTAGTTCTCATACCCAGAAATAGCAGGCCAACACAAAATAAACTGGTCTCCTCTCGCTCTGGCTCTTGCTCTGGCTCTCGCTCTTGGTGGGGGGTGTTGTATCACTTTATTTAGGCATTTTTTTGGTCCCATTGTTTTTTTTTTGTGTGTTTTGCTTAAAATATTTTTTTTAGAAAGAACATGAAATTTGGTAGGTAGGGAGGTGGGGGGATGTGGGAAGAGCTGGGGGAGTGGAACATAATCAGAATATATTGTATTTTTTTAACTAAAAGAAACAACAAACACAAAACAACAACAACAACAAATTATGTTCCTCCCAAAATTACATGTTCAGTTGGGTGTTTTCTAATAATTTTCATGTTTTGTGTTTCTTAGTTTTTTTTTCCCCTGACACACAAGGAATGAGCAGGAAGCGATGAATTAATGATATCTCAAGCTATTCTTTTCTGTATTATGAACCATGCTTCTCCAGGAGTAATACTGTAAAGGTCTGTTTTTAGTTTAGATTTCAGGAGAAAACTCCGCTCTTGTAAAGTTCTTTAAAACTTGGGGATGAGGCAGCATGGGGGTTCAGTGGTGAAGGCACATCCTTCTTCGATGCCTAATAGCCAGAATTAGATCTTGGGACTCCACATGGTGGAAAAAAGAGTTTCTTTTTGGCATTATCTTGGGACCTCCTTGTAAGTGCTGTGGCACGCATGTGAACATGCATACATACAACACATAAAATAGTTTTAAAATGCATTAAAAAACTAGACTGGTAACATACAGAATGAGCAAGGAATGAGTGTGCTTTCTGAGCACTGAGATTACATGTAAATATTTTAAAAATATTGTGCACTGAGTTAGTGTCAATTGAAGTAGGCCTCAGGTGACTAATCTGAAAGAGTAGCCCATTCTTGTGTATAACAAGGTGTTTTGGAAGTGATAACAATGCAGGACTCACGTAAGACATTCCCACTAGTCACAAGACACATGGCCTAGCTGTAGCATCTGTGGATTACTGTGTTATTAAATAAGGAGAAAATGCTGGGGGATACCAAGAACATCATATATGACCTATTATTTACAAAGTATAAAGACATCATATTTTGTGTGCTTCTTGATATGCAAGTACATATAGGAAACAGCCTACAGTTATTTTAGAATATATGTTTAATTACTTGACACAAATTCTGTTATTTCTCTAAAAATTTCAGAGCCGAAGCAGCCCTTGCTCATACAATTTGAGATTTAAGAGTCATGAACTGGGATGTGAAGGTCTGTCAGTGACTACCAATGTAAAAATTCTGAAGAAAACAGTGATAGGTTGTTCTCTTTGGAATCAGTCTCAATAAAATGGACTTTAAGAAAAATGTGCTTCACTTTTTAGTCTACCACTTTGTATCTCAGAGGGTGAAATTATTACCTTACTCTGCAAGCTTCTTCTCTTCCGTTTTTTGTTCCGGCTAGTCACCTCACCATTTCAACCAATATTCCACCCTAGTTAGTATACCATGGCCATTCCTATAGCTTTACTTGAAAATCTCATTTTTAAAGTGTATGACATGTCTTCCTGGTTAACGGGCTCTAAACTGGGAAGGAGCATACCAGGAAAAATTGGCTAAAGACAAATTTTCCAAGTTTATGGAGGGGTTATGCATTGGAGACGAACAAAGACTGTAGAATATAGCATGTTGCTTTTTGCTCTTGACTCTGGCTAGGAAACTCCTATTGAGAATTGAGAAGTGATGAAAAGGTTTATTTTTTTCCACCTACATTCCTGTGATTTTAAAATAAGGTGTGTGCATGAGGTGCCTAGTCTTATTGCCATGTTTAGTTGATATCCCTGAGAGGCCATCCCTCTTTTGAAGGGAAATGGAGGAGGAGTAGATCTGGGGGAGTGGGGACGTGGGGGAGGAGGAACTAGGAGGAGAAGAGGGAGGAGAAACTGTGGTCAAGGTGTAATATATAAGAAAAGAATGAAAAAAATGTATGAGCTGGCAGAAGGGGAGGAAAACTCTGAAATGCTGATTTCTGGACATGAAATTTTAGTTGCATGCATCAGTTTTAGCAGCTGTTGTTCCATGCATAAAATCCACACAAGATTAAGTCAATTAAAATTCCAGCATCCATGAGGAAAACACCCTGAAGACACACACACCCCAAAATTGGAGGAGCTATTGACAATAGATGGCTTCTGAGTGAGGGAGGGTCACCCTCTTGGGGAAAGTGCTCATTAGTAGGTTGTTCGTGCGTTGATGGATGGCTACACACACGTGCATATTAGCAGGACTACTTGGACTTAGGGGATTATTAATAACAAAAAATTTAGAAGATGACATGAAGGTAAGGAGGCAGATGGTTTCAGAGGTATTAGAGAGCTGGAGGAAGATAGCGGTGCATAGATATGATGAACATATATTGTATAAATGAACATCTGAAGAACAAAAAGTATTGTTAAAAAACCATAAAGTGGGGATAAGGGAGGAGTACATATTACATGAAAGGAGAAGGGAGGACTATTTATTGAGAGAAGGGATCAGCAAGAGAGAGTTTTGGAAAGTGCAGTGGGAGACGGAGATGAATAACAGTGCACAGTAGCATGTATGTATGAATATGCCACAGAGAAACCCATTGCTTTGCATACTAACTTACAAGTTTATAAAAGCGCTTAGAGAATACGGAAAAAAAAACACAAGTATGAAAAATTAGAACACCACATATACCCTGTCACCCAGATACAATTACTAAAGATATTTGGAGACAGTCAATTCTGATTCTTTCAACACATTAATTTGCATGTATTTGTTTGTGTGTGTATACATCCACACACATAACTATATGCTTATAAAATTAAAATATATATATGACACTAATCCAGTCTACTGCTACTGCATCATAAACATTTCTGCCATGTGATTATTTTTAACAATGCTTTTGTAGTGGCACATTCTATTACACTGATGTTCTGTAGTTTAATGAAGCTGCCATTTTAGCAAATAGGTTGTTTTCAATTTGTGATCTTCACAAATAATTCTGCCTCAAACATGGGAATAGGTAAATATTCATGTACATTTAAGTAAATATGATCCTAAAATTCTGTAAAGGGTGTGAAGACCAGCTGGATGTGTGCATAAAGTGCATTGATTATCAGAGTGTATCAATTTGTGTTTGTAGATGTAAATCCCATCTATTTGGCATTCAGATATAAAGAATATTGTTCTTTGGCTATGGATTTATCAATATTTTTCTGACATTGGTAATTAATTTCCAATTACAGCTTCTTAATGGACCAAACTTGGGTGTTTGTAGATATACCTCTTATTCCAACTTAAATTTGGATTATTTCTGTGAAAAACAATAGAGAAAAACAGAGGAGAAGTTGTGTGACTTCTCATGACCTTCTTCTGTTTGTATTGATTGCAGAGCAAGTAGATGGGGACAACATTCAAATTCATGAAAAAGATGTTCTTGAGAATAGCACATAGAGATGAATGGCAAAGGCACTATTAACACTGAAAGAAGTCTTTGAAATCCTGACAAACTTGTTTTGAGTGGGAGATTTTTTTTTTTAGCTAGCTTTCTTATTCATGCACACAGGCTGCCTCTACCTAAGTCAGGGTTTGAGAGGTCGGCATTAGATGCAAGGAAGACAAGGCTTTATAGCTCACAGGCAGAGGGTTTCCCAATCAGGGATTTGGAAAGCAAAATAGGAGGGGTTACAGGAGCAGAGCATAACAAGTTACTCATCATGACTTCCTGAAACAAAGACATGGTTGCAAGGTTGATCATAACAACAGGTATTCATAACACAGTAGTCATAACAACCCCTTTGAAACAAATGTAGGGTTGCAAGATGGTTATTAACTTTTTTTAATAACAAAGAAATATGGAATGAGAAACAATGTAAAGTTTGCAATAGAATGCATAGTGTAGATGCTTAGTTATATACTGTAGGCTAAGATGAGCTGCTCATTGAAGCAATTTGGAATGTCTTCTCAAAATACAAATATTCTGGCTTGTTTTCCTAGTTTTGTGATAAAAGACACACACTAAAGCAACTTAGAGGAGAAAAGGGCTTATTTGGGAAGATGCTGTTTTAATCTCTGTGCTTTCTTCCATGTTTAGAACAAACTACTAGACTCTGCAACTTTCCTGTTTTTACTTCTGGTGGATTAAACAAGCTGAATGGACACATAAAATTCTGTCAGTGGTAGATACTCTGTGGGATATGTATTGAGTCTACACTTGAAATAAATGAGCAATTCTTTTATAACAAATGGAAAATATATGAAGCCAAATATTTATTAGGCTTATCACAATAATTGTCATTCATTTACTAACATTTATTTAAATGATTGGACAAGTTTGTACTTTAGGTATACTGTGTTAGTACTAATGGGTAAATTAATTAAACTTCGTCTGAAACACAGCTGTGTTTTCTATAGTGACATTGAACAGCATCAGTTTTTCTTTATATGTTAAATCCTCATTATGCTGAAGTTATGACCTGGGGTGTCTCTTCTGCTACCACAGGAGCATTCTGTAAGGAGGAAATGTAATTATTGTCCATGCAGAGATTAACATGTGTAAGACAAAATACCAGGTAAGTCTTTTTAACAAGGATGACACTTTTGTAGGTTCTAAGAAATGGTGAAAATTGCCTTCAGAATCATAATGGGCAAAAAGAGAAATTTCTCTTTCAGAAGGGTGAGAAGCAGCGAAACAGTATGTATAATAACAAATGTGTAACTTCTAGATGTGTCTGATGAGGAACTTCAGGACAAAATGGAAGGAAAAAGAACATGTTTATTGGATTAGAAATTACCAGAGTGACTTAGATGCTGTAGACTTGTCAGGGTTGAATGAACAATGAAGGAGTTGATGCCCAAAAAGCATGTCCAGAACTTTTCAGCCATAAAAGCAGATAAAGTTATCCACTTGCAGGAAAACTGTCATTAAATACATTTCATAGTGTAATTTAAGAAACCAAATTTTTGATGGGCGTGGGAGAGGGGAGGATGGGGGAGGGACTCAAAGAGAAGAGGGAGGGAGGGGAAACTGTGATCAGGTTGGGAAAAGATTAATTAATTAATTAATAAAAATATTGAAGCAAAAAAAAAATGAAACCAAATTATCTCTCTCTCTCCCTCCCTACAAAGGGAGTAGGTTGTGTGTCTGTAACTGTTCTTCTGGCCTACTATCTATTGGCTCTTCTATTTAAAACAGTTTTCCTTTTTTTAAAAAATGTTTTTTATTTATTTTATGTGCATTGGTGTTTTATGAGGATGTTGGATTTCCTGGAAGTGGAGTTACAGGCAGTTGTGAGCTGCCATGTGGGTGCTGGGAATTGAACAAGGGTCCTCTGGAGAAACAGCCATTGCCCTTAACCACTGAGTCATCCCTCCAGCTGGTGTGGCCGATAGAGAAGAGCGAATCATCGTGAGCAGGCCACGGTTCCAGGCAAAGGATTCTGGTCGAGTGATGACGACTGACTGACATGATACCCTGGAGAAGCTGAAACCAGAGAGCCTTTTGTTTTCTCTTTTTTCTTTTCTTTCCCCGCCCCCTTCTCTGTCTTCACTCTGTTCTCACTGACACTACATTTCTCCTATGGTCTGCGGTTGACGACCTTGATATGAGTTTTTCATTATTCAGTGGTTCTTTGTTTGTGGGAAATGACGTTGATTTGGAAAATGCGCACACATGCGGGAAATAGGGCCTAGATTTTGAGCCCTGGTGGCAGTGGAATGACGTTTGTTCCTGAGCTTTGTTTATTTATGCAGTTTGAGGTGCTTTGCTTGTTCTTGGGTGACCTCAGAGCTCCCTGGAACTTTGGGTCCCTGTGACACTTTGAGACTCGGGTTGGAGCTCACCGGCTCTGGAAGTTCTGAAGAAGCTGCATTAATTCTAGAAGACCACTCCATGCAGCAATGGCAGAAGAAGGGGCCAGACTTCATCTGGGACTGCAGATGGGCCTTACTTCCATGGCTAGGACTGATGACCTGGGAGAAGGGTCGGAGGATAGTATTGTTTCTATTGGGGAGGCTTTAATTTCTGTGTGAAACCAAAGGAGGAGAGATATATTTTTTGCAAAACTTATGTGCTCCACTATCTATCGTAACCTGTCTGGTGAGTTTGTTTGGACAGCCTAACTCATCTCTAAATGAAATGGCACCTGGAATGGGAGATGGGGTCTTGTTAGTCTGTACAAGTTGATATTTTATCCTAGTATATTTGAAGAGAGATTTTGGGCATGAAATGAAAGATATATGCAATGCTTTTTGTGGGCTGGGAAGGAAAACCTGGAATTTTCTGCAATGGACCCTAAACTTTGAGGAAGAGGCATCTTCAAGGTTCATATGTAGTCAAGCTCTAAGTGTACTGAGTAGCATACCTGAGAAACATTTGAGGTCAAAACCCCTACCATGTTTGAAAAACAAAGTCTTACATGTTAATAAAAGTATTCATTTGCTAAAAAAAAAAATAAACCCGTTTTCCTGAAATTGCCTCACTCCATAGCCTAAAATAATAGCTTCTTCTTGGAATTATCATGATAAAACACACTTTTCAATAGCACAGTTTTGCTGTCTCCTGAAAATCTGGATTTGAAGAACTAGGCAAATGGGTTATGCAAATCAAAGTTAGTCATAGTAAGGCAAAAAAAAATAATTTTGCAATTCTAATAATTTGTTGGTGCCAGATGCCAAGTGCAGCTTCTTAAAGCAGTAGGGAAAAAAATGAAGAAAATGAGAGGGTACAAGAAGCCCTGAAAAATGTCACTGTGACTGACTGAGAAACACCTGCTGGCAGGATTTAAGTCTGCTGACATAATGGATATCTCTTGTGTGTGACTGTTTTTATTTAGGTCTCTTGATTTTAACCGCACATGAATAGAATTCTTGGCTGCATGTCTTTCTTATGTGCTGCTTTGAGTTATGATATAGACTTAGAGACACAGACATTACATTGCCTTGTCTATGACTGAATGCAATGGATGAATGCATTTTATATGACGTGGAATTTTTATTTAAAACAGAAAAATTTTCTTAAAACTTGTTATTTTGTTATTTTGGGTGATCTAAGTTGCCCTGTTCTTTAATTGGTAGAATTTTGAACAATTAAATACATGACTATTTTACTTAGGGAATGGTCATCAGCTAAGTCTTTAGATATAACCTTCCAACTTCAAAGTGAAGCTTAAATCACAACTAAAAAACTCAGTACATTTTGTTAGCACTATTATCAAGTTGTTAGTAATTGTTTTTAATACTGAATTTCTCACAGTAATAAAAAATACATCTTATAAGTCCTTTATTTTTTTCTGAAAGCTTTTAAAGAAACCTTGGGTTTCTAACATATGTCAAATGAGGCAATATCTTTATGCAGAACTCAACATATGTAGCTTTAGATATATATAAAGGTTGTTTAACTTTATAAAAATCACAGCACTCAAATTCATCAATCCTGAAGAATAATATCAAGAAAACTCTTTTCTTTGTGTACATGTTGTTTTAAAATTAGGTATCTCAATAGTCTTGTTAAAACTACATTCCTCCATAGCACACAAGACTCCCTCATACACTCCACAACCAACCCCAGCATTCAATCTCTTATATTACTCTATTTTCCTTCTAATGGACAACATTCTTTTCATAATTATTTGCCCATTCATTGATAAACACTTATTACCAGAACTACCCTGGTATACAGTAAGTGCTCCATGGATAGTTGCAAAATAAATGGAACTGGTGTGTCATTTGAGTAGGTAACTACGTAAATTGAGGAGTGAAGCAGTGAACATCCAAATATTTTCAAATTTCATATTTATAATTGCAGTAGTGCCTGCATATACAAAGGTGCATTTATTTGAGGATTATGCAGGTATCTTTTATTCCTCCCATATATCTGTCCTCAGTAAAATGATTCTTGCTATCTTGGAGTCTGCAAATTGTTAGAAGCTCTAATAGTTTGGTAAAAACTACAATACTTTACACTTAAGATGCTAGACTATATCCAGATGTCTGTGTATGTAAGCTAGAGCCCTCAGCATAGGTTCTATGATAGGCTTTGTTTTAATTTTTTATTCTTTTGAAGAACGTTACATAACATTCTGTGCACATGTACACACACACACACACACACATACTCACACCCACACACACCCCTAATTTGTTTCCATGGATGTTAGAGAAAGTTAGGACAAAAGAGACAGTAGAGAATACATTATTACTTTGATGAACAATCTGGAATTATGTTTTAATAGGAAATCATTAAATTAATGTCTACAATTAAAATTTTGTCTCTATTTCTTGTTCATGTGACTCTATATGGTACTTAAAATGCAGGTCATTAGAAGATGCTGATAGGTGATGACTCAATAGGCATTTGTCAGAACTGAAATAATTGATATAATTGGTAGGTGTGATTAGAAATGACCTTTAATTCTTTTTAATATAGCTTCTTCCCTGGAAAGTTTGCCTAATCTGAAATATGGAATTCAGAACTGGGAGAAATTGAATGAAGTCTCTAAGATTCTACTCTCAGACGAGATAACTGAAGTCTAGAGAGGAACAGACTTGGAAAATGTCTTGGAGTAAATGTCAGCAAAGGGGAAAACTATGTTGATTTACGTTCAGAAATATCTAGGGCATCTTATGATAACTGATTCAACTTGCTAATCTACCTAATGTCTTTTTGGCACCTGAAAGGTGTTTCTGTATTGAGATATTTCATTTTAATGGGGTTTGACTACTCAGAGTTTATTTAAACACAGTATTGAAAGTATAATTATGCTGAGCAAAAATTTCTATAAAACATTTTATAGTGGGATTCATTGTTTATGTTATAGTCTAAATCAGACAGTAAACTTACTTCCACAATTACATATTCCTGTGTAATATGTAATAAATATATATAAAATAAAGGGCTGAAATGTATAAAAGTACTGATTTGGTCACAAACCTACTTAATATAATTTTTTTCAGGAAATAAAACATTTTAGTTACTAGCTAGACTTTACAGGATTTTAATTTATTTCTTGTTTACAGACAATAAGAAAGGGTACAATGGAATACTTGCTGGACTCACAAGCAATTAGGATGAGAGGCATAGGCAGATTATAAAAATACTTTTCACTGTGGTGCCATCAACATTACATACAGTCCTGTGGCGAATCAGAAGGTCCCCAGCCTCTTCTATCAGGTGGTTATGATAGTGATGAATAAGACTTCTGCTATCTTTTGAAAAGGTGTTTGATCATATCTTAAAATGGTGGAAAGGAAGAAAAATATTCCTATTACACGGTGTTTCAAATTGGTAAATGTAGCAGGTACATGACCTGACCTTCAAGTTAGCTTGGCAGGCACCTGCTGCTTCCCCTCACATATGTTAGGTGTCTCTGAGTGCAAGGAATTGTGCTGCTAGTATTCGTTTATTGCCAACGGTGTATTTTTCACATAAGCATGGCTGGATCCCTGACACCACACACTCCTGTTTGTTTCTCTTCCTGTCAGGTGTCTGACAATCGCTTGCCTGAACATGATTAGCCTTGTGTTTTTTCTTCTGGAAGAAATAAAGGTCAAACATCCCACTAGACTAGTGAAGTATTTTCAAGCCGAGAAAGCAAGATTTGACGGGCTTAGAAAAAGGTTCAGTGTTTCATCTGCCAAATAACCCAATTCACCATAAGGTTCTTTCTGGCTTTCAACCCTGTGGGTACACACAAGTATATTTGCCTGTTGTTGATTTTTTTATTTTAATGAAACAGGAGAACGAATATTACAGTAGTGGATATAATCATAGCTGACAAAGTGGTGTACTGATGGTAGTGGGTAATTCTGTAATAATCACAATGTTAAAGTTTTGTAATACCATTTAAGAAAGCAAGATTGAATGCAGCAAAAAAAAAAAAAAAACAACCCATTTTCTTAAAAGTTGGTTGAAATGTTTGCCCATTCTTTTTTTATTAAGAAATTCTTTTATTCATTTACATACCAAACACAGATCCACCTCTTTCCTCCTCCTGCCCCTCCAGTCTCCTCCCCCCCCCCATTCTCCCCCATTCTCTCCTACAAAAAGGTAAGGCCTGTGGGGAGTCAGCAGAGCCTGGTACATTCAGTAGAGGCAGGTCCAAGCCCCTCCCCTTGCCTCAAGGCTGTGTGAGGTGTCCCACCATAGGTAGTGAGCTCCAAAAAGCCAGCTTGTGCACCAGGGATGGATTCTGATCCTACTGTCATGGGGTGCCTTAAGCAGATCAAGTTACATAACTGTCTCGATTCTTTAGTTGGGCTGTACTTATTTTTGGTTGCTGTTGATATGTTAAAGTCTACATCGCTACCTTAGCACACAGATAATTTGAAGATTTTTTTCCTTATTCTGTAATTCGCCTTTTCACTTTGCTACATATGTCCTTTGTTGTATAAAATGTTGCAATTTAGATTAAGTCCAATTTATCATATTTTGTTTCCTACACTTGTGGTATCATGTATCAAAACTAGCACAATGGAGCCTTAAAAAATTTCTAGGTGAATTATTTTATTTTATTCTATGTGTGTGTGTGTGTGTGTTCTGCCTACATATGTGTATGTAGACCGTGTATGTACCTGGTGCCAGCAGAGGTCAGAAATGTCATCAGATCTCTTGGAATTGGAGTTAAAGATGGTTAAAGATCATCATGTCAGTGCTGGGATTTGAACCCTGGTCCTCTGCAAAATCAGCTTGTGTTCTTAACCACTGAGAAATCGCTCCAGTCCCCATGGGGCACTTTTCTTTTTATAGTTCCAGTTTTGTTCATTATGTACTTTGCATACTTTATTGCAAAATTACCAACAAATGTAACTTAAGGAAGAAAGGGTACATTCCATCACATGGGGGAAGTCATGAAAGTAGGAGGTTCAGGTGGTTGTTTATAATGGAATATTTTAGGGTGTGTTACTTTTGTTCATGTTGCATTTGTTTAACTCTGTGAAGCTGTGTTCCTGTGCCTGTGTGAAACACCTGATGTCTAATAAAGAACTGGCCAATAACAAGACAGGAAAAAGGATAGGTGGGCCTGGCAGGCAGAGAGAATATACAGAAGGAGAAAACTGGGGAGAGAAAAAAGATCAAGCAGCCAGAGGAGGAGGACTTCAGGGGCCAGCCACCCAGCTACACAGCGAGACACAGAGTAAGAGTAAGATTTACAGAAGTTAGAGAAGGGGAAAAGCCCAGAGACAAAAGATAGTCGGGTTAATTTAAGGAAAGCTAGCTAGAAACTGAGCCAAGCTAAGGCCAGGCATTCATAACTAACAATAAGCCTCCATGTGTGATTTATTTGGTAGCTGAGTGGCACTCTGCCACCAAAAGAGCCAAACAACAAGATACGTTAGTTGTTGATATTGAATCTATAGTACAGAAGCAGAAGGCGATGGATGGATGTACCTCCTCAGCAAAGCTTCTCCTTTTAATTCAGTCTGGGACCCCAGTGCATGGGATGGTGTTGATCATAGTTAAGGTGGACCCTCACATTTTATTTTACCCAATCTAGATAATCACTTGCCAGCATTCCAAGAGCTTGTATCCTAGGAGAGTCTAAATCCTGCCAAATGGAACCAAACCATCATATTTTAAAAATTTATATTTCATTCATCTTGAGTTAATTTTTACATATAATAAAAGACAAGGTAGTAGCATTTTATTTATAACAAAACAGACTGTGAGACTTGAAATAATGCACCCTAAATTTATAAAATTTCTCATTATGTGAGTGATACAATCACATCGATAACATTTTTTTAACTCTTTCTCATTTCTCCTCTATATTCCTAAGTATAAAAATACATTCTGCTCTGTCCTTATAATGTTACTTCTGTGTATGTTTTCTGGCCTATTTAGTATTGGACAACCAATTGATTTGCTCTTCCCTAAGGAAGACTATACCTCTGACCTCAGCATTCCTTAGTTGCCTGTAGTGCTTTGTCTAAGGTTGAAGCATTTTGAGCTTTTTCCCTTTCATATGAATATGTCTATTGGTGTCATCTTTCTTCAGGTCCTGTTTAGACAGACACGATAGTGAGACTTCATGGTTGTAGCCTCTCTGACATTTGTAGGAGACACAATCTCATAGAAAAAACTTCCCGTTCTGGCTCTTATGATTTTTCCAGCTCCTATTCACAATAATCTCTGAGCTTAGGTACAGAGTGTTGTAGATATATTAGCTGGGACTAAGCTTGACAACTCTGCATGCATTTCAGATGCAGGGGTCAGAGTATCAGTGCTGGGTCTGATCTAAAAGCCTCCCTCCTGAGGACTAGCTTTTGTGGCACCAGAAAATATCAGACAAGCTTCCAAAGAAGGGAGGAAACCAACAGTCTTAGCCAGCATGATGCCTATGAACCACAAGAACAGTCAGCATGGCATGATAACTCTAAGGGTGTAGTAGTAGTGGCATATATCCCTTGGCAGTAACCAGTAGCTCTCTAATTGTACATAAGGTCTGCTCAACAAGAAGGAAATCATGCTTGGTACCAGAAACCTTTCCAGCTCCCCGGCCTAGTAAAATCATGGATCTTGCAGGAAAGAACCTACAACACTTTACTAAATTAGCACAATCCCTAACTACATTCTAAATAGTTATCCTTATTCTCATAGTTAAGTGTGGTCCTCTTGCCTCGTCAAGGAATCTTCTCTTTGCAACAATATAATCTTCTCTATTACAACCAAGTAACATGCAGGGTTGCTTTTGAAATATGGTCACAACTGGGAATCCAGAAGAAGACTGTGAACTCAATCTGAGACTCATATGTACAGATCATACGTCAACCTTCCCAACAGAGTACTGGCTGTCTGTGAGATGAGCAGTGCTGTGTGAGGGATGAGTGGGCCGGGCATTGCATGAGGCAGTTAGAGCTGAAATGTTGACTCTGCCATCTGCTAGCTATATGACCTTGGAGGTGTGTTATGTAATGGCTTTGGTTTTATGAAAAATGTACACATTGCATCCAGCACATTGCAGGAGAGCACAAGATAATTTTGGAGATGTCCTAGCTGTAGAGTACATGATCACTGTATGTCACAAGGGTTTATAATAATCATGTAACTTCATTCTAGATTTCTTCCCAAGTTGAAATTTTTCTGCTCTGTTTTCCTTTTGTCTTTAAGGGAAGAAAAAGTCATTTCTGTTTTTCTCTTCCCTGCTTAAACTGAAAGCACATACAGTTCTGTCCCCTAGAGTTCGTCTCCTTTGTGGCTTGCCTGACATTTAACTCAAATGCTTAAAACAGCTATTTTTGATGCCTCCAAGTTTTGTTGTGTGTGTGTGTGTGTGTGTGTGTGTGTGTGTGTGTGTGTGTATCAGCTAGAGGTCTAGTGAGTATGGCTGCTCAAACGAGATGGGACAATCTGTTCAGCTAAGAGTCAAAGCCTCAATATTATGGGCCTGTGCCTTGTATGAACATTCTCATTTGCTTTTCCAGAAAGATCCATGACAACTAATTCCTCATTTTCTCCTCCTTGGGGGAGTAAATGTTTCTGCTTTGTAACGGATTGATCCACGTGAGGGTCAGAAGTTGATGATTTCAGTTTAGAGATTTGCTGTTTGAAGTTTCATGACAAAGGATTAGCAGCACAGTGATTTTTTTCTAAATCATGAAAATACAGCACTTCATTTTCTTTTTTTGAGAAATGAAGAGAATGGTTGCCAGGAGACAAAAATGAATTTTAGGGTACTAGATAAGGGCAAAATACCCCATTATCCACTAAAAGAATATCTGCAAATAGAAAATATTTATGGTGGCATTCCCCAAAGGCCAGAGATTTTCATTTGCTTAGATACACCTATGAAACTTCTCTAGAAACTGAAGCTAGATATTTTATGCCTATAAATACTTGGGGGGATAGAGTACACTGAAACCTCCTCATTCAATCTCATTTTAAACTCAAAAAAGAAAAAAAAAGTCACATTATTGCAGCTCCCAACTTGCCCTACCTTGCTTCTTCTTCAGCCTCTGAGAAAGTTTTTGTTACCCTTCTCCCTGCCTGTATTTATGCCTCATTATCTGTGCCCTTTCATTTTGTGTGTGATGCTGATAATCTCAATTGCAGGTCTCAGGGCTGATTTTATGACAGCTGTCCACAGCCAGCATACCCCACTACGCTGCAGCAGAATACTTTTAGTTGTTTCTTGTTTCTGTTGATCTACAGCTTGTTTATATAGTGTGGGGAATGCTATTTTATCTGTCCTGGGTTTTCTTTTTACCAGAGCTTGTTAACTTCTAATAGATGCTTCTGGACTTTCTTAATATATGAAAAATACAATCCTTTGAAAAAAATATGTATTGGTTTTCAGTGAACTCCCACCTCACTGTGTAGTGTAGGAAACTAATATTTACTGAATAATTTGGGGGCCTCTGGCTCAAAAGTCTTCACAGATAAGGCAAGAAACAAATACATGAATTGGGAAGGCAAAGATATAGAAGAAAAGAAAGATGCATGGAGTTTAGCAGAATTGTACTGATTTCTATAAATATAAACAGGCTATTTCTTCTTTTCCTTTCCTTTCTTTTTGTTCTATTGAGAGATGGTCTTATTTAGCTAAGGATGGCCTTGAACTCTGGAACTCTGAGTCATCCTTCTTTACCTCTCAAGTACTGAGAGTATACCACCGGGCCCAGCAATTTCTTTTATAAAACACTGTTTCAAACTGCTTGGTCATTGATGTATCAATCTGATCAACTTATTTGGTGATATTTATTTAATGTTTCAATTCCCTCCCTCCCTCCCTCCCTCTCTCCCTCCCTCCCTTCCTTCCTTTCTTCCTTCCTTCCATCCTTCTTCCCATTTTATGTTTAAAGAAGGAAGGTTTTTGTTTTTCTAACTTGAAGACATATCATATGGAGGAGGCTGAATTACCAAACCTGGCAATGAAGTATTGCCTGGACTCTTAACATTTTAATAACTATAATACTCAACTTTATTTAAAATGCTTATCATCAAATAAATTGTGGCACATATACACAGTGGAATACTACTCAGCAGAGAAAAGCAATGACATCATGAGGTTTGTAGGTAAATGGGTGGATCTAGAAAAAATCATCCCGAGTGAGGTAACCCAGACTCAGAAAGACAAATATGGTATGTACTCACTCATAGGAAGATGCTAGATGTGGAACAAGGATGACTGGACTGCTATTCACATCACCAGTGAGGCTACCTGAAAAACGGGACCCCAAAAAAGACACGGAGAAATGGATGAGATCTACATGAACAGCCTGGTCATGAGTGGGAACAATGAAGAACAACGGTTGAGGGAAAGAGAGTGGGAGATCCTAGCTGGATCAAGAACAGAGAGGGAGAACAAGAAATAGGAGACCATGGTAAATGAAGACCACATGGAAAGGGGAGGAAGCAGAGAGCTAGGGAGGCACACGGAGATCCACAAAGATACCCCCCGCAAAAGACTGCTGACAATGGTCGAGAGACGGCAGGAACTGACCTACTCTGGTGATGGGATGGCCAAACACCCTAA
Source organism: Peromyscus leucopus (assembly GCF_004664715.2). Classification (NCBI taxonomy): domain Eukaryota; kingdom Metazoa; phylum Chordata; class Mammalia; order Rodentia; family Cricetidae; genus Peromyscus; species Peromyscus leucopus. The sequence continues at coordinate 11,098,807 of NC_051074.1, forward strand.
TAGTTGTGCCATAAACCCCATCCAAGGACTGAGGAATCTGGATGCAGACATCCACGGCTAGGCCCCTGGTGGAGCGCTGGGAGTCTAATTAGTGAGAAAGAGGAGGGTCTATATGAGCGAGAATTGTTGAAACCAAGGTTGGATAAAGCACAGGGACAAATAACCAAATGAATGGAAACACATGAACTATGAACCAAAGGCTGAGGGGCCCCCAACTGGATCAGGCTCTTTGAATAGGTGAGACAGTTGATTGGCTTGATCTGTTTGGGAGGCATCTAGGCAGTGGTACCAGGTCCTGGGCTCATTGCATGAGTTAGCTGTTTGAAACCTGGGACTTATGCAGGGATGCTTGGCTCAATCTGGGAGGAGGGGACTGGACCTGCCTGGACTGAGTCTATCAGGTTGATCCCAGTCCTCGGGGGAGACCTTGATCTGGAGGAGGTGGGAATGGGGAGTGGGCTGGGGGGAAGGGGAGGGGGACAGGAAGGGAGAGAACAAGGGAATCTGTGGCTATTATGTAGAACTGAATAGTATTGTAAAATAAATAAAAAAATAAAATGCTTATCATCAATTGACAAAATCACTTTATAATACTTGCCTTTAAGTCTGATTCTCTAACTTAACATAAAAAGACTAGACATTTATAATCCTTACATGCTTCACCATTAATTTTAAGAACCCCAGTTATATCAGTTGCAAGATAAATCAGCTATACTGCAACGAACACGGTCATTACCTGCTTGTAACTTTTCTTTAATTTTTTTCTTAAAATTTAAAAATTTAAATTCTTTCAACTGATCCATAGAAACAAACATCAAATGTTTATTGGGGATATAATGTGATGTTTTTGCACACCTCCCCAATATGTGTTCAAATTAGGGTAAACACGTCTGCGTCTTCCAATATTTTTCACTCTTGTATGGTGAAAGCTTAAAAACTTCTTCCGTGCATTGCCGTTGAGGGTATCCGACCACACAACAGCATGCCAGAATACCTTACTAATTCTTATGGTTACTGACTGGAGAGACATTTTACTTTTCTCATTTTACAGATGAGAAAATTTAAGCCCTGGAAATTGACGTAATTTATCCAAAGCCATCCTGCAGTCCAAGAAGCAGAGACTTAAAAATCTCATCCTCTGGAGACAAATCTGAAGTTATCCCCCTCTGTTGAGCTGCTCCCATGGATTTGAGTGCACTCAGAAACAACTCATTCTTATGAAAGCTGTCTACATGCCCTAGGGAATATTCTAAGCCCTAAAGAAGTAGAGATTATCCCAGACAAAGCTACCTTTATTGTGGTTATTTCTCCACTTCCACACCAGTGCTAGATTATTTCTTATAACGTAGATTACAAGGCCTGGGTCCCTACATTCTTGGATTTACTGTAACTAAAGGCCCTCTGATTTTATGTGAAGGTATCTTTTGGCTGTGTGTATTTCCGTGTTTATTCAGAGCTAGATGTGAATAGAAGATTTGTAGATTCATAAGATTTTTAAGTATCACCACTCCCAAAGTCCTAAGAAAATGAAGTCAAAGACTACTTGGCCTAACAAGCTTTCTTCTCCTCTCTCTGGTCCCATAGAAGATGCTACTAATGAAAAGTATTTCAGGACAATTTTGGCGTTTTAAAACTTTTCAAAAATACATGCTATTATAAATTTTATTAGTTCTTGAAGAACTATGTACAATGAGTTTTGACCATATTTACTCCTTCCCACAACTTCTCCCTGATCGACCCCTTTCCCCTAACCACCTAACTTGTTTTCTCTCTTTTTTCACTCATCAAGTTCATTTTGTGCTACTCCACCCATCTATCATGGATTTGTGGTCTTCCACTGGAGTGTGGTCAAAAGATAAGATTCTGTTTATCATTTGTATGTTTTGGCTCTTTAAAACAAAACAAAACAAAACAAAACAAAACAAAACAAAACAAAACAAAACAAAACACCCCATAGACAGAGTTATCCTCTATTGTCAGTACCTAAACTAACACGTATGTTATCTGTTTCTGATAAAGTTGCTGTCTGCCTCATCTGAGTTGAATCATGTCCTGCCCTTCTTTTGTTTGACCTGTTCTTTTGCTCTGATTGCCTGCAGAATTCCTAGTAAATGGGTTTAATTTCTTGTGCTCTGCTGTATCTTAGCTTACATGAATTCAGCTCCTAACTCGGAAATGCTTCTTGCATCATGGCCATAACCTACCCTGAGCTTATTTTTGAGCAGGAATAAAATGAAATGAAATTTCAGCCAGCTACTCTTTCTAGTTGTCAGATTGTCAGTTATATTAGAGGAAAGAAGAATATATTGTGTAACACAAAGCTTGGGGATTATCTACAGATTTCTATGCATTCTATACCTTCTATTATTGGGAATAATTTCTAATTGGCAAAAGTAGTTCTCATGACTCATTTGAAAATATAAAATTCAATATATAGTAGTAGAAAGAAATCAAGCTATTTCTCTCTTCCAAATGATGAATTTTTGTTGTTTAAATTTAGCTTAATGTGTCCTCAAAAAGGTTTCTTGAAGGAACTCTACTACAATTAAAGGGAATGGGGACAGTAAGCTAGACATCTCTAGGGAAAGCAATTAAGAAAATCCATCTAAAAATTAGCAACAAAGTGCATAAATAAAATTAAAAATCATGAACAAATCATTTATTAGTATTTTAGAAGGCTCAACAAACAGATTGCTGATAATGAAAACATAATGCTAAGTCATTATTGCTGGGCATTTCTAACTTGCTTTCTGTAGCAGGAGCGAAGATTTAGAATAATCTGTGCAAATGGGTTCCTCTTTCTTAGAACTGAAACAGTACATGGCTTCATAAGCATTTTATTTCTCACTGGGTCTGGTAGTTAAAGGTATGGTTAAAGCTATTTTATCCCCCAGAAAATGCGCTTAAGGAAGTGTTTATTTGAAAAGTCAGTGTTGGGGACTTGGTACAAAGGCTTGGTACTTGTTCAAACTCACATGTTTGCTTAAACTTTCAGTACAAGGATTTAAAATGGCATTAGTTCCTGAGCGGTGGTAACTTCTGTGCAGACAAGTCTTTGAAACAAACATGGTACACCTTTTTATGTTTGTCATTTATGCAACTTATCTTTTGCTTTGATATGTTGGCTTTGATTTTGGTGATTTTTACCTAAGTAGTACAGAAAATGTCTACCTCTGAAGTTTGGAAGAAGGCAGAACTTACCATGTAAAAACCCTTTGAATGTTTGTTTGTTGCTGTGCAGAAGGATGAGCTCTAATGTATGGAGTTAGAAATGTCTACTAGATCCTGCAGTCCTGGGTCTACAGGAGCGATACCCCACTCACTTTCCCCTGTGCTCCAGCAGATCACAGATGAGGTAGATGTTTGCATAGGCCAACACATAACCCTGGTTCTGTCATGACACAGGACAGCAACAGGATGTCAGGAAGAGTTCCAGTGAGGGTCCAGCATCTATGGTGTAGAAGAGACCAGAGGCCACAGACTAGACCAATGATTCTTTGCCATGAACACTAGCATGTAAAAATGAATGGATAAAGGGGTTTACTGTATGACTTACTGTGTCACACTGCAGCTTCCATGATGAGATTCTCTCCCCCTTTTTTCCTTGTTTCTCTTAAAATTTATTTTGTTTTATCCTGGGCCGGGGGAGGGAGATGGGTGGGATTGGAAGGCATGATGTGAAAGAAAGAATAAAAAGAAAGATAAAAAACAAAATAAGAAATGTCTGCTAGATCAGAAGACTAATTTACTTTTTTTCCTTTTGGTTATGACAATGTATATGTATATTTCAACCATGTTTGGATAATACTCTTTTTTTGAAGGAAGAAAACAGCTTTCTTAAATTTATTACTTTATTACTTCTAAAACTGATTTCTCATATTCTTCTGAATGACAGTGTTGCTTATCTTTTTGACAAATGCAGTCCCATGGTGTTACAATAGATATTCAGGCTGATGGAAGATAAGAAAATGGGAACAGTGAAGAAGGACTTAACTGTAGCATTCCCGGGTGTGTGGGCATTTTCAGAGCAGGACTGTGATTAACAGTCTCAGGAGACATCAGCGAAGCTGGAGTTTGTCCTCTGCTATGCACATGTCCTTGATTTCAACAGTCTTTCTCTGCTAGATTTCCCCAGGAATGAATTCTCTAGACTTTAATCTGTTTCTTTTCAAATGAGAGCTGTAGGTGTGCAACATTGTGAAAGTACAGTACACTAATTTCTACTCAGAGGGTGAGAGGAGACATGGTTCTCTGTTAAACTGTGGTGACGCATTGCACAATAACATAAAGAACTATCATTAAAATTATTACTCATAGTGAGATACGGAAATTCCTTCATAATGTAGGAAAAGCACATTCTGATGATTTTTGATGAGATTATCACAAAAGCAAAGGTTGAGGCCATGAATTTCCACTGTACCCAATGCTATACACAGCAGGGGCTTCCATAACATTTTTTTCTGAATGAAAAAATAAATGAAATAATATCAATGATATACAAATTGTATTATTCCAATATGTTAAAATGTTTGATCTCCTTCTTGCTTATAAAAGTCACATTTCAAAAAGATATAAATCTTTTTAAAAAACAAACTATCAAATTGTAGATAAGCTTATTTTCTATCATATTTGCAGATCTTATCTTTAGGCAGTCAGAAACCAGATAATCAAATTCATACAGATGAAAGATACAATTTGTGACTGTCACAATAATATAATACCATTATTACTTAGATTCTCAGATGTGCAGAGATACATATACTTTCTTTAGGTAATATATAACCCTAAAGGTAGCTTTATATAAAGTCACCATACAATTCAACCAAGGACAATATACTGACTAGCTCTATGATGTAATCATACTATTTTTCTTTTTTCCTACAGTGACTAATCTCAGTCATAAACACAATTGTTTTGATCATCATGAAGAATATTAAAAATTTAAGAACATTGTGAAATCGCTGTGTATGCCAAAGTTTTCATTCTGCTCACCCAGGGTTGGCTCACTTTTCAGGGAATGAGTGATGAAGGAATTTTACTGATGTTGAATCTGTCTTAGATATTCCATAGAGTATTTGGGTGCATTATTCAGTACTTGCCACTAAGAGGCCATGTTGACTCATTGGATTGATTTGTATTCACATAGCACATGAAGGGCACTGACTTTGGCTTCTGATTGAAGACAGACTCAATTCTGCTGTTTGGAATGGATTTTTCCCTTTCCACTTTTGTTCTATGATATGTATACCTATGACAATGCAAACATTAGACTACAAACTCAAAGAAAATCTGATAGTAGAAAAGGTAATACATGTGGCTGATGGTAAGGTTGGGGCATAGTCTTCCTTTACTTGCCTTTTACGTCAATCATTCATATACACATTATAAACACGTTCAAAAAGCAATACCAGCATCTATTTGGTAGACATAATTTCTTGAGGTAAAAATTTTTTTTGGTAAACTTTCTAGACATATACAAGTGGAATAATTAGTTTGGGCTACGTTCCTTTCCAAATATTGTACAAACCAAATAAAGAACTCTGTGTTTAGTGGCAGTATATTTTATAACCTACATTTTGAGGGATAGAGGACACACCAAACTCATCCTCAGGGGTGCAGTTTTCTTCCTTATGAAGAATAATAAGGGTTAAAATCATCTCTTTATGTAATATGTGAATAATCTTGAAGAGTGAAAGTGTATGTGAAATTCACATTAACCCTAAAATCAGAAAATTCTAATAATTAAGTGACAATAAGATGCTTTATCAACTTCCTCAAACTCAAAACCATGATATTTTGCGCCATTTTCAGGAAATTCTTCTGTTTTAAAATACAAATAATCTTTAGGTATATATTGTATGTTGAATATTTACTCCTCAACTCCATTCCCCCATACTCTTTCTTTATTTACTCTTCCCCTTTCCCTTACTTTCTTTCATTCTTTTAGAAATTTTCAATTCTGTTTTCACCTAATTTATCCATATAGAATGTTATGTGACCACATAAACTCTAGGAGACACAGATGAGATAAAACATTTGTCTTATTCATACTGGCCTTAGTCACTTAATATAACTATCTCAGTGTAGTAGGAAGGTTTCTCCAGTCCTGCCCAGCTCCACGGTCCCTCAGCCACTTATAAAATAATCATTCAGAGGCTTATATTAATTACCAATTGCATGGCCTATGGCATGCTTCTTATTATCTAGCTCTTATAACTTAACCCATTTCTATAATCTGTATTTTGCTATGTGTTCCATGGCTTTACCAGTCTGCTGGCATCTTGCTCCTTGGGCAGCTGGCTGTTGTTTCCTTCCAGACCCTGCCTTTCTCTTCCTGTCTATCTGCTTGTATTTCCTGCCCGCCTCTAAGCTGCCTTACCATATGCCAATACAGCTTTATTTATTAATCAATCAGAGCAACACATATTCACAGCATACAGAAAGACATCCCATAGCATCTCAGTTGCATCCATTTTCTCCCAAATGATACAACTTCATTTCTTTATGGTTGAATGAATTCTATTTTTATGTATATACCACATTTTTATTAATTCCTCAGTTGTTGGAGACCTATATTGGTTTTATAACTTAGTTATTATGAAGAGTGTTGCAATAGTCATCGATGTGTAAGTATCTCCATCATGTGTTGACGTGGTGTTCTTTGGGTAAATACTCAGGAGTGATGTACATATGTCATAGTTTATCTTATGTTCCTTTTCCAATATTTTAAAACCAAATAAAAAACTCTGGATTTGGAGGCATCATATTTTAGGAAGTGCATGTTGAGAGACAAAGGACACATCTGCATACTGAGATAGGGAAATAGCTTTCTTTTTTCTTAATTAATAAATGTTTAATTTATTTAACGTACCAACCACAGATTCCCCTCTCATCCCTCCTCCCACTCCCCCATCCCTCCTCTAAAATGTAAGGCCTTGCATGGGGAATTAGCAAAGCCTGGTACATTCAATTGAGACAGGTCTAAGCCCCTCCCCTCCTGCATCTAGGCTGTGCAAGGTGTCCCACCATAGGTAATGGTCTTTATAAGGCCAGCTCATGCACTAGATATAGATCCTGATCCTACCACTAGGGGCCCTTTAAACAGACCAAGCTACACAACTGTCTTGTTTATGCAGAGGGCCTAGTTTCTTGTATATAGGACCAGCCTTAATAATATACTTTCCAGGGGCTCAGAAGAGAAACTATGATTGGTGAGAATTATTTCCAGGAAATGAATCTAAGTACACCAAGCTCTTTGTCCGTCTGCTTTATTCCTCTGGGATAAAATCCTGTCCACACAGCTTCAGTTCTGTACTCAAGTCTAGTTCCTTTCTTGGCTGATTTTTCTCTACCTTTATCCGCTGTCCCCTCTAAATTTTATCTTAATTCTCTCATCTTAGTTCTGCCTCATCTAGGTCCTTCTCATCTCGTTCTTTTTCATCTAGTACTTTCCCATCTGGCTCTTCCTCATCTTCCATCTTGTCCTCAAGTTCTTCACTCCTATCTTCCTCTCTGTCTCCTTATACTTCCAAGTCCTCTCAAGTCTCTGAGGTGCTCAGTTGAAAAGCTAAGAAATAATGATCCCCTGGCAGAGCAAGGCCACCAGGCTTGGATTCTTATGGGGTCATAAAAGCAGGTAGGAATTTTCCTCAGGCAGTGACCATCAGGTTTTCTTTTACAACCTGAAAATGGAGTGATTAAAGGAGAAGGTCAATTGAGAGCTAATGCTTGGTTAGTATTTCAAGAAGGGGATCTATGTACTCAGTCTACATTCCTAGAAGTAGTTGGGTATCCCACCCCCCTCATCCACAGCCGCTTAGACCCAAGTAAACACACAGAGGCTTATATTAATTAAAACTGCTCAGCCATTAGCTCAGGCTTATGACTGACTAGCTCTTCCACTTAAACTCAGGCTATTTCTGTTCATCTATGTGTCGCCACGTGCCCCATGACTTTACCTTGTGCCGTTACATCTCCCTAGATGGGCTGGCATCTCCTGACTCAGCCTTCCTCTTCCCAGAATTCTCCTTGTCTGTTTATCCCTCCTGTACTTCCTGCCTGACTACTGGCCAATCAACTTTTTGTCAATTAATCAGAGCAACACATTCACAGCATACAGAACATCCTACAGCAGTTATGTAAGAAGTTAAGAGTCTATAATGTTAGTAATAGAAAAGGAGGGTCTCAGAATGCACAAAAAATAAAGCTATCCACTTGACCTAGGGAACAGGCGTTGTTTCCACAAGGATGATACCTTAGTTCAGGAGACTGGTTGGCCTTGGATGTTTGTATTTTAGATAGATATACTGTTAGGAGTTCTTGGAAGCACATAAGAAAATAATTTTGGGAGCCAGCTAATGTATATACAAAAGCTAAAATATTGCCAAGACTTCTCAAGCCATGGCTTGACGTTTGGAAAAGTCTTTGACTTTTCCAAGTAGAAGCTTTTGTGATAGTAGCTGGGTTTCATTACATTTTCCCATGGCTTGCATCACTAGTCCAGTCCCGTGGAGGCTCCACAGGTATTGGTTTAAAGTTCGTGAGTTCCTACTAGCTTGGCATAGTTGTCTCTGTAGATTTCCCCAGAAAATAACTTTCTGATATACTTTGATGAAATTGATGAGACAATCACAAGAACAAGACTTGAAAGTAGAATTTAACAAAGAAAAAAGAATCAGTAAGGAAAGCCCAAACTGAATAAAGTAAATTAAAAACTCAGGATGTCAGACAGAAACTCCAGAGGTAAAACTCAATAACAGACTAAAGGACATGGAAGAGAGAACTTCATGTTTGATGACAAGGTAGGAAAATGGAAAGATCCAAAAGAAAATGTTAGATCTTAAAAAAAGTCCAGGCACAAAACATCCTAAAAACATGGGATATTATGAGAAGTTCAAACCTGTGAGTAATAGGAATAGAGAAAGGAGAAGAAACCTAGGTCAAATACACAAAAATTGTTTTTTTAACAAAGTCATAGAAGAAAAATTCCAATATATATATGAGAGAGAGGCCTATCAAGGTGCAAGAGGCATAGAGAATATGGGAATAATATATGGGAATACACACACACACACACACACACACACACACACACACACACGTGAGAGAGAGACAGAGACAGAGATGGAGGGAGGGATGTCTATTAAGGTACAAGAAGCACAGAGAATATGAAAGAGAACAGCAGATAAATTCTCCATATTACAAAAATCAAAACACTAAATGTGCAGAATAGAGAAAGGATATTAAAATCTTCAAGGGAAAAAGACCAAGTCACATAAAATGGCCCACCAGAATAACACCTGGCTTCTCAATGTGGACTTTAAATGCCAGAAAAATCTGGACAGATATTCTACAACTTCTGAGAGATCATAGACAATAGCCAGACTACTATACCCTGCAAAAATATCAATCACAATCATTTGTTTCACAATAAAAACAAATGTCAGCAATTTCTGCCCGCTAATCCAGCTTTACATAAGGCAATAGAAGAAACACTTCAGTCTGAAGAGGAGGCTAATTATCCTCAAGAAGAATGAAACAATCCAAGAATATAGTCCCCATCAAAATTCCAACATGGTTCTTCACATAAATTGAAAAAAAATCTTTAACTTCTATTGGAAATGTAAAAGCCCAGCATAGCTAAAATAATTCTAAATAAAATAACTGCTAGAGGTATCACAATCCAAGATTTCAAGTGATAATATAGGGCTGTAGTAATAAATATGACACATTGATCAATAGAATAGAATTGAAGACTCAGACATAATTCCACACACCTACATATGCCTGATTTTTGACAAAGAAGTCATAAGATGTCTAGTTTGGACATTGTCCTCTACACCATTATATGGAGACTCAATTTAATTTTCTTTCATATACATATACATTTTAGGAAGCTTCTACAATAGCAGGTTTCCATATGACTTTTCAATAGGCATTTAAGGTTAGCTATCATTTCCCATATTCATTTATCCTACCTTCCCATTAGCCCCATCCTTTAACATTCAACTAGAATTTCCACTTTATTTATTTATAGCATTATATCATATTTTCACTTCCTTGGAAGATTCCCTCCTCACCCTGGTCACCTGTCCTCTGTGGCTATGAAACAAACATATCTAAAGCTTAAAAGCTAGCATCCACGTATAAGAGAAAACAGGCAATGCCTGTATTTTGGGTCTGGGTTACCTCATTCAGGATGATTCCTTCTAACTCCTTCTATTTACTTGTATATTTTATAACTTCATGTTTCTTGACAGATGGATAATATTGCATTGCGTAAATGTACCACATTTTCACTATGCATTCATCAGTCGACAGACATCTAGACTCTTTTCAATTTATGGCTATTATATATAGAGAAGCAATGAACATGCATGGGCAAGTATCTCTGAAGGAAGATATAGAGTCCTTTGGTTATGTGTCCAAGAGTGGTATAACTGGATCTTAAGGTAGATCTATTCCCAGCTTCTCAGGGAACCACCTCACTGATTTCCATTGTGGCTGTACAAGTTTGCACTCCCACCCAGGAAGGCTGCTGAGTTTGACATGTTAGTTTTGTACCCCACCGGTTTTTTTGACAGTGTTTATCGGCTGCAGCAGTGTTCTGGTGCAGACTTTCAAGTCTTTTATGTATAAAATCATACCACCTAAAAATAAGGATGATTTGAATTCTTCCTTTCCTATTTTTATGCCCCTCATCTCCTTAGTTGTCTTATTCCTCTATCTAAGACTTCAAGAATCATATTGAATATATTAAGTAGGTAGATAGAATGGACATCTTTGACTTGTTTCAGATTTTAGTGAAAATGCTTTGAGTATCTGTTAACTTATGATGATATTGGCTGTGGGCTTGCCTTTATTATGTTGAAGTATGTCCATTTCTCCTTTAGTCTCCCCAGAATTTTCATCATAACAGGATGTTGGATTTTGTCAAAGGCTTTTCCTATATCTAGTGAGTTGATCATGTGGTTTTTGTCTTTTAGTCTGCTTATGTGATGGATCACAGTTATTGATTTATTTATGTTCAATCATCCCTGAATCTCTGGGATAACATCAACTTGATCATGGTGGATGATCTTTTTGATATATTCTTGAATTCAGTTTGCAAGTATTTTATTTAGAATTTGTAAAGTATATTGGCTTTTATAATTTTATTTTTGTTGAGTCTTTGTGTGTTTTTTGTATGAGGCTTATGGCAGTTTCATAAAAAGAATTAGGAAATATTCCTTCAGTTTCTGTTTTGTGGAGTAATTTGAAGATTATTGACATTAATTCTTCTTTGACAATCTGTTCAAATTTTGAACTGAATCCATCTGACCTTGGGTGTGTGTGTCTGTGTGGTTATTTTATTTTTGGTTGTTACAGTTTTAATTACTGTTTCTGCTTCACAAGGTATTAGGTTGTTATTTATCATGGGTGAAACTTCCCTACCATTTATAGGAAATACAGTGTTATAGCAGCTTTCCTGGTGCTTGGCTCCTACAATTCGGCTCTGTCTTCTGTAATGTGACCTGAGCTTTAGCTGAAAAAAATTGTGTTGTAGATGAACCAACTGGGGCTAAGCACCCCACAATCACTTGTTTTCTGCATTTTGACCAGTCTTCACAAGAAAATTCTTAACTCTGATAAATGCCTTCAGACAATTGGCAGGATATAAAATTAACATAAAAAGCAGTATCCTTCCTATTTACCAATGGTAAATACACAGAGAAGTAAAGCAATCCTATTCACAGTATACTCCCCACATGCTTAAAAAAATACCTCGGGATATGTCTAACCAAGTAAATAAAAGACCTCTACAATGAAAGCTTTAAAACATCCAGGGAAAAAAATGAACAAAACATTGAAGACCTACCACACTCATCTATTGGAAAAAACTTAGCATTATGAATTGGATATCCTACAAAACCCATGTACGGATTCAATTCAGTCCCTAAAAAAATTCCTTCTTCTTAATGTTATTCATTAAGATTGAATAATGACATTTGATTTCAGAAGATCTTTCCTAATAAAGAAATGCCATTCTCATGGGATTCAACCACTTAGACAAGGAATTAGTGCCTGCAGGGAGAGGGAGAATTGGCCTCTCCCAGGAGAGCCCCCTGGTTGGTTATCCAGTCAAAAGATGTCATCCCTGAAACAATATACACACAAAGAACAAAAAAGACCCAGTAGGCTTTAGTTAAACATTTATGCATTCATATATCTACAGATATATGTAGCAATAATGAGCAAAGAAATATAATATGTGAGTGTGAAGGGGGTAGATGGAATATGTTGTAAAGAGGTGAATTGGGAGGGTCTGGAGGGAGGAAATGGGAAAAGTGATGTGATTATATTTTCATTAAAGTATATATAAAATGGGATATTACTTCCAAAAAAAGTTGAGAGCTGATGTGAGAAGAAAATAAAGGTTAATGGTAATACTATTACTTGGATATGAACAACAAAAATTTGTGTATATGCATGACAGTTATTTTTCAAACTACAGTATGTATTAATTCTTACAATAAACAAAGTGTTGAAATAGTCCCTTGTGACTGTATATTTTTTTCAAAACCTCATTTAATAGTTTCATAGTACTTTATTGAACAGATACACAATGATTATGATACAAATTTGTACTATTATCATGTTTACAATCTTTTACAATCATAAATGATACTGTGATGAACATTCTTAAATTGCTTATATACATTTTAAATATTTTTGATGGCAATAGTTTAGACATTGTATGCTGACAGAAGTATACAAACATGAATTTTGAAAAACAAAATTTTGACAAACAAAACCCAATTTTCCTTCAATGAATGTGTCTGCTTTGAGATAATATTTTAATATGAACTGAAGATTTTCTTTCAAGTCTGTCTTTTGCCATTTTTTTCATTTTTTCCACAGCATATGGCTGTGAATAGCAACCATTGTGAATAACAAAGCATTACTAGCAACAGAGAAAGAAAATTTGTTTTGCCTGAGCCTGGGATACTAAATGCTCAAGCTCTGATAGAGTAAGACAGCCGTGGAAAAGTGTATGTTGTATTGAAGATGCCCAGGACTCTGTCACAGGTGTAGGTTTGTGTTTTGATTAGACAGTAAATAGGTAAATTTGAGGCCCTACCTCTTATTGAAGAGCTATTGGCAAGTGATAGCTGCTCTGGAATGGAAAATCATTCTTTTTATTGAGGCTGTTACTGCTCACAGGTTTCTCATTCTCTAGGGTGTGAGTGCATCTCTGTAGCAATACTTAATCCAGTAATGCTATTTTATAATT